>NC_056741.1:151859106-152459106 GCF_019279795.1 Protopterus annectens | reverse complement strand
TCTGCTTCAGCTGGGGCTCAAACTCCTCCAAGAAAACTGACAAAGGGAAGCCTGAGTTGGCTTCCAAAGACAAAGACTGTCATAAGATCCCACGTTCTGTTCAGCTCCTTCCCCAGAGCCATCTACAAAACTTTCAAAAAAGTCAGATCTATCCACTTTCGATCCCTCTGCACAGAAATCCAAATCGCACTGAATTTGGGCACCTCTTACCCTCCCAGATTCAATAACATCTTGGCTGTCCTCACCTTTCTTAAAGGAATTCCCCCACAAACATTCTAGACCTCCATCTATGACCTCTTCTCTCAGGTCTTCCAATAGTTTATCCAAAACTGAATTGGATAGGATAATGAGGAAATTCCTCAGAGCTCAGATCCAAGTGGGGGTACTCCAGCTCCATCTCCCATCTGATACATGAGGAAGTCTGTCACTACTTCCCTTTTGGTTTCTCCTTCTCCAGTCTGACTTACTGTTTCAGAGCCCTCTGACCTGAGACAACTAGGGGTGGCCTCATTGGATCTGAAGACCGTTTGTTCTTCAACTCTGGTCACTTCTCTGAGTCATGTGGCTCCAAGCCTTTCAGAGCCATAGGACTCTTGGGGCCAAAATGTTGGCACTGAATCCGGGGGACCAAAGTTTACTCCAAGGTTATTGGAGCCATCCTTGCCTCTCAGAGCCTCAGTGCAGGACAGCTGAAGTCTTACTGTATCCATGGGTGGAGTGCTTGCAGGGTTACAAGGTCTGGTGATTAGGGAGATTTCAGCTCCTTTACCATCGACTTCAGTCTTTCTCAAGTACTCTTCCTTTGAGATTTACCTAGAGGAAAGACATCTCTACTGTGACAATGGGGGAAACTGTCAGCACAGCTCATTTGTGAATATCAACATGATTTATAGAAGATGCTTGTATTACAACTGTATTAGAACTGCATACTCTGTGTATATCCAACTGGTCTGTACAGTCGTGTGTTAAAACGTTATTTTATAAAGTGCTTGTGTTTAAAATGTAACAACAGTGCACCCTACTGCACTATTGTAACTGTTTACATGTATATATTTTAATAGTGGAAAATGGAATACAGGAGGTTAACCTTAGAAAAATAACTGAAACCTAATTACTTTGTAGGTTAGGCCAGAGACATAATGTCTGTGCTGAATACCTTTCTGTATTATCTTCAGAGTGATCTAATTACTAGTTTTGAAAACATGAAGGAATGTAATTGTTTTATGACTTCCAGCATCTGCCAAAGATCTGAGGTCTATGTATTTTCACAGGTAGATGCTAAATACTGCTATTTCCAGTAGTGGGGGTTTCACCTGAGAAATGATGTCATTCTGCAAGCTATCCAGCAGTAATATTTGAGATATTAATTTTAGGAATCTCTTAGTGAGACAGAGCATTCTGTATTCCGTTATGGATCTGACATGAACAATTCACCACATCATCTGCCTTGCTCTGATGAAATAAGTTTCTAGGGTATAGTAATTCTCTTAGATATGGTCAGGAATATAACAAAGCTTAGTTTAGATATGTTTCTTTATTTATTTGAGACTGTCCTGCAATGTTGTTTTAAGTATTTCTTGTGATTATGAACTTTGATGTCACTGTGAATATATACCGAGTATTTTCTTGTTCTTTTTTTATTTATTATTAAATATATTTAAACATTTCATTATGGCTGATCTGTCTAGATATATTTAAGTTTTGAGAGTACTTGCATATCTATTTGGTGACACTGTGTGGGCCACTCCTAATAGCCTTGCTATTGGACAAACTACCATTTGTATTAATATTAATATTTACACGGTACGATTGGACACCCTTTGTTAGGGGCCATAAAGTAGCTGATAAGGAGCTGGCTGGTGGCAATGATAACTACCTTATAGTCTGGGCAAAAGGTGGTATAGCTAGTAACCCAGTGCAAGCCTTTCCCAGGTGTGTGTGTGTGTGTGTGTGTGTGTGTGTGTGTGTGTGTGTGTGTGTGTGTGTGTGTGTGTGTAAATCAAACCCCAAAGTGTGTGTCAACTACTTGGGCAGGGACTCGAAGCACTGGTTGGATAGAGAGGGTGATGGAGGTCTTGGCTTGGCCACTTAGCTGAGATCTCAACTCTATAGCTGTGCCAGTGGGTGTCTTATTTGGGGATCTGGAGAAAAAGGGAGAAACCAGCCCCAGATGGACTGTGGTCTCTGTGTGCTCTTAAGGGAAATTACGCTTGATGCAGAGAGCTGCATCTGGAAATACTGTGTGTGTACTTGTTATCCTCCCAGTGTACATCCCCCACTGTTGCCAGTGGTGAAGATTAAGGCTCCTTGATTAATGTTCCAGTGGTGGGTCATCACACCTACCCCCTCAAATCTGATCACTTTATCTGCTTCAGTTTTTTGCTCTGAGCCTCGTTCTTCCATTCTACTGGGACAGCCAGCCCATTCAAGTTTCCAGTCAGTTCCTCAGGATTCCCCCATCTCTTCTGATACATCACCAGACCATCCCATTGATGAGGTCCCTTGGAAGAGAATGTGTAAAAGGAGGCACTTAGATTTCCCCTCAGGAATCTCTCATGGAGGACACTGATTTTGATGAAGGCAAAAGGTCCCATGGATCTCTACCTGAAGATGTTTCATTTGGAGACATTCTAGAGCTCTTGTACCAAAAAGGTAGTTAGTCTTCTGAGACCCCTTCAGAACCAGAGGTGTTGCTGTTCCTAGAGGCTTTCATTGTGTGGCTGATTATGTTGTAGGTGACCCCCCCCCCCCCGGCTGATGAGCTTACAGATCTCAATTCTCACTGGAGGTGGAGGGACAGGTATACTGTGAAACCCTTTCCTAAGTGTCCAGACAAATTTTTAGCCCCTCCAAAGGACAGAATACACTGGAGCAAGAGGGTCCCCAGTTGATGTCATGGTTGTCGTGGATGACTGTAAAAAGAGCTTGTGAAGAAGGCCTCTTCTGTCCATCCCCCTAACAAGGAGTCTAGGACCTTGGACAAGATTCAGTTAGCATGTGTATGCTTCAGTTATATTTGCTGTATGTCCATTGACTTACCTGATAAACTTTGCAAGATTGCAAGGAGATTTGACTAAAGAACTCTCCAAATCTCTTTCTGGGACCACATCTTCTGAGGACAAAATATAGTTTCCTCGTAAAACTGATCACCCTTCAGTTGATATCCAATGTGTCTATGAGGCTGATCTCCCATACAGTGGAAGGTACCCCACGGGTGCAGGTTCAGGTGTAGACATTAAGAGATATATCAGGATGCATCTATGTGACTTTACAGAGCCCTTTAAGTGAGGTAGCAACTTTCCAAAATTATACAAGCAACAGAAAATCAGAATTATTATGTTCTGTGCTGCATTATAAGAAAAATATTTTTAAACAAGTACAGTACATTTTCCATCATTCAAGATAAACACATAATGTGAGAGTGTTCAATCTCGCCTTTGTTCTTACACATGGGTTCGGAGCCGATCCTCGGCTCCGTGCCGGCCGACTGCAAGCTCTGCATCGAGAAGAAGCTCGAGGACATCTAATACCCACAATCCCCCTCTGCCTTTACCTCAGATCTAGTTTGCCGCTGCTGCATACGCATCGCTGGAGGCTAGCTCGAGGCTTTTCAGATAAGAAATTATCTATTCTGTTTACTTTTTTCAGAAAAAAACTACTTTAAATCTAGTCATTTAAGTTAAGAGTAAAGTGTGTGAGTGGGTTTAGAATTCTCGGTTCCTTAGATTAGTTACTTAGTTTAACTATAGGGTACAGAGTTTTTCGGGGCCTACCACCCCTACTTGGATTACTTTGACTAAGAAATTGTTGTAGTCTGCTTTCTTGAGAAATTGACTTCTATTACCGGATTTGACTCTTTTTCACTGGAATTGACTTTTACTGGACTGGACTGTCTTTTTTTCTTGGTATTATGTCAGAGAAATTAAAATCTGGCTTCAAACGTTGTCAGTGTGGCCAAAAGATGTCGGTCACAGACAACCACAGTTCCTGTGTCTACTGTCTTGGCCCTCTCCACTTACAAGAGGACTGCTCTATTTGTCACTCTTTTAGTGGGAGGGTCATGACAGATAGGCGCAGGAAACTGATGGACAAGGGATTGCTGAAACCCTCTTTCCAGGAGGCTTTGGATGCTTCAGACCAGGCATCCAAGTCTTCGAAGGGGTCGAAGGCGTCGGAGCCAAAGTCATCGGCTCCGAGCTCTTCGGGTCTAGTTAGATCACCGGTTCCACAGACTTCGGGGCCGAGTGTTCAACTGTTGGCAGTTTCCGAGCCTCGAGTCTTGGAACCGGTGACGGAGCTCCCTCCACCGACTCTGCTGAGGTCGGCTCCGTCTTCGATCCCTTCGACTCGTTCTTCTAGGCCCCTTTCCGACACCGATGTGGACCGTGTGGTGCAGAAACTGATGGAGCATACGGCCTTATCCCAACTTATCTCGGTCTCCTCTCAGTTGATGTCGAGACTTGAAGGCCTGCCACTATCTCCACCTGTTCCTCCTCCGAGACCTGTCCAGTCTTCGGAGCCGGAAGAAGCTGACCTGATGATTGTGGAGCCCTCGGTGCCAGAACCGTCTTTTTCTCGGTCGGCACCGTTCACCTCGACTCCATCCGATCCGGTACCGGAGTCTCTGGGCCGAAGGTCCGTCCTTGGTTCGGGACCGAGTCGGACCGATGTTTCGGTTCCGACTCTCCCTCTCGGGGCCTCGCACGGATCGATTCGGTTCCGTCCTCGGGTCGGTGCCTTCGGCTCCTGTTTTGGGGATTCTTCCCATTTCTTGGGAACCGGGAGATACCTCGACTCGGGACCCGGGGGCCTTCGACCTCATGAGGAAGGTGTTGTCTACCCAGACAACCACATCAGCAGGTACAGCTTCTCCTCCCCACAAAGGACCGTTATCCTCCTCTGCACCCACGGCCACATCCAAGCGCCGGGCACCACTGTCTCAGCCACCCGTGGAGGGTGCCCCTCTTCCTCGGAGGCTTCTTCGGATGCTCCCACGAAGAAGTTCCTAGGAAAAGACTGTGTAAGAGGAGACACTTGGATTCTCCACAAGAATCCTTGACATCTGATACTGACTTAGATGAGTCAGAAGGGTCCCTAAGTCACCTTCAGAGGTTGTCTCTTTTCTGACATCTTGGAGATCCTAAAACAGAGAGGTGACTGGCAAGCCCTCCCCCCTTCTGAGGATGAGTCAGTTTTGCTGAAGGCATTTGGTGCCCGTCCTTCCTCCTCCTGGGTCACTCCGCCCTTTGATGAGTTAATGGAATTAATTGCTCGTCGGGCGTGGGAGACTCCTGACACGGTGGAACCAGTCCCTAGGAAGCCAAATAAGTACATCACGGCACCACAGGACAAAGCTTACCTCACCAAAGGAGTTCCAGTAGACGCCATGGTGGTGGCAGCGCCACGAAAAGGAGATGTCGGAGTCTTCCTCATCTGTCCATCCGCCTAACAAAGATTCTAGGACCATGGACAGATACGGGAAGCGCATTTTTAGTTCAGCGGCTTTCTCTATGCGTTCCCTGAACTATTTGACTCATTTTACACGTTTACAGAGGGATCTAGTCAAAGAGTTGGGAGATACCCTCCAGGGTGCTACAGATGCCGCTGTCTCAGAGAAAGTTACAGCGCATCTCAACACCCTTACGTCCATTGTGAACTTCGTCCATGAGGCTGATATCCTATGCAGCGAAGGATCGAGTAGGGCAGCGGCTTCAGCGATTGCTCTTCGTAGGCAATCCTGGATGCGCTTATGTTCATTCTTGGAAGTCTTCAAGTCTTCCTTTACTAACGCCCCATTTGACGGAGCCACACTTTTTGGCCCTAAAGTAAAGGAGACCCTTACCCGGTGTGAACAGGAGGGAAAGACTCTGTCTGCTGTCGGAGTCCGTTGTTCCATCCCTTCCAGACCGTACCCCAAAGGGCAACGTGGTGGGAAAATGTGGTTTCGAAAACCCCAAGGATCTTTCCCAAACACACAGGGTGATGCCCCCTCTAGAGGCAGGGGGGGGGCAGAGGTGGAAGACGCCGCCCTGGTGGCAGAGGGGGTCCGCAAAACCAAGGTGACAGGGATAACCTCCCTGGCAAACCTTTTCAGCACTCCTGAGAGGAGGCCCGACTGTCCTGCTCTGGAGGCAGTCGGGGGTCGCTTAGCTTTATACCCTCAGGCCTGGCAAAACCTTTCCTCAGACAATTGGGTAAAAAGCGTTGTTACCAGAGGTTACAATATCCCATTTCTATCCACCCCCATTCCAAAAAGAAAACTTCCAGATGTACCACCCCATCTCGAGAGCCAGCAGCTACAGAAATTTCAAAGCTGCTAGAAAAAGAGTCATCCAACCAGTCCCACCGGACCAAATAGGATTCGAACTTACTCAAGGTTCTTTTAGTTCCAAAGAAAACAGGGGACTGGAGGCCAATTCTGGACCTAAGCCATCTCAACACCTTTGTCAAGAAGAAAAGTTCAATGGTCACGCTTCAATCGATCCTTCCATTCTTACAGAAGGACGACTGGATGTGCTCAATAGATCTGAAGGACGATACTACCACATCAAAATGGCCAGGGCGTCCAGGGATCATTTGCGCTTCGGCTGGGAGCCAGTCATTATCAGTTTCGAGCCCTGCCCTTTGGTCTGACCACAGCCCCCAGGGTCTTCACCAAATGCATGGCAGTGGTAGCGTCTCATCTGAGGCGCCTAGGATTCCAGGTGTTTCCGTATCTGGACGACTGGCTCCTGTCTGCCACCACCAGGCGTCAACTGATACAAGCCAGGGATTACACCCTACAACTTTGTACACACCTTGGCATTTCAATAAATTTCGAAAAATCGTTGCTACAGCCATCACAGCATATCTTATTCATAGGAGCAGAATTAGATACGCGTCAGTTAGTTCTAAAACTTCCTACAGAAAGAATATTAGCACTTCAGTTCAACATTTCCCTTCTTCTGTCGTCCAGAAAGTCCCCAGCAAAAATTGTTCTGAAAGTTTTGGGTCTCATGGCAGCTTCTCTCATTGCGATACCATTGGGAAGACTGCACATGAGAGTGCTACAATGGCTTCTATTTGCACAATGGTCATTCCAACAACTTCCACTGACTCACGAAATATTGATAACGAAAACATGCAAATCACACCTAATGTGGTGGTTACAGACTTGCAACCTATCCGGCGGAAGACCATTTGTGCTACCCACACCGTCAGCGACGATAACCACGGACGCTTCCCTGATAGGGTGGGGGGGCATCTTTCAGGGACAGACAGTCCAAGGCGAATGGACCAATCTGGAGTACAATCTGCACATCAATGTTCTGGAGTTGAGGGCAGTGTTTTTGGCGTTGCAACACTTTGCTCCCCTTCTTCCTCCAGGGACCATTGCAGTTCAGACAGACAACATGTCCATAGTCTGGTACATAAACAAGCAAGGGGGAACCAGGTCTTACCAACTATGCAGAGAGGCCATGAGAATTTGGCAATGGGCAGAGTCCACCGTTCGCTTTCTGATCGCAACGCACATCCCGGGGTCATCCAACGTCATAGCCGACAGGCTGAGCAGAGCAATACTATTGCCTCACGAGTGGTCCTCAAACAGTCAGTTCGGAAAGATTTTTCGCAAATGGGGCCAGCCTACCTGCGATCTGTTTGCGTCTCCAATGAACGCCAAATGCAGGAGCTACTTTGCCCTATTACCCCTCCAGGGAAGTCCCCAGGGACGCTGGTGCACGATTGGCCCCCGGGTCTCCTATATGCTTTTCCTCCATTTCCCCTGATTGCAAAGTTTCTGCAGAAAGCAAACAACCTTCAGAGGACTATTATTCTCATTGCTCCGTTCTGGCCTCGTCAAATTTGGTTCCCCTTTCTATTGCATCACTGCATTCGGGGACCTTGGATGCTGGACCCAGAGCCAGATCTACTGACTCACTCGTCAGGAGTTCCTCACCCATCCCTAGAATCTCTCCATCTAGCAGCTTGGCTGCTCTGCTTCCCTTTCTAGCCAGGTCAATTCCCCTTACATCGGCGGTTCAAGATATTTTGGTAGCTTCTCATAAAGTTTCCACTACAAAGACTTACACCAGTAAGTGGAAACGTTTTGTCTTCTGGGCGGAGTCACATCAGTTGGACCCTGTTTCAGCTCCGTTAAATAAGGTTTTAGAATTTTTGACTGAATTATTTCATGAAGGAGCTTCCCCAGCTACTTTAAGAGTACAGTTAGCTGCCATTTCTAACTATCATGTAGAAGAAAGTGGTGCACCTATTATGGCTCACAGACTTTGTAAAGCCTTTTTAAAAGGTTCCTTTCATATCAGACCACCAGTCAGAAGTCCGACATCACCGTGGAATTTAAACTTATTGCTCTCTAAATTGATGTTACCACCCTTTGAACCAGCTTCAAGTTGCACTTTGAAATTTTGTCATGGAAAACATTATTTCTAGTGGCTATTACATCTGCTAGACGGGTGTCTGAGCTTCAGGCCCTTTCGGTCAAACATCCTTATTTAATTTTTCATTCTGACAGAGTATCCCTACGCACTAATCCATCCTTTCTTCCCAAAGTTTGTTCTACTAGTAATATTAATCAGTCCATCGAATTACCCACCTTCTTTAAAACCACTCTAATAAATTGGAGTATATGTTGCACAAACTAGACGTCCATAGACAACTCAGATTTTATTTGGATAGAACAAAAGATCACAGGAAATCTGATCAACTATTTGTAGCTTTTGCTGACAGCAGAAAGGGTCTTGCAGTTACTAAACGAACTCTTTCTAAGTGGCTAACTGACTGTATCATTTATGTTTATGAAGCTTCTGATCAAACATTATCAGCAAAACCCAGAGGACATTCTACCAGATCAATTTCTACATCTTTGGCTCACGAGCTCGCTTACCTTTAGACACTATTTGTGCGGCTGCTACTTGGGCTAAACCACATACATTTATATCTCATTACAAAGTGGACAGGGTTTCTAGGGATAGGGCAACCTTTGGTTCCACTGTGCTCAAGAACGTTCTCCCTTGAGTTCCTCAGGATCATGGAGCTAGGCACGCTACCCATGTGTAAGAACAAAGGCGAGATTGAACACTCTCACATAAAGAAGTTATGTCCTTACCATAACGTTCCATGTGGAGTGTTCATCTCGCTTTGTTACACTCCCACCTTCCCACCCTTAGGAAGAACGTTCGATTTGGTGCCTGGTCTGGAGTATTCTCCTTCTGCTGTTGCAGTATTACTGTTACTATCATACTCTGGGTATGTTTGTATATATGTATTTTTATGTATATAGTTGGCATGTGTGCGTGCTTTATGTCTGGTTTGCTTGCAAACTAGATCTGAGGTAAAGGCAGAGGGGGATTGTGGGTATTAGATGTCCTCGAGCTTCTTCTCGATGCAGAGCTTGCAGTCGGCCGGCACGGAGCCGAGGATCGGCTCCAAACCCATGTGTAATAACCAAGGCGAGATGAACACTCCACATGGAACGTTATGGTAAGGACATAACTTCTTTTTTTCCACTGCAGATAGTGGAGAAGCAAGAGTGACCAGTTAACAGCACCTGGATTTCAATGATAGTTTTGATGCTTCAGGATGAATGTAGGAGAGGGTCTGTCAGTACTTAGACTAAGAATTAGAAGCCTTAAAACATGCAGTTCACCTAGTTTATTTTGTTGTGCATTTACAGCTATTGTGTTGGTCTTATAACACAAATCAGTAAGTCAAGCAAAAAACTGAAATTGGAAATAACCTCACCAAAAGGATAAAGGGTCTCAAAAATATGTCTTATGCTGCCCGACTGAAAGAACTCCAGCTCTATTCAGTCTCATACCGCTTGCTCAGAGGTGACCTGTGCCTGACATATAAGGCCATGTCAAACCCAGATTTGATGAATATGCTTCACCCTCAGAACCACAAGGGCGGGAGACTTAAACCTTGACACGGTTATAAATAGAACGTGCTGGAGGGACAGATTCATCACCCAGAGACTCCCTATGCTGTGGAACAAAATCCCGGTACATGTGAGGCAGAGCACCTCTCTGGCCTTGTTCAAGAGGAATCTTGACCAATGGATGGGAGATCGCAGATATACCCCAGGGATTACTTCAGTGTCACTGCTTGACAGAGGCACAGCAAAATGATAGGCATAGTTTTTATTCAAACTAAAGGGGTGGCGAAAGCCACATAACTATGGGCTAGGCTTATAAATGCCCTTGGGCAGATAGCCTAGTATGAACCTATGAACCTATGAACTTTGAGAAGCTGTGCAAGATGCCCATGGCTTACACTACTGTCATTCTATATATATATATGTGTGTATAGGTTTACTATCACATGTTCGACATAACATTGTTCGAATGTACAGATGTCCGAACCAAATGTTTGTAAATCTGAACACCGAACAGTGTTAATGTCGAAGCGAACATTTCAGTGCAGTCAAATGTCGAAAATGTCAACTACACTGAAATGCTCCTATCTACACAACATACTACAACAGGTTTTTGCTGGGGGGCAAGCCCCCCCTGCACTCCCACACCCCCCCTACTTATATATACAAACTCCGAGATCGCACTACAGTGAGAGTAAAGGTACATTTCCCCATCCTCACTATAGTGAGATCTGCACCGCAGTGTTGGAGCTGACAACAGCTGCCATTCGCTCATGTCAGCTTCGGCATTGTGGTGATCGCCCTACCGATTCCACCAAGTGGTTTTCATACATAGTTCGTCTAAAAGACGAACGAACATGTGATAGTAAACCATATGTATAAGTGTGTGTGTGTGTGTGTGTGTGTGTGTGTGTGTGTGTGTGTGTGTGTGTGTGTGTGTAAGTAGACTTTGATGATGGAAATGTTCTGAATTGGGAAGTTTTATCATTATTGGTTCATGCATTTTGTTTCATTGCCTACTGGAAACATGTTCAAACAATAAATTTAAAATGTGCTCTAAGTCTAACAATTGTGCTGTATTATAAAAGAAATATAATTTAATAAAGTCAGGAAGGTGTATCAAAGAACACATGCATGTTTCTTGTTTTGTGTGCAAGGGGCCTATGATATGAAAACAGCCCAAAGACAATCTTTATCCACCAATGGCCCGATGCATTTTCTTTGGATGTGGTGTGGATTTCAATGCTGTTTCACTGAATGTGAATTTCAAGTGCAGAGAAGTTTTAAATACTAACTATTTTCATTGTGAGACAGTATTGCTTTGTTTAGCAGATGTCTGTTAGTGTTTGTGGAATATGCTATAAAATGTAAAAATAAAATCCAAATAATCATTGTAGAAGTAAAGCAGTATGCACATTAGTGTTTATGCTAAATGGGGCGAAATAACCAGGTAATGGGACATTGGAATGACTGCAGGGGAACTCTGGTGCCATATTTTGGTTGTCTTTTCTTCAGTTTGCATTTGAAAGTTGGTATCCCACAGTTCCACTGGAGTGGACGGGATTGCATAATTATGTATGCAACTTTTATGTTAATCAGTGTACAGATCTGTGCCTATTTTTTCATGGGCCTTGTCCAGATTGTTGATGTTTCCAGGTTGAGAGGTATGCGGACAAGACCTACCAGCACTCCTTAAAGGGGACCTAACTGCTGCCCTCTGGAGACAGTTGGAGGCATTTGTCTCTGTAGCAAAGATCCTGGCCATCCATAACAAAAGATTCATGGGCACAGAGAATTATATCCAGGGGATACATCATACCATTTTCCCAAATTCCCTCTACAAGAATGAAGAGAATCCCTGAAGTTCTACCCCAATCAGAGGGGAGCAGCAGCCTTAAAAACAGAATAGCTGCTGGAAAAAAAGAGTCATCCAGAAGGTCCCCCAGACCAGAGAGGATCGATGACCAATTTGTGATTCTTCTTAGTGCCAAAGAAGAGAGGGGACTTGAGACCCATCCTGGATCTCAGTAAATTGAACCAGTCTGTTCAGTATTCAAGGTTCTTGGATGGTCACGGTTCAATCCATTCTGCCTGTGTTACAAAGGGATCATTGGATGTGCTCGATAGATCTTCAAGATGCGTACCATCACATCAAAATGAACAGGTTGCTCGATAGATCTTCAAGATGCGTACCATCACATCAAAATGAATAGGTGCTCTAGAAGACTTCTGTGCTTCCAGCTGGCAGCCAGTCATTACCAGTTCATAGCATTGCCATTTGGTCTCAGCACAACCCCCAGGGTGTTCACTTGAGACTGCTGAGATTTTGAGTATTTTTGCACCTAGACAACTGGCTCCTAACTGCCCCATCCAGGCATCTACTGCTACAGGTAAGGGACTACTTGCTTCAGCTCTGTCTCCATCTAGGCATCAGAATCAGTTACAGCAAATCACAACTCACACCTAAGCAGAGTCTGGAGTTCACAGGTGTTCATCTGGACATGGTCAGTCATATAGCCTGTCTTTCTCTAACTCGAATCCAGACATTCAGATCTCAGGTGGAGAAAGTAATCCAGCAGTCTTCTTTTCCAGCATGACTAATCTTACAAGCCATGGGATCCATGGCAGCAGCTGTCACCCTTGTCCCTTTAACCTGGTTTCACATGCGAATTCTACAAGTGGTCCATTCTTTAGCAACCTTTAACCTCCTTAGTCAAGTTCACACAAGCTTGCAAAAGATATCTTATTTGGTGGCTTCACTTAAACTTTCGGAAGGCCATCCATTTATTTTTCTCCTGCCCACACCCACTGTGACCACAGGCACCTCCCAACTGGGATGGGGGAGCACTACGTGGGAAGGACAGTCCAAGGTACATGGTCTCCAGAAGACACCACAATGCATATCAGTGTTCTGAAAATGAGAGCAGTTGTCCTAACATTGCAGGCCTTTCAAGAACCTCTGACCTCTGCGACAGTTGCTATTCACATGGACAATAAGTCTGTAGTCTGGTACATCAACAAAGAGGGAGGCACCAAATCTTATCCGCTTTGCTGAGAAGCAGTGAGAGTGTGGCAATAGGTGATCTTTTCCAGCTGCTTTCTAATGGCAATGCACATACTGCAGAAAGCCAGTGTGATTGCAGACAAACTAAGCTGGTCCATTCTGTCACCTCTGAAATGGTCTCTCAATGTCAAGTGGTGGAGAGAACATTCCATCAATGGGGCCAGACATACTGTGACCTATTCAGTTCTCCCCTCAACAACAAATGCAGCAGGTTCTTTGTCCTGATCCCTCCAATGGGAGAGTCACCAGGAGACGCTCTAGTCCATGACTGGCCCTCCAGTCTTCTTTATGCTTACCTACCATTACCTCTCATTCCCAAATTTCTACAGAAGGCATACAGGTTGAACAGCAAAGGAAACTTAAGAATTACTTTTAGTTATAAAATCTTAGAGCATTTGCCATTTCATATTTTTTCTCAAGCAACAACTGGCTAACTAGGGATTGTCCTGCATAAACAGGGACCGGTAGGAACCCTATCACCTACAATTTCACTGTAATACCATGAAGTGCTATAAACAGCATGATGTGAACTACAAATCTGATGATGTCATTTTCATTCATTTCTCAACTGTTGGAGGTTTGGAAATGACCCAACAATCCAACTCCGTCACTTCTTCCAGCTCATAGAACACTGAATCTCTTGAGCTCCTCCCTTTACCCATAATACCCTTGTCACCTTACATATCTCAGACCTTGTTTGCTGCCATAGCGTTCAGATATGGTCGCTGAAAAGTCTCAAGTGAGCTTTAATACTTTTTGTGAGCTAACTTCCTTTCTATATAGTTTTAGTAATTTAAATATCTTTTGCTCTTTTTCCACCCTTTTCCTAACTATTAATTTTTTTTTCTAACTTACTCTTTTTATGTCTGGCAAAGTTTCAGGGTTTAAACAATTTGTGGCCTGAGGGCACAAAATGCCAAACTAGGATGCGCATTCAAAGTGCATCTATTGTTTAGGGCCCTCTCATCTGGACTCTGACTGTGATATCTGTAAAGGGTTTAATACCTGTGCCTTAATCACCAGAAAGAATAAATTAATTTTTAGGGGGTTGCTGCCCTTTAAACCTGCATCATTGGACAGTGCAGTGGTGCAGCGGTAGCATTGTCGCCTCACAGCAAGAAGTTCTCCGGTTCAATTCTCGGCTGGGGTGCTGTCTGTGTGTAGTCTGCATGTCCTCCCTGTGTTCGAGTGGGTTTCCTCCAGGTGCTCTGGTTTCCTCCCACATTATAAAGACATGCATCTAGAGTGTTTCTCCCAGGGCCTCCGCTGAAAATTGGCTTCATTCTAAGTCGGACTTCCCAAGTTAACAAATGATCTGAAGTAGTTACTTCATTTGTTCTGCAACCTGTGGGTATCAGATCCGATCTCTGATCAGAGCCGGCAGCTTCACTAGCTAAAAGATCCAAGCTCCTAGCTCCTCCCCCCTACCCATCATCCCCTGCTGCCTACTGTATTACCCCAGATCGAGTTTGCCGCGGCTGAAGCAGCTACTTGTGAAGAGCTCCTTAGGCTTGGTGAGATTGTTACAGCTTTTTCTCTTTGTGAAAATATCCTTAAGTTTAATTTTAAGTCCTAGTTAGTGTGTGTTTGGTAGTTTTAATTTCCTGAGAATGTTACAACCTTGTTTAGTGTAGTTTATTTGTGTTCGTTAGCGTTGCGTGTTCCCCTTCCCCCTTAGTGTTTGGGTGTGTGCATGTTTTTGTTGTAATGGCTGAAGGGCCCAAGGCCATTTTTTCGAAGTGCTCTGAGTGTGGCCATAAGCTTTCCCCAGCTGATGGCCACACTCAGTGCGTCTTGTGCCTGGGGGTAGCCCATTTGTCAATTGCTTGCCCAATTTGTGCAGCCTTTAATCCCCGGGCAATTAGGGATAAGAAGAACAAAGCTGATCCTGGCGGGCTTGCTTCCCCAGGACTCGGCTTCTTCTTCCTCCCCCCTCGAAGGCCCAGGCTACTACCGTAGCCCCGGTGCCTTCAGTTCCCCCCACTGTGCCTGGGACTCAAACTCCCTCTGCTGCACAGAGTTCGGGGGACTCTAGTGCTTCTTTCTCAAAAGAAAAGAGACATAAGGAGAAGGATAAACACAGGTCTCAGAAAAGGCAGGCTGAGGCTCACCCCTTAGCCCCCCCCCCTTCGAACATTGTTAGTTCTCCCTCGAAGGTCTCCGGATCCTCCCCCTCTCGGCTCCGTTCGCCTCGTTTCTCACCAGAGGAGGAGTACCGGTCTCCTTCGAGGTCGTCGAGGCGGCCCTCCCAGCCCCCCTCGACGACTTCTTCTAGGTCAACCAGGAGCCTTACCGACGCGGACATGGATCAGATGATGCGTCGATTCCTGCAGACCCAAATGCAGATGGGGGTGCTCTTGCCTCCCCCCTCAGGGGGGGGAGCACAGCCCCTCTGTTTGCTCCGATCACTCCTTCTCCAACCTGCTTTAGGGTTTTGGAGTCATCAGATCTGGGCCCTTTCGGAGCCGGGGTTTTGTCGGCGCCGATAGCTCCGGTATCTTCGATGCCGACCGTACCCACGAGCGTGTCGGATCCTAGCTGCTGGGGCCGAGGGCTGAGCATCGGATCCGTGGGGATTGGTGTATCTCCAGCTCTGTGTAGGTCGGAGCACACTTCTCTCTCGGATCCGACCGCTTCGGCTCCGACTCCATTCCCTGCTTCGGAGCCGAGGAGACTACTTTCGGAGCCTGGGGAAAGTAGTTCTCCTTTGGCTTTTGAGGTAGTGGAGATGGTTCTGTCAAGGTCTTCCAGATCCCCGGTCCGGGCCTCGGATCCTCCTGCTCCCCCTATGCATGTGGGTCTATCCTCCATCATCCATCCTATGGGACAGCCTGCTCAAACCCTCCAGTCAGTTCCCCTGGAGGAACAGAACCCTGTGGGCGAGCCCTCCTCGGACAGTCCCACCGAGGAGGTGCCTCGCAAATGGCAGTATAAAAGGACGCACCTGGACTCCACTGAGTCCATCACCACGGACATGGATTTGGATGAAGGGGAAGGTTCCCCAAGGTCACCCCCCGAGGATGTCTCCTTTGGAGACATCATGGAAATGTTGCGTTTTAGAGGGGGGTGGTCTGCCCAAAAACCTTCCTCAGATGAATCGGTGTTCCTGGAGGCGTTTGAGGCAGGCCCGTCTACCTCCTGGGTGTCCGCTCCGGCTGACCCCCTGGTGGACTTAATCACTACCAGGGCGTGGAAAGAGCCTGACACCGTGGAGCCAATCCCCAGATGTCCCGACAAAGTTCATAGCCCCCTGCAGATAGACAGTCCTGGGCTAAGGGGTCCCCTGTTAATGCCATGTTGGTGGTGGCCGCCACGAAGAAGGAATTCGCACAGGAGAGTTCCTCGGTCCACCCTCAAGATAAGGAATCTGGGGTGATGGACCACATTGGGAAGCGGATGTTTGCTTCAGCAACCTTCTCTATAAGGACACTGAACTATATGGCACACATTATCAGGCTTCAGCGAGACTTAATTAAGGAATACGCTGCAGCCCCCCCAGGGTCCATGACGGTCACGGATAAAAGCACATTTGCGACGCGTATGGCCACTCTAAAGTCCATTTCTAATACATCCATGCGGTTATAGGTTCAAAGGTTCATAGGTTGGTACTAGGCTTGACATGTATGGGCAATCTATTCCAGAGTCTGGGGAGACTCTGGGTCAGGAACCTATCCCTCCAGCATGTTTTGTTTATTGTGATGACAAGGTTTAGATTCCTGGAGCGTGTAGCTCTGAGGGATTGGGATTTCTTTAAGTGTAGCATGTCAAACAGCTCTGGGTTTGACATGGCCTTGTATGTTAAGCAGAGATCGCCTCTGAGTAGACGATATGCGACAGATTATAGCTGGAGTTTTTTAAGGCGGTCAGCATAGGGCATCTGCTTTAGGCCTGTGATTCTTTTAGTGAGGTATTTCTGAGGCCTTTCCAGTTGTTGCAGATGTCTTGAGAGGTACATACCAAATGGGGCTTTGTATTCTATAATGGGTCTAATGAGGGATGAGTACAGTGGGACAATGACCCCCTTTTTTCTGGATGAAAAGCCCTTCGTGATGTGGTGTGCCACATAGATTGATTTCCTGACTGTTGTGGCGATGTGGTTATCGAAGGTGAGACCACTGCCCACCTGTGTCCCTAAGTCTCTTATCACACTTTCTGTGTTTAGTGTACTGCCACTTATATGGTAATTCATGGATACATGTTTTTTCCCAAAGGGGATAACAATACATTTCTTGGCATTGAGCTTGAGCCCATGGCTCTGGCACCAAGCATCTGTTTCTGTAAGGCCCTTTTGTAGAGTATCCACATCATTTGGGGATTCAGTAATGGCTCCCAGTTTGCAGTCATCTGCAAACTTTGTTAGCCAGAGTCCCTTAGTGTTGACCTGTACTTCAGAGAAGTAGATGCCAAACAAGAGCGGCCCCAGGACTGAACCCTGAGGTACTCTCTCATGCTACGGAGGGAGCCGCTAGGGCTGGCGGAGCAGGGGTTGTCTTGCGGCGTCACTCCTGGCTCCGCCTTTGCGATTTCATGGAACCCTTCAAGGCGTCCTTCGAGAATGCGCCCTTTGACGGATCTTCGCTTTTTGGCAAGACCGTACGTGAGATGCTGGTCCTAAGCGAGAAGGATGGGAAGACGCTGTCTGCCGTCGGGGTCCGCTTCTCGAATCCCCAACGATCCTTTTCTAGGAATCAGAGGGAACAAAAGAAGTTGTGGTTCCGCAAGTCCCAGGAGTCCCATCCAGCTTCGGACCCCTCGTCCTCTAGAGGCAGAGGAGGACAAGGTGGATGCCGGCCCTATCGGGTCTAGGGAACCTTTCTCGGATAGGCCCGTGCATCAGCCCTGAGGGCTTACCCAGCTGTCCCTCTCTGGAGGCAGTCGGGGGGCATTTATCGGAGCATCTGTCAAATTGGGAGTCCATTACGACAGATCGATGGGTGCTCCGAATCATATCCAGAGGTTACTCCATTCCCTTCATGAACCTACCCCCCAAAAATCAGGCGCCTCCCCGATGTCCCACCTGATCAGAGGGAGGCAGCAGCCTTAGAAGTGTCAAAGCTACTAGGAAAAAGAGCCATCCAGCCCGTCCCCCCAGACCAGTCCAGATTGGGCTTCTACTCCAGGTTCCTTTTGGTGCCAAAGAAGACAGGGGACTTAAGACCGATTCTAGATCTCTCCACCCTGAACCTGTTTGTCCCAAAGGAGAAGTTCCGGATGGTCACTCTTCAGTCTATTCTCCCCCCCCTTCTTCGGGAGAACGGCTGGATGTGCTCCATAGACCTCAAGGATGCATACTACCACATTCTGATGGACAGACGATCCAGGAGGTTTCTCCGCTTCTGGCTAGGAGACAGTCATTATCAATTCAGGGTTCTCCCATTCGGCCTCACCTCAGCCCCCAGGGTGTTCACCAAGGTCATGGCAGTGGTTGCAGCACACCTGAGACTCCAGGGCATTCAGGTATTTCCATATCTGGATGACTGGCTCCTTGCCGCCCCCAACAGGCATCAACTCTGCGTTGCAAGGGATTATGCTCTAACTCTCGCCCAGAGTTTGGGCATATCAGTGAACCTTCAAAAGTCCTTCCTTTATCCAGTGCAGGTTTTGGAGTTCATAGGGGCCAAATTGGACATGCGCATCTGTCGGGCCCTTCTAACTTCGGACAGGCTGAACAGCTTATCGCATCAGGTCTTAGCCCTTCTTCGAAGCCCAGCTCCTGCGGCAGAGTTAGTTCTGAGGGCACTGGGGTCGATGGCAGCGGCCATTGGTCTCTCTCTTCATGCACGCCTACGGATGAGGATCTCACTGTGAACTCTTCAAGTTCAATGGTCATTAGTGTTTCACCCGCTGAACACCCTTATTACACTGAGCAGAATTTGCAGGGACTCCCTCCTTTGGCTTTGCGGGAGCTACGAGAAAGGAGACCCTTTGTAATTCCCCCACCCCAAGCCACGTTGACCACGGATGCTTCTTGCCTCGGGTGGGGGAGGCATTGTTCGGGCAGAACCGTCCAAGGCACGTGGACCCACATAGAGGCCGCTTTGCATATCAATGTCCTAGAGATGAGGGCGGTGCTTTTGGCGTTGCAAGCTCTCCACAACCTTCTCCCTCTAGGGACTATTGCGATCCAGACAGACAACATGGCGGTAGTCTGGTACATAAACAAACAGGGGGGAACCATGTCTTACCCCCTCTGCCAAGAGGCTATGAGAATGTGGGAATGGGCGATATCCACCAACCGCTTTCTGGTAGCAATGCACATTCTGGGTCGGTCCAACATATTGGTGAACAAATTGAGTCGGGTGATCCTCACCCCGTATGAGTGGTCTCTCAATCCTTCAGTTGCGAAGCAGATCTTCCACGCATGGCCTCGCTGCGATCTTTTCACCTCTCCGTCAAACACAAAGTGCAGCGAGTACTTCACAATACTTCCCCCTTCAGGGGAGACCCCGAGAGACGCTCTGGTGCATGCTTGGCCACCCGGTCTCCTTTATACTTATCCCCCCCTCCCACTTATGACGAAGTTCATTCAGAAAGCACGTCGGTTGGGGAGCAGAGTTATCCTCATAGCCTCATTCTGGCCTCGTCAGATCTGGTTCCCTTATCTGCGGTCTCATAGTATTGTTCCTCCATGGATTCTGGATCCCAGTTCAGATTTGATCTCGCACCCTGCGGGATGCCAACCCCCGAACTTGATAAACCTCAAGCTGACTGCTTGGTTGATCCAGTTCCTCTGATGGCTAGGACTCCCAGTATCTCATCACCAGTGAAGGCCATTCTGGTGGCGGCCCATAAACCCGCTACCAGAAAAATTTACAATAGTAAATGGAAACATTTTTCCATCTGGGCCGAAGGCAAGGGCCTGGATCCTTTCATAGTCCCTATTCCAACAATTCTGGATTTTTTGTTGCTGATCTTTCAGGAAGGAGCTAGCGCTTCCACAGTTAAGGTGCAGTTAACAGCCATTTCCCATTTTCATGTGGGGGATGGACTGGGGTCTGTAGCATCTTCATAGATATGTAAAACCTTTTTGAAGGGGCATTGTTCTTTTGAAACCACCAGTGAAATATGTGATCTGAAGTAGGAGATTCATTTGTCTGCAACCTGTGGGTTATGGATCCGATATCGGATCTGAACCGGCATGGTTTACCAGCTATGGATCCAAGCTCTCAGCTCCTCCCCTCACCCATAATGCCCTGCTCTCCCTACATGACCTCAGATCTTGTTTGCCGCGCTGGTGACCAGATTTGTGTTTCTAAGCTCTTCAGCTAAGTGCTCTTTTTCTAGTATTTAGAGGTTTAAAAATTGTATTTTTGTGTGAAAGTTGTGTGGAAGTTTAGGTTTCCCTATCATTGTATTATACTTTTAGTGTTTTAAATTTAATTTTTACCTTCCCTCCCCTCGCTGGTAGCGTAGTGTGTGTTTGGGCCTGTTGTGTGCTTTAGTTACTTTACTTTTACCAACTTAGTTTAAGTAACTTTTTTTGGTAATTTGGGATGTCTGAACAACCCAAAGCTGTGTTCTCTAAGTGCTCCGAGTGTGGCCATAAGCTTTCCCCGGCTGATGGCCACACTCGGTGCGTTAGATGCCTTGGGGTTGAACACCTCACTTCTGGATGTTCCATTTGTGCAGGGTTCAACCCCAGGGCATTGAAGGAGCGGAGGTCCAAGCTTGTCTTGGCGGGTCTTTTGCCACCGGACTCGGCTCCGGCCTCCGCTCCTTCGGGGGTAACCGTTTCTACGGTTGTCTCCTCTCCGGCTCCCCCTCCTCCTCCTGGGACTCAACCTCCCTGTAGTGGTTCGGAGGAGAGGGAAGCAAGAAAGAAGGACCAGAGGGAGAAGCACCATAAGCGGCGGGCCGAGGCCTCTGTTTCGGCCCCGCCAGCCAAGCGGGCTTCTCCTCCAGCCTCCTTGTCTGCCGGTTCTCCCCCTCCTCGGCTCCGGTCACCTGTGTTTCTCACCGGGACCTGAGGAGGAGGAGACCCGATCTCCGTCGAGGCTATCCAGGAGGCACTCTAGGCCTACCTCGGTAGCCTCGTCGAGATCGACGTATAGCCTGTCAGATGCTGATCTGGACCGGATGATGAGAAGGTTCATCCAGGCCCAGATGCAGATGGGAGTGCTCTTGCCTCCCCCCCCCTCTGGGGGGGAGCTCGACCCCTTTCTTTAAGCCAATTGCTCCTTCTCCGACCCGCTACCCGGGCTCGGAGCCGTTGGAGCCGAGCAGCTTCGGAGCCGGGGGTGGGTCGGCGCCGATAGTACTTGGTACTTCGGATCCGACCCTGCCCTCGAGTGCTTTGGATCCGACCTCGGAGCCTGGATCCGAGCTTCGGATCCGGGGGGATCAGTGCTCCTTCGGCGCCGTCTGTGTCGGAGCGCACTGTCCCTTCGGATCCGAGCGCTTCGGCGCCGGCTCCGATCCACTCCTCGGATCCGAGGGGGAGCCGATTGTCGGATCCTTTGGTCGAGGTCGGCTCCCCTTCGGCTTTTGATGTAGTGGAGAGGGCCCTGTTGAGGGTCTCCGGACCCCTGGCACTTGCTTCGGCTCCATCCCGCTCCATCTGCACTGGGTCAGGCTTCCACCATCCGGCCCTTGGGACAGCCCGCTCCTTTGCCCCAAGCTGTTCCCCTGGAACAGGTTACTGTTTGCGAGGAGTCCTCTGACAGCCCCGCGGAGGATGTTCCCCGCAAACATACGTGCAAAAGGAGGCACATTGACTCCCCCGAGTCTCTCACAGAAGACACGGACTTGGAGGAAGGGGAAGGCTCCCCAAGATCACCCCCCGAGGATGTCTCATTTGGAGACATCATGGAAATGCTCCGCATAAGGGGTGGTCTGCCCCCAAGTCTTCCTCGGACGAGTCCGTGTTCTTGGAGGCATTTGAAGTGGGCCCGTCTACCTCTTGGGTGTCCCCTCCTGCCGACCCCCTGGTGGACCTCATTACCACCAGGGCGTGGAAGGAACTGGACACCGTGGAGCCAATCCCAAAAAGGCCCGACCGTATCCTCAGTCCCCCGGCTGACCGTGCCCATTGGAGTAAGGGGCCTCCGGTAGATGCCATGTTGACGGCGGCCACCAAGAGGGAACTTGCTCAGGAGAGTCCCTCAGTCCATCCCCCGAGCAAGGAGTCTCGGATGATGGACCGCTTAGGGAAGCGGATGTTTAGTTCAGCGACCTTCTCGGTGAGGGCACTGAACTACCTGGCACATGTGATTAGGATGCAGCGATCTTATAAAAGAATACGCTGCATCCCCCCCAGAGTCCATGTCGGAGGAGGACAAAGTGCTGCACTCCACCCGTATGGCCACTCTCAGGTCCGTCACTAATACCTCTATGCGGCTACTATCCCATGCTACGGAAGGTGCCGCTAGAGCCGCAGGGGCAGGCCTAGTTACTAGACGTCAGGCCTGGCTCCGTCATTGCGATTTCTCGGAGCCCTTCAAGGCGTCATTTGCGAACGACCCTTTCGATGGTTATGCCCTCTTTGGCAAAACTGTTCGCGACACCTTGACCCAGAGCGAAAAGGATGGGAAGACGCTGTCTGCCGTCGGGATCCGCTTCTCTGCACCCCAGAGGCCCTATTCTAGGAACCAAAAGGGTCAGAAGAAGATGTGGTTCCGGAAGTTGCAGCAATCCCAGCCTGCTCCGGACAACCAGTCCTTCCGTGGCAGAGGAGGACAGGGAGGACGCCGCCCTAGGGGCAGAGGGGCTCCCAGGAACTTCGGGTCCAGAGAACCCTTCTCTGAACGGCCCGCACAGCAGCCCTGAGGGGTTGCCCGACTGCTCCACTCTGGAGGCAGTCGGGGGACGTTTCTCAGAGCACCTAGCAGCATGGGAGTCCATAACATCAGACCGCTGGGTTCTCCAGATCATATCCAGAGGATACCGTATCCCCTTTATTCACTTGCCAAAATTGCAGTCCCTCCCCGACGTTCCACCCGGTCAGTGGGAGGCCGCTTTGGCAGAAATTGGCCATCTGCTAAAGAAAAGAGCCATCCAGCCCGTCCCCCCAGACCAGATCGGATTAGGGTTCTACTCCAGGTTCTTTTTAGTGCCAAAAAAGACGGGGGATCTAAGACCAATTTTAGACCTTTCTCTTGAACCTGGCAGTTCCCAAGGAGAAATTCCGAATGGTTACATTGCAGTCTATTCTCCCCCTTCTGGGAGAAAACCACTGGATGTGCTCCATAGACCTCAAGGATGCGTACTACCACATACTCATGGACAGGCGCTCCAGGAGGTTTCTCCGCTTCCGGCTGGGAGCCAGTCACTACCAATTCCAGGTCCTTCCCTTTGGTCTCACCACAGCCCCCAGGGTGTTCACCAAAGTATTAGCAGTGGTAGCAGCCCACCTGAGGCTTCAGGGGGTGCAGGTCTTTCCTTACCTGGACGACTGGCTTCTCACCGCCCCAACAAGGCATCTACTTCTCTTGGCGCTAGACTCCTTTCTCCATCTTGCTCCACGCCTGGGCATCACGATAAATACAAAAAAATCCAACCTAGCACCCACGCAGCTCATAGATTTTATAGGTGCCAGGTTAGACACGAGGAGATTGAGAGCCTTCCTCACAGCGGACAGAGTGCAAAGCCTACAGCTCCAGGTGCGGGCCATTCTCCACTCAAGCTCAGTTCCGGCGGAGTTGGTCCTGAGGGCCCTAGGGTCCATGGTGGCAGCGATTGCACTTCTTCCTCTCGCCAGGTTCAATATGCGTATCCTTCAATGGACACTCATGGTTCAGTGGTCGTATCTTGCTCTTCCTATGCATCATCCCATTGCGATCAGCAAAGCGTGCAGGCGGTCCCTCCTGTGGTGGCTACACTCTCCAGATCTCCACGGAGGCCGCCTTTTGTGCCTCCCCCTCTCGCCACGGTGACCACGGATGCCTCCCGCCTCGGGTGGGGGGGGCATTTTGCAGGCCGGACGGTCCAAGGCACGTGGGACGATTCAGAGACCTCGCTGCATATCAATGTTCTAGAGATGAGAGCAGTGCTCTTAGCGTTGCTAGCACTTCAGGACTTTCTTCCCTTAGGAACAATTGCGATTCAATCGGACAACATGTCTGTTGTCTGGTATATCAACAAACAGGGAGGAACCAGGTCTTACCCCTTTGTCGAGAAGCCATGAGAGTGTGGGAATGGGCAATCTCCACCAACCGCTTTCTCATAGCAACGCATATTCCGGGTCGGTCCAACATCCTGGCGGACAAACTCAGTCGCACCATTCTCACCCCTACGAGTGGTCTCTCAATACTCAGGTAGCGGAACGCATCTTCGCACAGTGGGGAACTCCTTGTTGCGATCTTTTTGCGTCTCCCTCAAACACCAAATGCGACAGTTTTTCGCCCTGATACCTCCTCCCGGAGGTTCCCAAGAGACGCTCTGGTGCATGCTTGGCCACCCGGTCTTCTTTATGCTTATCCCCCTTGCCTCTGATGCTCCAAGTTCTTCAGAAAGCCTCTCGGTTGGGGTGCAGAATCATCCTCATTGCCCGTTTTTGGCCTCGACAGATCTGCTTCCCCTTCCTAAGGTCTCACTCAGTCGATCCTCCTTGGATTCTAGATCCCATTCGGATCTGATTTCTCATCCATCCCACTTATCTCCTCCGAACCTGGACAACCTCAAGCTGACCGCTTGGCTGCTCCAGTTCCACTCCTGATCAGGACTCCCGGTATTTCGTCCCCTGTTAAGGCCATCCTTGTGGCAGCTCATAAGCCATCCACTAGGAAAGTCTACCGTAGCAAGTGGAAGCGGTTCTCCTTGTGGGCGGAGCGGCAAGGCCTAAACCCCTTCACAGTTCCTCTCCCTTTGGTGCTTGACTTCTTAACCACTCTGTTTAATGATGGTGCCAGCAGTTCCACGGTCAAAGTACAACTTGCGGCAATTTCTCATTATCACATTGGTCATGACTCCGGTCCACTGATGTCTGCCAAATTGTGTAAGATTTTCCTTAAAGGTACTTTTCTTCTCAGGCCCCCTATAAAGCAGGCGGTTCCTCCTTGGGACCTTTCCTTGGTTCTTCAGGCCTTGACCGCCCCCCCCTTCGAACCGGCGGCTACTGTAGATCTGAAATTCTTATCTTTCAAGACCGCATTCTTAGTAGCCATTACTTCGGCCAAGAGAGTCTCAGAGCTTCAAGCATTATCAGCTAAACCTCCTTACTTGGTCTTTCATCCGGACCGTGTTTACCTCAGGACCAACCCGTCCTTTCTTCCTAAGGTAGCTTCTGAAGCAAACATTAATCAATCCATTAACCTACCTGTTTTCTTCCTGAAATATCAAAACAAGGGTGAATACAAGCTTCATTCCTTAGACGTTCACAGGCAACTTAGATTTTATCTAAACAGGACTGCTGGTCATAGACAATCCGACCAGTTGTTCATTTCCTTTGCTAAATTTAATTTAGGAAAGCCAATTTCCAAAGTCTGATTATCTCGCTGGATTTCACAATGTATCTTACTAGCTTATCAATCTTCGGGAAGGCCCCCACCGGAGGGTGTTCATGCCCATTCAACCCGGTCAGTCTCTACATCGGCAGCCTTTAGGGCTAGGATTCCTCTAGATGATATTTGTGCAGCAGCCACATGGGCTTCATCTCATACCTTTATTTCCCACTACAAGTTGGATCTTACATCTAGGGGTAGAGCATCTTTGGCTCCGCGGTGCTCTGGAATATCCTTCCATGATGGCCGCCCAAGATTCAGGTAGCTGGGGACTCTGTCCCACAGGTTGCAGACAAATGAATCTCCTACTTCAGATTTAGAAGTTATGTACTCACCATAACGTTCCATCTGAGTAGGTGTATTCATTTGTCTGCAACCATCCCGCCCTCCTATCCCCCTGGCCTTTCAGTTTCCTGCATATGTTGTGTTACCCTTTTCAGGGTGTTTATGTTGTTGGCAAACTCGATCTGAGGTCATGTAGGGAGAGCAGGGCATTATGGGTGAGGGGAGGAGCTGAGAGCTTGGATCCATAGCTGGTAAACCATGCCGGTTCGGATCCGATATCGGATCCATAACCCACAGGTTGCAGACAAATGAATACACCTACTCAGATGGAACATTATGGTGAGTACATAACTTCTAAATTCCTCCATGGAACTTAACTTTAGTCTTACAAGCTTTGACAAGTCCACATTTGAGCCTGCCACTTCAGTTCCGTTAAAATTCTTGTCTTGGAAAACAGCCTTTTTAGTGGCTATTATGTCAGCCAGGAGGGTTTCAGAACTCCAAGCCCTGTGCATGAAACCCCCCTACCTCATTTTTCACAAAGATAGAGTGTCTCTCAGGACTAATCCATCTTTCCTACCGAAGGTGGCTTCAGAGTCAAATATTAACCAATCAATCAGTTTACCGGTATTCTTTCCAAATTTTCAGAACAAAGAGGAGTACACATTGCACAAACTAGATGTACACAGGCAACTACATTTCTACCTGCACAGAACTAAAGATTTTCGCAAGTCTGATCAGTTGTTTGTGTCCTTTGCCAAATCAGCTATGGGAAAGGCAATTTCTAAAGTAACTCTGGCTAATTGGATTTCCCAGTGCATAATCCACGGGTATACGTCTTCAGGTAAACCTGTTCCTATGGGAATCCACGCTCACTCAACCTGATCCATTGCTACATCAGCAGCCTTCTGGTCCAGGATTCCTCTGGACGAATTTTGAGGAGTAGGGCTTCCTTTGGCTCCGCGGTGCTTCGGAATATCCTTCCATAAGGCCACCCAGGGTTGTTTTTTTATAGGTAGCTGGGGACTCTGTCCCTCAGGTTGCAGAACAAATGAAGTAACTACTTCAGATAAAGAAGTTATGTACTCACCATAATGTTCCACCTGAGTAGGTACTTCATTTGTCTGCAACCAACCCCCCCCTCCATGCCCCCTAACCATATCGTGATACCCGGTCACCTGAAAAATGCTTTCTTCTTGTGGTTAGGCAGTACTTGTTCCTCTGTCGAGGGTGTGAATTTTTTGGGACTGAGCAAACTCGATCTGAGGTAATACAGTAGGCAGCAGGGGATGATGGGTAGGGGGGAGGAGCTAGGAGCTCAGATCTTTTAGCTAGTGAAGCTGCCAGCTCGGATCCAAGGTCGGATCCGATACCCACAGGTTGCAGACAAATGAAGTACATACTCAGATGGAAAGTTATGGTGAGTACATAACTTTTTTTTAAATAAATAAATAATCTACAGCCTTTGTGGCTCAAACCCCCAAAAGAGTAGACAAAAAAGGAGACTCTCTTACTAAACAATCACGTAACAGGTTTCCAGATCTGACAACATCTGCTACTTTGCCTCTGTTTTCAGAGCCTCCTTTTAAACAAACAAAAAGTTGGATCCAGCAGCTTCAGATCCAAATCTAGATACATAGATCCATTGACGTCAGCAATTGCAGGATCCGGTCACCTCCCGGCCCCATCCCCTTTTTGGCACAGTCTCCTTATCAGCATTTAAGACCCTCATCCACAACCTCATTCATTCCATCTTCCAAGAGCCTTGCAGAAGATGATGTGGAAGTTCCTCAGGATGCAAATACACATGGGAGTTCTTCTGGCTCCAATCCCATCAGGTCTGGAGATCCTTGTCAGTACTACTCCTCTGTTATTACCTCCTTCTCCAATCCAACCTTCGGTTTTGGAGCCATTGGATCAGAAAGTCCTGTACTCATCTGCATTGGATCCTAAGATGTTGGCATCTTTGACTCCATTGGTGTCTCTTAGTGGTCCAGCACCAAGTACTTTGGAGTTGGATGACTCTCGCAGCCATAGCACTGGTGCTAGTTCTGGTGTCTTGGACATGACTCCAAAGTTGTTGGAGCCATCTCTAGCCCTTGGAGCGTCGGCGCAGGACAGCTTGGCTCTGACTCCCTCTGCCTGCAGGGTGAAGGTAGCTGATGGTCCATAAGCCTGCCTTATCAGATCCATCGGTTTCTGTTTCTCTGAGGCATTCTGTCTTTGAGGTAGTTGAGATAACCTTCTTTATTCCTAGAGTTCAGACTTCTCTACCCTTTTCAGCTCTGACTCCCCCATCCCATTCGCTTATGTATCCAGAGCCTCAGTAATCCTTCCCACTTGGACATCCAGCCAAACCAGTCTCCAAACCACCCATCAGGGTATAGTTGTCTCTTCCGATACCTCCCTGGAGCATCCCACTGAGGAGGTTCCTTGGAAGAGAATGTGCAAAAGGAGGCACTTAGACTTTCCACAAGAGTCTGTCATTGGAAAACAGACTTTAATGAAGGAGAAGGGTACCCCACATATCTACCCGATGATGCCTCATTTGGAGATATCTTGGAACTCCTAAAATAAACGGGAGGTTCATCCCCTAATAGCCCTTCCCAAGTGAAGTCAGTGTTCCAGGAGGCCTTTGGCACTGGCCCATCTACCTCCTGGTGACTCTGCCCACTGATTTAGTCTCTCACTGGGTGTGGAAAGAGTCTGACATAATGGAGCCTATCCCTAAGAGACCAAACAGGATCCTGGCACCACTTAAGGATAGAACATTTTGAAGTAAAGAAGTACCCACTGATGCCATGGTTGTAGTGGTGGCCACTAAGAAGAAACTTGCAAAATAAAGTTCCTCTGTCCACCCTCTAACAGGGAGCCTAGAGCACTGGACAGGTTTGCAAAGAGTGTTTATGCTTCAATGACCTTCTCCCTTAGGTCACTGAATTATTTGGCACATTCTAAAGGAACTCAGAGGGAATTGATCAAAGAACTTTCCAACATCCTCCAAGGCAGAGAGCATTATTTACTTGCAGGTTGCTACCCTTCAATATATTTCAAACTCATCCATGAGGGTTGTGTCCCACTTGGCTGAAGGTACCTCACGGGCAGTGGCTTCAGGCATTTCCATCATGAGACATGTCTGGATGTGCTTATGTGACTTTACTGAACCCTTCAAATCTTCTTTTGTCAATGCCTCCTTTGGTGGAACCTCCTTATTTGGCTCCAAAGTAAAAGATTCACTATAGATGTGAACAGGAAGGAAAAAACCTGTCTACTGTGGGCATATGTTTTTCTACACCTCAGTGGACCTTTTCTAGGAACCATTGAGATGGATGGAAAATGTGGTTCAAAAAATTCCAGAGCCCATTTCAAGATCCACATGGAGACAGTTCCCCTAGGGGCAGAGGGGGAGAAATGTATTGTAGGACATCATCCCTGCAGCAAAGGTGGTCTGCATAACCAGGAATCTAGGGATACTTTCTCTGACAGATCCTATCAGCAGTTCTGAAAAGAGGCCTAACTGTCCATCTCTGGAGGTGGTTGGGGGTCATTTATCCCTGCTCCAGAAAGCCTGGCTAAAAATTACAAAAGATACATGGGTTTGAAGGATAATACCCTGTGGTTGCACAATACCATTTTCTCATTCACCCCTCCCCTCCAGTATCATACAAACAAAATTCCTGATGTTCTATCCCCACCCAATCAGAGGGAAGCAGCAGCACTAGAAATAAGCAAGCTTCTAGAAAAATGTGTCATCCAAATAGTCCCCCAGACTAGAAAAGTCCAGAACTTATTCAGTATTCTTTTTGGTGCCAAAAAAGACGGTACTGGAGACCAATATTGGATCTCGGCAAATTAAATCTATCAGTTCAGTATACAAAGTTCTTGATTGTCATGGTTTAGCCCATTCCACCTTTTCTACACAAGGGCGAATGGATGTGCTCGACAGATCTTTAGGATATGTACTATTACATAAAAATGAACAGACAGTCCAGGATATGTCTATGCTTCCGGCTGGGAGCCCATCCTTACCAATTCAGAGCACTGCCCTTTTGGTCTGGCCACAGCCTCCAGGATGTTTACCAAGTGTATGGCAGTAGTTGCAGCTCACTTGAGAATGCAGGGATTCCGAATGTTTCCATATCTGAATGACTGGTTCCTAACCACTCCGACCAGGTATCATTTGATTCCAGTTAAGAACTACTTACTCCAGTTATGTTCTCATTTGGTGATCTCTCTCAGTTACAACAAATCTCAGCTTGAACCAACTCGGATATTGGAATTGAAAGGAGCTATCTTCAATATGGTCACTCAAATAGCCTCTCTTCCTCTGTCCCAGATTCAAACAATCCAGTTCCAGATCAAAAAGATCACTCAAAGTTCTTCTTTTTCAGCTTGCCTGATACTCTAAGCACTGGGATCCAAGTCAGCTGCAATCGCTCTTGTACCGTTGGCAAGGTACCATATGAGGATCCTTCAGTGGATGCTCACAACTCAGTAGTTTATTCTCTATCAAACTATGTCCAGTCAAATCAAAATAACACACACTTGCAGAAATTACCGTCTATGGTGGATCCATTTTGAACAAATACAAGAAGGCCATCCTTTGCTCTCCCTCAACCCAAGGCCACAGTGACCACGGACACCTCTCAGATTGAGTGAGGGGACACTTTGCACATTGTCACCCAAAGAGGCCAACACGCACATCAGTGTCCTGGAGATGAGAGCTGTCCTCCTAGCATTGCAGGCCTTCCAAGTCACTCTCCCAACTGGGACTGTTGCAATTCAGGTGAACAGTATGTTTGTGGTCTGGTATATCAACAAACAAAGGGGAACCAGATCTTACCCTCTTTGTCTATAAGCTGTGAGAGTATGGCAATGGGTAATCTCATCCAGTCACTTTCTTATAGCAAACAAATCCTCTGGGAGTCCAGTGTGATTGCGGGCACATTAAGCAGGTGTATTCTAGTGCCTAACGAGTGGTCTGTCAACATAAAGGTGGTGGAGAGGATTTTCCATTGATGGGGTCAACCATGCTGCGATCATTTTGCTTCTCCCCTCAACAATAGGTGCAGCATGTTCTTTGTCCTGATTCTCCAAGCGGGGTGTTCCTGAGAGACTCTCTACTTGATTCTTGCCCCCTGTCTCCTTTACACTTATCCCCCAATACCCCTCATTCCGAAATTTCTCCAGAAACATCTCGATTGAAGAGAACAGATATCCTCATTGCACCTTACTGGCATTGTCAGTCAGATCTAGTTTCTCATCCTTTGTCCTCTTCTTCTACACCCATCCTGGATTCTGGATCCAACTCCAGACCTACAGCCTCACCAGACAAACATGAATAATCCAGACATTTCAGGCCTCAGTTTGACTGCATAGTTTGTCCAGTTCCATTAATTGCTAGACAATCCAGGATCTTCTCCCTGTCCATCACATTCTGTTCACAGTTAATAAGGCTATAGATGAGGGAAAGGTGGTCCACACAGCTTACCTAGACCTCGCAAAGGCCTTCGACACCAGTCCCCACTCAGGTATTATAGACAAGCTCACTAGCCTCAACATAAACCCTTATGTCACGAGATGGGTTGCCAACTGGCTCACTGACAGAACCCACATGGTAAGAGTTGCGAGAACTAGGTCTGACTCTAAACCGATTACAAGTGGCGTTCCCCAGGGCTCAGTCATAGGACCCCTCCTGTTTGACATATACTTCTCAGAGGTACAGGCAAGCACAAGACTATGGCTGACCAAGTTCGCAGGCGACTGCAAACTAGGGGCTATGATTGACTCTCCGGCTGACAGAGACATCCTCCAAAAGGGTCTCACTGAGACAGATACCTGGTGTCAAAACCATGGCCTCAAGCTAAATGCCAAAAAGTGCATAGTCATCCCCTTTGGAAAAAACAAAGTACCCACAAACTACCACATAGGTGGTAGCCCCCTAAATACAGAAGACGTAATAAGTCATCTGGGGACCCAAGTAGATAGTAATCTCTCCTTTGATAATCACATTGCCAAAGTGGTTAGAAAATCCTTCTATGTGGCCCACCTAATCACAAAAGGGTTTGCATCCAGATTGAAAGAGGTCATTGGGCCCCTCTATGCATCGCTCATCAGACCCATCATAGAGTACAATGCCCCATTTGGGATGTACCTTACAAGACACCTGCAACAACTGGAAAGACTACAGAAGTACCTTACGAAGAGGATCACTGGCCTCAAGCAGATGACCTATGCAGCTCGATTGAAGAAACTCCAGCTGTACTCGGTTGCATACCGCCTTCTTCAGAAGTGATCTCTGCCATGTCCAACCCAGAATTGATGGACATGCTCCACCTAAAGAAAACCATATCCTCTCGAGCCACATGCTCCAGGGATCTAAACCTCACCACAACAATAAATAGGACATGCTGGAGGGACAGATTCCTGTCCCAGAGACTTCCCATACTCTGGAACAAGATTCCAGTCTACATTAGGCAGAGCTCCTTGCTAACCCTCTTCAAGAGAAACCTTGACGAGTGGATGGGAAACAGAAAGTTTACCACAGGGATTACTTCAATGGCTCTGCTGGGCAGAGGCACAGGGAACTAATCTAAGGGGGTGGCGAAAGCCAACACATTCTGGCTAGGCTTATAAATGCCTTCGGGCAGATACCTTTGGTACCTACCTATGAACCTATGAACCTATTGTCATCCCACAAAGCTTCCACTGGAAAAGTTTACAAAAGTAACTGTAAAAGATTTGTATTTGGGGAATATAAAAAGAATTTAGATCCATTTTCAAAGGTCCATAGATGTTTACTAGGCTAATGGCCAAAGGGCCTTTTTAAGCCTAGCCATGCATCTCAAATTTCTGACAAGTTCTGGTACCCATTATAAGTGTAAGCATGGGCTTGGGAGGTGAAACACTTACAAGCAGGGTCCGGGGAGGTGAACCATTTACAGTCTGCCTGTGTCTATTAGAGACACAGATATCAAACCAGGGATGAATTTCCTGTTCCCCATCCAACTGTTCAAGTTACACTTCAGCTGGGTTATGGAGGAACTTTGCTTCACATGGAGGGAAGCCTGTTCTAGAGAAGGAGTAGTCTCTGGGATACATACCTGTCTCTCTAGCATGTCCTAATTATATCACAGGCAAGGTTTAATTCATTCCTTCCAGTACAGTTCGTTTGAGTGGATTTTAACTCTTAGTTGGTGTGGCTTGAGCCTTTAAAGATGAAGTTATCGCCTTACAGTTCAAACAAATATTTATATCGCTGGAACGATAAGAGTTGCAAGAAAACTGTAAATGGCAAAACTATTCAGGATAAATTAATCTTTATATAAGTGGCATTCATTCAGTTTGATACTTCAAATTGGATTTGATATGCCAAAATAAAGGCAGTGAGTATTAATTTTGTAATGTTGTATAAACAGCTTATGATATCTCAGTAACCATTCAAACAAGACACATGCTGATAGTAGGAATTTCTTTATACAACTTTGAGCTTTCATATGTGGTTATGAAGTTCTGTCTGTGTTACCTGAATGCTGAGATATCTACAGAAATATGAAAATTATTACAATAGAAATAAACAGTATACAAATAATCAATATTTCTTTATCTTCATTAAATAGAGGTCAGATATCAATATAATTGTGTTTGCCATCATGTATGCTTTAAGATGAAATCTTCTGATACCATGTATGTAGCATGGTTTTGGAATGAGTAATGCAAATATGAGCAAGCAATATTTGATGCCTACAGGCATCAGTAGGAGGTAACTGCAGAAACACCTGGAAGTGCATTTGACTGTAATGAGTTAAGTCCTTAGGAATGGGTAATTCTGGTGGTGTTTGTTTTGCAGATATGCAGAAGCTCCATCAGACTGAGGTCTGACAGTGTCTTGTATGCCAGGCTTAGCTCTCCACTCAACAGCCTGTGGGAGACAGAATACAGGCATAGGGCCTTGAGGTGGTCTACATAAGACATGTTACTTACGCCTTATATTCTTTTAGTGAGGAACCTCTGTGGACTTTCCAGTTGTTGGATATGCCTGGTTAGGTACATACCAAAGGGACATTGTACTAAATGACAGGTCTGATGAATGCCAAGTACAGTGGAATAATAACTTCCATGGACCTAGATACTATTCCTTTGCTTATAAGTTGCACAACATAGAATGATTTCCTCAGCACCATAGACACACGATGGTCTAAGACTAGATTACTGTCTGTGTGTCCCAAGTCCCTGACTACTGGGTCAGCTCTTGGAGTATGTTGTCAATATGATAGTTACCAGGGGTGTATGACTTCATAAAGGACATTATTATACATTTCTTGGCATTTAGTTTTAGTCCATGGCTCTGGAGAATATTTGTGTCTTTGGGTGATTCAGTGACCGCTCCTAATTTGCAATCATCAGCAAATTTAGTAAACCAGAGGCCACTGACATTGACCTTCACTTCAGAGAAGTAAATGCCAAAAAGGAGCGGCCCCAGGATCAGTCCCTGAGGGATGCCACTTGTGACTGGCGTCTTTGTATTGGTGGACTCTCCAATTCTAACTTCCTAGGTCCTGTCTGTGAGTCAGCTGGCTATCCACTGGGTGACATAATGGTTTGAACCTAACCTCTTAACTTTGTCAACAATGCCCAAGTGGGGTATTGTGTCAAATGCCTTGGCCAGGGCAAGGGAGACAGTGTGTGAACCATTTTGCCCTCAGCTACAATTTTCAATTAAGGGGCTAACTCATTAACTGTCAGAGTACAATTAGCAGCCATTTCTAATTTTCATATAGGAGTAAATAATTTAACGTTAGCCTCTTCCAAGCTTTGCAAAACTTTTCTCAGACGAACATTTCCACTCAGACCTCCTATAATGGATCCTATTTCCCCTTGGGATTTGAATATTGGTTTACAGGCCTTAACCCAATCCCCCTTTGAACCATCAGCTAAGTGTGAGCTAAAATATTTGAAAACTATTTTCGTAGTTGCTATTACTTCTGCCAGAAAGGTGTCGGAGCTTCAGGCTCTGTCATCTAAACTTCTTTATCTGATTTTTCACAAGAATAGGATATCTTTATGGACCAATCCTTCATTTTTACTTAAGGTGGTGTCAGAATCCAATATTAATCAGGTTATCAGCCTTCCAGTATTCTTTCCAAATTTTTCAAATAAAGGAGAATATATGTTACATCTGTTGTATGTTCACAGCAGTTATGTTTCTATCTTCGCAGAACCAAAAATTTGAAGAAATCTGAATAATAGTTTGTTTCCTCTTCTGAATCAAAATTAGGCAAACCAGTTTCTAAAGTAACTTTAGCCAAATGCTTGACTGACTGCATACTGAAAAGTGTGTTTGCCTTTTACCAAAACCACCAAAAGGCCATTCTACAATTTCTATGGCAACCTCTTCAGATTTTTTGTCTAGAACTTCCTTGGATGATATTTGTGCAGCTGCAACTTGGGCTAATCCTCATACCTTTATTGTCCATTACAAATTGGATTTGGTCTCTAGAGGAAGAGCTGCCTTTGGCTTAGCTGTGCTCAGGAATATCCTTCCTTAGAGGCCTGCTGGGTATTTGTACCTGGGGACTCTGTCCCAACAGTTGAGGTATGAATGAAAATGACAATGTCAGATAAAAAAGTTATGTACTCACCGTAACATTCCATCTGTGTTGCCCATTTTTCATTATTCTTCAGCTTCCTTCTCACCAACCTCCTCCTTTTCTTTATTCCTGGAAAGATCAAAAGATACTGGAGGAGCCACTGTTCTTTTGTTTATCAGGTTCTGTTATTTCATCATTCTTTATTTCTCTGTAGGTCTATGGGCAACAGACAAGATCAGTGGTATGTAAGGTGATGAGAGCATTATGGGTAAAGGGAGGAGCTTGAGAGTTTCAGTGTTCTCTCAGCAGGAAGAAGCGGCCGAGATGGATTCGAGGGTTGGATCCAGATCCCCAACAGTTGAGGAAGAATGAAAATGCACAAAACAGACGGAAAGTTATTATGAGTGCATAACTTTTTCCTGTTGGCGCATCAAAATTGATGAAGCTTCTCTCGCTCTTGCAAGACACATCTATTCCTACTCTATTCTGCAAAATCTGCTCATAAAAATCCAGCATCTGCACTAGTTTCAACTATATACACCATTTCTATTGTTGCTTATTTTTTATTTCTTTAGACTGTAATGTTTCTTTCCCTAGCTATTTAGTTTCTCTTTCACTTATTATGTCTTGTCATTGTAATCTCTTCACAACTTCTGATTACTGTCCTTTTCCCTCTAACTTTACTATGTCACTATTTTTCCATTTCTGCAAGTAATATACATCAAATTTTACTGTGATTGCAGTGTAATGGGGATTGGGAAATATGCTATTTTCCTTACTGTAGTGCTGTCTCGAAGTTGGTATGTATAATTTTCAGGGATGTGGGAGTGTGCAGGTGGGCTTGCCCCCTTACAAAAACAGCTAAAACAATGTTTGGGGTATGTTTGATTTTTTAAACAGTCGATCATATGAATTTGACTATTTAAAAAGTTGATCATATCAACTAGCTCTACTTGACAATACCTACAAAGTTTATTACAGTTCTACATTTTGCCTTATGCACTATTGGCACTGTCGTATTAAGCTAACTTGCAAATGCTTGTATAGTTGAATTTCTTTTGCATCTGATAAATCTTATGCCTTTGTGCATTAGTGTTTGCGTGTATCTGTATCTCTATGTCTCTCTCTCTCTCTCTATATATAGATATATATAGATACACACACGCACCCCCACGTATGTATGTATATACATATATATATATATATATATATATATATATATGGCTGAGACCATATGATCGAACTTTTAAAAGTTTGAACGGTCTGAATGGAGATCTCTATACAGCACGGAACGGGAAGATTTCCCTTTTCCACAGTGTAGTGTGATCTCGAAGTTGGTATATTTAAATAGTGGGGGGGGTCTGCTAGAACATTTAGTTCCTTTTTTTTTTTTACCATGTTCAAACTTTTGAATGTTCGATGTTATGGTCTCGGCCATATGAAATTCGAATATTTAAAAGTTTGATCATGTGAAGTAGACCCACATATATATATGGATTCACTTCATAACACTGAAACTTCAAAATACTGAAAATGACAAAACTTCATAATACTGAAGACCAAAATACTGAAAGCTCAAAATACTGAATACTCAAAATACTGAAACTCAAAATACTGAAAACACATATTATGCGTAAACTCACCTTAAACAACATTAACCATAACAATTTCTATATATATATGCAGGGCAAGCCCCCACACCCCCTGCTAATTATATATATCTACTCCAAGATTGCACTTAACTACACTATGTGCAATCTTGGAGTTGATGCATGAAAGCTTAAATGTTCGAATCTCTAAAGGTCGACCTTTAGAGATCGAACAGTTAAGCGTTCGAATTTCTACAAAAATTAAAAAAAAAAATTCACAACTCAAAAAAAAAAGACTAAAGGGTTTAAGCAGGGGGGCAAGCCCCCCTGCCCCACCCACATGGGGGGCTGCGCCCCCACACCCCCCTGCTTTATTTATTTATTTATTTTACATTTGTTGACTGGGATAGTCCGACGACTGGATACATGTCCATTTTCAGCGGTGGCCTGGGGAGAAAAGCTCCAGCATAAACAGATACAGTAAAAAACATTACAAGCTCATTACAAAGTAAAGTCTCCAGGTAAATAGAGTAGTGTAGAAACAATATAGAGATATTTACAAAGTATACATAGACAGTCATGAATAGACAAGTTCACAGGTTAAAGGTTACCCCTGTTTACAACATGGGGAACAAATAGACAGTAACTGGGTTACTAGTTTATTCAACATTTCTTAATTAGTGCTAGTCAGTTTTATTACAGTGGCATAGACAGTTTAGTGCCAGGTGTTGTTTAAGTTTGGTTTTAAACTGGTCTATGGACGACAGCATTGTGATGTCAGCTGGAAGTAGGCTCCAGACTCTACTTGTAGAGTTTGCGAATAGGGCATAACCAGCTGCATTGTTAGTTTTGATGGTTTGAATTAGTAGTTTATTTGAGGATCGAAGCAATCTTTGAATGTTATAGGGGGTGATTATGTTCCTAAGAGCTGGTGTATGATTTGGGTTATTGAGAATTTTATTGGCCATAGTCAGAAGGTTGTATTGGATTTGATTGGGTAGTTCAAGCCACTCAAACTTAAATATACCAACTCCAAGATCCAAGAAATTTCCCATTTCCGCACTGGAGTTCACTGAAGTGCGATCTCGGAGTTGGTATATTTAAGTAGCGGAGGGTGTGGGGTGCCCCCCTGCTACAACCCTTTCCTTGTATTTTTTTTTTTTTTTTTTTTTTTTTTTCAAATTACTTTGTTCGATGGTAGGTCGACCTTTACAGATTCGAACATTTAAGTGTTTGTCATTGTAATATAGACCGTATAATATGTATGGGTGTAGTACTTTTGAGCAAAATGTGCAGAATCTGACATCTGGCCAACAAACAAATGCTGGACCAGTGAGTGAGATTGACAATCTCTGTTTAGGGGAATATGCTGTTTCCACATGGATAGTGTGATCTTCGAGTTAATGCATATAACCCCCTGCAAAACTCTTGAATTTAATTTTGTGTGCCTCAGGTTCAGTCCACAGAACATGCACAATGGCCTGTCAACATTTTTTGTCGATGTATAGGTATTGACGTTTCATTCATTTGATGTAGAAAACTATATTTGCATGTGTATATGTATATATATATGTGTGTGTGTGTGTGTGTGTGTGTATTTTATTTATTTATTTGGTTTACATTTGTTGACCAGGAATGTCCGACTGAACTAATAGTAGCCCGTTTTCAGTGGAGGCCCGTGGAGAAAAGCTCCACAAATAGACATTACATTGAAAATAACATTAAATAGCAAAAAGCATTACACTGACAATATAAAAGCAAGAAGAAAAAAACTAATTACAAATCAATATATATGACAATAAATCAAGAAAATATGATGTAGTCTATGAAATGGTAGGAAGAATAATTCTCTGGTGTTTACTGTTAATGTGTAATATGGATGAAGGAGGTAAGTGAAAGATTCTTATTTATAGTAAAAAATTATAGAGGTTACTGTACATGGTAAGAAATACAAGTGTAAGAGGAGGAAATATTTATTGGCATTTCATTACCGGGAAAGTCCACTGGCCCAGGAAGCCCATTTTCAGTGGAAGCCCAGTGACAAAAGCTCCAACTGCAAACAAGCCAGTTACATAACAATATATACATTTACAGAATGAAGATTATATAATATTTGAAAAGTAAAACAAAGTTAGAGAGCAATTTCACAAAACAATATATTTCCTAGATATTTCATATGCAGAAGTTATATAACAGTTTCAAAGAGTGTTAAGAAAATGGGATAAGGCTAAATAGGGTCTATATTAGAACGTTGAACATTTAGGTTGTCGAATGCCTAAACATTGAACGCTCAAAACTGCGACTGGCCAATTACGCAAATTTTTTCCCCGTGAAAAAATTTGCTTGGCCAGCAAAAAAAAAAAATAGTTTAAAACACTAACTAAATAGGAGGCTTTGCCCCCCACATCCCCCGATGTGCACCCCCCCCCAACTAAATATACCAACTCCGAGATCACCCTACATCGGGGAAAAGGGCAAATCCCTGATGACGGCCAAGCAATTTTTTCCTTGGGAAAAAATTTGTGTAATTGGCCTCTCGTGGTTTTGAGCGTTCAAGGTTTAGCAGTTGATGTTTAAGCATTCGACAACCTAAATGTCTGACGACGTAATAGGAACCCGGATAAATAGGAAACAGAGCTAGTCAAAGTGTGGGTAGGCATATTATGCAAAGTATGAAAAGAAACAACAGATTAGAATTCCTGGAAGTTACACAAGACAAAAGTGATATAAAAGTTTCAAAGACAATTTAATTTTAACAGATATATCTCAAATAGGTAGCACAACCAATTATAGAGTCTAGAAAAGATATAAGTGATATGAAATACACAGTATGGCTTATTGCCAATGGGGCCATACTATAGATGTATATATATATATATATATATATATATATATAGATGTGTATATATATATATATATATATACACACACACACACACACACACACACACACACACACACACACACACACGTATGTATATGTATGTATTTATATGTAAATATCTATGTGTATATGGGTCCTCTTAAAATTACCAAAACGTCAGTTCGCCGACACGCGGAAGAGGAATGCGAAGGAGACGACATAACCAGTTGACCAACATGCTGAAATCCCGACAGCTGGAAGACCGACAAGCGACTTGGTAAGTATGCGATAGTGAGGGATTTTGGATTAGGAGGCGGACAGGTAAGTGTGCAATAGTGAGGGATTTAGGGTTAGGGTGTGTGAAAGGTGAGTGTGCGGTAGTGTCGGAGTTAGGGTTTGGGTAATGTAAGTGTATTAGTGACGGGTTTATGTTTTAGGTGGGTTAAAAGTTAGGAATAGGTGCAGGTAGGGTAAGTGTCTGGTACTGTCGGACCTTAGGGTTAGGGTGGGTTAAGTGAGTTAGGGTTAGCAGGTAGGGGGTGTCGCGGTAGTGTCGGACCTTAGGGTTAGGGGTGGGTTAAGTGAGTTAGGGTTAGGTGCAGGTCTTGGGTAGTGTCTGTAGTGTCGGACCTTAGGGTTAGGGGTGGGTTAAGTGAGTTAGGGTTAGGGTGCTGGTAGGGCGTAAGTGTCGGACCTTAGGGTTAGGGTTTTGGTTAGGGCTAGTGGATATGCAATGTAGTGTAATGTGTTGTTTACGCTTAGTGTGTCGGTGTAATGGTGTTCGTGTTTTATGTCGGTATTGTGTGTTGTCGGTTATTTGGTGTCGGTGGTTTGTGTGTCGGAACTGGCGTGTCGGTGTTCTAAAGTAGACCCGTGTATACATATACATAAATATATATATATATATATATATATATATATATATATATATATATATATGGGTCTACTTCACTTGATCAAACTTAAATGTTCGAATTTCATATGGCCGAGACCATAACATCGAACATTCAAAAGTTTGAACATGGCAAAAAATAAAACAATGAACTAAACCTTTCTAGCAGGGGGCAAGCCCCCCTGCATCCCCCACACCCCGTGCTACTTAAATAGTTATGGGGACCAAGTTAGATCTGTGAAATTGGTGCCTAAGCTACCTTGCAAAAAATCACACTACACTTGGAAATGTGCAGCCATAATGATACATAGAGACAGCTTTGCAACCAGTGTATAAATATGTAAATAGTAATGCAGTGTGTAAATGTGTATAAATTCATGTAAAAGTACAACTATATTAATTACTGAACTGTATTAGTAGAAATACCCCTATAGAGAATGCAGTCATCATCATCTTCTTTCAGCTGTTCCCGTTAGGGGATGCCACAGCGGATCACCTGCTTCCGTTTCTTCCTGTTCTCTGCATCTTGCTCTGTCACACCAACCACCTGCATGTCCTCTCTCACCACATCCATAAACCTTATCTTAGGCCTTCCTCTTTTCCTGTTACCTGGCAGCTCCATCCTTAGCATCTTTTCCCCAATATACTCTGCTTCCCTCCTTGGCACATGTCCAAACCAATGTAATCTTGCCTCTCTGGCTTTGTCTCCAAACCTTCCAACCTGGACTGACCCTGTAATATACTTATTCCTAATCCTGTCCATCCTCGTCACACCCAGTGCAAATCGTAACATCTTCAACTCTGCCATATCAAGCTCTGACTCCTGCCTTTTTGTCAGTGCCACTGTCTCCAACCCATATAACATAGCTGGCCTCACTACCCTCTTGTAGAACTTCCCTTTCACTCTTACTGGTATTCGTCTGTCACAAATAACTCCTGACACTCTTCTCCACCCACACCATCCTGCCTGTACTCTCTTCTTCATCTCTCTTCCACACTCACCATTACTCTGAACTGTTGATCCCAAGTACTTAAACTCATTCATCTTCATCACCTCTACTCCCTGCATCCTCACCATTCCTCTATCCTCCCTCTCATTCACACACATATATTCTGTCTTAGTCCTGCTGACCTTCATTCCTCTTCTCTCTAGAGCATATTTCCACCTCTCCAGGGTCTCCTCCACCTGTTCCCTACTCTCACTACAGATCACAATGTCATCTGCAAACATCATAGTCCACGGGGACTCCTGACTGATCTCGTCTGTCAACCTGTCCATCACCATTGCAAATAAGAAAGGGCTCAGAGCTGATTCTTGATGTAATCCCACCTCCACCTTAAACGCATCCGTCACTCCCACCGCAGACCTCACCGCTGTCACACTACCCTCGTACATATCCTGTACCACTCTTACATACTTCTCTGACACTCCCGACTTCCTCATACAATACGACAACTCCTTTCTAGCCACCCTTTCATATGCTTTCTCTAAATCCACAAAGACACAATGGAACTCCTTCTGACCTTCTCTGTACTTCTCCATCAACACTCTCAAAGCAAACATCACATCTGTAGTGCTCTTTCCTGGTATGAAACCATACTGCTGATCACTAATCATCACCTCCCTTCTTAACCTAGCTTCCACTACTCTTTCTCATAACTTCATGCTGTGACTGATCAGTTTAATCCCTGTGTAATTACTACAGCTCTGCACATCACCCTTATTCTTAAAAATCGGTACCAAAACACTTTTTCTCCATTCCTCAGGCATCCTCTCACTTTCCAAGATTTCATTAAACAATCTAGTAAAAAACTCCACTGCCATTTCACCTAAACACCTCCATGCTTCCACAGGTATGTCATCTGGACCAACAGCCTTTCCGTTCTTCATCCTCTTCATAGCTATCTTTACTTCCTCCTTGCTAATCCACTGCACTTCATGATTCACTATCCGCACATCATCCAACCTTCTCTCCCTCTCATTCTATTCATTCATCAACCCCCTCAAAGTATTCTTTCCATCTGCTCAACACACTCTGCTCGTTTGTGAGTACATTTCCCTCATTATCCTTTATCACCCTTACCTGCTGCACATCTTTACTAGCTCGGTCCCTCTGTCTAGCCAATCGGTACAGGTCCTTTTCTCCCTCCTTAGTGTCCAACCTTTTATACAACTCATCATACACCTTATCCTTAGCCTTCGCCACCTCTCTCTTTGCCATGCACCTCATCTCCTTATACTCTTGTCTACTTTCTTCATCTGTTTGGCAATACCACTTCTTCTTATGGGTCTACTTCATAAGATCGACAGACCATTTGATCGACATTCATTTGGTCGACAGCCAGTATTCAAGGCACTTAACAGGGATGTGCCCCCTCCCCAATGTTGTGCGACCCTGGAGTTGATATATATAGTTTTGTTTAAAATGTGTAGTTTTTCTTGTATTTTCATGCTTTTAAATGAATATAGGTAGGGGGGCTGTGCCTCCCACACCCCCCCAACTATATATATCAACTCCAGGGTCGCACAACATTGGGGAGGAGGAAAATCCCGGGTTATTGCCTTGAATACTGGTTGTCGACCAAATGAATGTCAATCAAATGGTCTGTCGATCTTATGAAGTAGACCTATATATGTATATGTATATACATATATATATATATATATATATATATATATATATATATGTACATACACACACACACACACACACACACACACACACACACACACACACACACACGTATATGTGAATTTAGGTGCATTTAGACATTTTATTGAAGTTTCATTAAGTTAAACCATAAGTGATCAAACTCAAATGTTCGAAAGCCAATACACAAAAAAAAAAAAGGAAAAAAAATCCAACTCCAAAAGGGTGAATTCTTTGATCCCCCGCTGTTCTGCAACCTCTCAAAAAGAGCCATCATTTTTTGAACACTTGACTTTCACCTTTATCAGCTTTCTCACCACTCAACAACATCAGAAAATGCTGATATAAAATGCATATCCTATATGTATCTGTATTTATATGTGTATATGTATATGGTTCTCTCAAATTCAGTGACTTCAAAAGAGATTCAGGTAAACACTACCAAAGTGCGCTCCCAGAAAAAACAGAAAATTAAAGAAAAAACAGGGAACATATTACCACAGTAAAATGATATGTAAAACTTTACTAGATAAAATCCACTTAATAGCTCAGAACCAGGACAAGTGCTTTCGCGTAATGCACTTGTACTGGTTCGTAGCTATTAAGTGGATTTTATCTATTAAAGTTTTACATATCGTTTTACTGTGGTGATACGGTCCCTGTTTTTTCTTTAAAATTCAGCGACTTTTCATTTTGTTGGCAGGTGTTTTGCCAGTCATGAATACCAATGCAAAATCACTGTTATATGAGAAAGGGATCATGCCCGCACCCTTTTCTTTGTTCTCTGAATTGCTATAACTAAGTAGCAGAGGGTGTGCAGGTGGGCTTTCCCCACCCTGCAAAACCATTGTTATTTAATTTGTATGTTATTTAATTTGTATGTTATTTATGTTTGAGTCCATTGTATCTCTGTCTGTATCCCTCTCTTTCCATAGTGTATGGTAGTCCATGATACCACTCCAGTATCAGGGGAAAATGGTTAAGTGCTGCTACAGAGAGAGATCCAATCATAACAGCACTTGGGGAGTGTAAAATATGAGCAATGCTGTCTCTTCTGCCCATCCCCAACTGATGGGGTCTTAATATCTGATCTGACCTTACATTAGCCACTTTTCACACCTTTGGATCTAAGACTCAGACTCCCATCCATCACTAAATTACCTCAGATCTTGTTTGCTCCTTGACAGTGATTGATATTCTCACTCCAACTGTTTAATCAATAAAAAAGGGTCAGTTGCCATGGATATGAACTTTCCTACCGTCTCCGTTACCAGCTTGGTGGATATGGGCATCCTGAGGCAATGTAGAAATTGCCTCATGTTTACTGACAGCCAGTTAATTCTCATGGACTGTTGGTGTGCTCTAAGGAGACAAAATGGTCTCCTTTGAAGTAAAAATAAAACCTGGAATATTCAGAAACTATTCTAAGGCTAACCTCCTGCTATTAAGTGAGAACCTGGCAACATTTCAAGCCCCCATAACCCTGTTCACAGAAACCCTGTGCAAGCATTTTAATAGCTGTATAGAGGCAGCTCTACCCACTAGGAAGAAGTATAGAACTAACTCAAAAATCAAGCCACCCTAGTGGAATCACAAAATCAGTTGGCTATATAACAGGAGGAAGAAAATCATGGCAAAAATTAGGAGGTGCAGCACCCAGTAGAATAAAAGCACTCATTAAACTAAACAAACAACTCAGAGAACAAATAAAGTCTACCAAAGCCAAATTTGAGGTAAGTATGGCCTCCCAGGCCAAGAACAACCGCAAACATTATTTAGCTATGGCTGCAACCTCAAAGGCAGTGCACAATTGTGTGAAAAACTCCTGGCTGATAAATTCAGCTCCAACTTTACTCATCTCTCCTCCTCAATCTTCCCTCAGGAAATAGCATCACATATAACTCCCCCTACTATCACTAACAGGTCCATAATGCTCTCTCTAAGACCAAAAACACTGCATCAATGGGCCCAGACAATATCCCAGGATGCTTTCTAAATAGCATAAAACATGACCTATCAGGGCTTCTGGAATTACTGTTTAACTGTAGCCTCCAAACAGGCCTTGTCTCTCATGAATGGAGAAATGCAACAGTCATCCCTCTGCACAAAGGTGCGCCATCTACAGACCTTGGAAACTACAGACCCATAAGTCTCAGAAGTCTTATATGTAAATCCACAGAAAGAATCATCATGGAAATGATCAATAGAGATATAGTAAACCTCCAGACATTGGACCCAACTCATTTTGGTTTTGTCAGGGGCAGTTCATGTCTACTCAACCTGGAAGACTTCTTTGAGAAGGTCACCATAGCAAAGGATGAGGGCAAAATCTTTCTCACTGCTTACCTTAACCTGGCCAAGGCATTCGACACAATACCCCATTCGGGCATTGTTGACAAACTCAAGAGGTTACGTACAAACCCATATGTCACCTGGTGTACAGCCAACTGGCTCACAGACAGGACCCAGGAAGTTAGAATTGGGGAGTCTATAAAGAGGCCAGTCATAAGTGGAGTCCCTCAGGGAACAGTCCTTGGACTGCTCCTTTATAGAATTCACTTCTCAAAAGTCAAGGCTAATGTCAGTGGTCACTGGCTGGCAAAATTTGCAGATGATTGCAAATTAAGAGCTGTCATTGAATCTCACACTGACACAAATGTTCTCCAGGAGGGTTGACACAGACAAACAACTGATGTCAGAACCATGGACTCAAACTAAATGCCAAGAAATGCATAATAGTATCCTTGGGAAGTCATTCATCCCTGATAACTATCATATTGACAACACACCCCTTAGAGCTGATCCAATAGTCAGGGACTTAGGGACACACATCGAGTGTAATCTAGCCTTTGATCATCATGTGTCTACAGTGGTGAGGAAATCATTCTATGTTGCGCATCTTATAAGCAAAAGTATGGCATCTAAGTCCAAGGAAGTCATTGTTCTACTGTATTCGCCATTCATCAGACCTGTCATTGAGTACAATGCCCCTTTTGGTATGTACCTAACCAGGCATATCCAACAACCGGAGCATCCACAGACATTCCTCACTAAACGAATACAGGGTATAAGTAATATATCCTATGCAGACTGTCTCAAGGCCGTATCCATGTATTCTGTGTCCTGCAGGCTTTTGAGGGGACATCTATGCCTGACATACAGGGCATTTTCAGACCTCACTCTAATGAACCTCCTGCATATCCACAAAACAAATAGAACCAGAATTACCCATTCTAAAGACTTAAACCTTGCCTGTGATATAAATAAGACCTGCTGGAGAGATAGTTATGTATCCCAGAGACTACCCCATCTATGGAACAGTCTTCTTTTCCATGTGAAGCAGAGTTCCTCTCTAACCCAATTCAATTGCAACTTGGACAAATGGATGGGAAACCGGAAATTCATCCCTGGTTTGGCACTTATGTCTCTAATGGATATAGGTAACCTGTAAATGGTTCATCTCCCAGGCCCATGCTTACACTTATCAAGGGTATCAGAACTTGTCAGAGATTTGGGATGCATGGCTAGGCTTAAAATGCCCCTTGTGGACATTAGCCTAGTAAACACCTATGAACCTATGAATGTTACAGATGTGGATCTCCATGCTCAGAGTTTTCAAATGCTTTTTTACATATTTGTCAGATAAATATGAGTTCTTGTTAGTCTTTCAGCATAGTCTTTCTTCTATGCTTTTTCTTCCATTTTTTTGATCTTTTTGTCTCCTCACTGTTTTAGAAAAAGTTGTTGTTTCTCTCTCTTTTCCTTGTTCTTTATGTGGGCTGCATGGCATTTACTACCTTTGCTTGTATTATTCTTATTTCTTTTGTTAGCTTTGCTAGTTGTGTTGTAATAACTGTTATTTTAACAGTGGTCATATTCCTGTTTTGTGGTTTGTGTGTGGTGTTTGGGATGGACAAATTTGGAAATTGTTGTACACACTGAGGATGCTGAACTAGTTGGTTCATGTAACACTCTTTCAGAGGGACATGATGAAGGAACTATCCAAGATCCTGTCAAGATCCTTACCTACAGAAGATTGAAAATCAGTGGATATGCAGCTGGCTACCCTCTAATCCCTATCAGATGTATGCATGAGCCTTATTTCCATTGTAGCTGATGGAACATCCAGAGCAGCAACCACTGGCATAACTGTGCACCAGCAAGCATGGCTGCATCTCTGCAATTTCTCTGAACACTCTCAAATGTCCTTCAGTAATGCTTCCTATGATGGGTCCACTCTTTTTGGACCTAAGATGAAAGAGACACTGTCTAGAAGTGAACAGGATGGCAGGACCTTATCTCCCAATGGAATATGTTTTTCTACTCCTCCGGGAACCAGAAATGAGGCAGGAAACTGTGTTTCTGCAAATCTCAGGGTTTCACTCCTGATGCTTCTATCCCTTGGCCCCCAGAGGCAGAGGAAAGAATAATCAAAATGGACGTCACCCCTGTAGCAGAGGGGATCCGCAAAATGAAGAATATTGGTTCCCCTTCTCCAACAGACCCTTGCAGCACTCTTGAAGGGTTGCCCAAATGTTGCATTTTGGAGGCATTGGGGGGCACTTGTCTTTACACCCCTTGGCCTCTACTGCCATCTCCCAAGATTCATGAGTACACAGAATCATAACAAGAGCCTAAACAATCCCATTTCTTTTTCATCTCCCCAATTTGTGATGTCCCACCCCCACAAGAGAAGGCTACAGCACAAGATGTCAAAAAGCTACAAGACAAATAAGTCATCCAGGAGGTCCCACCAGATGAGGAAGGATTCATAATTTGTTCAAGATTCTTTTTGGTGCCAGGGAAGAGCAGGGACCTCAGGCCCATCTTGGACCGCAATCACCTAAACCAGTATGACAAAATTCCCGATAGTCTTTGTTCAGTCTGTCCTACCTCTGTTATGGAATGATGATTGGATATGCTCAATACACCTTCATGAAGCACACTCTCGCACAGCAAGATAAACAGGCATTCCAGAAGGTTTCTCTGTTTTTTGCTTGAGACCATTAATTTCCAGTTCAGGCCACAGCCCTGCTGTGTGTTCACCAAGTACATGGCAGTGGTCACAGCTTAACTTAGACTGCAAGGGTTCTGATTGTTGCCATATCTAGATGACTGACTCATTACTGCTCCCATCAGGAATCTTCTTCTTCAAGAAAGACAGGGACCCTTTGCTCCAGCTCTCATCTGGTAATCACAATCAACATAACAAAATCAAAATTACAGCCGATTCAGACAATACAGTTCATTGGAGCCCATCTGGATGCCACTTCACAGATAGCCAGAATCAAGAATTCTCACCCTTTGGCAACAACAGGCATTGACAGTTCTCCCCCATCAAAGCCCCTCGACCAGGTGCATACTACATCTACTAGAGTCAATAGCAGCCTCTGTCACTGTAGTTGTTCAAGCCAGATTTTACATGGAAGTCTTGCAGTGGACCTTGGTAGTCCATTGTACAATCTCAGCCAATGCACTTTCTCATTTTCCTCACCAGCATTTGCAGAAGTCATGTTCAGTAGTGGTTAGATTCCCCCTTAGTATCACAAAGTGGTTTGGTATATCAGTAGGCATGGGGTAGCATGCTCTTACTCATTGTGTCTAGAGGCCATGAGGGTTTGGCAGTGGGTGATGTCTTCTCACCACCTTCTGATAACATGCATCCTGGGAAAACCTGTTGTGTTGGCAGACGAGCTAAACAGGCTCATTCTTCTCCCTCATGAGTGATCCCTCAATCAGGTTATGGCATATCAAATTTTCAGTCATTGGAGCCAACTATGCTGCAGCCTATTTGCCACTCTTCCCAGCACCACATGCTGCAGTTACTTTGCCTTGATGTGATGCTCTTCCCCACAGTTGTCTCATGGATCTTCTGTAAGCATATCTTCTCACTCCTCTCTTACCAAAATTCCTGCAGAAAACAATATGGAGCAAGGAAGAGGTGACCCTCCTTGCTCCTTTTTTGGCCTTGACAGGTCTGTTTTCCCTGTTATTGGCCTCATCTGATGCACCTACCTTGAGTGTTGGATCCCATTCCATACTCTCTCTCTCACCCATCTGGAATGTCTCTTCCAGACATAACAATCCTCAAACTGACCTCATGGTTTCTCTTGTACAATAAAGTCCATGCTTTCATCACAAGTTGTGCTTATTGTAACATCATTACAGAAACCTTCTACTAGAAAAGTATAAAGAAGCAAATTGAAGAGATTTTCTATTTGGGTGATTAGCAGGGACATAGATCCATTTTCTGCTCCTTTTTCTGCCATTTTAGAATTTTTAGTCAGTCTTTTTCATGACTGGGTAGTTATTTCACCATCAAAGTTCAAATGGCTGCCATTTCAAAAGTCCACATTAAGGAAAACAACCTCCCATTTCCTCCTTGATGTTATCTAAAGTCTTCTTCAGGGGTACCGTTCTCCTTCATTCTTTCTTAAGAGATATGGCTCCACCTTGGGACATTATCATTCTTTTGCAGGCTCTGAAAAGACTCCCCTTTAGAACCTACGACTACTGTTGAATTGAAATATCTTTAATGGAAGACACTCCTTTTGGTGGCAGTTACCTCCACTCGAAGGATATCAGAACTGCAAGCTCTATCCTGCAAATGATGGCATTTTTTCTTTCACAAAGACAGGGTCTCACTTAGAACTAATTCCTCTTTTATTCCCAGGGTGGCTTCAGAATTTACACTGAACCAAGCCATTGATCTTCCAGTTTTCTTTCCACAATTTTCCATTAAAGGGGAATACATATTATACCTGCTGCATGTTCATTGACAATCAAATTCTACTTGCATTTTACTAAATCTTTTAGAAAGACTGACTTTTTGTGTCATTTTCTTCAGTCAAACTGGTAATATGGGTATTGAAAGTGACTTTTTCAAGATGGCTATCTATATGCACTTCTCATGTATATAAGGAGAATGGTTTGACATAGCCTGGTAATCTCAGAGCTCATTCTACCAGGGTGATTGCTACTTCTACAGCATATTGTCAAAGGTACCTATTGATGACATTTGTTCAACAGCTGGTTGGTCCATTGTCCATACTTTTGTATCTCCCTACAAGCTGGACTTATGGTCTAGGTCTAGAGTGTTCTTTAGTTCAGCCATCCACTGAAATATCCTTCCATGAGATCGCCCAATGTTTTTAGTAGCTAAGGACTCTGTCCCATCAGCTGAGGATGGCAGAAGAGACAGCACAAGAACTGATGTTGTAATTTTCATTTGTTCCTCAGTTAATGCATTTGGATCTGACCCTCTGATCTGATTTGGCCACTTTCTTTAGATTCTAGGATCCAGTTGTCAAGTGCCTCCCTTACCCACAATGCCCCTAATCAATCTTATTACCTCAGATTTCATTTGTCGCTCTTCATGATCAGTCGGGATTGCGAATTCTCAAGCTCTTGTGTGTTGTTTTTATGAGTTTATTGTTTAAATTTTGAATTTCTATTTCTTTTCTCTTTCAAAACTTCTTGTATATATACTATCTGCCTTACCTTCGATTCTCTCTACTGTAAGGTAAACTTAGTACCATAGTTGGTAGTTGTTTATTTTTCTACTTCTCTTTGAGGTATTCTCTAACTATCATAGTTGGTAGTCCTTCATTTCTTTCTCTACCCCCTTTTCAAGTATTCTCTATCTGCCATAGTTGACAGTTCTTTCTTCTGCAAAAAAAAAAAAAAAAAAAAAGATCCCAAACTCTGATGCCCACAGGACGTGCATGTATTGTTTAGGACCAGCGCATTTGGACACCTCCTGCTCTATTTGTGTGCCCTTTAATGCCAGGGCTATTAATGAGCATAGGAACAAACTGATACTTAAAGGACTTCTTCCAGCTTCGGCTCCTTCAGCTGGTACTTCTTCCTCAGGGGCTCAAACCCCCTCTCAGAACTCTACAGAGGTTAAAGAGCATAGGAAACACTCTTCCTCCAAGTCGCCTCAGTCAGTAGTTTCTTCCCAGCCTCTTGCAAAGGTACCCAAAACCTCTGATACAAAGGCTTCGGATCCAATAACTGTTCATACTAGGTCTCCTTGGCTCCATTCTCTGAGATTTTCCCCAGAGCTGGTCTCTCCTAGTTTAAAGTCTCCCTTCCCCCAGGAGGTCCCAAAAAAGTCTTCTAGGCCACCATTCACTTCCTCTTCTGTTAGGCCCTCCCGGAGTTTTTCTGAGTCAGAGGTGAATATGATGATGAAGAAGTTCCTTAGAACACAGATACAGATGGGGGATCTGTTGGCTCCATCTCCCATTGGATCTGTGAGCCTTAAACCTTCTTTCCAACCTGACATGGTCCTTCTCTGCACTGACTTGCTGTTTCAGAGTACTTGGATCTGAGAACCCCGAGAGTTGAACCATCGGAACTGAGGGTCCTGGCATCCTCGACTCCTATGACTTCCCTGACCCGATTGGCTCCGACCCTGTTGGAGCATGATAGCTGGGAGCCGAAGTACTGGTGCAGGATCCAAGGGGTTGACCACGATACCAAAGATCTGGAGTAGGGACTTCATTTGTCAGCAACCTGTAGGTCTTGGATCCGATATCGGATCCGAGCCGGCAACTATTTATACAGCTATGGATCCAAGCTCCTAGCTCCTCCCCTCGCCCATAATCCCCTGCCAACCCCAAATGACCTCAGATCTAGTTTGCCGCTCTAGAGTGTGTCAGCTGGATTTTGAGCTCCTGGTGATTATTGAGATAAGTGTTCCCTTTTTATCTCTTTAGTCTTCTTTGTCTGTCAGTAATTAGTGTGTGTGTGTATTAGTCTACCCTTTAGTCTGTTAATTTTGAAATTTTTAGTGTTTACCCTCCCCTCGCTGGTCGTTAGTGTGATTGTGTGTGTTTGCGTTTGGGGCCTTGTGTGTTTGTGTGGTGTTACTTAGTTTTGGGATATGTCAGAGGCCCCAAAGCCTATTTTTTCTAAATGCACCGAGTGTGGCCATAAGCTCTCTCCGGCGGATGGCCACACTCGGTGTGTTCGGTGCCTTGGGGTTGAACACCTGTCCTCAGGATGCACGATTTGTGCAGGGTTCAACCCCAGGGCACTGAAAGAGCGGAGGTCGAAGCTGGTCCTGGTGGGACTTTTGCCCCCGGAGTCGGCTTCGGCCTCCGCTACTCCCGTGGCACCTCCTCAGCCTGTGGTGGTGGCCACTGCTGCCCCCCTTCCTCCGGCCGAGATTCAAACTCCCACTAAAGCGCCGGAGGACAGGGAGGCCAGGAGGGAGAAACAGAGGGAGAAACACCACAAGCGGCGGGCTGAGGCGTCCGCTTCGGCCCCCCCAGCTAAGCGGGCTGCTCCCTCCACGGCTTCCAGGTCTCCTCCTCCTCCTCAGCTCCGATCTCCGTCAAGGTCATTGAGGCAGCACTCCAGGCCTGCCTCGGTGGCCTCGTCAAGATCCACTTACAGCCTGTCTCATGCAGACTTGGACCGGATGATGAGAAGGTTCATCCAGGCCCAGCTGCAGATGGGAGTCCTCCTGCCTCCCCCCCCTTTGGGGAGCTCGACACCCTTTTTTGCTCCGATAGCTCCTTCTCCGACCCGCTTTCTGGGTTCGGAGCGCTTGGAGCCGGGCAGCGTTGGAGCCGGGGGTGGGTCGGCGCTGACAGTACTGGGTACTTCGGATCCAACCCTACCCTCGAGTCCGTCGGTTCCATCGTTGGAACCGACCTCTTGGAGCCATGGCCCGAGCTTCGGATCCGAGGGATTCAGTGTGCCTTCGGCTCCATCCAGGTTGGAGCACACTGATCCCTTGGATCTGACCGTCTCGGTGCCGGTTCCGATCCCTTCATCGGATCTGAGTGGGAGTTGGCTCTCGGAGCCCAGGGAGAGCAGCTCCCCCTCGGCCTTCGATGTAGTGGAGAGGGCTCTGTCGAGAGCATCCAGACCACCGGCCCTTGTCTCGGCTCCGCCCTGCACTCCCTCTCTGCTGGGTCAGGCTTCCATCACCCGGCCACAGGGACAGCCTGCTTAGATGTCCCAGGTTGTTCCTTTGGAACAGGACATTGCTGGTGAGACCTCCTTGGACAGCCCCCCCCCGAGGAAGTGCCTCGCAAGCATAAGTGTAAGAGGAGGCACGTGGACTCCCCCGAGTCCTTAACAGAGGACACGGACCTGGATGAAGGGGAAGGCTCCCCAAGGTCACCCCCTGAGGATGTCTCCTTTGGAGACACTATAAAAATGCTCAGGCTCGGGGGGGGGGCTGACCCCAAGGCTTCCTATGACAAGTCCGTGTTCCTGGAGGCATTCGAAGCAGGCCCGTCTACCTCTTGGGTGTCCCCTCCGGCCGACCCCCTGGTGGACCTTGTGACCACCAGGGCGTGGAAGGAGCCGGACACTGTGGAGCCAATCCCTAAGTGCCCGGATAGGATTTTGAGCTGCCCCGCAGACCGGCCCCACTGGAGCAACGGTCCCTCTGTAGATACCATGTTGATGGCGGCAGCCACTAAGAGGGAACTAGCTCAGGAGAGCCCCTCGGTCCATCCTCCGAGCAAGGAGTCCCACTTGATGGATCGCCTTGGGAAGCAGGTATTCAGTTCAGCGACCTTCTCAGTAAGGTCTCTGAACTACATGGCACATGTCATCAGGATGCAGCGAGACCTTATTAAAGAATACGCTGCTTCCCCCCCGGAGTCCATGTCGGCGGAGGACAAGCAATTGTACTCCACTCGTATGGCCACTCTGAGATCTGTTTCTAATACCTATATGCGGCTGTTGTCTCACGCCACTGAGGGAGCCGCTAGAGCTAGCGGAGCAGGCCTAGTTATAAGAACGCCAGGCCTGGCTCCGACATTGTGACTTCACGGAGCCCTTCAAGGCGTCCTTTGCGAATGCCCCCTTTGATGGTTTTGCTTTGTTTGGCAAGACCATTCGCGAGACACTTGTCCAGAGCGAGAAGGACGAGAAGACGTTGTTTGCCGTTGGAGTCCGCTTCTCTGCTCCCCAGAGGTCCTTCTCCAAGAACCAAAAGGGACAGAAGAAAATGTGGTTCCGGAAATCGCAACATTCCCAACCTGCTCCGGACAACTAGTCCTTCCGTGGCAGAGGAGGACAGGGAGGACGCCGCCCTAGAGGCAGAGGGGCCCCGAGAAATTTTGGGTCCAGAGAATCCTTCTCTGATCGGCCCACACAACAGCCCTGAAGGGTTGCCCGACTGCTCCACTCTGGAGGCAGTCGGCGGGCGCTTCTCGAGGCATCTAGCTGCATGGGAGTCCATCACGTCAGACCGCTGGGTGTTTCGGATTATATCCAGAGGTTACAAAATCCCTATGCAACATGTTCCCAGACTCAGGAACCTCCCCGATGTACCACCCGATCAGAGGGAGGCTGCAGCCGCAGAAATCCAGCAGCTGCTAGAAAAAAGGACCATCCAACCCATCCCCCCAGACCAGCTCGGATTAGGGTTTTACTCCAGGTTCTTTCTGGTGCCAAAAAAGACGGGGGACCTGAGACCAATTCTAGACCTTTCCCTCTTGAACCTGTCGGTAACCAAGGAGAAATTCTAAATGGTCACTCTTTAATCCATTCTCCCCCTCTTGCGGGAGAATGACTGGATGTGCTCAATAGACCTCAAGGATGCGTACTACCACATTTTAATGGACAGATGATCCAGGAGGTTTCTCTGCTTCCGGCTGGGAGCCAGCCACTAACAGTTCAGGGTCCTTCCCTTTGGCCTCACCACAGCCCCCAGGGTGTTCACCAAAGTTTTAGCAGTGATAGCGGCCCACCTGAGACTTCAGGGAATGCAGGTCTTCCCGTACCTGGACGACTGGCTCCTGACTGCCCCAACAAGGCATCTACTCTGCTTAGCCAGAGATTTTTTTCTCCTCCTAGCTCCCCAGTTAGGCATTATGATCAATATGGACAAATCCTCCCTTGCTCCGACACAAGTGGAAGACTTCATAGGGGCCAGATTAGATACAAGAAGTCTGCGAGCCTACCTCACTTCGGAACGACTACAGAATCTGAGATTACATGTGCGGGCCATCCTCCAATCAGAAGCTCCACCCGCGGAATTGGTCCTGAGGGCACTGGGCTCTATGGCAGCGGCAATAACACTCCTTCCATGCGCTCGCCTAAACATGAGGGTACTACAGTGGACCCTCCAAGTACAATGGTTCTTTCAGCTTCTTCCTCTCACTCACCCTGTCTCTATCAACAAGGCTTGCAGGAGGGCCCTGTTATGGTGGCTTCATTCCCCAGACCTCCATACAGGCCGCCCCTTCTGCGCTCCACCTCCTCTCGTCACGGTGACCATGGACGCTTCTCGCCTCGGGTGGGGGGGGCATTGCTCATGCAGAACAGTCCAAGGCACATGGAACGACACAGAGACCCCCCTGCATATCAATGTTCTGGAGATGAGGGCAGTGCTTTTAGGGTTGCAAGCACTTTACAACCTTCTTCCAGTAGGAACTATTGCGATACAGACGGACAACATGTCAGTTGTCTGGTATATCAACAAACAGGGGGGAACCAGGTCTTATCCTCTCTGCCGAGAGGCCATGAGAGTGTGGGAATGGGCTTTCTCCACCAACCGCTTTCTGATCGCAATGCACATTCTGGGACGGTCCAACATTCTGGCAGACAAACTCAGCCACACTATTCTTTCCCCTTACGAGTGGTCTCTCAACTCCCGAGTAGCGAAGCAGATCTTTGCAAAATGGGGGCAACCCTGCTGCCATCTTTTTGCATCTCCCTCAAATACGAAATGCGACAGCTTCTTCGTGCTGATTCCCCCACCAGGGGAAACCCCGAGAGATGCTCTAGTGCATGCTTGGCTGCCCGGTCTACTTTATGCCTATCCTCCTCTACCCCTGATGCTAAAGATGTTACAGAAAGCCTCTTGGTTGGGGAGCAAAATGATCCTCATTGCCCCATTCTGGCCTCGACAAACTTGGTTCCCTTACCTGTGGTCTCACGTGGTGAATCCTCCCTGGATTCTGGATCCCAGCCCGGATCTAATATCCCACCCATCAGGCTTACCGACCCCGAACCTGGACATCCTGAAGCTGACAGCTTGGCTGCTCCAGTTCCACTCTTAATTAGGACTCCTGGTATCTCTTCACCAGTTAAAGACATCTTGGTGGCAGCGTATAAACCTTCCACCAGGAAAATTTACCGCAGTAAATGGAAGCGCTTCTCCATCTGAGCAGAACATCATAATTTGGACCCCTTCACTGCTCCGCTAACGTCCGTTTTGGACTTCCTTACCGGGCTTTTTCAGCAAGGGGCTAGCTGTTCGACAGTCAAGGTACAATTGGCAGCCATCTCCCATTACCATGTAGGACACGAGACAGGTCCTTTGATGTCAGCTAAACTATGTAAAACCTTCCTCAAGGGTACTTTTCTGCTCAGGCCCCCTATCAAAGAAGCCGTATCCCCTTGGGACCTATCGCTAGTTCTTCAGGCCTTGACTGCTTCTCCTTTTGAACCAGCTGCCTCGGCTGATCTTAAATACCTGTCTTGGAAAACAGCATTCCTGGTAGCCATCACTTCTGCGAAAAGAGTTTCGGAACTTCAAGCTCTTTCTGTAAAACCCCCTTACTTGGTTTTTCATCAGGATAGAGTGTACCTCAGGACCAATCCATCCTTCCTGCCTAAGGTGGCCTCAGAAACCAATATCAATCAGTCCATTAACCTACCTGTTTTCTTCCCTAATTATCAAAATAAAGGACAGTACAAGCTGCATTCTGTAGATGTGCACAGGCAGCTGCATTTCTATATTCATAGGACTGCTGGTCACAGACACTCTGATCAGCTGTTCATTTCCTTTGCCAAATTCAGTTTGGGTAAAGCCGTTTCGAAGGTCACCTTATCAAGCTGGATTTCCCAATGTATCCTTCTAGCTTATGAGGCTACTGGGAGTCCCGCACCTCAAGGGGTTCGTGCACATTCCACTCGCTCCATATCTACTTCTGCTGCATTCAGATCAAGAGTCCCCTTGGATGATAATTGCTCGGCAGCCACTTGGGCCTCATCTCATACCTTTATCAACCACTACAAACTGGAGGTAATTTCCAGAGGGAGAGCATCCTTTGTCTCCGCAGTGCTCCGGAACATCCTTCCATGATGGCCGCCCAAGATTCAGGTAGCTGGGGACTCTGTCCCACAGGTTGCTGACAAATTAAGTCCCTACTCCAGATTAAGAAGTTATGTACTCACCATAACGTTCCATCTGAGTAGGTGGCTTCATTTGTCTGCAACCATCCCCCCCCTCCTTCCCCCTGACCTTCAGAAGAGTTAATTTGGTGGTGTTATCCTGCCTTTTCCTGTTGGGATACCTTTTTAGGTATATATAGGTGGGCAAACTTGATCTGAGGTCATTTGGGGTTGGCAGGGGATTATGGGTGAGGGGAGGAGCTAGGAGCTTGGATCCATAGCTGTATAAATAGTTGCCGGCTCGGATCCAAGACCCACAGGTTGCAGACAAATGAAGCCACCTACTCAGCTGGAACGTTATGGTGAGTACATAACGTCTTATTTTTTGGATCTGTTGCTTCCTCTTGGAGCTTCGGCATTGGATAGGTTAGTTCCCACTCCCCCTTTAGAACCAAGAGTTCAGGGACATGGGGGTTGTCTGATCTGAGAGTTTTGGCTCTGGTAGGATTGCCCTGATTGCTTCCTGAGTCCTCAGGTTTTGAGGTGGTGGAGAGGGTATTGCTTTCACTTAGACTAGCTTCAACTCTTCCTCTTTGGATCTTTGCCCCTGACCTCCTTTGTATCCTGTATCTGAGTTCTCTCATCCTGCACATCAGGGACAGCCAACCCAAATGAGCTTCCAAGAAGTTTCCACCAGGGAACTTTCCATCTCTTCTGACACTTCTCAAGAGTACCCCACTGAGGTGATTCCTCGGAAGAGGTCATGCAAGAGGAGGCACCTGGATTCCCCCCAGAAATCCTGCACAGAAGACACTGATTTTGATGAAGGGGAAGGGTCCCTTAGATCTTCACCTGAGGATGTCTCATTTAGACACATCTTAGAGATCCTTCACCAAAAAGGTGGTTGGTCTGCTCAAAACCCTTCCCAAGAGGAATCAGGCTTGGACCATCTACTTCTTGGGTTACCCTGCCTAGGGATGATCTGATAGACCTGGTCTCCTGTAGATAATGAAAGGAACCACACTCCATAGAACTGATTCCCTGAACACCTAAACACGGTTCTTTATGCCTCATCACAGAGGTTACATTGTAAGAAGGGTGTTCCTATAGATGCCATGGTCATTGTTACAGCTACTAAAAAAGAGTTGGCTGAACAGAGCTCCTATGTCCATCCCCCCTAACAGGGAGTTTAGGGCATTGGACAGGTTTGAAAAGTGAGTGTATGCATCAAGGACCTTTGCTTTATGGTCATTGAATTATTTGGTATATTTCACAAGGTTACAGAGGAACCTAATGAAGAAACTCATTAACACGTCCATAAGGTTAATCTCACATGCAGCTAAAGGTTTCTGACAGGCTGCCAGTTCAGGCATAGCCATTAGGATACATGTCTGGATGCAGTTCTGCAATTTTGTGGAGTCCTTTAAGGTGTCATTCATCAATGATCCCTTTGATGGATCTTCTAGACCAATAGAGACACTCTTCTGCAGTGAGAAGAATGGAAAGATCCTGTCTGCCATGGGAATCTATTTTTCTACCCTGCAGAGAACCTTTTCCAGGAATCAACTTGGTGGTAAGAAAGAATGGTACAGAAAATCCCAAGGACCTTTCCAAGAATCGTGTGGAGATTTTTCCCCTAGAGGCAGGGGGGAAATAACTATATAGGGAGACACCACCCTTGTGGCAGAGGAGGTTTGCAGATTCAAAGTTCTTGAGATTATTTCTCAGACAGGCCCTTTCAGCGCTTCTGAAAGGTTATTTGACTGTCCCTGTGTAGAGTCAGTTGTGGGTGCTTATCCTTAATTTTAATTTAACATTTGTTGACCGGAAAAGTCCGACTAGGTTCCACAGAGTCTGTTTTCAGCGGAGGCCCGGGGAGAAATGCTCCAGATGCATGTCTTTGGAAAGTGGGAGGAAACCGGAGAACATGCAAACTCCACACAGAAGGCACCCCAGCCAAGAATCGAACTGGAGAACCTCTCGCTGTGAGGTGACAACGTTAACCGCTGCACCACTGCGCCGCCTTGCACCTAAAAGCCTGGACAGCCCTCACAAAAGATTCTTGAGTGCAAAGAATCATATACAGAGTATACTTTATTCCCTTTTCCCAAGTTCCTCCACAGAAGAGAAAATGTATCCCTGATGTTCCAAACAATCAGAAGGAACAAGCGACTCTAGAAATTCAAAAGCTGCTGGACAACAGTCGCCCAGGAGGTCCCTCCAGACCAAAGAAGATCTAGAATTTACTCAATGTTCTTTTTAGTGCCAAGTAAAACAGGGGACCTGAGACCCATTTTGGATTTCAGTTATAGAACCAGTTTGTAAAGAATTCTAAATTCTGGATAGTCACGGTGCAGTACATTCTTCCTCTCCGAAAGCACTGCTGGATAAACAGGCTTTAATAATTAACTAACAACTACTCATCACATTTCTTTTTCTGTTTAAAAAGCTTTGTTTTACAGTAAACACTATTGCAAATAGTTATTTTAGTTGTTTATTATTGTTCTTTTAGATATTTTAGATATATATAATATTTCTGTTATCATCCATTAATATTTTGTCATTAAAATTTTCATTAAAAACAACTGAGAAAAAAAAAGGATGATTGGGTATGCTGTCTAGATCTTCAGGATGCTCACTATGCTATAAAAATTAACAGATGCTCTCAAAGATATCTATGCTTCCATCTGGGAGCCAGTCATTATTAGTTCAAAGCCCTGCCCTTTGGTCTCACCACAGCCTCCAGGATGTTCACCAAATGCATGGTAGTGGTAGCAGCTCATCTAAGACTGCGAGGATTCAGAATGTTTCCATATTTAGATGACTGGCTCCTAACCACACCAACCAGACATCTTCTGGGAAAGGCCAGAGATTACCTTCTGTTTTTATCTCCATCTCTAGGGATTATGATAAATCAGGTAAAGTCTCAACCTCAACTGGTTCAAGCCTTGGAGTTTATAGGGGCTCATCTAGACACAGTCAGTTGCCTAGCTCTTCTGCCTCAAAACAGAATTCTTACTCTGAAATTGCATGTCAGTCATGTTCTGTCTCATCCCTAACCCCCAGCAAGAATAATACTAAAAGTCCTAGGGTCGATGGCTGCTGCAATAACTTTACTACCCACTGCTCATAGGTTCATAGGTAAGTACTAGACTATCTGCCCGAGGGCATCTGTAAGCCTAGCCAGAATGTGTTGGCTTTCGTCGCCCCCTGTGCCTCTGTCCAGCAGAGCCATTATTTCCCTGTGCCTCTGTCCAGCAGAGCCACTGCAGTGATCCCCGGGGTAAATTTTCTGTTTAACAGACAAACAGCTGCAAAAAGCAAACGTTCAACTTCTTCACTTAAAAAATGTTGTATGGTTGCTTCTATTGAAGATATAATTCGTCCACTTGGTAAAATCAACAAACCTTTTATTTAACAAATAAATGTGAAGCGAAACCAACTGTTAAAACAAATAAAACACAGAAATCCTGTTAAGCGCTTTTCGTCTTCACAGTGTGAAGACTTCTTCAGACTCAAGACGATACGACATTTTTTAAGTGAAGACGTTGAAGTTTGCTTTTTGCAGCTGTTTGTCTGTTGGACGGTTTGGTTTTACTTTCTTGGCGTGTTTTGTTAAATTTTCTGTTTCCCATCCACTCCTCAAGGTTTCTCTGGAAGAGTGTTAGTGAGGGGCTCTGCCTAATGCAGATTGGAATCCTGTTCCAAAGCATGGGGAGTCTCTGGGACAGGAATCTATCCCTCCAGCAAGTCCTATTTATCGTTGTGGCTCTCGGGATTTGTTTTTTGTTAGGTGGAGCATGTCCATCAATTCTGGATTGGACATGGTCTTGTATGTCAGGCAGAGATCACCTCTGAGTAAGCGGTATGCAACCGAGTACAGCTGGAGTTTCTTCAGTCGGGCTGCATAGGGCATCTGTTTAAGGTCAGTAATCCTCTTGGTGAGGTACTTCAGTGGTCTTTCCAGCTGTTGCAAGTGTCTTGTAAGGTACATCCCAAATGAAGCATTGTACTCTATGATGGGTGTGATGAGTGATGAGTAGAGGGGCACAATAACCTCTTTTGTTCTAGATGCAATCCCTTTTGTGATTAGGTGGGCCACATAAAAGGATTTTCTAACCACCTTGGCAATATGATTATCAAAGGAGAGATTACTATCTACTTGGGTCCCCAGATCCCTTATTCCATTTTCTGCATTTAGGGGACAATCACGTATGTAGTAGTTGGCGGGTACTTTGTTTTTTTTCAAAGGGGATGACTATGCACTTTTTGGCATTTAGCTTGAGGCCATGATTTTGACACCAAGTATCTGTCTCAGTGAGACCCTTCTGGACGATGTCTGTATCAGCCGGAGAGTCAATTATGGCCCCCAGTTTGCAGTCGTCTGCAAATGTGGTCAGCCATAGTCCTCCTGTGCTTGCCAGTACCTCTGAGAAGTATATACCGAAGGGACTGAGCCCTGAGGGTGGCAACTTGTAACCGGTTTAGAGTCTGAACTAGAGCCTGCAACTCTCACCATGTGGGTTCTATCCATGAGCCAATTGGCAACCCATCTCATGACGTAGGGGTTTATGTTCAGACTGGTGAGCTTGTCTATAATACTAGGACGGGGCATGGTGTCGAAAGCCTTTGCGAGGTCTAGGTAGGCTGTGTGGACCTCCTTTCCCTTGTCTAAAGCCTTGGTAACTGTCTCAAAGAAGTCCACCAGGTTTAGGAGGCATGATCTGCCCTTAACAAAGCCAAACTGGGTAGGGTCCAATGTTTGGAGGTTCCCCATGTCTCTGTTAATGAGTTCCATGATGATGCGCTCCATAGCCTTGCAGACTAGGCTAGTCAGGCTTATAGGGTGATAATTCCCAGGGTCCGTTGTGGCTCTACCTTTGTGGAGCAGGATAACTGTTGCTGTGTGCCACTCTATAGGTATGTAGCCTGTAGAGAGGCTGAGTTTGAACAGTGTATTTAGGTGAGGGGTTAGTTCATTTTGGAGTTCGTGTAAGACACAGCCTGGGACACCATCCGGTCCCACTGAAGCTGTGTTTTTGGTTTTGGATAGGGCTGTTTTAATCTTTGTGTCAGTGATTGCTGGGGGTCTACATTCTTCTGGTATGGTTATTGGCCCTTTAGGGGGTGAGAGGGGGGTGAAGTTTGCACTAAACCTGTCTGCCAGAATGTTGGCAATATCAGTCGGTTCAGTGTATTTTGTGCCATTCTGCACTAACTTAGAGCAGATCTGAGAGTTTCCACTTAGGTTCTTGACATAGCTAAAGAACGCTTTGTGGTTATCTTTGGAGTCCTTGGCAGTTTTTCTTTCTAAGCTAGCCTTGGATGATTTTATGAGGGATCGTAGTTTCTTGCTGATACTGATTACGGATGTGTTTCCTTCTTGGGATTTTACTCTTTTCTGTACTAGTTTCCACCTTCTATTGTATAGTTTGTGTATGGCAGGGGTCCACCAGACTGGTCTCCTTTTCTTGGAGGAGTGAATCTTGGTTTTGCTTGGGATAGCACGATCCATGCATTCTTGCAGGTGCTCATAGAGTGCCTTTGTAAGGGATTCAGCAGCTGGAACAGCGTTGTCCTTTAGCATGGGGGCTGTGAACCTTTCCACCTTGGTCTTAAGTAATGTGAAGTTTGCTTTTGAAAAGTATTTCATAGTGGTTTCCTTGATTGGGAGTGATGGCGGAATGTGGATATCCAGAGTGATTAGTCTATGGTCTGATCTAACCAGTGAGGGGTTGACCTCCTGTGTAGAACGCCAGTCGCCCATGTTAGTGATGACCAAGTCCAATATGTTGTCAACTCTGGTGTGGGTGTTGAACAGCTGATCCAGGGCATTTGAGTTTATAAATTCTAGGAAGCGTTGGGCAAGGCAGTTAGTACTTGAGTAGTTCTCCCAGTTAATGTATGGGTAATTGAAATCACCCAATATTAGGGCGTTTGGTAGGACCTTCATATTTTCCAGTGTCTCCAGAAACGTGGAATTGGGGTCCTTGGTCAATGTGGGTGATCTGTAGCAAGCTACAGTTTGAATTGCAGTTTTGCCTCTTTGTTAGTAGCACATGGATGATCTCTGAGGCATTGTGCTGTGCCACTAACCTGGAGATGTGGTTATCCTTGATGAATATGGATGCACCTCCGCCTTTTGTGTTTCGGTCCGGGTTCTGTGGCCAGAAAGTATGGTATGAGTTATAGCCTGGTAGTGCTGGGGTGCTGTCTGGAGCCTTAAACCAGGTTTCTGTTACTGCACAGATATCAGTGTTCTCCATACTGAGGAGTGCCTCGAGTGCATGCATTTTGAGGTTTAGACTTCTGGCGTTGAGTAGCATTACCCTTAGTTTTTGGTTACTTGTGCTATTTATGGTGGTGGGTTTGTCATTTGAGCCTTGCCTACAAAAGGCACTATGGGGGAGTGGAAAAAGCCTTGGCCAGTATTTGAAAGCCTAAGGGTGACAGGTGCAAGACATCTCTTGCAAAGCAATGTGTTTTGTCGAGCATGTCATCCCAGGCAGACAGATACTGGATCCCCTTTGAATGACACTAGAAACTTAGCCAGTTGTTGAAATTGATAATTTTTTCTTTATACTGTGGCATCATTCTTGGTGAGAGCAGGATGCTACTCAGGGTCAGGTTCATACCGGCTTGGGCTACATGATCAGAGAGCTCTTCTATGTCTCTTTTCATGTAGTCCAGGGAGGTACATCTCAGGTCATTCACACCAACATGGACAATGACAGAATTGTATTTGTACTTGTTCTGGATTGACCGGAGTGCTTGTGTTATGTGGCGGATCCTGGCGCCTGACAGGCAACTAATTGTAACCTTCTCCTTGTCTAGCCTAGTTAGTGGGACATCAGTGTGCTTGACTATAGTGTCGCCTATTACTAGTGTGCTGGGTATGTTATTTTGCCTTAAGGGCTGTGATTGCATGGCACACTGATTATGTGAAGTATGTGTTTCATGGTTTGTGATGTAGTGTGGAGTTGCTTGGGTGTCTGCTTTGGAGGTCTTTGTTGCTTTTGCAGATTTTTATTTAGAACCTCCAAGTATGTTTTTGTGTATTTATGCGTGTTATTTGCTGGTGTTGGTTTAGTAGGTCTGTGTGAGATTAGTGGTATGTTGCAAGTATTTTCCTTCTCCTCTTGACTGTCAGTTCCAGTCTTGGGTTGAGAGAGCTTTGCCTCCAGTTTGGCTGCATAATTGCATCTCTCACATATATTAGTGTTTGGTGGTAGGAGGAGAAGGTTGTCTGTGTACATGAGGCAGTTGTAATATTGCCTCAAAATGCCCAGATTCACCAGTTGGACTGGAGAGTACACCTGAAACTGCTCTTTGGACATGCCTGAATAGGTAAAGTGAGCTGTTTTACTGATTGGCTGGTTGGGACGAATAGAGATCCTTGTCCTTTTGGACAGTATAGGGGGGTCTAGTGCTAGGGTTAATTAGTGCTTGCTATGAGTTTTGAGCAAGTGCTGGGCTGTGAAATGAATGGTTTGAGTGCTTAAGTTAAAAGTTTGTCTAGTTCCAAGGGAAAATTGAAGAATATACTTTGTGAAGCTGGGAATAGCTTAACCATAGCTAACCAGCGCTGCCCGGCGTGCAAAACTGTGCAAATGCGGTTTTTATAGCAGGGAAATGAAAGAGATAGAAATTAGCTCAAAATGACTAATAAACTACTAACTTCTGGGCTGAAACCACTCCTCCTGGGACAGATAGGCTGCTCAAAGCTCCCCTCTCTTACAGGTGAACAGAGAATCTTCCTTCTATCCAAGTAATGTATGGGCAACACAGAAACTTGTAACTCAGCCCTGAATTCAGCAGTAACCTGAAAACTGGACTATACTAGTTCAGAAAGGCGGAAAACAAGTATATATTTTTTTGTTTTGCTGTTTACAGAAAATAAAGCAGATACAATAAAAAAACACTTTAAATGCACAGAAATGGCTATCGCACTTTAGTGTGTAGCCTACAACAGTTAAACAGATTATTTAAACACAAAAGTGACTTAGTTCAAGTGCAGGCAGCAAATAAGTACAATATGTAGCAGAAACAAGCTTTTTAAATCACAGAAACGCTAAAAAATTGGCATTTTAGGCATAATTCACTAAAGACAGCAAGAAAACGCAGAAAAATAATATTTAATCACTCCAAATTCTCTGTTTTGTCTCTCTGCTGCTGTAGAACTCTGCAGGACACCTGGCAGGCACTTGCTGAGTTGAATACAAGCACAACAAACTGTAGAAATGCATTTTTTATAGCAGGGAAATGAAATAGATAAAAATTAGCCCACATTGGCCAATAAACTACTAACTTCTGGGCTACAGCAAACAAGGTGCACAAATTTCAGAAAGAAACAGTTCAAATAAGCAGGCACAGTAAGCCTTTAACCAGAAATTTCCAGCTCAGAAGGGCAGGATCTACCCTCTCCTCCCACAAGAGTGCAGACCACAAACCTTCTTAATGTAAAATAACTGGCCTGAAGCCCAAGTGCTTAAACCAGAACTAATGTGCTTTTAGAATAACAGACACTGAGCCTTCAGTCAGCAATTCCCAACTTAGAAGGATGTAAGTTACCTGTCCTGCCACAACAATGCAGTCCACAATCCTTCTTAATGTAAAACAACTGGTCTGAAGCCCAAGTGCTTAAACTAAAAGGCTGAGAATAACAGTTACAATTTAATCAGGCTACTACTAAGCAATAATAACTGTAGCAGAATAATGCAATTGAGTACTTTTAAGAAGCACAAGCAAAATAAGGTAATAAAGTGGGAAGAAACACAATTACAGTAAAAGCAGATGAATAAAGTGCATTTTTTTATAACAATAGAAAACAAGCAAACTGATTTAAACAAATTACCTAATTAACCAGTAAAAACTCAAAACTGAGCCCTGTTCCAGCAGTCTTCAATCAGACAAGTTCTAACTGCACATCTGCCACTAGGGTGCAGGGGAACCTTCTCCAAAAAAAGGTGGCCTGGATTAGTGCTCAAGTTATACAAACAAAGCTAGATTCATCAGGCCTGAATCTAGTCTATGTTACAGCAGACAAGATGCACCAATATCAGAAAAACAGTTCAAATAAGCAAGCACAGTAAGCCTTTGTCCAGAAATTCCCAGCTTAGAAGGGCAAAAACTAGCCTCTCCTCCTACAAGAGTGTAGGCCACAAACCGTCTTAATGTAAAATAACTGTCCTGGAGCCCAAGTGCTTAAACCAGAACTAATACACTTTTAGAATAACAGACACTGAGCCTTCATTCAGCAATTCCCAACTTAGAAGGGTGTAAGCTACCTGCCCTGCCACAACAGTGCAGACCACAAACCTTCTTAATGTAAAACAACTGGTTTGAAACCCAAGTGCTTTAACGAAAATACTTAGAATAACAGTAATAAATGCAGCAGAATAAACACAATTGAGTACTTTTAAGAAGAGACAAAAGCAAAATAAGGTAATAATGTAGGAAGAAACACAAATATAGTAAAAGCAGATAAAATGCAACTTTTTTTTTTATATAACAATAGAAAACAAGCAAACTGATTTAAACAAATTACCCTGTTAACCAGTAAAAAACCTCAGACGTGAGCCCTGTTTCAGCAGTCTTCAGTCAGACAAGTTCAGGGTCTAAGTGGGTACGCCTACTTAGATGTTCTCTCTGTATTAGGCAGGATGAGCTAATGAAACTAGACTAGGACAGAGCTGGGATAGGGCTGAACAGATGGGAATGGTAGGAGTGTCTGAAATCAAAATATGATCTCACTGCACTCAGTTGAGTGAGCAAATGAGATGGGCCCAGGAAGAGTGTTCAAACAGAAATTTACAGGAGGGGTGGTCAGCTCCAAAGCCACCAAAATTAATACCACAAGAAGAACAGGGAGGGTGGGTGCAGAAAACTAACTGCAGACATAGAGAAAGCTCACAATTTTCAGTGAACAAATAAATAAGCAGGTAAATGCACTACTATTTTTAACACAATATTCAATAAAACAATAAAACAGAAAAAATGAAATGCAGTACTATCTTATAACACTGCAAGTTTGTACTTATCTCAGCTTGTAATAAAGTTGATGCAGCTCAAGTATGCAACTGTTCAGCAGAAATAATTTCAGAGATAAGGGACTAAGACTTTAAGGCACAGATGAACCCACTAGGCTAAGACTTCTACACTGAAAATCAGTGAAGTGAAAATAATAAACCCACTAACTGCAGGCACAGAGAAGGCTCACAATTTTCAGTGAACAAATAAATAAGCAGATAAATGTAGTACTATTTTAACACAATATTCAATGAAACAAACAGCAAAAATGAAATGCAGTACTATCTTATAACACTGCAAGTTTGTACTTTTCTCAGCTTGTAATAATGTTGATGCAGCTCAAGTATGCAACTATTCAGCAGAAATCATTTCAGAGATAAGGGACTAAGACTTTAAGACACAGAGAAACCATCTAAGCTAAGACTTCTACACCGAATATCAATGAAGTGAGAAGAATAAGCCCACTAACTGCAGACACAGAGAATGCTCACAATTATCAATGAACAAATAAATAAGTGAAATGCAGTACTATCTTATAACACTGCAAGTCTGTACTTATCAAAGCTTGTAATAAAGTTGATGCAGCTTAAGTATGCAACTATTCAGCATAAATAATTTCAGAGATAAGGGACTAAGACTTTAAGGCACAGAGAAACCCTCTAGGCTAAGACTTCTACACCGAATATCAATGAAGTGAGAAGAATAAACCCACTAACTGCAGACCGAGAGAGAGCTCACAATTTTCAGTGAACAAATAAATAAGCAGATAAATGCAGTACTATTTTTAACACAATATTCAATGAAACATTAAAACAAAAAAAATTAAATGCGGTACTATCTTATAGCACTACGTTTGTACTTAGCTTGTAATAAAGTTGATGCAGCTCAAGTATGCAACTATTCAGCAGAAATGCTCATCTTCATATAAGAATTCTTCAGTGGATTCTAGCAGTGCAATAGTATTTTCATCAACATTCTCTACAACATCCAATAAAATTATCTTAGGTTTGCAGAAAATCCCTACTGTGGTGGATGCATTCCAAACAGATTTATCAAGGCCACCCATTTGTCCTTCCTCCCCTGAAAGCCATGTTGACCACATGTGCCTCCCAGTTAGGGTGGTATCATTAATTGGGATGGACAGTTTAAGGCACATGGTCCCAAGAAGAGACCGATTTGCATATAAATGTTCTAGAGATGAGAACAGTGCTGTTAGGATTCCAGGCACTTCAGATCTCTCTTCCACTAGGAGTTATTGTTAATCAGACAGACAATGCGTCAGTAGTCTGGAACATCAGCAATCAGGGGAGAACCCAGATCTTACCCTTTATGCCTAGAAGCAATGAGAGTTTGTAAATGGGAGATCTCCTCCACCCACTTTCCAGCAGTGACACGCATCTTCCACAACTGGGGTCAACTGTACTGTGATCTGTTCACCTCTCCTCTCAACAACAAATGCAGCAGGTTTTTTTTCCTTAATTCCCCCTCAGGGACAGTCACAGCAAGATTCTGTAGTCCACATTTTGCCCTCCGGTCTCCTTTATGCTTACCATTCCCTACCCCTAATACCCAAGATCTGATGCTGTCCATTTTACTGTGCATCATGAATTGGTCTTCGGATCCGTCTTCTGATCCAATTCAACCTCTGCCAATTCTTCCAGCTACATACGATCCGAGCCTCAAACTCCTCCCACTCCCATAATGCCTCACTCCTTTCAAACTCTCAGATCTCATTTGCCACCTTCCAGCACAGACTTGATTTCCGAGCCTCTTTAAGTGGTATTTTCTTCTTTTTTTTTTAGTAAATTTCCTTCTTGTAGTTTTTCCAGTTCTTTGATAGTCCTTTCTGTACTTCTGCTGTTAGCCTCCCCCTCCCATTTTAGGATTTTTTTGTTGGTAGTTTTTGCTGGTATTAAGGTTTCTTTCCATCTTTTTTCTAACCCTTCCTTTCTCCTTTCCAAAAAAAAAAATCTTTCCCGGTATTTTTTAATTAGTTAGTGTAGGAGTGCTTACTTCTAGAGTATCATGTGTGAGTGGCTTGTGTGAGTGCTAGCCAGCATGTCTGACAAGCTGGAAAAGCCCTCTGGTTTTAAGAGGTGTGCCTCTTGTGGGCATAAAATCCCTCATTCTGATGCCCACAAGAGGTACGTATATTGCTTGGGTCCAGGGCACTTGGAGGTGCCATATGACATCTGTTTGGCCTTCAACCCCCAGGCCCTCGCAGACCGGTGAAACAAACTGATCTACGAGGTCTTCTCCCGGCTTCTGGAGCCCAGACCCCCGAACCACATCTTCTGCTTCCAAGAAATAGAGACTCTTGGATCCATCTTCCTTGAATCCATCGGGTTCTCATTTCTCTCTGGATCTGAGAGGACCCTCTGATCCAATGGAGCCTCCACTGACTAAGTCATCTCTGCTGGATCCTCAGACCTCGGGTCCAAGCACCCTGTTGTAGCCCGTGGAACCTATCTGGTTCCATAGCTCATCCTCTCCAGAGTAGACTCCTAGTCAGGTTTACCAAAATCGGAGGTCTCAGAGCCATACTCTGGGATGGAGTTAATCCCCCTCTCCGATCCATACTGTCCGGTCCACCATGTTGCCGGTTAGGTCCACTCACTTTTCCATATTCTCTAGATCCTTTCAGCTGTTCCACTCCAATATGGACCAGATGATGAGAAGTTTCATCAAAGCTCAGATCCAGCTGGGGATCTTGCCTTCTCCGACCCAAGCTGAATCTGCAAAAAGTTCGACGCCCATACTACAGCCTCCTCCTCCAATCAGATCTTCAGTTTCAGAGCTGCAGGGCCTGGCTTTCCTGAGTGGACTGACGTCAGAGCATGGAATTGCCTTTTCCTCGACCACGACAGTGTCACAGACCAGCACAGCTCTGCTCTATTTGGAGCCAATAGAATCCCAGACCAGAGAGTTCAGCACTGAGTCCTTGGGGCCGGTATCAGCTCCAGCCTTTTCAGAGCCATCCTTTTCCTTGGGGTTCTCGGCCTTTGACAGCTGGGGGTAGAGACCCAGTCCCTCCTCTGCCAGGTCCTATCCAATCCTCAGCTGATCAGGGCTTTGCTTCCATTCACCAGATCCATGGTCATCCTCTCCCAGAAAGCCTTCAGCCTATTCCTCAGCAAGGGCTACCCCTGTCTTACAAGTCTTCCCCCGAGTACCCAATGGAGGAGGCTCCTCAGAAGTGTTGGTGTAAGAGGAAACACCTAGACTCCCCCTTGGAGTTATTGATAGAGGAGACTGATTTCGAAGAAGGGAAAGCTCCCTACCGATCTCCACCCAATGATATTTCATTTGGGGATATCCTAGAAATTCTGAAGCAAAAGGGCAGATGGTCCTCCCAACCCCCCTTCCTTAGAGGAGTCAGTGTTTCTGAAGGCATTCGGGATGGGCTCATCAACATTCTGGGTGACCCCATCAGCAGGCGAACTCATTGACTTCATTACCTGTTGGGCTTGAAAGGAGCCTGACATGACAGAATCAATTCCCAAACATGCAAATAAGTATCTTAGCCCACCAGTGACTGCCTCTTTTGGAGTAAAGGTGTCCCAGTTGATGCCATTATGGTGTTGTCAGCTACCAAAAAAGACCTAGTGGAACAGAGCTCCACTGTTCACCCCTAGAACAAGGAGTCTCGGGCTTTGGGCAGGCATGGGAAGCCACTTTCTCACTGAGAGCAGTGAACTACTTGGCACATTTCACGTGCCTTCAGAGAGATTTGATTAAGGAAATTTCCACCTCTTTGATGCAGTCACTGTCAGAGGAAGATGATAAAAAGGTCCACCCTCAGCTGACCTCTGTCCTCTATAATAATTCCTTGATGAGGTTAATCTCCCATGCTGTGGACTGTATGTCATGAGTGGCTGGTTCAATCATAGCCCTTAGGAGACATGCCTAGATGAGACTTTGCGGGTTTGCCGAGCCCTTTAAGGCATCCTTCATTAATGCCCCTTTTGACAGCTCCTCTTTGTTTGGGATCTCATTTAAAGAAATCCTTACCTGCAGTGAACTGGAAGGCAAGACCCTATCTGACATAGATATCAAGTTTTCTTCCCCCCAGCAGACTTTCTCCAGGAACCAGCAGAGTGGGAAGAAAATGTGGTTCCGTAAATTCCAGGGGTCTTTTCCTAACTTGCAGGATGAATCCTTTTTTCGAGTCAGAGGGAGAGGGTTCAATGGCAAACTCTGTCCCAGAGGGAGAGGAGGTCCGCAAAATCAGGGCTTCAGGCAACCTTTCTCTGACAGGCCCTTCCAGTGCTCCCGAAGCTCTGCCCGACTGTCCTGATCTGAAAGCAGTCATGGCAGACTTTCTTTACACCCAGAAGCCTGGAGAAATCTAACAAGTGACGCCTGGGTGTTAAATATAATTTCGAGAGGTTACTGTATTCCCTTTTCCTTTTTCCTCCCAGTTCTGACGATTGTTTCCCCAGTATATCACCCAGTCAGAGGGAGAGTGCCCTTCTAGAAGTTCAAAAACTTCTAAACAAAAGAGTCATCCAGCAGGTCCCCACCAAACAGTAAGGGTGCAGAACTTACTCACACTTCATTTTGGTGCCAAAGAAGACAGGGGACCTTCGACCCATTTTGGATTTGAGCAGTCTATTTATTTATTTATTGACATTTGTTAACCGGTTTGTCCAGCTGGGCTTGTGGCCCATTTTCAGTGGAGACCCGAAGAGAAAAGCTCCAGTAATACATTTTAAAACAAGTGCAATTTTAAACAATATTGATATAATAGTAGTTATAGCAAAACGATTCACATATGTTGGGATACATGCATAAAGTTAAAGTTGCGTTAAAAATAACATGTCTGAATCTGTTTGTAAGGAAGAAGTTCTGCATGGTTACAGTGCAGTACATTTTGCTGCTGCTGCTGCACAAGGATGACTGGATGTGCTCTGTAGACCTCCAGGATGTGTACTATCATATCAAAATAGACAGGTGCACCAGGGGAGATCTCTGCACTTCCGGGTGGGGGCCAATCATTATCAGTTCAGAGCACTGCCCTTTGGCCTCACCACTGTCCCCTAGGTGTTCACCAAATGTATGGCAGTGGCTGCAGCTCATCTTCAGTTGCAAGGATTCCAGTTGTTTCCTTACCTGGGTGATTGGCTCCTGACGGCACCCACAAGGCATCAACTACTACAAACTATCCAGCTCATGTTACATCTGTTCCATCACCTGGGTATCAGAGTAAATATGACAAAATCCAAGCTGACTCCAGTACAAGAGATAGAGTTCATAGGGATGCAGCTGAACACAGTAACACAAGTAGCAGCCCTTCCCTCTCAAAGAATCTTATCCCTGAGACAGCAGGTTCAGGTCTTATTAGACACTCCCAATCCACCAGCTCGACTGATCCTTGTGGCCTTGGGATCCATGCCACTTGCCATGCCATTCTTTTGGTACCCCTGGCCATGGTCACATGAATTCCTCAGTGGTCTTAGCGGTACAATAGTCTGTTCGGTGTCATCCCCTGTCAGCTCCAGTCAGGCACACTCCGATTTGCAGGCACCATATCTGATGGTGGACATTAACGGATGACCTCATCTAGGAAGGCCATTCATTATTTCCACTCCTTCGACCACAGTGATTACTAATGCCTCCCTGTTGGGGTGGGAGCATTTACAGGGAAGGATGCTTCAAGGCACGTGGTCCACTACAGAGACCAAGTTGCACATAAATGTTCTGGATATGAGGGCAGTCACTTTGCAAGCCTTTCAAGACTGCCTTCCTCTGGGAACTATTGCATTTATGACAGACAACATGGTGGTGGTTTGGTACATCAACAAGCAGGGGGGGAGTTCATTCATACCCCTTGTGCAGGGAGGCCATGAGGGTTTGGGAATGGGCAATTTCTTCAAATCGCTTTCTCACTGCAATGCACATCCTGGGGGAATCCATCATTCTTGAAGACAGACTCAGCAGATCGGTCTCGAGTCCACACAGGTGGTCCCTGAACCAATCAGTAGCGAAGCAGATAGTCATCCATTGGGACCAGCCTTGCTGTGACCTCTTTGCCTCTCACCTAAACAAGAAGTGCAGCAGGTACTTCTCTCTGATCCCGCCTTTAGGGGGGTTCATCCAGGGGATGCTCTAGTCCATGATTGGCCCTCAGATCTCCTCTATGCTTACCCACCTATTCCCCTGATGCCCAAAGTTCTTCAGAAAGCCCACAGGTTGAAGACCAATCTAATTCTCATTGCCTCTTATTGGCCTCACCAGGTATGGTTCCCCTTCCTGCGGTGTCATTGCAAGTATCCTCCATGGGTACTGGATCCCAAACAGGATCTGATATCTCACCTGTCAGAATGCCAGATCCCCAGTCTATGACCCCTCAAACTAACTGCTTGGTTTCCACCTCCAGTGATTTTACAAGAGTCCAGGCTAGCTTCCCCTGTCTGCGAAATCATTCTTGCTTCTCAAAAGTCCTCCACTAAGAAAGTATATTGTAGCAAGTGGAAGAGATTTTGTGTATGGGCCTTTTTCTGCTTCTATCCTTGATATTTTGCTGTTTCTCACCTCACTATTTCAGCTCTGAGCTAGTTTTTCCACCATCAAGTTGCAACTTGCTGCTATCTCCAACTTTCATGCGGGGAAGGACACTGGTTTTCCATCCTCTCTTTCCACATCAAAGTTATGTCAGGCCTTTATGAAAGGTATTTTTCACCTTATTTCCCCGATTAAGGATCCTTCTCCCCCTTGGGATTTCACTTTAGAACTTCAAGGGCTGACCCAGAAACCTTTTGAACCTGCTGGCATAGCTCTCAACCTTCCATCACCAAAATGAGGAACACTCGCCTTCATAATGTGGAACAAATGGGCAAAATGTGGAACACATACTAATGGCTTACTAATAACTTCAACTAGGAAGGTCATAGGATGGTTAAAATATGCTGTTCTCACTTATAAAGAAGATCCTTTAATGAATTAATATGATTAATGTCAATTTACCATGGATTTCACCTAAAAAATTCCTAACACTGAATGTGTAACAGACCCTTTCAATGTGGAACTTTGAGGAATTTCGAGGAGCATGACCCTTTTAAGACCTCAAATGAGGTACGTCCCTCATAACGAGGTACACTTGAGAGGTATGCCTGCTGGTTCATGTGACTTAAAATTCTTGTCATGGAAGACTGCCTTTCTGGTGGCCATTACTTCAGCCAGAAGGGTACCAGAATTTCTAGATCTGTCTTCTTGACCTTCATATATCTCATTCTTCAGAGATAGTCTCACTTAGAATGAACCCATCTTTCATCCTGAAAGTAGCTTCTGAGTCAAATATTAATCAGACTATCCTCTTACCTGTATTCTGTCCTAATCACTCCAATAAGGGAGTGTATATGTTACATGCTTTGGATGTGCATAGACAGCTTCATTTTTACCTATATAAAACTAGAGGTCACAGGAAGTCAGACCAACTGGTTCATTGCCTTTTTTCCAACCAGGTTAGGTCAGGAAGTTTCTAAAGTTACTGTAGTGAAATGGATTGTTAATTGTATTGCTACAGCTTACACCAGCAGAGAAAACAACTTCCCCATCCAGTGAGAGCCCATTTTACCAGGTCCATGTCTGCTTCTTCTACCTTTTCTGCAAAAACCTCAATTGATGCAATTTACGCTGCAGATACTTGGTCCACAGCTGACACTTTTGTATCTCACTACAAGCTGGACATTGTTTCTAGGAACAGACCATCCTTTGGTTCTGTGGTGCTAAGGCATATCCTTCCATAGTGTCCTCCAGGGGGTTTATGTTGCTGGGGAGTCTGAACTATTTGTGATGCATAGTGAAATGGACAACATCAGATTACAAGTTATGTACTTACCATAACTTGGTATCTGTGTTGTACTACTTCACTGTGCATCACATCTCACCCTCCTTCCTCTTTCCTTTTGCAGCTGAGAGTGGCATGGAGGCTGAGGGAACCCACCGGTTCTTTTTTTTTTTGGGGCAGCAAACTCAGAGGGTTTGAAAGGAGTGAAGCATTATGGGAGTGGAAGGAGTTTGTAGCTAGTATCATATGTAGCTGGGAAGAACTGGCCGAGTCAGATTTGAAGACAGATCCAAAGACCTATTCATGATGCATAGTGAAATAGGACAACAAATATGCCAAGCTATGGTAAGTACATAACTTATGTTTCTTCAGAAAGCCAGTCAGTTGAAGAGCAAAGTAATCCTTACAGCACCCTGCTGGCTTTGGCAGAAATCGTAACCTTTTATATGGTCTCACCTAGTACGTCCACCTTAGACACTGGATACTACGCCAGATTGTCTGTCACATCCTGCAGGGTTGATTCATCTGGACATAGAACTCAAACTGACTTCTTGGTTTCTCCAGTTCCATTGATGGCTAGATATTTCAGGCTTTTCTGTCCAGTTTGTCATATCCTTTCTTCATCCCACAAACCTTCAACCAGAAAAATTTATAAGAGCAAATGGAAAAGATTTTCCTTGTGGACATATCAAAGAGACTAAGGTCCTTTTACTGCTCCAATCCCAGCTATTTTAGATTTCCTTCTGTCTATTTTTCAAACCAGGGCAAGTTTCTCTACCAGTAAAGTACAGTTAGTAGCCATCTCCACCTGCCACATCAGTGATAAAGGCTTCTCCTTTAGCTTCAACTGAATTGCGCAAAATCTTCCTAAAAGGTACATTTTTGCTTACCTCCAATTCCAGATCACACTCCACTTTGGGATCTGACTTTGGTATTACAGTCTTTAGTACATCCTCAGTTTGAGCCTTCAGCTAAAGTAGACCTTACGTTTTTTTTCTTGGGAAACTCTTTTTGGTGGCGATAACTTCAGCTAGATGAGTTTCAGAACTCCAAGCACTCTCTGTGAAACCACCCTATCTAATTTTTCACAAGGATAGGGTTACCCTGTGTACTAATCCTTCATTTCTACTTAAAGTGGCCTGTGAATCAAACATCAGTCAAGCCATTAACCTACCAGTTTTCTTTCCAGATTTTGAATATAAAGGAGAATATATCCTTCACCTCTTAGATGTACATCGACAACTTTATTTTTACCTACATAGAACCAAGGAGTTTAAAAAAACAGATCAGCTGTTTGTCTCCTTTTCTAACACTAAGATGGGAAAACTAGTTTCAAACATTACTCTAGCAAAATGGATAACAGATTGTAGTAATCATGTTTGTCAAAAGGCCTAACCTTACCAAAATAAACAAAGGCACATTCAGTCAGGTCAATGGCTACATCAGCTGCTTTTTGGGCTAGAGCGTCCATTGATGACATCTGTGCAGCTGCCACTTGGTCTAATGTTCATACCTTTGTTTCTCATTACAAATTGGACATAATCTCTTGGAAGAGAACATCATTCGGTTCTGTGGTGCTCCAGAATATCTTTCCACGAGGGCCACCCAAGGTAATTTTAGCTGGGGACTCTGTTCCATTCGTTGAGGAACAAATGAAAATGACATCAGATATAAAAGTTATGTACTCACCACAACATTCCATCTGTGTTGTCCATTTTCATTCTTCCTTAACTTCGCTCCCACCTTCCCTCAATCCTTGTCTTCGGAAGTGACCTAATAAAATTGTTATTAGGAACTATCATTCCTGTTTGACCTGTATATATACATATACACACACACACACACACATATATATATATATATATATATATATATATATATATATATATATATATATGTATATGTATATATAAATATATAGAGAGAAAGAGATTATTGTGTGTTTGCATGGTTGTTTTTTGTAGTAAGCAGGTAACCTTCATCTGAGGTAATTCAGTGACTGAGGGGTTATGGATAAGGGGAGGAGTCGGAGCACTGGATCCAAAAGTCTGAAGAGTGGCCGATGTTGGACCTGATCAGACCTGAAGACCCCATCAGTTGAGGAGGACAGAAGACAACATGGATCTATCATTATGGTAAGTCTATAACTTTAATTCACATCCCTAATTGCTTTTATTATCATGTTTCATGCTATGGACTCTCCTTGCCTGTCAACTGTCCCTGTATATTTTGCTTCATATTTTTGCTCTGTCCTCTTATGTTTTTGATCTTCTGGTAAATAACTAAAGAAATGCTAGAAATGGTTTCACTCTTTTTATTGTTCAGTTAATGCATATTGATAACAAAACCTGCTATTTCATTAACTTTTTAAGTGAATTAGAGTGACCTTTAAAACAGACCATGATTTTGTTCCTTTGTCTCCTCACTCAAAATTCTCAATGAAATAAGCTAATAGGTGTGCTGCTGTCTGTATGACAGTTGTCACTAAGTCCTTTACCATCTTTCAAAGCCAGTAAAACACTCTGTGCTTTTTTCTGCAACTGGTAATACATGGAACAGGTAGAGCTCCATGTGTTACAAAGAATTATGATCTGGTCTCTAGTCATAACGCCATGTTACTGACATGGATCCAAGATTCACCTCTTCACTCTTGAAGTGAATGCCTTGGTGTCCGTGTCTTGAACACATAAGCTTGTTATGATTGTAGATGCGATCATAGTCTTATACGTATATATTATTTGACAGAGATGTCATCTACTTTTGTTCCAACTCATTAGACTTTGGAGTATAATCTCTTCTATCTGAAATAAAAAAGTTAATTTGGTTGAGTTCAGCAGCATGGTTAATTATGCACCCACACATGAATTGGTCCAACAATATCCAGATTTATGGGGACACGATAAAATGAAGTATTTAGGAGTATGGATTAGAAATTACTCTGTGGTGGCAGCAAAGGTTATGTGGGAAGAGACTAAACAGAAGATAATACAAAAATTGAGAAACTGGAAGTTTTGTTATATGGATGTGGATACTAAGATGCAAGCCACTGAAATGCTTTTAGTCCCTTTAGTCTTATACACAGGTCAGGCATACTTTTTTCAACTGGAGGAGAAGTTGTGGATAGCAATTAAAAAAGTTTTGAAGGATTTTATCTAGGAAGGGAAGACAGCAAGGGTCAAGTGGGATAAGCTGATTCTACTACTAGAACAAGGTGGACTAATATTACCCAATTTGAGGGGGGTATTTTAGAGCAACACAGTTAAGGCTGTTATACATAGCACAGGCAGAAAAGTATAATTCAGAGTGGAAAGGGATGATGATGATGCAGGGAGGAAGCTCAAGAAATAAGGACAGATTGATATTTTGGATGCAGACTCTTAAGGAGAACAACCAAAATCATACAGAGTATTACATTCATAAAATAGCAGAGAGTATTCTAAGAACCAAACCAGCATGAGAATGGAGAAAATAGATTTTGCTGATAGGGTTGACTGTGGTCAGGGATACAGATAACAGGCAAGAGGGGGCTGGAATTTATTGGAGAAAACTGGTGAAGGAACCAAGGTATTGGGAGCAAATAACTAGAAAGGAAAAGGTAACAGAATGGGAAGTAGAGATTGCCTTTCCTATCAAGGATTGATATCAGAGTATAAGCAAAGTGAAAGAAATAGGGGGCTCCTAAATGAAAGCCCAGCACTGGTAGAGTTTTTAATAGACTCTAGAACAGAAGCCGTCGTTAAAAAAGGAAAGCATGTAACATACTGCATGATGATTATAAGAATCAATCAGAGGAGCTTAGAAAGGATTGGGAAGAGAGATTGGATAAGCAATTTACAAAGAGGCAATGGGGGATATATGTATATCTCCCAAGTATGCAACAAAGTCTTGCCTGGAAATGTTTATATGGTATTTTTATACCCCATATAGAATCCAAAGAATTTGTCCTCAGGTGGATAGCAAATGTTGGAGGTGTGACGGGTAAGAAAGCTGAGAACATATTTTTTGGAGGTGTGATGGGCTAGCAGACTTTTGGGATTCCCTGCGGACCACTCTATTGGAGATGCTGGGTGAGTGGATTGGATTCACTGGGGAGGTGATATTTTTGAGTTATGATACAGAATCGGAAATGCTGACTTCAATTATGGTGGCTGCCAAAAAAACAATTAATAGAAAATGGAAATCAAAGTCTAGACCAACTTTGCTAGAAGTAGTGAATATAGTAACAGAGATAAAACAACTGGAATTGGGATCTTTAGAAAAGGGAAGGAGCAAACTACATAGAAAAAATGTGAATTGTGGGAACAGCATATGCAGAGCAAGAACGGGGCTTAAGAGGCAGGATTTGGATGAGCTGTATAATGCTTAACTGACAATGACTGGAAGGTTTATAAGTGATTTATAACATTTACAACCACAGTTCTTTCAATGGTGCCTGTGATGTAAACTGTTTGCAACTAAAGGGATATTATTCTCTATGTTTTTCATATATATAAATGTAAGATTGCCTTTGTCATATGTGGAAATTTAATAAAGATGTTGGAAAAAGAAGTTCAGCAGCATGGTTTTAAAATCTACTAAAAAACTGAAAAGTAAAAAAAAAATGTATTGCTTTCTCAATTTCTGACCATGGCACTGATTTTATTCTAATTTCTTTTTCTGTCACATTTCAGATTCCACTCGTTATTATCCAGGTAAGTACCAAGAAAAGCACAAATTCTGAGCCATCTTGCTTTTTGTTTGTAAAAAAAAAAAAAATACTGTTTTTTGTGTCCTTGCATGTTGATAATAAGAATGTTATAACTGACAAAAGGACTGCTAAGTATTAGATGTTTTTAAGTGTGTTTGTTGTATTAACTTTAATAGACTCTTGTGGCCCCAAGCTTCTTTTTGTAGGTTTAATTGATGGTGACTCTAAAGCATGTTTTTTTTAGATGGTTCTATCTCAGGAATGTGTTTTAGTTAGGCTAGTCTGAAGCTTTCTGCAGTGACCATGTGAACTGGCACAACGGTCACTGTGTGGAAAGGCTTGCATCTTTCTTAAGACACTGGATCTGATGTTGTCGTTTTCATTCATTCCTCGACCTGTGGGTTTCATATCAGAGTTCTGATCCGACTCCGCCAGTTTTCAAGCTCAAGATTTGAAGCTCAAGCTTCTCCTCTCCATCCCATAATGCCTCATTCCCCCAGAATACCTCCTTTTTTCATTTGTTGCTTGCCCAAGAAGCATTGGGATTTTGTTGTCAATCTTGACATAAGAGTTTCTGCAAGTCTGCTATCAGCCGGTCTTTTTGTTCGCTCTTCCTTCATCTCCTCCCACCTTCTTTCCAGCTTATCTCTCTCTCTCTGTATATATATATATATATATATATATATATATATATATATATATATATATATATATATGTGTGTGTGTGTGTATATAATATAAACATTTTTCTTTTGGAAGTTTGTAGGTATAGCTTAGTTCCAGCAGTTTTCTTCCATCCGGATAGTCTCTCTGTCTTTTCCCTTCTAGTCTTTCTTCTTTTCTTCCCCTTTCTTTTTTGTCTGGTTTATCATGGCTGAGAAGCCCGAATAACCTTGCGGGTTTAAAAAATGCACTTCCTGTGAGCAGAAGATTCCCTTATTTGATGCCCACAGGGAGTGTGTTTACTGTCTAGGCCCAGCACGTGTAGACAGCTGTTGCGAAATATGTGATGAGTTTAATCCACATGCGGTAGCAGACTGTTGAAGCAAACTGGTCTTGAAGTGCTTGTTTCCTCCTTCCACTAGTTCAGCACCTTCCACTTCAGGGGCTCAAATCCCCATTAGAAAACCCAAGGAGGCCAGGGAACACAAAAAGCATTCCCCTGAGTGTCCTTCCTTGGAGCTGCCTAAATAGGTGCCAAAACCTTCGGATCTGAGGTCATTGAATCCAATAATTGTTGTTTCCTCTCCCTCAGCTCCCCATGCTCCTCCTGTCTCCTCGGATCCAGGTGTTTCGGCATGGAGCTCTCTTCCCAAGGAGGCCTCCCCCAAGCCAGTGTCCACGTCACCTTCTATCTCCTCCTCCATCAGGTCTACACATAGCTTGTCTGAGCATGAGGTGGATAGATCGATGAGATAGTTTCTCAAGGCACAGATTCAGATGGGAGTTCTGCCAGCTCCGTCCCCTTCCAGATCCGTAAACAGACATTCCTGTTTTTTTCCCTTGGCTACTTCTCCAATCTGACTTACTGCTTTGGAGTTGTCGGATCTGATGGCCCCCATAACTGAGACATCATATCAGATAATAGTTACCACTTCAAGTCCGACTGTTTCCCTAACATGCTCGGCTCCAACTGCTGTGGAGCTCATTGCATCTCAGAGCTGAAGCTTAGATGTCACGCTGGGAGGTTGACTTCAACTCCGAGGTGTTTGGAGCTGTCACTTCCCCTTGAAGCCTCGACATTTGATAGCTTTACTGCAACTCCGCCCTCAGAGTGGAGGATCGTGGGGATCCAGGAAAAGTCTGCTCCAATGGCTTTGGCTCTGGAGGGATGACTCTCGGATCCTCATAGTCCATCTCCCTTAGAGGTGGTGGAGAGGGTTCTCTCCCATCGTACGGGATTCATGGTTCTTCCACCATCTGATCTGATCCCCACTCCCATGGAATCTGTCATTGAGGCCTCTCATCTTCCACTGGGGCAACCAATGCTACAAAGCCCTCAACCTCTTCCTGCTGTGGAGCACCATTTTTCTTCCAATACCTTCCCAGAGTATCCCACTGAGGAGGTCCCCAGAAGAAGAGGTGTAAAAGGAGACACCTGGATTCCCCACAGGAATCCGTCACTCTGGATACTGACTTTGAGAAAGGGGAAGGGTCCCTTAGATATCCACCTGACAATGTCTCCTTTGCAGACATCTTAGATATTCTTCATCAAAAGGGTGGATGATCCTGCCAAAGACATAACCCAGAGGAGACAGTGCTCTTGGATGCCTTTGGCACCAACCCATCTACATCCTGGTTGTCCCCTCTAGTGGATCATCTTATTGAGTTAGTTTCCAACATGGCATGGAAGGATCCATACACCTACAGACAGATGTCGACTTTGAGACTTCATAACTCCCAGATCCTACCAATCCCGTTCCCCCCCAGTGAAATTAGTACTAAGGGCATTAGGTTCTATGGCTGTTACAGTAACACTACTACTTACAGCATGCTTACATTTCCGAATCCTACAGTGGATGTTATCAGTTCAGTGGTCGTTACATCATCATTCTCTGACTCAACCTATAAAACTCTCACAGGTATGCAAAGATTCTCTTTTTTGATTGCTTCATTCCTCAGAAGTCAACCAAGGTCATCCCTTTGTTCTTTCTCCGCCTGCAGAATGAACTGGCACCCCACCTAAGGACCATGTTCAATCATAGCCTCACCTCAGGCTTTGTGCCCACTGAATGGCGCACAACGACAGTTATCCCACTCCACAAAGAGGGAGCCACCATGGACCCCAGGAACTACCGCCCCATTAGCCTAACGAGACTGGTCTGCAAGGCCATGGAACGTATCATCATGGATCTTATACACAAAGACATTGGTAGTCTCCAAACTTTGGACCCCACCTACTTCGGGTTTGTAAAAGGCAGATCATGTCTCCTAAACCTGAAAGACTTCTTTGAAGCAGTCACCAAAGCCGTAGACGAGGGTAAAGTGGTTCGCACAGCCCATCTAGATCTTGCCAAGGCTTTTGACTCCATCCCCCACTCTGTAATTATAGATAAATTCACTAAACTAGGTATAAATCCCTATATCACAAGATGGGTTGCCAGCTGGCTCACTGACACTACCCATACTGTGAAAGTAGTAGACTCCAAATCTGACTTCAGACCAGTGACAAGTGGAGTAGCACAGGGTTCAGTCCTGGGTCCTTTCCTATTTGTTATCTACTTTTTTGAAGTACAGGCTAACACAGAAGGTCTTTGGCTAACAAAGTTTGCAGATGACTGCAAACTAGGAGGTGTAATCAAAACTCCTAACGATGTGGACATCCTACAAACGGTCCTCACTGAGACAGATGTCTGGTGTCAAAGCCATGGCCTCAAGCTCAGTGCCAAAAACTGCATTGTCATCCCCTTTGGTAAAAACTGTGTACCCTTGAGCTACCACATAGGGGGTAGTCTACTTAACACCAAAAGTGTGATAAGAGACCTTGGGACACAGGTGGACAGTAGTCTCTCCTTTGATAATCACATTGCCACATTTGTTAGGAAATCCTTCTACATGGCACACCTCATCACAAAAGGTTTCTCATCCAGGAAAAAAGAGGTCATTGTTCTCCTCTACTCATCACTCATTAGACCCGTTATAGAGTACAATGCCCCTTTTGGTATGTACCTCACAAGACATCTACAACAACTGGAAAGGCCACAGAAATACCTCACAAAGAGGATTACAGACCTCAAACAGATGCCCTCTGCAGACCATCTAAAAAACTCCAGCTTTATTCCATCGCATATCGCCTACTCAGAGGCGATCTCTGCCTAACATACAAAGTTATGTCAAACCCAGAGCTGTTGGGCATGCTCCACTTAAAGAAATCCCAATCCCTCCGAGCTACACACTCTAGGGACCTAAACCTTGTCACTATAATAAACAGAACATGCTAGAGGGATAGATTCCTGTCCTAGAGACTTCCCATTCTCTGGAACAAGCTACCTATCTATATCAAACAAAGCTCCTCATTAGTACTCTTCAAGAAAAATCTTGATGATTGGATGGGAAATAGGAAATTCACCCCTGGGATCACCTCTGTGGCTCTGCTCAACAGGGGCACAGGAGAATAATTTTCTTGGGTGGCGAAAGCCAGGGTACCTTTTTGGCTAGGCTTATATAGGCCCTAGGGCCAATAGCCTAGTACCTACCTATCAACCTATAAATGCCAAGCTGACCATGAACATCTACCAGTTTTGGGTGGGAACGGCATTTTCTGGAATGGATGCTCCAAGGCATGTGGACATCTCAGGTGACCAATTTACATATCAACGTCCTGGACATGAGAGCAGTTTTTCTGTTGTTGCAAGCACGCACTACACAGCTTTCTTCCTCCAGGGACCACTGCAGTTCAGATGGACAAAATGTCCATAGTATGGTACATCAACAAGCAAGGGGGAACCAGATCTTACCCACTGTGTGGAAAAGCAATGAGAGAGTGGCAATGGGCGAGTTCTACCAACCACTTTCTAACTGCGATGCACATTCTGTGGGAGTCCATTCTAGTGGCCAGCCTTAGCAGAACTGTACTGATGCCTCATGAGTGGTCTCTGAACCAGCCAGTGGCAAACATGATCTTCCTCAAGTGGTGTCAACCTCATTTCTCCTTTCTGGCCTCGCCAGGTTTGGTTCACCTTCCTCTGGTCTGCTCTGCTTTGTTCTCTATGGATTCTGGAACCACTTCCAGACTGGTTGTCCCATCCCTCAGGACTGACTCATCGGAATCTTCAAGGTTTAAAATTGACCGCATGGTTTTTCCAGTTCCACTGATGGTGAGACATTCCGGGCTTTCATCCCGGGACCGTGAGATTTTGATATCAGCTCACAAAGCATCTACTAGAAAGATATATAAGAGTAAATGGAAAAGATTCTCTATTTGGGCTTAGCAGAAGCTGATAAATCATTGTACTGCTCCTGTTCCTGTGATTTTAGATATCCTGGCTGTCCTCTTCCAGAACAGAGCCGGCTATTCATAGTGAAGGTTCAGTTGGCAGCCATTTCACATTTCCTATGTAAGTTTTTTTTCCCAGAGACACCTTTTGACTTTGCCCCCGAGGTTTTGCAAGCTTTGATTCTTCCTTCATTTGAACCCGCAGCTAAGGTAGATTTGAAGTTTCTGTCCTGGAAAACAGTCTTTTAGTTGCTGTAACATCAGCAAAAAGAGTATCTGAGCTCAAAGCCCTCTCTGCTAAACCTCCTTACTCGATCTTCCATAAGGATAGAGTATCCTTACGGACCAATCCATCCTTTTTACCTAAAGTGGCCACAGAAAGCAATATCAATCAGTCCATTCATCTTCCAGTTTTTTCCTCCAATTTCCAGAACAAGGGAGGATATATGCTACATCTTCTTGATGTTCATAGGCAATTACATTTTTGTCTGGGTAGGACAAAATCCTTCAGAAAATCTTACCAGCTGTTTATATCCTTTGCAGAGGTTAGGAAAGGTACAGAGGTTACTACACCTACTCTGGTCAGATGGTTACGAGATTACATCTCTTTTGTTTATTCATCAAAAGGTATGTCTGTCTCAGGGTGTGTCAAAGCGCATTCTACAAGAACCTCTGTAGACATTCCACTTGTTTTATGTGCCTGATTAGGTGCATACCAAAGGGGGCACTGTACTCAATGATAGGTCTGATGAATGCAGAATACAGTGGAACTGTGACCGCCTTGGACCTAGATGGCATACCTTTCTTTGGGTCTACTTCAGAAAATCGACAGACCATTTGATCGACATTCATTTGGTCGACAGGTCATTTGGTCGACAACCAGTATTCAAGGCACTTAATAGGGATTTGCCCCCCTCCCCAATGTTGTGCGACCCTGGAGTTGATATATATAGTTGGGGGGGTGTGGGGGGCACCTATTTTCGTTTAAAAGCATGAAAATACAAGAAAAACTACACATTTTAAATGAAAATAGGTGGGGGGCTCCACACATAATTGTGTATTGCCTTTGAAGTTGCGGACATAGCTAAATAACGCCATGTGGTTGTCCTTGGCCCTAGAGGCCAAATTTACTTAAAGTGTGGCTTTGGTAAACTTTATTTGTCCTCTGAATAATTTATTTTAATGAGAATGATTTATCCTGCTGGGTGCTAAACCTATATTTTGCTGTGATTTTCTTCCTTCTGTTATACAGCCTACTGATGTTGTGATTCCATCAGGGTGACTTGTTTTTTGAGTTAGTTCTGTACTTATTCCTGTTGGATACAGCAGCCTGTATGCAGCTATTAACATGCTTGCATAGGGTTTCTGTGAACAGTTCAGACTAGACAACAGTTTTCTCTGGATTTAAGGGGGCTTTGAATTTTGCCAGGTTATCACTTAATAGCGGGAATGAAGCATTAAAGTAGTTCCTGAACATTGTGTTAGCTGGGGTTCCAGGTATTATTTTTACGTCAGAAGAGGCCATTTTGTGATCTGACCTCACCACAGAGGACATTACAGTAGGGGTGTGCATTACTCTCCCATGTTAGTGAGGAACAGATCCAGTACGTTTGTACCCCTGGTTGGTGTATTGACAACATAGTCCAGGGAGTTTGTGTTTACAAAATTCAGGAATCTCTGTACTTGCACATTTGGTGTTTTATATGATTCCCAGTTAATAGAGGGGTAATTAAAGTCACCCATAAATATGGTATTGGGTTGGATTGTGAGTGCTTCCAGTATGCCTAAATACTTGTTGTGGGTCTTCTGGGTCATAAAGGGGAACCTACAGCGTGCAGTGAAGTGATATGGGATTTTGCCTATGGTGATTAGAATATGGAGAAGCTCAAGTGTATCACCCTGTTTGACCAGCCTTGAGGTACATTTATTTTTGAAAATCGAGACTCCTCCACCTTTAGTCCCTACCTGTGAAGTAGCTGGTGTAAATGTGTTGAAGACATTATAGCCTTGGACTGCTAGGGTGCTCTACACAATTTCAACAAGGTCTCTGTGATTGCACAGATCTCGGCATTCTCTAGGTTGAGGAGAGCTTATAGGGAGTGGAGTTTTTTTTGTGTGGGCTCTTAGCATTGAGCAGTGACACCTTTAGAATTTCCCAGTTTTGATTTGCTATGTTGGAAGTATTTGCAGGTTGGCATTGCATAAAAAGGCACTACGGGGAAGGACAATGTTTTAGCTAATATTCTAAAGTACAAAACTGTACTTTATTATTGTTTGTCCAAAAAGGTTAGATTGTTATATTAAAGGACAAGTAATATGGCTTCTAGTATTTTATTCATTTACATATAAGCACTAAAAGAATGCAATTTTTTTTCAAGAATTTAAAACATTTTTAAACTTAGACATGCATATAATGATCAGGAAGACTTTAAATGGAACACTGGGGAAGAAAAAGAAAACAAAGGAGAGAACTTTTAAGTCTGTCAAGAGAATGTTTTTCACAGTTTTCTTCTTAATGTAGGGCTGGACCATAATGTACTTTTATGAAGTGAAAGGTAAGGACTGAAATTGACTTTTTTGCAATCTCAGAGAGTAAACAGAGGAGATTCTTCCACTTTCTGGATTTTTTGATCATGTTTTTTGGACACAGTTTATTAACGAAGGCAATGGATACAGGAGATTAACTGGGCAGAGCTCAAAATTACAAGTGTTACTAAATGAAAGGCATATATTATTTACAGAAGATTATTTGCAAATGAGACATTTTTTTAATAAGAACTGGTTAGAGTGTTGGGGTGATTACATACGAAAATATAAGACTGTATTGTAATGTGAAATGTTTGTATCATAAAGTAAAAAATATATTTATGAGGAAGAAATTAGAGGAATTTATATGAGGTAATAATGAGAGGACATAGCTAAATTAACATTTACGTTGAATGGAGCAGATATAAGAAAAATCTAATTAATTTGTTTAATCCTGAAGAGCAGGTGGCTAATTAACACCTTTGCTTCCTACAAATCTTCTATGCCAGGAAACCACTTGCTTCCTGAGAGGTTTTCTCCAAAATCCCCTTCTGAAAACAGTCTTTATTAGATTCCTGCTGTCTGATAAATGTTGTGAGTTACAAAAAATATAATGTGCTGTACGTTTCATAGAGAATTGGGTATACACTGGTTTTAAATGTGGATTTTATGTTGCAGACTTATGAATGAAAAAATTGTATTATGTTTGCCAAAAAAATACTAGTGTTATGGTCAAACAAAGGGGTTATCTCTGTAAATGTACAAGATAGATACAATATATCAGTGAGTGTTCGCCTGTTCATGAGGTTTCTAGTGATGTTTAACAACAGGAGATAGCATACTGCTACTTTGTGATATTGCTGAATCTGTGCAAATTATGCATATATAATTTCACAATATTTCAGAGCAGTAGTAGTAGTGTATAAAACAGTTTGTATTAGATGGCAAGTATGAAAACAGAAAAACAAAGGATAAACGTGTTGGCAAGTATCAATGGCAGCATTTTGCGCCTTACTATTTTATATAAGGTGACATTTGTATGCAGCAATAATAACTAAATAAAAATGAGACACTGGCACTTCCCCACCTGTTGAGAAGAGAGGAATTTAAGGAATGGGTAGTGTAGATTATTCAGGAGCTATTATAGAGGATAGAAATTTCTTATGAAAATATAGCCAGGGAATGGGATAAAATTAAGGTGGAGTTTAATAATAGGGTGGAATGGCCTTAGGTCAACTGGTACCCTAGGCAAAAGGGCTCCACGGTGCCCCCCACCACATCACCCGGTGCCCCATCCTGGTCTATCTACACCATATAAATACTGGAAAAGTGCCCCTAATAGAGCGGCGCCCTAGGCAGCCGCCTAGTTGGCCTGTGCCTAAGGCCGGCTATGGGTGGAAGTAAAAGAAAGGGAGGAGCTATTGTTTAAAAATAAGAATTATTTAGAGGGACTGACAAATGTTAAAGCATTGCAGAATAGGGGGACTGTCATAGAAGAAGAAGAGGCTCAACTGCAGAATGCTAAGCATAAATTAAGGGATTACCTCAATAATATGCATGAGTTTAGAAAGATTGCTGTTAAGCAAATTTTTTTTGATAATAACAGTAGAGCACAAAAACTTTTAGCACAATGACTCAGGCAACAGCAAGTTGAAAGGGCTGTTGCCAGGCTTAGGCAGCCTATAACAGGAAAGGTAACAAGAGATCAAGTAGAGGTATTAGAAATATTTAGGAAATTCTATGAAAGTCTGTATAAAGCAGAGAAATATAAAAATCAAGAAAATATACAAATGGAAATGTTTATAGAAGAATTAAATATGCCAAGGTTAGAGGTAGATAAGGCTGTATTACTAATGGTCAGGATAGGAGGCGAGATAAAAATTGTAATGTATATCCACACTACAGAAAAGTCCCCAGGAATAGATGGTATTCCAGTGGAAGTTTGGAAGCTAGGAGGGAAGAAACTAAGGATCTGGAAGGTTTTGTTTAACAGTATTTTAAGACTAGGAAAAGTACCAACATCCTGGAAGAAAGCACTGGTAGCTGTAAAATCTGAAGAGGGTAAAGATCCATCACACTCAGCTTCACACAGACCCATTTCAATACTAAACCATGATTATAAAGTGGTCATGTCTATAATGGCTGAAAGAATGACAAAAGTAATTCCAAAAATTATAGATATGGATCAATGTGGTTTTGTGGAGGGGAGGCAAACACTTGACAACATTAACAGAGCACTGATGATCCAGAGGGAAGCAGAATGTAAGAAAATACCATTGTTGTTGGTGGGTCTTGATGCAGATAATGCATTTGACAGAGAAGCTGGGACTTTATGAGCAGGGCAGTGGAAGCATTTGCATTTCCTGAAAAAAATATAAGGTTGATTAGGAGGACATATGAGGGATCAGAGGCAAACATTAAAGTGGTTGGAGTCCTCTCTGATAATTTCTGCAGGCTAGGGTGTCCTCTTTCCCCTTTGTTATTTGCAATATATTTAGAACCAATGGGAAAGAAAATAAGGGACTCTGAAATTCAAGGATATAATTGGTATGGTAGTCAATAAAAGCTGGCTATGTTTGCAGATGATATCATTTTATACCTGACAATACCAGAAAGAGACATTACAGTGTTGTGGAACATTTTGAGACAGTTTCAAATCTTTTCAGGATACAAAATTAATGAAGCTAAAACAAAGGCAATAGCAGTAAATTATGTACCCACACACAAATTGGTTCAGCAATATCCGTATTTATGGGGACATGATAAAATGAAATATTTAAGAGTATGGATTAAAAAAAATTATTCTGGTGTGGTAGCTAAGGATATGCGGGAAGCGACTAAACAAAATATAATACAAAAGTTGAGAAAATGGAAGCTTTGTTATTTGGATATGGATAGTAAAATACATGCAGTGAAAATGTTTTTAGTCCTTTTAGTCTTCTACACAGATCAGGCATATTTTTATCAACCAGAAGATAAGTTGCAGATAGCAATTAATAAAGAGCTGAATTACTTTATCTGGGAGGGGAAGACAGCAAGAATCAAGTGGGATAAACTGATGCTATCAGTAGAACAGGGCGGATTAGGATTACCCAATTTAAAGGGGTAATTCAGAGCTACACAGCTAAGGCTCTTATACATAGCATAAGCAGAAGACTATAATTCAAAGTGATAAGGGATGATGTTGAAACAGGGGGAAGCTCAAGAAACAAGGAGAGACTGGGATTTGGATGCAGGCCTTAAGAAGAATAACAATAATTGTAGAGAATATTATATCCATAAAGTAGCAGAAAGTATTCTAAGAACTAAGCAAGCCAATGTGTGAATGCAGAAAGGAGAGTCTGCCAGTAGGGATTACTGCAATTAGGGATATAGACAATAGCAAAGAGGGGGCTGGAATTTATGGAAGAAAACTGGCAAAAGAACCAAGGCATTGGAAAGGTAAAAGAATGGGAAGAGGCCAAGAATTTATTTGGACTGCAGGTTAGAGATTGCCTTTCCTATCGAGGATTGATATCAGAGTATAGGCAAAGAGAAAGAAATGGGGGGGGGGTTCTAAAAGACCAGCACTGGTAGACTTTTTGGTACAGTCTAGAACAGAAGCTGCCATTAAAAAATGAATAATTAGTAGAGTATATAAAATATTGCATTATAGCAATATGAATTGATGAGAGGAGGTTAGAAAGAATTGGGAAGAGAGATTGAATAAGCAATTCACAAAGGACAAAGGGAGGATATATGTATCTCTCCCAAATGTTGGAGGTGTAAAGGGGAAGAAAGAGGTACTTGGGAACATATTTTTTAGGAGTATGATGGGTTGGCAGACTTTAAGGATTCCGTGTGGGCTGCACTGTCAGAGATGCTGGATGAGTGGATAGGTCTGATGAGGGAGATGATTTTTCTGAGCTATGATACAGGATTGGAATTGCCTAGACATGGTAAGGCCTTGCTGTGTCTAATTATGGTGGCTGCTAAAAAAGCAGTTACTAGAAAATGGAAGTCACAATCTAAACCAACTATATTAGTAGTAATGAATATAGTAACAGAGATAAAACAACTGGAATTGAGATCTTTAGAAAAGGGTAGAGGCTAACTACAGAGGAAGAATATGGGAATTGTGGGAACAATACATACAGGGGAGGAAAGAGGTTTAAAAGAAGGCAGGACCTAAATAAGCCATCTTATGTTTGACTGAAAGTGAGTGGGTAGATTATAAGTGATGTGTAATGTTTGCAGCTGGGAGTGCGTCAGTATGGTATGTGATGTAAAATGCTTGCAACTAAGACTGTGTTGGTATGGTTTGTTTTCTTTTATATAAATGTATGATTGCTTATGTCATAAGTAATGGTGCAATAAAGATGTTTCTTGTTTTAAAAGAGAGGCAGGAATTGAATAATTTATGTAATACCGTTTAGGTTACATGATATATAGCAGTATATGTGAAGTACGATGTTTGTTAATGTTAATTTGTTAATACAGTTTGATTACTTTTGTATAAATGTAAATTTGCCAATGTCACAAGTGATAATTCAATAAAGATGTTTTAAAAAAGGTGACATCATTTGTTTACCTGTTGGCCACACAGCTTTTATGAAATTAATAGTTATGAAAATTTAGGTAACAGTAGGTAATAATCTTAACTGCTTTACCAAAAGAACACTTATATCTTAGAATGTGTTTATATCACCCAATGTGTTTTACTGTTATTTCTCACTAATACCCATGGCTTGAATACATTGAATACAACCCCCAGCAAAACAGTATAGCACTCTATTTTTGCATTATTAATGTAAACAGGGACATACATCATATCTTTCATAGCTTTTTGCAAACACACCTTATTTGCTCCTGCTCTGCACATCCCATACTGACTGTTTTACTGTCATGCTTAGGAAATCATGTCAGTTCGTATATGCCATCTTAATGCCTTAGTTTTATGCATGTACCATTACCAGGACTTCAGTAATTAGACTTTAAAAAGAGTGATAAGTATACTCATTTCAAGAGTGCAGAGAAGCCATGAAGACGAGTATACTCATGTAGGATACACAGAAACTCTGCTCTCCTGATGACTATACTGTTGTAGAAAGCATTAATTTAAGGCAAAAATATGTTGTTAAAGACAGAAAGGATATATTAATAATTTTTTTTAAGTTTTCAAGTAAGTATAACAAAAGTATGATGTGAGAGTGTTCAATCTCGCCGTTTGTTCTTACACACGGGTTCGGAGCTGATCCTTGGCTCCGAGTCGGCCGCATCGCAAAGCTCTGCATCTCAGAGAAGCTCGAGACCAGCCCATATCCCACAATCCTCCCTGCCATTACTCAGATCTAGTAGAAGCTATTTCAGAAAAAAATATTAGTTGTATGAAAGTTATTTATGAAAATGCAATAAGAAATATATTAGTAAATAGATGGTTAAGCAGAGATATTGAAGTTAAAAGTGAGATACATCAGGGATGCCCGATGAGTGCAGCACTTTTTGGTTTGATAATAAATGCTCTAAAGCAAAACTACAAAGAAATTATGAGGCAAATTTCATTTACAGAGATTTTGCTGAAATTGCCTGCAATGTGTTATAAAGATGATACTGTTATAACAGCTATAAGCGAGTATTGTCATGAAGGATTTCAGTTTTCTTGTGCATATTAGTTTTAATTGGATTAAAAAGTAAAGGATCTGGAGAAATAAAGACAAGTGGTATATATTTTACTAAGCAAGATACTGATGTACTAGGCATAAATTTGGAGATAGGTTTACTAAAGGAATGGGATGATTTAATAAAGGACATAATTTGTTGTCTGGAAATCATGCAACTTATCTTTTCAGGAAAAAAAGTTCACTTAATGCATTACATTTGATAATATTAGGAAAGCTCAGCTAATTAGGTATTTATGTTTCTAGAAAGTTTGTCTCCCAGTCCCCTGCTTGCAAATGTTTCAACTCCCAAACCCCTGCTTACTCTTACCAAGGGAACAAGAACTTGCCAATGGTTTGGGATGCATGTGTAGGCTTAAAAAGGCTCCAGCAGTCATTATTTATTTTTTATTTAACATTTGTTTACCAGGAAAGTCTGACTTGGAACAAAGCTAATTTTCAGCGAAGGCCCAGGGAAAAACGCTCCAGATGCATTAGCCTAGTATATACCTATGAACCTCTATGCATTTCAGAGTTCTACATTAAATCTTCTTAAATAGGTGTAGTTGCAATACAAAATATAAAGGGGTGGATTTAATAAACCCAGTAATCTGTTTGGGCTCATTGTGTTTATTTAGGTTATTTATAAAATATATACAATTGTTTACATATTACTTTTTTCAATATCCCATTTATCTTTAATTCCAGTCCAGAATGTTTCATTCTTTCTAAAAGAACATGCTCACCTGTTTCTTCCTTGCTACACACAACATAATCTTTCAGATAACTGCCTGTTCTTCATGGAAGTTTATTCATTATTAATTTCTACAAAAATGTTCACATTTGGAAATATACCCAAATATTTTTCAATTTATAATACCTTCTTTAATTTCACTTTCAATTCCCTGCCATGGTCAGTGCTGTAACATTTATCAATAACGTCTTCAGACCAACTATGTTTTGTCACTTCTGCTATATGGCTTTTCTGTTCTTTTATTTTTTTATATATATATATTCAGCAGCTTTCCCTTCACTTTTTTTCACCTCACTTACACTTCATGGACTGTATCAGTTTGACAATGTATTCATATTTTAGAGTTTTTTCATTTTTTGTAACATTCATGTTTTTTATTTATTTTAACATTTATTTTAATTTTGTTGTGGAGAGTGATAATTAATAAACTTCCAGTAAAGTCAACCATGAAGTACAAACACTTAGGTTATCTTACATGTGTAACAAGGAAGAAACAGTTGACCATGTTCTTTTTTTAAAGAATTTATGTGTATTAATTTAACATATTTACAATATATACATAGAAATGAAGAAATTCAATATCACATACTGTTATACAATGTTAAAAATACAGTGAATCATTGAATCTTATACACAATAAGAGTCTTGGTATTTTAGTAGCAACATTTCAAGGCTGTCCCAACCACTAAAAGTCTTAGTATGATTTATAAATCTTATAATGATAACTTCTTTTTCAATTTTAGATAGTATAACTGCTAAATTTAAAAATTATTTGACTGTAGGAACTGAATTTGATTTCTGATTTTTTGTAATAACCTTTCTAGCTACTGACAGGAGACTCCAGAAATTGTGTTGTTTGGCTTTTACAGATAAAAGAAGTAGCTCATTCATTAGTATTATTGATCTAGTTAAAGAACAATTATCAGACCATAACCACTGAAAAACATACTTATCTCTTTCCAATGTACAGTTAATATTTTACAATAAATAAAAATGTGTCCAATCAACCTTTACATCTTTTGCTACATCTCCAACAGACTGAAGAAGTAAATTTGCTAAACTTTGAGGTGTTATAGGGAGTAGCAAATGTTCTATTTATATATTTCCACATAAAAACTTTCCAGTATAAACTTGAAGAAGTGTGACTAAATTATTTCAGTAACAGAGTTTTATTCTTAGCAGTCAACTACTAACTAAAAAAATTCCAGAATTTTGCATCAAAATTATTATCATTTATAATTAACCTATATAACTTGGACAAGTTTCCTTTGTAGGTCAATTTGCCTTCAGTGATAACATTTATGTATTCATATAACGGGGCAATAGTGTTCTGTTCCTCTTCACTCATATTGTCAATACATTCATTTAATTTCTTACTGATGGATAATATTAGCTGGTTAACAGATTCACCCAACTTATAATTTTTCCTTAAATATTCTGGTGACTTAGAGTTTCCTTTTTCAGTGCAATCAGACCATAATAGTAATCCATTCCTTTTTAGCAAATTAATTTTAACATTGTTCCAAGCTTCTTTAAATCTAGAGATGTGTGCAATGGGAAAGCACAAACATTTCCATTTTGATGTTAATGGAAACATCTTTCTTAACTGTTTTAAGAATTGATTTCATTCATGCAGAGTCTAAAGACTGACATTATTGATTTCATTCTAAAGCAAATTTTATTAACCAAATGAAAGGAGTGTTACATATTTCAAATTTATCGTATTTAATAAACATAAAAATGTAGTAAAATCTGCTCCTGAATGGTTTTCCATTGATTAGTGTAAGCTGAGTCTATCCAGAGTTTAACAGAGTTAAAATTTGCAGCAATAGAATACAATTCTAAATCTGGGAAGCTAAGAACACCATACTCCTATAATCTTATATGGTTCATATAAGCCATTCTTGGCTTTTTAGGATATCATAAGAACAAAGCTAACAGGGCGGCCACGGTGGTGCAGTGGTTAGCATTGCCGCCTCACAGCAAGAGGTTCTCCGGTTCGATCCTCGGCTTGGGTGCCTTCTGTGCGGAGCCTGCATGTCCTCCCTGTGGTCGCGTGGGTTTCCTCCGGGTGCTCCGGTTTCCTCCCACATCCCAAAGACATGCTGCAGGTGGATTGGACACTCTAAATTGGCCCTAGGTGTGCGTGTGAGTGTGCCTTCTGTGGAAGGTTGGGCGCCGGGCTGGCAACTCAACACCGTAAAACTCCACTGCCATTCAATGTGCGGACAAGGTGATCCGCTGTGGCGACCCTTAACCGGGAAAAAGCCGAAAGAAGAAGAAGATAAGAACAAAGCTAACATATTTCCATTTTCCTCTAAAAGTTTTTGTCAGGTATTAAAACTATTAAATGCAATATGTGTATAATCTTGGGTAATATAATAATTTTAATAAGTACTAACCTGTCTCCTCAAAAGTAAAAAATACTTTCCATTTTTAATAAGAAGTAACACTTCAATTATTTTTTCAAAGTTATTAATAGTCTTATTCATATCTTGATAGAGTTTTGTTCCTAAATGTTTTAGTTCTTTTCCTTCTTGGTTATAAATTTATTTTTATCATAACACTTACTACCTAGTAATTGATTTAATATTAAAGATTCAGTTTTATTATTATTATTATTACATTTCAGCAGTGATAATTCCTGAAACATTTTAATTTCCTCATCTATTTCTTCAATTGAATAATTTAAATCTCCTAATGTTAGTAAAAATATCATCTGCAAAAAGCTGTATTTTAGATTGGCAATCAGTGTTAACTGAGAATCTGTCAATTTTTTATTGCTTCTTATACTATTAGCTAAGGGTTTGATAACTAATGCAAATAATAGAGGGAACAAGTGACACCCTTGCTGTGTGCCTTTGTTTAAAATGAATCCTTGAGCAATGTAAGATCCAGTTTTAGCATAGGCTTTGGAATCTCTGTGCAGTTTTTTTTTATATTCCAATAAACTGTTCTGGAAATGCAAATGCTTGTACGTTTTTAAACAAATAGTTCCAGTCTACAGAATCAAAAGCTCTCTTGAGATCCAAGCTAATTAAGAACACTTTCTTGTTCATTCCCTTTGCTAAATCTAAGAAAGTTACTACCCTTTTTATATTATCTTACATCAATCTATTGACTATAAATCCTTTTTTGATCTTTATTAATTAATCTACAATATTTCTTAATCTTGTGGTGAAATATTTTGCAGTCAACATTTAATAATAAAATAGGTCTATATGAGGAAACTCTCATTATCCTTTCCTTGTTTATGTATAGGTAACATTACAGAAAATTTCCACAAGGGAAGAATTTATTTTGTCACTCGGAAATATCCTGGAAACTTCACTCATTAATTCTAAAATATTTAATGGAAGCAAACTGTAGCACCTAACCCTGGAGCTTTACCATTTTCCCTTTTTTAAAGCTTTTTTTAAACTTCTTTTAGAGTAATAGGCTTATTCAACAGATAAACTTGTTGGTCATTAAGTTTATTGGTAATGTTTTTCTTTAAATACTTGCAAATTTTATAATTATCAGGATTATTATGTTTATCTAAATGAAGATCCTTATGAATTTTTCTAAAATAGTAGGCATTTCCTCTATGTCTGACATAAGTTTATTAGTGTGAGGATTTTGGATATTATTAATTTGTACCTTTTTGCTTAACATTTCACTTCTGTTAGCTAATCTGTGTAGATTTTTTTAAGGCATCCCATAACTGCAATTTTATTTTTTATAAAGCTATCACCACTTTGTGTATTAAAACTGATAATGTGAAGTTGTTCGATCTCGCCATTTGTTGTTACACACGGGTTCGGAGCTGATCCCTTGGCTCCGAGTCGGCCACATTCCAAGCTCTGCATCTAAGAGAAGCTCGAGGCACAGTCCCTATCCCATGATCCTCTCCTGCTAACCCCCAGATCTAGTTTGCCACTGCAACAGGTCTCATCGTCGAGTGAGAGCTCGGGCCAGTATCCTTTTTTCTATATCAGAATTTTATATATATATTTCTAAAAAGTTAAAAATTATAAGTTTTTTTTCTTAGTATTAGCGATAGTATTACTGTGTGTGTGTGTGTGTGTGTGTGTGTGTGTGTGTGTGTGTGTGTGTGTGCATGCGTGTCAGGCTAAATTAGTGTTTAGATTAGAGTTAAGAATTTGTGTGAGCGGCTGCTCCTAGGCCTTAGGCCACTAACTTTCTGTCAGGGCTCTGTCAGATTTTCTCTGTTTAAATTACATTTTCTCTTAGTATTTAACCTTGTTGATAAATATTTACCTGTTTAGTAAGGTTAGTTTTGTATGTATATATATATATATATATATATATATATATATATATATATATAGTGTTTTACATATTAATATTGCAGACTATAATTTCTAGTCAGGAATGTCAGAAAAAGCAAAATCTGGATTTAAGCGTTGCCAGTGTGGACAGAAAATGTCCATAACTGACAACCACGTTTCCTGCGTCTACTGTCTAGGCCCTCTCCATCTTCAGGAGAACTGCTCCATCTGCCACTCGTTTAGTGGCAGAGTGATGATGGAAAGATGCAGGAAACTTATTGAGAGGGGTCTCCTGAAGCCGGAGTTTCAAGAGGCATTGGAAAAGGCAGACCAGTCATCGAAGTCTTCGAAGGGGTCGAAGTCTTCGAAGGTGTCGGAGCCCAATACATTGGCTCCGAGTACCTCTGTTAAGTTTCGGTTGCCAGCTCCACAGACCTTGGAGCCGAGCAACGAACTGCTGCCTCGGGGCGAGGTCCAGGTTTTGGAGCCGGTGTCAGAGGTACTCCCTTCATCGATCCTTCGCTTGGTGACCTCTTCGGCCCCTTCGACCTATTCCTCCAGACCACTGTCAGACACCGATGTGGATCGAGTAGTGCAGAAGCTGATGGAGAACACGGCCTTATCCAAACTAATTGCAGTTTCATCCCAATTGGTTTCGAAGCTTGAAGCCCTTCCTGTTCCATCCATAGATCCTCCTTCGAGACCCATCGAGTCATCGGAGCCGGGAGTCGAGGATCTGATGATTGTTGATCCCCGGAGCCGAAGCCTTCGTTAGTGCTTTCGGCTCCACTGACCTCGACACCCTCGGTACCTATTGAGAGATCTCGGAGCCAACAGTCTCTCCTCTGTTCCGTGGGGGAGAGTCGAACCGAAGTTTCAGTTCCGACTCTTTCCCTCTGTGCCTCGGCGCAGATTAGTTCGGCTCCATCCTCTTGATTGGAGCCAGTGGTTCTGGGCCCAAGGAGGATGCCGGGTTCTTCGGAACGGGTGGAATCCTCGGCCCGGGGCTCCGGTGCCTTCGAGGCCATGAGTAAGGTTTTCTCTGTTAAGACATTCACATCTTCAGATTCCTCATCTCCCTCCCCGAAAGGTCCGCGTTCTGTTTCTGCACCACCGGTCCCCACTAAGCATAGAGACCCAAAGCCTCAGTCAGCCCTAGAGGGTGAACCTGCTCCTTGGAAGCTTCACCAGATGCCCCCTCTGATAAAGTCCCGAGGAAGAGATTGTGCAAGAGGAGGCACCTTGATTCCCTACAGGAATCGTTGACATCGGACACTGACTTGGATGAGTCAGAGGGGTCCCCGTGGTCCTCCTCCGAGGATGTCTCATTTGCTGACATCCTGGAAATTCTCAGACAGAGGGGTTACTGGCAGTCACTTGCCCCCACTGAGGACGAGTCGGTGTTGCTGAAGGCTTTTGGGGCTCAACCTTCCACCTCCTGGTTAACTCCGCCCTTCGACGAGTTAATGGATCTAATAGCTCGAAGGGCATGGGAGTCCCCTGACACCTTGGAACCAGTCCCTCGGAGGCCTAATAAGTACATCACTGCCCCCCAGGATAAAGCGTATTTCACCAAGGGAGTCCCAGTTTATGCTATGGTGGTGGCGGCGGCCACCAAGAAAGAAATGTCTGAAGCATCTTCCTCTGTTCATCCGCCTAACAAAGCCTCTAGAATGATGGACAGGTACGGGAAGCGCATTTTTAGTTCAGTGACTTTTTCCATGCGATCACTGAACTACCTCACCCATTTTACCCGTCTTCAGAGAGATCTCCTCAAAGAATTGGGAGATACTCTACATGGTACCACAGATGCTGCTGTCTCAGACAAGGTGACAGCACAGCTTAATACCCTAAACTCTATCGTTAACTCATGCATGCGGCTCATTTCATATGCAGCCGAAAGATCGAGTAGGGCTGCAGCTTCAGCGATCGCTCTGAGGAGACAATCCTGGATGCACCTATGCTCCTTTGTGGAAGCCTTTAAATCTTCCTTTACTAATGCCCTTTTGATGGCTCCTCCTTGTTTGGGCTCAAAGTGAAGGAGACGCTCACTAGGTGTGAGCAAGAAGGAAAGACCCTGTCTGCCGTATGGGTCTGTTTTTCCTGCCCCTTCTAGACCATACCCCAAAGGGCAAAGAGGTGGGAAAATGTGGTTCCGGAAGACTCAGGGAGCTTTCCAATCCACACCTAGTGAAACCCCCTCCAGAGGCAGAGGAGGGGGAAGGAATGGAAGATGCCACCCAGGCTGCAGAGGGGGTCCGCAGAACCAGGGCGACAGGGATAGCGTCCCTGGTAAGCCCTTCCAGCACTCCTGAGTGGAGGTCCGGCTGTCCTGCTCTGAAGGCAGTCGGGGGTCGCTTGGCTTTATACTCAGAGGCCTGGCTAAATCTCACTTCAGATTCCTGGGCAAAAAGCATAATAACCAGAGGATACAACATCCCTTTCTTAAACAATCCTCCCACCCCAAAAAGATTCCCAGATGTTCCACCTAATCTGAGGGATCAGGCAGCCATAGAAATACAAAGGCTGTTAGAAAAAAGAGTCATCCAGGCATCCTTACGTTTCTTCAAACGGACAATTGGATCTGCTCTGTAGATCTCAAGGATGCGTACTACCACATAAATATGGCCAGGCCATCCAGAGATCACCTGCGCTTCTGGCTGGGAGCCAGTCATTTTCAGTTTCGAGCTCTGCCCTTTGGCCTCACCTCAGCCCCCAGGGTGTTCACCAAGTGCATGGCAGTAGTGGCGTCCCACCTTAGACGACTAGGATTCTGGGTGTTTCCGTACTTAGATGACTGGCTCCTTACCGCCACGACCAGGCATCACCTATTGCAAGCCAGGGACTACACAATCGATCTCTGTTCCCGTTTAGGCATAACACTGAACTTCAAAAAATCTGCCTTGTTGCCCTCACAGCATATATCATTCTTAGGAGCGGAATTGGACACTACCTTAACTCTGATCAGGCTTCCCCAAACAAGAGTTTCAGCCTTAAGGGAACAGATTTCTACTCTTCTACAAAACAAAAGAGTCCCCGCTGCACAGGTCCTGAAAGTATTAGGCATAATGGCAGCTACCCTTATCGCGGTCCCCCTAGGGAGAATGCACACAAGGATCCTCCAGTGGCTACTCTTCGCACAGTGGTCTTACCAACAGCTACCATTGTCACACAACATCCTGCTCACGGAGTCTTGCAAGCGGGATCTTCAATGGTGGCTGAACAGCCACGAGCTTACGATAGGCCGCCCGTTCGTGCTCCCCCCCCATAGCCACAGTGACCACGGACGCTTCCCTGATAGGGTGGGGGGGACTTTTTCAGGGGAGAACAGTTCAAGGCAAGTGGTTGAAAATAGAGTACAACCTGCACATCAATGTCCTGGAGTTGAGAGCAGTGTTCCTGGTGTTGCAACACTTTCACGACTACTTACCTCCGGGAACAGTTGCAATTCAGACAGACAACATGTCAGTGGTCTGGTACATAAACTAGGAGGAACCAGGTCTTACCCTTATGCAGAGAGGCCCTGAGAATCTGGCAATGGGCTGTGTCCACCAGACGCTTTCTCATAGCAATGCACATCCTGGGGACATCCAACGTAATAGCAGACAGGTTGAGCAGAGCCATCCTGTTACCTCACGAGTGGTCCCTCAAAAATCAAGTAGCAGAAAGGATTTTCCGCAGATGGGACCAGCCTTGCTGCGACCTTTTTGCATCCCCCTGAATGCCAAATGCAGAAGCTGTTTCACCCTACTTCCCCCTCTGGGAGCCGCCCCCAGGGAAGCACTTGTGCACGATTGGCCCCCGGGTCTCCTATATGCTTTTCCTCCTGTTCCACTAATCTCAAAATTTCTGCAGAAAGCCAAAGGTCTGGAAAGGACGATCATCTTGATAGCACCATTCTGGTCTCAACAAATCTGGTTCCCCTTTCTTCAAGCTTACCAAATAGAGGAACCTTGGACTCTGGACCCAGTGCCAGACCTTCTGACCCACTCGTCAGGAGTTCTTCACCCCTCTCTTTCATCCCTCAAATTGACAGCATGGCTGCTCCACTTCCCAGCTTAGCCAGGTCAGATCTCTTGTCTCCAGCAGTACAACATATTTTGATCTCTTCCCACAAAGCCTCCACTAGAAAATTATACAAGAGCAAATGGAAACGTTTCGTGTGTTGGGCTTCCAAACAAGGTATTGATCCCTTGGTTGCTCCCATTCATAAGGTTCTAGATTTTCAGTCTACTCTTTTTCATCAGGGGGCTTCAACTTCCACCATAAGGGTAGAGCTGGCTGCTATATCTAATTTTCATGTGGGTGAAGGGGCCTCTACAATTTTGTCTCATAGACTTTGTAGAGCTTTCATGAAGGGAACTTATCATCTCCGGCCACCCATTCGAAGTCCGGTTTTTCCTTGGAACTTAAATCTAATGCTATCTCAGCTCATGTTATCACCCTTTGAACCAGCCTCGTTGCTCACTTAAATATCTTTCCTGGAAAACCCTGTTTCTTGTTGCAATCACTTCAGCTCGCAGTGTCTCAGAGCTGCAAGCACTGTCAATTAGACCCCCGTATCTAATCTTTCACCCAGACAGGGTCTCCTTACATACTAATCCGTCCTTTCTACCAAAGGTCTGCTCAGAATCTAATCTTAATCAGTCTATAGAACTTCCTACCTTTTTTAGGCACCATACAATAAATTGGAATACATGTTACACAAATTGGACGTGCACAGACAGCTGAGATTTTACCTGGACAGGACAAAAGAATTCCGGAAATCGGATCAACTTTTTGTTTCACATGCGGATAGTAAGAAAGGACTTGCAGTATCAAAAATCACATTATCCAAATGGCTTTCGGACTGCATAAACTTTATTTATTCATCTTCAAATCAGTCTATTCCACTCAAAGCTAAAGCTCATTCTACTAGAACTGTTTCTACTTCCCTAGCCCATGCTGCTCATTTACCGATAGATACCATTTGTGCAGCGGCTACCTGGGCTAAACCTCATACCTTTATCACTCATTACAAAGTGGACAGGGCCTCCAGGGACAGGGCTTCCTTTGGTTCCACTGTTCTCAGGAATGTTCTCCCGTGAGCCACCCGGGGTTTAGGGTTCTAGGGACGCTACCCGTGTGTAAGAACAAACGGCGAGATTGAACAACTTCACATAAAGAAGATGTAATGTGATCCTATCTCGCCTACATTCTGTACTGATGGGTTCGGAGCCGATCCTCGGCTCCGACTCGGCATGCTATACTATAGAACGAAGTCTCTTATTGGCTGAGCTATCCCACATCCCAGGATGCACCACCACTGCTTCCCCAGATCTCGTTTGCCGCTTTTACAGCTAAGACGTGGTCTCGGACTTGGCTGAGCTAAGTGCTTATTACTTTAAAATTTCTGTCAGAAGTTTTTCTCTTATCTACCCAAACGCTGTTTTAACAGCTATTCGTTGTTGTGTGACTGAGATTTGACCTTTTTTTGTGGTAAATTGTCTTAGTTTGAGGGAAAGGATCCCGTTTAAGTTAGAGGGGCCTTGCCCTCGCGCGTTGTTAAAGCTCTTACTGTGAGTCTCTCTGTTATAAAGTTGTCTAGTTTTGGATCCCGTTTAAATTACAGGGGCCTTGTCCTCAGTTTACGTACTTCTGTTATTATTTTAAAAGATTTTTTTCTGTGGTAGTGATTTGTGTGTCAACATGTCAAAAGAGCACAGACCTTCGGGATTCAAAAAATGCTCTAAATGCAGTTACAAAATGTCCATCATGGACGATCACTCTTTGTGCGTTTATTGTTTAGGCCCTAAGCATCTTCAAGAGTCATGCAGCGTTTGTCACGCTTTTTCCTCCCGTGTCCTCCAAGAGAGGAAAAATAAATTGATTTTAAAAGGGCTTATCACCCCTTCCTTTGAGGAGGCTTTATCTTCTTCTTCCTCTTCACCTTCAAAGAAAAAGAAATCATCGGCTCCGACCAGCCCGTCGGAACCGGCTACAAAGAAATCTCGGCAGGCTTCTCTGTCGGCTCCATGGACTTCGGAGCCGAGGGCGGAACGGTCTGCCTTGATGCCTCCAGCCTCGACTCCTCTGGCTTCGGAGTCGACGGCTAGAGCTTCGAGAGGCGGGTCACCTTCATCGGCTCCACTGTCTTCGGAGCCGATGAGAGTTGCCCGCTCAGACTCTTCCCCTTCGGCGCCGAAGTCCACTTCGGCTCCGAGGGAAATTGCAATGGTTGTGGAGTCTCCCTCGGCACCGATATTTATCGAGACTATTCGGAGCCAGTCCCCCAGTCCTTCGGAACCGGCGGAGAAGTCGACTCGAGCTCATTCGATCTCTTCTAGGTCTTCGAGAATGTCGGATTCGGACATAGACAGGGTACTTCAAAGGCTGTTTCAGTCTCCAGTCTTTCAAAAGTTGGTTTCGGCTCCAGCCCAGTCGGCTCCGGAGCTGGTTACCCACCCTGTTGTCTTGGTTCCTCCTCCAACAGCCTCGGTGCCGTTGGAGTCGGTGCTGATGGAACCAGTGGAGGTTTTCAGGTCGGTTCCGACCCTTACTCCAACCCTGCCCTTCGGGTCGGAGTTCGGTACACGGACCTCTGTCGGCCCCGGGGGTGGGTGACGCTTCGGGACCAATGTTTTCGGTTCCGAGCCTCCCTCTCGGTGTGTCGGCTGCGGGAGTGCCGTCTACTGTTGTGGCCTCGGGGGTTGGACCTTCCCAGGACTCTGGGGGTCCCGCCTTCAGGGCCATGAGGAGTGCTTTGGCAAAATCTTCTTTGGCCACCTCCACCGTCTCACCGTCACCTTCCCTTGGCATGGAGACTGGTTCCTTTGTAGTCCCCCTGTCTCAAGACAGCGGAGCCCTGGGGCCTGAGGCCACCCCCATCGGGGGTTCCCTCCTTCCTGAAGGTCCCTCCAAAGCATCTTCGGAGGAACCTCCGAGGAAGAGACAGTGCAAGAGGAAGCACCTCGACTTCCCTGATGAGTCTCTCACCTCGGACACCGACCTCGATGATGCGGAGGGGTCCCCCAAGTCATCCTCGGATGATGTCTCCTTTGCGGACATTTTGGAGATCCTGAAGCAACGAGGCGACTGGCAGTCCAAACCCCCTTCCACTGAGGAGTCGGTATTCCTCAAGGCCTTTGGGGCTCAGCCCTCCGCCTCCTGGGTGTCTCCGCCCTTCGATGAGCTCCTGGATTTTCTTTCTCGAAGGGCGTGGGAACACCCGGATTCTGTGGAACCGGTGCCAGCTTGCCCCAATAAATTTCTCTCAGCACCCCCTGAAAAGGATTTTCTCTCCAAAGGTGTGGCTGTAGATGCCCTGGTGGTGGCATCTGCTACCCAACAAGATGTGGCAGAGGCTTCAACGTCCGTTCATCCTCCTAATAAAGAGTCTAGGAGCATGGATCGGTACGGGAAGCGCACCCTTACTTCAGCAGCCTTTACTTTAAGGTCTCTGAATTATTTGACGCACTTCACCAGACTTCAGAGGGATCTGGTCAAGGAACTTTCAGATACCCTCTCTGGTAACTTACCTGAGCAGTTGGCCCAGACGGTTAACTCTCAGCTGGCTACCCTATCATAGTTATCTAACTCATCCATGAGGCTCATTTCATATGTAGCCGAGGGGGCGAGCAGAGCGGCGGGAACAGGCGTTGCTCTACGGAGACAAGCCTGGCTCTGCCTGTGTCATTTTGCGAAGGCCTTTAAGTCTTCCTTTGCCGACGCTCCCTTTGATGGGTCCTCTCTGTTTGGACCCAAGGTAAAGGACACCTTGACTCGCTGTGAACAAGAGGGTAAGACTTTAACTGCCGTAGGGGCATGGTTTTCCACTCCCTTCAGGCCTTATCCCAAAGCTAGAAGAGGGGGAAAATGTGGTTCCGTAAATCTCAAAAGCCTTACTCTTCGCAGCAGAGTGATCCCCCTTCTAGAGGCAGAGGAGGGGGAAATTTTTCACGAAGATGCCATCCCAGAGGTGACGGAGGCCCCCGCAACACTGGAGACCGCGAGTCCTTTTGTGGCTCCTCAACCTTTCAGCATCCCTGAAGGAGTGCCCGACTGTGCAGCTCCGGAGCCAGTCGGGGGTCATTTTTCGAAGCACCTAAAGGCCTGGGAGAGTATCACTCAGGACCGATGGGTGCTCCGAATCATCGCCAGAGGTTACACCATCCCCTTTTCTCAACCTCCACCTCCATCCCAGAAAATCCCGGACCCGCCACCCAGTCAACGGGATCTTGCAGCCAACGAAATATCAAAGCTGCTTCAAAAAGGAGCCTTCCAACCTGTCCCCACAGGCCAGACCGGATTAGGGACTTACTCAAAATTCTGTTTGGTGCCAAAAAAGACCGGGGACTTGAGGCCCATTTTGGATCTCAGCAAACTAAATTGTTCAGTGAAAAAGTCCAAGTTCCGGATGGTCACTTTACAATCCATTCTCCCGCTGCTGGAGAAAGGTGTTTGGATGTGCTCCATAGATCTCAAGGATGCCTATTATCACATCCTGATAGATCAGGAGTCCACGAGACACTTGCGCTTCAGCCTGGGAGACAGTCATTTCCAGTTCCGTGCACTGCCCTTTGGTCTCACCACAGCCCCCAGGGTGTTCACCAAATGTTTGGCGGTGGTGACTGCTCACCTGAGAAGTCTAGGATTCCAGGTGTTTCCATACCTAGACGACTGGCTCCTAACTGCCACCTCCAGGCGTCTACTCTTGCAGAACCTAGCAGCCACTATATCTCTAGGCAACTCCCTAGGAATCACCTTCAATTGGACAAAGTCCGTGTTGCTACCATCTCAGCGCATTCGGTTTATCGGAGCAGAGATAGACTCAAAGCAAATGCGAGTCTATCTTCCTGCAGAGAGGATAGAAACACTACAGTCTCAAGTTCGAGCTTTGCTCCTCAGACGTCGAGCCCCAGTGAGGATGGTCCTACAACTGTTAGGGTCCATGTCGGCCACAGTTCTCCTAGTCCCCTTAGCAAGGTTACATATGAGGATTCTCCAGTGGCTCCTGTCAGTCCAGTGGTCTTATCAGGATCTCCCACTCAGTCACCACATTCTGATCACAGAGACGTGCAAACAGGACCTTCGTTGGTGGCTTCTTTCCTCCAACCTGGATCAGGGGCGACCCTTCGTTCCACCACCCTCAGTGGCCACACTGACTACGGACGCCTCCCAGATGGGGTGGGGGGGACATTACCTGGGCAGGTCAGTCCAAGGCCAGTGGCACTCCGACGAGAGTCTCCTCCACATCAACATACTGGAAATGAGGGTGGTGCTTCTATCGCTGCAAGCACTACACAGTTACCTCCCCCAGGACACGATTGCCATCCAGTCCGACAACATGTCGGTAGTCTGGTACCTGAACAAGCAAGGAGGGACCAGATCCTACCCTCTTTGCAGAGAGGCCATGAAGGTATGGGATTGGGTGATTGCAACCAAACATTTTCTGGTAGCAACACACATTCCAGGGAAATCAAATGTGATAGCCGACAAGCTGAGCAGAACTATTGTCTCCCCTCACGAGTGGTCTCTGAACGACAGAGTAGCAGCTCAGATTTTCAGGAGATGGGGAACTCCTTACTGCGACCTTTTCGCAACCCCCCTCAACACGAAATGCCAACAGTTCTTCTCTCTCATCCCAGTTCCGGGGGAGATTCCCAAGGAAGCCCTAGTCCAAGCCTGGCCCACCTGTCTGCTATACGCCTTTCCTCCGGTTCCCCTTCTTCCCAAGGTGATCCAGAAGGCGATTTGCTTGGAGAGCAAAATGATCCTAGTTGCCCCATACTGGCCTTGGCAAATCTGATTTCCCTTTCTTCGCAAATATGCGCTGGATTGTCCATGGTTCCTGGACCAAGTTCTGGATCTCTTGACCCATCAGTCGGGACAGCTACATCAGTCCCTCCACTCGTTGAAGTTAACAGCTTGGCTCCTCCTCTTCCGACCATAGTCAGGAACCATGCTTTGGACCCGGAAGTCATACATATCTTATCCTCGGCCCACAAGACTTCTACTAAGAAAATGTATAACAGCAAATGGAAGAGATTTGCTATTTGGGCCCAACTCCGGGGCTTAGACCCCATGACAGCCCTGGTGTCAGAGGTTCTGAAGTTTTTAGCTTCTCTGTTCAACCAAGGTTGTTCGGTCTCTACCATCAAAGTTCAATTGGCGGCTATTTCCAATTTTCATGAGAGCATAGAACCACCTTTGATGAGCAACAAGTTGTGTAAAGCCTTCATGAAAGGTGCTGGGCTGCTATGGCCCCCGATATCTCATCCCGCTCCACCGTGGGACCTTTATGTGGTGTTAGGTGCTTTAACCTCTTCCCCCTTTGAACCGGCAGCAACTTGTGACTTAAAATTTCTTTCTTGGAAGACTGCTTTATTAGTTGCAATTACATCAGCCAGGTGAGTTTCAGAACTTCAAGCCCTATGTATCAAACCACCATATCTGGTTTTTCACAAGGATAGAGTATCCCTCAGACAGAACCTATCCTTTGTTCCTAAGGTTTGTTCTACTTTTTGTCTGCAGAAATCACTGGAACTTCCAGTTTTCTTCCCGAAGTATTCAAACAGAGCAGAGTATATCTTTCACACCTTAGATGTCCACAGACAATTACGCTTCTATTTGGATAGGACACACCAAACACGAAAAGCAAATCAATTGTTTGTGTCCTTTTCGGATAATAAATTGGGCAAAGCCGTCACGAAATTCACTATTGCCAAGTGGATCAGAGACTGTATCAGTCATACTTACTTCATTTCTAACAAAGAGCTTGTAGCTACAGTGAAAGCTCATTCTACCAGGGCTATGGCTACTTCGGCAGCCTTTCATTCCAAGCTTGCTATTAGTGACATTTGTGCGGTGGCTACATGGTCTTCTCCTCACTCCTTTATTTCTCATTACAAATTGGACGTGGCATCTCAGGGGCGAGCTTCCTTTGGTTCCACAGTTCTCAGGAGTGTTTTCCAGTGAGCCACCTAGGAATCAGGTGCTAGGGACGCTGTCCCATCAGTACAGAATGTAGGCGAGATAGGATCACATTACATCTTTTAGTTATGTACTTACCATAACTTCAGATGTATGGGATCCATCTCGCCTACATTCCTAATAACCCACCCTCCTTCCCCCTGCCTTGGAGATCAGAAGAGACCGGACGGTCCGAGTTCAATTGTTTCCTCTCTTGAAACATCTGGCAATATTATATCAACAGTCTATGTGTGTGTGCATGTGTGCGGACAAACAAGATCTGGGGAAGCAGTGGTGGTGCATCCTGGGATGTGGGATAGCTCAGCCAATAAGAGACTTCGTTCTATAGTATAGCGTGCCGAGTCGGAGCCGAGGATCGGCTCCGAACCCATCAGTACAGAATGTAGGCGAGATGGATCCCATACATCTGAAGTTATGGTAAGTACATAACTAAAAGTTATGTTCTTACCATAACATTCCATGTGAGTTGTTCATCTTGCCTTTGTTCTTACATCCACCCTCCGTGTTCTGGAAGAACAAGTACGACTGGTGGCTGGTTGTCTTTCTCATGGTCCCCTTAGACTGACTGTCTCTAGGTGATATACGTGTATATGTGTATGAATACGTATGCATGTGTAAGAGAATATATCTTCTGTTGTCTGGTTTTCATAGCAAACTAGATCTGAGGGTTAGCAGGAGAGGATCATGAGATAGGGACTGTGCCTCGAGCTTCTCTTAGATGCAGAGCTTGGAATGTGGCCGACTCGGAGCCGAGGGATCGGCTCCGAACCCGTGTGTAAGAACAAAGGCGAGATGAACAACTCACATGGAACGTTATGGTAAGAACATAACTTCTTTTTTTGTCATTCATTTTTAAGGACTTCAGTATGATCTAATTTCTTTGTTATTCAGACTTCACTTTATGTATTTCACCTTGTATTTCTAACAACTCTTTATCACACTCTTTCATTGTATTACCAGCCCACCTTCCCATTCTACCATTGATATGCATTTTTAATATGCATTTTTAAGGAATCCCATAGTATGACTTTAGTAACCTGACCCTTGTCATTAAAAGATAAACATATCTCAATTTGTTCCTTAAGGTAAATCTTAAATTCTTTTAATTTTATCATATATACTGGGATTCTGTAAATAGTCTGAAATTTCCTTATATCCATTAATTTATTAATACTTAGCACATTATGATCAGATAAAGGGCAGGGAATAGTTTTAAAATAATTCACTTTGTTAAGTTAATCTGTAGAGACATAAATCCTATCAATTCTAGTTTGTGTCCCATGCACATTAGAATAATGACTGAAGAGTGACTTATCTTCTGCTTTTACTATTAAATCAATGGAATTATTATTACTAATCAATCTGTTTAATATATCTCATGCCAGAATTTTAGCTTTCTATTCACTTGTACCTTCTATACTAGATATGCAGTTAAAATTCCCTGCTAAAATTAAACTACCATTTCAATGACTTTGTAATAAGTTTAAATGATCTTTAGTCACTCTTGCACCTATTCCAGGGATCCAGTAAAATTGGATAGTGTATAGAGTTTGACAGTATATTTAATTATTACAAATGTATCCATTCCTTTAGGATCATTAATGAATTCCATGACCTTGGGAGTTACAGTACATTTTCTCCAAAGTATAGCAGTTTATTTCCTTTTTTATTAAAAGATAGTAACATTTCATAACCTACTTTATTTAAATATTCTATATCTTTGTCTATCAAGTGAGTCTCCTGGAAGAATATATCTCCTCCATTTTATATGTTTTATTAGTCATTTCCTTTTTTTGCCGTTATTTAATCCAGTTACACTAATATATAACAGATTAAAACTATCCATACTGTGTATTTAACTCTTGCAAGAATATAATATTTCCTCTATTTAATTTTAGATGTCTCATTAATCATTTCCTTTTGTTGCCATTATTTAATCCATTTGTATTAATAGATAATAGTTTAAAATTATCCATACTGTGTATTTAAAAAAGATGACACATTTATCCACCATATTAATTTAATTGGATATAAGACTAATGCATTCGTCCACACTATTATAACATTCTACATTTTTTAATTCTTTCTTTCTGCAAACTAAACAACTAAAACTCATAAATAACAAAACTGTATATATTACTAATAAAACACAGCCTATCATGGATACCAAAGTTCCTAGTTTGCCTGTCAAATAGACAATATACTGTACTATCTGTCTACCTACCAGTACTTAAAAGTTCATCAAAAAACTAGCCAAAAGTTACTGTGACTTACAGTTTCAGAACCCCAGGATCCGGCAGCTCAAAGTGTACCTGAGTCAGATCCGAAGAGAATTACTTATTTGACTCCGAAAGTATCTCTGACTGGAACCTGGATAGTCTACGAAAAGCCTGTTTCACCGAAAGTGAAACGGGCTGTCACAGTTTTGTGAAAGCACTTTTTATTGAAAAAAGTGCTTTCGTGAAACTTTCGTAAAACTACAGGGAATCACGGGGAAGTGGTAGTGGGCGAGATCGGACTACAGTGGAGATAAGGGACTATTCCCTTTTCCCCACTGTAGTGCGATCTCAGAGTGAGAATATAAAAGTAGGAGGGTGTGGGGGGTGCAGGGGGTAAAGCCCCCCTGCGTAAACATGGTGTGTGTGTTTTTTTTTTTTTGTGTGTGTGTGTGTGTGTGTGTGTGTGTGTGTGTGTGTTTTACCTTCCATTTACCAAAACTGCTTTTTCGGTGAAAGCAGTTTCGGTAAACAGTGTTTGGTAGGGTTGGATTCGTACAGTTGGTCTTTGATCAACTGTCCTAGATCCCCCTGACCAGATCTGTTCCTATACCTTTGGATCGGAACTTGTCCTGGAGCCGAAGCTTCAAATCCATGTGGCTGGGGTCTACTCCTATGATGTCAGATCCATCCCTGTCCCTCGGAGCTTTGGTGCTGAACAGCTCAGGTCCATTTCACTAATACAGGCACAGATCCATTTGGAGTCATGACCTACCCTTAATGGAACACTCAGCTGTGGTGCACATGGCCACAGCTTCATCAGGTCCATCTGCCTTCAGGGTTGTGGAATGGGCTTTTTCTCATTCTAGAGAATTGCTCTCTCATCCTACCTTGGCTCCTGTCCATTTTCCTCCTCTGTTCTGAGCCAATCAGACCTATTCCACAGGGACAGCCAGTTCCAGCTAACTTTCACTCGGTTCCCACTGAATAACTTCCCCTCTCTTCTGACATCTCCCCTGAACTTCCCCTCGAGGAGGTCCATTCAAGAGAATGTGCAAAAGGAGACACATAGATTCACAGTTGAAATCTCTCACCAAAGATACTGATTTCAAGGAAGGAGAAGTGTCCCCCAGATCGCCACTTGATGATGTCTCCTTTGGAGACATATTAGAGATCCTTAAACAAAAAGGTGGTTGGTTTTCTGGCAGTCCTGCTCCAGAGGAATCAGTATTTCTGGAGGCTTTTGGCGCTGGCCCATTTACATCTTGGGTGACCCCCCCCCGGCTCATGAACTTATTGATCTGGTCTCTCACCAGGCATGTAAGGAGCCAGACTCTCTGTTAAACCAACCATGCATCACCCAGACAGGTGTATAGCCCCACCAAAGTATAGACCCCAATTGAGCAAAGGAGTCCCTGTAAATGCAATGGCTGTGGTGGCAGCAACTAGAAAGGAAGTAGAAGAGCAGAGTTGCTCTGTCCACCTGCCCAACAAAGAGTCTAGGACACTGGATAGATTTGGAAAGTGTGTTTTTGCTTCAGTGACCTTTACTCTGAGGTCCCTGAACTATCTGGCACATTTTACAAGGCTACAGAGAGATTTGATCAAAGAATTATCAAATTCTCTCTCTCTCTGAGTCCATCTCTGCAGAGGATTTCAAAAGATCATCTTCTCAGCTGACCACTCTTTTGTCCGTTTGCAATGCATCCATGAGATTTATCTCTCACACAGCAGAAGGTGCCTCACAGGAGGATGATTCAGGCATTGCTGTAAAGAGACATGCCTGGATACAGAGCATTTCAAGTCATCTTTCATCAATGCTCCCTTTGATGGAACATCCTTGTTTGGCCCTTCTGTGAAAGCAATGCTTACCTGTAGTGAACAAGAAGGAAAGAACTTGTCTGCCATAGAAATTGAGTTTTCCACCCCTCAACAAACTGGTAAGAAAATGTGGTTCCACAAAGCTCAGGGACCCTAGCAAGATTCACTCAAAGACAACTCCTTCAGAAGCAGAGGAGGCAGTTCTAACAGAAGACGTTGCCCTCTAGGCAGAGGAGGCCCACAAAATCAGGATTAAAGAGATTACTTCCCAGAAACACCTTTTCAGTGCTTCTGAATTGCTGCCCAACTCCCCACCTCTGGTGGCAGTGGGGGGTGCTTGTCCTGGGTCTGGGTTGCTATAACAAAAGATACTTGGGTGCTAAAAATAATATCCAGACATTACTTCATACCATTTTCCCATTCTCCAGTCTCCAAAAGTAAGAAGCTTCCCAACATTCCGTCCAGTCAGAAGAATGTTGCAGCAGAAGAAATTCAAAAGCTTCTAGACAAAAGAGTCATCCAGGAGGTCCCACTAGACAAAACAGGATTCGGAACTTATGTTTCTTTTTAGTGCCAAAAAAAAAGACAGGAGATCTGAGACTAGTTTTGGATCTAAGCAAACTAAATCAATTCGTGAAAGAGTCGCAGTTCTGAATGGTCATGGTTCAGATCATTTTGCAGTTTCTATGCAAGGGCAATTGGGTGGGCCCCATAGATCTTCAGGAAGTGTTCTATAACATCAGAATAGACAGGCGCTCCTGAAGTTACTTGCTCTTTTGGCTAGGAGCCAGTCAGTACCAATTCAGAGCCTTGCACTATGGACTCACCACAGCCCCCAGGGTGTTCCCCAGATGTATGGCAGTGGTGGCAGCTTACTTGAGACTAAAAGGATTCTGATTGTTTCCATATCTTGATGACTGACTCCTGACTGCCCCTACTTTGCATCTCCTACAACAGTCTAGGGACTATTTGCTCCAAATTTATCACACACTAGGCATCAGAGTCAAGTATGCCACTTGAAACCCCACAGCAGTACAGAGCCTGGGGTTTACTGGTGTACATCTGAGCACAACAATACAGATTGCCTCTTTGACTACTCATTGCATAGAGATACTCAGATCTCAGGTTCATAAAATTATATCTTATCTAGCTCCTCCAGCCAGACTAATTCTCCAGGCTTTAGGGTCCATGGCAGCTGCAATAGCTCTGTTTCCTTTGGCATGTTACTTTATGCATGTCTTTCAATGTACTCTAGCTGTTCAATGGTCCATTCTTCAACAACCCCTATCATTTCCAGTCAAGCTTGCACAAATATGCAGACACCATATTCACTGGTAGATCCAGTCAGAGAACATTTACCTAGGCTGGCGTTTGTCTTTCCTCCCTCATTGGCTACAGTTACCACAGATGACTCCAGGCTGGGGTGGGGGTTACTTGGGAAGTTCTCTTCCTCAAGACACCAGTTTGCATATCAACATCCTAGAGATGACAGTGGTCCTTTTAGAGTTGCCGACATTTCATGATGCTCTTCCTCTTGGGACTATTGTGATTCAAATGACAACATGTCTATAGTCTGGTATATCAACAGACAAGTGGGAGCTAGATTTTATCCTCTGTGCTAAAAGGCTATGAGAGTGTGTCAATGGATAATCTCCTACAACCACTTTCAGCAATGCACATTCCAGGGATATCCAACGTACTAGAGGACAAACTCAGCAGATCCATTTTGATGCCTCACAAGTGGTGTCTCAATCAATCAATTACAGAAAATTTTCTGTCATTGGGGCCACCCTTGCTGTGACTTATTTGCATCTCCCCACAACAAGTGCAGCAGATATTTTGCCCTAATCCTTCCTCAGGGTGAGTCACTGAGAGATGCTGTAGTCCACATTTGGCCATCCTGTCTCTTTCACTTTTATCCCCCCTGCTTCTTTTGATTCCAAAATTGCTTCAGAAAGTAATTTGTTTGAAGAGCTTAGTCATCCTCATTACTCTTTTCTGGCCTCATCAGGTGTAGTTCCTCTTTCTTTGATCTCATCTTCATTATCTTCCCTGGATACTGGACCCAACTCCAGATCTTCTCTCATGACCCTTAGGGATGAATCATGGATGAATCATCCCAATATCCCAGCCCTCAAATGGTTTCTCCAGCTCCAACAATAGCCAAACAGCCCAGGCTTTCTTCCCCTGTATGTAACATGTCATTATCCTCACAAAAAGACTCCACCAAAAAGATTTACAAGAGCAAATGGAAAAGATTTTCCTTTTGGGTCTTAAGAAACAGCAACATGTTAAGTTGTCAATCTCGCCTTCATTCTTGCTGGATGGGTTCGGAGCCGACCCTCGGCTCCAACTCAGCCAATACTAAAGCTCGAGAGCTTATTCCACCGGCTCGAGGCTCCCCTATATCCCACAATGCTAGGCGGTAACTAATCAGATCTCGTTTGCCGCTTAGCTGACGAGGTGCTTTCTTCTACCGGCTCTGGCAGGTTAGTGAGTTTTCTTGTTAAAAAACTTCAAATTTCTACCCCTATCTTTTTCTATTTAGTTTAGTTTTTATACAGAGTATCCCTTTAGTTTAAATTGGGTCCCCCTTGTGTTTGAATTCCCGTTTTATTCCTTTTTTAACTTTTAGGCCTTTGGCCCACTCCCTTTTTTTTCCCTGTCCTTTCAGTGTGACTGCATTTTTATTTGGTTAAAGGGTGTGTCTGTGTGTTGTGTTTGTGTTTCGTGCAGCCTTTTCAGGATGTCTAAAGATTCCAAGGTCTCAGGCTTCAAGAAGTGTGATTCGTGCTGTCAGAAAATGTTTCTGACAGAAGGTCACACTTCTTGTGTCTATTGCCTGGGACCTTTGCACTGGCAGGACTCGTGCTGTTTGCCATGCATTCAGCCCTAGAGTCCTGCAGGAACGCAAAAACAAGCTCATACTTCGAGGCTTGTTAAAGCCTGAAGGCCCCCCAACCCAGTCTGCATCAGGGAAGCCTTCTAAGACCTCCAGGCCGTCGGCTCCAGCTTCAGAGCCGTCTCCTGGGAGCATTAAAGCTGCTTCGACATATGCTCCGGCTGGAGTCGATGTTTCAAAGTCTCATACCATTACCTCGGCTCCGGCCGGAGCCGCGGTTGTCAAGACTCAATTCGGAGCCACCTTCAAAGAAGAGGTCTAGGTCCCCTTCCATCGGCTCCATCCACACGGCTCCGGGATCCCCTCTTCTGTCGGAGCGGAGCCATAGGTCTCATTCTTCTCGGTCCTCCAGGCTGTCCGACCATGACTTACAAAGGGTGGTGAGTAGACTTCTCAAGTCCGAGGCACTGACCCAAATGCTGCATAGCCCTACTCAACAGTCAGCGGCTATTCCCATCCCTGATTCTATTCCTCCTCCGACTCCTTTGAGTTCGGAGCCGGGGTTCATCAGAGCCGTGGCTGTCGGTGCTTGGGAGCCGATACCTTCCCTTTTGGCTCCGTCGTCTGCTCCGATTTCCTCTTTGGAGGGATCTCGGCACCGAGCTTCCCTCATTGGCTCCGAGGGGGCGAGTGGCATCGGACCCTTGTCCGACCCCGTTCTCTCTCTCGGGGCGTCGGCGCTGGTGAGTTCGACTCTGACATCAGCCTCGGAGCCATCCCTGTCGGTGCCGGGGGGGTCCTTGTCTCTTCGGAGCGGGGACCTCCGGCCTTGGCTGATAGGGGCGCCTTCGAGGTCATGCGGAGCGTGCTAGACCCAGTGTCTACCCCACAGTCAGCTCCGTCAGCTCCTCCCTCTTCAGTGCCTGCAGTAGTTTCTACGCACCCTCATGTAACAGACCATAGAGAGCCAGCTCCTCAGGTTTCTCCATTGGGAATATCATCTTCTTCCGAGGCATCTCCTGATCCAGTAGGAGAACCCCCTCGGAAGAGACAGTGCAAGAGGAAGCACATTGACTCCTCTGAGTCTATCACCTCTGACACCGACTTGGAGGAATCTGAAGGTTCCCCTCGGTCTACGTCTGAGGATGTCTCTTTTGCTGACATCCTTGAAATTCTGAAACAGAGGGGGAACTGGCCCGCCCTTAACCCTTCAGAGGAAGAGTCGGTTTACCTTGAGGCATTTGGCTCTCACCCTTCCACCTCCTGGGTGTCCCCTCCCTTTGACCCCCTTATGGAAGTGGTGGCAAGGAAGGCTTGGGTGGCCCCTGAGTCAGTGGAACCTACCCCAAGGAGGCCGTCAAAATTTATTACTGCCCCTAAAGAGAAAGAGTTTCTATCTAAAGGTGTCTCTGTTGATGCCATGGTGGTGGCCGCAGCCACTAAGAAGGAGTTAGCTGATCCTTCGGTACCTGTCCATCCTCCTAATAAGGAGTCTAGGACCATGGACAAGTACGGTAAGTGGATGTTTTCATCAGCGACCTTTTCCATGCGGTCGCTGAACTACTTGTGTCACTTCACCCATCTCCAGAGGGATTTGCTCAAGGATATGGGTGAGGCCATGCAGGATCCAACAGCTGAGGGGTTCCAAGACAAAATGAACTCCCAGTTGGCAACCCTGAATTCGATTGTAAACTCCTCCACGCGGCTTATCTCATATGCGGCTGATGGGGTGAGTAGGGCCGCAGGCACAGGTGTAGCTTTACAACGTCACGCCTGGATGCGGCTTTGCAATTTTGCGGACCCTTTCAAGGCATCCTTCACCAATTCCCCCTTTGATGGCTCAACGTTGTTTGGACCTCAGGTGAAAGATACATTGACTAGGTGCGAGCAGGAGGGTAAGACTCTCTCTGCCGTGGGAGTCCATTTTTCTACCCCTTCTAGACCTTATCCAAAAGGTCAGAGGGGAGGAAAAATGTGGTTCCGCAAACCACAGGGAGTCTCATCTGGCACACAAGGTCGATTCCCCTCTAGAGGAAGAGGGGGGAATAACAATAGACGCCGCCCTAGGGGCAGAGGTGGTCCGCAAAACCAGGGTAGCAGAGAAACTTTCTCTGATAAAATTTTTCAGCATTCCTGAGGAGCTGCCCGGCTGTCCACCTTCGGAGGCAGTCGGGGGAAGATTATCACTGTACCCAAAAGCCTGGCTTTCCCTCACTCAAGACAAATGGGTACAGTCAATCATATCCAAGGGTTACAAAATTCCCTTTATTCACATCCCATCCCAACCCAAAGGATCCCTTCCAGACATTCCACCCAGTCTAAGGGAACAAGCAGCATTAGAAATATCAAAGCTGCTGTCAAAAAGAGCTATCCAACCAGTCCCAGCAGACCAGCAAGGATCCGGAATCTACTCCAAATTCTTTTTGGTACCAAAAAAAACAGGGGACTGGAGACCAATACTGGATCTCAGCAAGTTAAACAATTATATCAAAAAAACAAAATTCCGGATGGTCATGCTACAGTCCATTCTACCCTTCTTGGGTCAGGACAATTGGATGTGCTCGATAGACCTTCAGGATGCGTACTACCATATCAAAATGCACAGACGCTCCAGGAGGTTTCTCCGCTTCAGGCTGGGAGCCAGTCACTACCAGTTCAGAGCCCTGCCCTTTGGTCTCACTACAGCCCCCTGAGTGTTTACCAAATGCATGACACTGGTCGCGGCTCACTTGAGCCGTCAAGGATTCCAGGTGTTTCCATATTTGGACGACTGGCTCATTACCGCCACCACCAGACATCAACTGCTTCTATCGAGAGACTTCACCATCCAAACTTGCCAAGCTCTAGGCATTTCAATAAATTTCGAAAAATCTGCCTTGTCGCCTTGTCAATCTATTATCTTTATAGGTGCCACCTTAGACACAGTCCATCTTTCCGCCAGACTTACAGAGCAAAGAGTAATAGATATCCGCAAACAAGTTTACCTTCTACTTCAATGCAACAAGGTCAAAGCCAGGGTAGTCTTGAAGGTATTAGGACTCATGGCAGCTACTATTATACTTCTCCCCTTAGCTCGTTTTCACATGCGGATCCTCCAGTGGATGCTGTTTACGCAATGGTCCTTCCAACAGCTCCCAATGTCTCACATCATCCTACTAACTCAATCATGCAAGAATCACCTGTCTTGGTGGATCACATCACCTCAAGTTCTCCAGGGCAGACCCTTCATCCCCCCCCCCCCCAATCACCACGGTGAGAACGGACGCCTCCCTGATCGGGTGGGGGGGGAATTATCAGGGCAGGACAGTCCAGGGCACGTGGCAACCTTTCGAGTGCCACTTGCACATAAATGTCTTAGAGATGAGAGCAGTGCTTTTAGCGTTGCAAGCCCTTCAGGATTCTCTTCCCACAGGGACTATTGCAATTCAGATGGACAACATGTCCATAGTGTGGTACATCAACAAACAGGGCGGAACCAAGTCCTACCCCTTATGTCGAGAGGCACTCAGACTTTGGCAGTGGGCGATTTCTTCTCAGCGTTTTCTGATAGCAACGCACATTCCCGGGAAGTCCAACGTGATTGCGGACAAGTTGAGCAGGGCCATTCTCTTGCCTCACGAGTGGTCTCTAAAAAAATCAGTGCTGGAAGAAGTCTTTCAAAGATGGGGCTGGCCTTGCTGTGATCCTTTTGCTACTCCCCAAAACAGCAAGTGTCACGACTTCTTCACTCTCTTCCCGTTACCAGGCCATCCCACCAGAGACGCTCTAGTCCACGATTGGCCCCGGGGACTTCTGTATGCTTTCCCCCCCTTTCCACTGATCTCTCAATTAATTCAGAAAGCTATCGCCTTGAGAGTCACCAGATCCTCATTGCCCCTTACTGGCCTCGACAGATATGGTTTCCGTTCCTCCATCATTACCTGTTGGAGCAGCCTTGGCATCTGGACCCGGTGCCAGATCTTTTGACCCATCAGTCGAGCCAGCTGCACCACTCCCTTCAATCTCTCAACCTCACAGCGTGGTTTCTCCGATTCCTACCCTAGCCAAGCTTCCCTTGATCTCTCATTCGGTCCGTAACATCCTGATAGCCTCTCACAAGTCTTCTACCAGGAGGATTTATAATAGTAAGTGGAAACGTTTTTCCTTCTGGGCAGCATCAAAAAATATAGACCCCTTCACTGCACCTATCCAGTCTATCCTAGACTTTCTAGCAGAGCTCTTTCATTTAGGCTCTTCCTCATCTACCATTAGAGTACAACTAGCTGCTGCATCTAACTTTCATGTAGGTGTCTCGGACTCCAGTATCATGTCCCATAAACTCTGCAAACCCTTTTTAAGAGGTGTTTTTCTGCTCAAGCCCCCAGTCAAAGATCCCCCACCTCAATGGGACTTGAATTTGGTCCTAGCATCCTTGATTCTCCCCCCCCTTCGAACCAGCGGCTTCATGCCCTCTTAAGTTGCTCTCATGGAAAACACTTTTTCTAGTAGCCATAACATCAGCTAGAAGGGTATCTGAACTTCATGCTCTTTGCAGTCGTCCTCCTTACTTAGTTTTCCATAAAGACAGGGTGTCCCTCTGGACTAATCCGTCCTTCTTGCCTAAGGTTTCCTCTGAGGCAAACCTAAACCAGATGATTGACCTCCCCGTCTTCTTCCCTGATTATTCCAACAGGTCGGAACAAAAGTTACATTTTCTAGATGTTCACCGCCAACTTAGATATTATTTAGACAGGACTAAACAGTTCAGGAAATCTGATCAGCTTTTCCTGTCTTATGCAGAAGGGAAATTGAGCCTTCCAGTTACTAAAGTGTCCCTTTCAAGATGGCTTACCTCTATAATTACCTTCATCTATGAAATTAGACATCAAAAACTGCCTTCAAGACCTAGAGCTCATTCAACTAGGGCATTAGCTACATCTGTAGCTTTTCAGGACAGGCTATTAATAGATTCCATTTGTGCAGCAGCCACATGGGCTTCTCCTCATACCTTTATTTTGCATTACAAATTGGATATGGCCTCCTGAAACCGTGTCAACTTTGGTTCCACTGTTCTCAAGAGTCTGTTCCGATAGGCCACCTGGGGTAAGGTGCTAGGGACGCGGTCCCATCCAGCAAGAATGAAGGCGAGATTGACAACTTAACATTAAGAAGTTATGTACCTACCATAGCGTTCCATGTTAGTTGTCTTCTTCCTGCCTTCTTTCTTGCGTCCCACCCTCCTTCCCCCTAGCCTGGACAGACCGATAGGAATATTTGGGATCTTCCATTGGGATTTTTTTCCTTCTCACATGTTCTACCACCTCTATTCTCCCTTTTTATGTTTGTGGTAGTTTACCTACAGTTTTATATATAGAGGTGGGTTATTTTTCTCTCTTCCCCATTCTATGGAAACCAGAACGGCTTGGTTTTAGCTATCAAACGAGATCTGAGTAGTTACTGCCTAGCATTGCGGGATATAGGGGAGCCTCGAGCCAGTGGAATAAGCTCTCGAGCTTTAGTATTGGCCGAGTCGGAGCCGAGGGTCGGCTCCGAACCCATCCAGCAAGAAAGAAGGCGAGAAGAAGACAACTAACATGGAACGTTATGGTAGGTACATAACTTCTTATTTTTCACTACCCCAATCTCTGTTCTTGATTTCCTGGCTGATCTTTTCAAAGAAGGTGCTAGTTTTTTCTACAGTTAAACTACAGTTGGCAGCTATTTCAAAATTTCATACAGGGGATAAAAATTATTGTTTGAATTCTTTTAAGTCATGTAAGGATTTCTTTGTTCACAGGCAATTATGTTTTTATTTTTACAGTAACAAAGACATCAGAAAATCAGAGCAACTGTTTGTCTGCTTCTCAACAAGTTGACTGGGTTATCCAGTGTCTAAAGTTACATTGGCTAAATGGGTAACTAATTGCATTCCTCTACTAAGACCATATAAAGCCCACTCAACTAGATCCACGGCCACTTCATCTGCTTTTTGGTCAAAAACTTCTGTTGATGATATTTGCACAGGAGCCACATGGTCCAGTGCTCTTACCTTTGTTTCTCATTACAAACTGGACTTAATCTCCAGAAACAGAGCTGCCTTTGGTTAAGTGGTTCTCCAGAATATCCTTCCATGAGGGCCACTCAAGATTTACCTAACTGGGAACTCTGTTCCATTTGTTGAGGACAATTGAATGGGACAACATGACATTTAAAAGTTATATACTCATCATAACTATGCATCTGTGCTGTCCATTTTCATTCTTCCTCAACCTTCCCCCCCTGGCCCCCATCCTATAATCATCTAGAGTAACCTGATGTATTTTGTTGAAACCTTTAGTTCCAGGTTTTAGCCCTATTCTTTTATCTATACTTTTCTTTAACTACTTGGTGTACACTTTATGACAGCAAACTTGATCTGAGATGCTGGGGATAAAATAGGGCATTGTGGGTAGATGAAGGAACTCGAGAATTGGATCCAAAGTCTGAAGTATGTGGCCGAGTCAGATCCAAGGATTGGATCTGTAAACCATTTATTGTGGAAAAATGAAAATGGACAACACAGATGTCTGGTTATGGTGAGTATATAAGTTTTAATTTCAGACAGATCCATTAGGGATGCAGATGGCAGCAGGAGTCTCTCTTCCTTCCTTCCTGATGATTCCTTCTTATCTGCCTGATTAAGCTCTTCTTTTCCATCCCATCTTGCAGCATATGCTAACCCAGGTAATGATACAGTCTGTTATACCTCCACAGATAGTATCAGGTTTTAATTCCTGGAACCTTTAGATTCTGATTTCAAGCATTGTATAAGGTTCTCTGTGTCTGGATCACATTATCAGCTCTCTGCCTTACTCTTTGGGCCACCCACTGTCCCAAGTATGTTTATAAAGTATCTAGCTTCAGTTAATGCCTATTGCAGACTTCTAGGTATTCACAATTTTCCTTATTTAGACAACATGCTCATCTTTGCAGTGTCTTTTTTCAACATGCCAAGAATCTGTCCCTTGGGTAAGAGATCTCCTACACAGGCTGGGATTTCTAGACAACACTCAGAAATCTTTTCTGACTCCTTCTTACAGGATTGTTTTCCAGTGGTGTCTGCTGTACACCTCATTTCAAATAACTTTCTCCCATAGAAAAAAATATAACTATGTTTAGATCTGTTTTCAGATGTTTTCCACTCAGACATCCATCTCAGCAAAAGAATTCCCCGGGACTGTAGATTTCTGGGCATTTATGATGCTCATGAATCCTCTAGCAGGTTTCCATATGGGAAAGGTCCAGTGGTAACTGAAATCTCTATGATTGACTTTTCAGATTCCAGGTATGGACTTTGTGAAAAGGGAGATAGTGGTGAAGAAAACAAATCTTTCTAAATCCTGGTCTCCTATTCTCCCCTCCTGCTCCACCAGAGTCAGTTACTACAGACACCTCAGACTTTAGTTTTGGAGCATTCTCAACTGGAATTGGAATAAAAATGTAATGTCTTTGGAATACAAAATACAGATAAAAGCACATAAACATAAAGAGATGCTAGCTCTCATCAGTGCTGTCAGCTGTCTCAACCAGTTGTGGTCCCAAAGACCATTGCAAGTGTTCACAGACTATAAAGTGATGTGGTACATAAACAAGTAAAGGGGAGATTAGCTTTTACCCTGCAGACTAGCCATAGTAGCCTGGGATACAGCTTTCAGCATAGTCTTACTGTACAGATATCTTACATTCTGCCAGATCAGAAGTGTCTGGCAGGCAAGCTTAGCAGGACCTGGGCAGACCCTCATAGGTTAATAGGTTCATAGGTGTGTAGTAAGCTAACAACCACTGGGGCCTTTTTAAGCCTAGCCATGCATCCCAAATCATTGACAAGCTCTGGTTCCCTTGGTAAGCAGGGTCTTGGGAGATGGAACATTTACAAGCAGGGGCCTGGTAGATGAATAATTTACAGGCTGCCGTTGTCCTTCAGAGGCAGATGCCAAACTAGGGGTGGAATTTCCTATCCCCTATCCACTTGTTCAAGTTGCACTTGAATTGGTTTATGGAAGAACTATGCTAAACATGAATGAGGAGCCTGTTCCAGAGATGGGGTAGTCTCTTGAATGCATACCTGTCTCTCTGGTGAGTCCTATTTATATCACAGGCAAGCTTTAAATTCTGGTGCTGTTTGTTTTGTAGATATGCAGGAGGTCCATCTGAGTGTGCCAGACATAGATGTCTCCTCAACAGCCTGTAGGAAACAGAATACATGGGTAGGGCTTTGAGGCTGTCTGCACAGGACATGTTACTTAGGCCCTGTATTCTTTTAGTGAGGAACCTCTGTGGACATTCCACTTATTTTATGTGCCTGGTTACGTACATACCAAAGGGGGCATTATACTCAATGATATGTCTGATGTATGCTATATTCAGTGGAACAAGGACCTCCTTAGACCTAGATGCCATACCTTTCTTTATAAGTTGCACATCATAGAAGGATTTCCTCATTACCGTAGAAAGATTTACCTTAGTTTGTCGAAATCCCATATTACAAATCCCATTTTGTCGACACGCAAAATATCAAACCTCAGTTCATTGAAGCAGTGGAACTATGAAGATCTTCCCAGGGGAAGTAAGCAGTTACCCAAAAAGAAACAAAACCTAAACTGCACCATCCTTAATGCACCAAGGTGGGGGGTTATGCCTCCCACCCCCAAACTAAATACACTAACTCCAAGATTGCACTACAGTTGGGAAAAGGCCGAAGTTCACCATCTCTTACAACAGATTACTTACCCTGGGAAGATCTCCTTTGTTTCACTGCTTCAATGAATTGAGATTTTGATATTTTGAGTGTTGACAAAATGGGATTCGATAATATGGCATTTCAATAAAATCAAGTAGACCCCTGTCGACACATCATGGTTAAAGAGATTACTCTGTATGTGGTCCCCAAGTCCCTGACTACTACCGGATCATCTCATAGGCATGTGTTGTCAGTATGATAGTTACTAGGGGTTGATAACTTCCCAAAGCTTGCTGTTATACATTTCTTGGCATTTAGTATTAGTTCATGGCTCTGACACCAATTATTTGTCTGTGCCAGCTCTTCTTGGAGAACATTTGTGTCAGTGGGGGATTCTCTTACTGCTCCTAATTTGCAATCATCTGCAAATTTGTCCAGCTAGATGCCCTTGATACTGGCTTTGACTTCAGAGAAGTAGATGCCAAAAAGGAGTGGTTCCAGGACAGATTCTTGAGGGACTTTGCTGATAAATGGCCTCTTTGTAGAGGTGGACTCCCAGTTCTAACTTCCTGGGTCCTGTCTGTGAGCCGGTGAGATATCCGCTGTGTGACATAAGGGTTTATACCTTAGCTCTTGAGTTTGTCAACAATGCCCTAGTGGGTATTGTGTCAAATGCCTTGGCCAGATCAAGGTAGGCAGCATGAACCATGTTGCCCTCATCCATTGCTTTGTTGACTTTTCAAAGAAATCCAAAAGGCTAAGTAGGCATGACCTGCTCTTGATGAAACCAAACTGGGTTGGGTCCAGTGTGTGGAGGTTTCCTTTTTTTATTATTGATCATTTCCATGATAATTCTTTCCATGATTTTGCATATGAGACTAGTGAGACTTATGGGTCTGTAGTTTCCAGTGTCTGTTGATGGCCCATCTTTATGCAGAGGGTGATGGTTGCTGTTTTCCATTTGTTAGGCTTGAAGCCTGTTTGGAATTTATGGTTAAATAGTGATTCCAGAGGATCTGATAGGTCATGTTTCATGCTATTTAGAAAGCAGCCTTGAATATTGTTGGGGACAATTGATGCAGTGTCCTTGGTATTAAAGAGAGCACTGAGGACCTGCTCCCTTGTGATAGTAAGGGGAGATATATTTGATAATATTTCCTGAGGGGAGGCTGTGGGAGAAAGGAGTAAAGTTAGAGCTAATTTTGTCTGCCATTTGGTTTGATATATCCCCAGGTTCAGTATACATGGCTCCATTAACAATGAGCTCTACACACAATTGTGTATTGCCTTTGATGTTATGGACATAGCTAAAGAATGCCTTGTTATTGTCCTTGGCCTAGGAGGCCACATGGAGTGCTACACCTCCTAAGTTTTGCCATGATTTTCTTCCTTCTGTTCTACAGCCTATTGACACTGTGATTCTGCCAAGTTGGCTTGTTTTTCATTTAGTTCTGTACATATTCCTGGTGGGTACAACTGCCTCTATGCGGCTATTAACATGTTTGTATAGGGTTTCTGTGAACAGTTTTGTGTAGGCAACATTGTTCTTTAGGTTTACAGGAGCTTGAAATTTTGCCAGGTTATCACTTAATAGCTGTAGAAATTGAAGCCCAGGATCTTACAACATTTGATCCATCTGTGAGGAACCCCCTCAAACAAATCTTTTTGCCTCCTGTCAGAAACATCCATTGGCACAATTCCACTCTAAGACTCTTGCAAGAAGGCATGGAAGACCTATATCTTTTCTTTTCCTTGGACAGGAATGTTCCTGTATGCTTTTCCAGTCTTTCCACTAATAACTAGGGTAATTATGATGATTCAGAAGGCCTCTCCAAAGATTATCAAGTGATTCTGTTCTGGCTCAAGCAACAGTGGTTCTCCTTTTTTTTAGAAATGTCCAGAAGCAATTACTAAAACCTTCCTCTCAGACTGGCTTTGCATACACAAGATCGGGGTTACTTAATGCATCCTGACTCCAAACCACTGCAACTGACTACCTGGTGATAGCTTTGAGATATTAACCTAAAAATGTGAAGTTGTTCGATCTCGCCGTTTGTTCTTACACACTGGTTCGGAGCCGAACCTTCGGCTCTGAGTCGGCCACATTCCAAGCTCTGCTTCTAAAAGAAGCTCGAGGCACAGTCCCTATCCCATGATCCCCTGCTGCTAACCCCCAGATCTAGTTTGCCGCTGCAACAGGTCTCGTCGAGTGAGAGCTCGGGCCAGTATACTTTATATTTTTTCTTACTTATATATACATATATATATATATATATATATATATATATATATATATATATATATATATATATATATATACAATATCTAGCTTAAAATTCTTAGATTGTTGAAGCGTTTTTATTAGACTTAGCATAGTGTTAGTATAGTATAGTTTGTGCGCATGTGTGTGGTTAAATTAGCGTTAGCTTGTCTGGGAGTGGCTGCCCCTAGGCCTTAGGCCATTTCCCCTTTTTTCTGTCAGGGCTCTGTCAGAAACTATTACTGATAATTCCCCTTTTTTCCCTAGTTAATCGGTAGTTTTCTTACTAGTTGTGTGTATTAGTGACAAGTACACTTTATATTTTTCTTACTTATATATATATATATATATATATATATATATATATATATATATATATATATATATATATATATATATATAGTCTAATATACTTAGAGTGCTGTACTTTATTATTAGGATTAGTGTGGTGTGCTTTATATATATACAATTGCATTTGCCTTTTCTTCTGATTAAAAAATGTCAGAAAAAGTCAAATCTGGCTTTACACGTTGCCAATGTGGACAGAAAATGTCCATACCTGGCAACCATGTTTCCTGCGTCTGCTGTCTGGGTCCTCTCCATCTTCAAGAAAATTGTTCCATCTGCCACTCGTTTATTGGCGGAGTGATGATGGAGAGACGCAGGAAACTGGTTGAGAGAGGTCTCCTGAAGCCAGAGTTTCAGGAGGCATTGGACAAGGTAGACCAGTCATCGAAGTCTTCGAAGGGGTCGAAGTCTTCGAAGCCCAGGTCATTGGCTCAGAGTACCTCTTCTAAGATTCGGTTGCTGGCTCCACAGACCTTGGAGCCGAGCACAGAGATGCTGCCTCGAGTCGAGGTCCAGGTCTTGGAGCCAGTATCAGAGGTACCCCCTTCATTGATCCTTCGCTCGGTGACCTCTTTGGCCCCTTCGACCCGTTCCTCCAGACTGTCTGACACCGATGTGGATCGAGTGGTGCAGAAACTGATGGAGAACACGGCCTTATCCAAACTGATTGCGGTTTCGTCCCAGTTGGTTTCGAAGCTTGAGACCCTTCCTGTCCCATCTCTTGATCCTCCTTTGAGACCCGTCGAGTCATCGGAGTCGAGGATCTGATGATCGTTGATCCACCAAGGCCAAAGCCTTCCTTAGTGCTTTCGGCTCCACTGACCTCAACACCCTCGGTAGCCTTCGAGGGGTCTCGGAGCTGACAATCTCTCCTCGGTTCTGGGGAGGAGAGTCGAACCGAACTTTCGGTTCCGACTCTTCCCCTCGGTGCAGATTAGTTCGGCCCAGGGAGGCTACCGTCTTCTTCGGAACTGGTGGAACCCTCAGCCCGGGGCTCCGGTGCCTTCGAGGCCATGAGGAAGGTCTTGTCTGGTAAGACTTTCACATCATTAGACTCTTCTTCTCCCTCCCCAAAGGGTCCATGTTCTGTCTCTGCACCATTGGTCCCCGCCAAGCATAGAGACCAAAAGCCTCAGTCAACCCCAGAGGATGAACCCTGCTCCTCGGAAGCTTCACCAGATGCCCCCTCTGATTATGTCCCGAGGAAGAGGTTGTGCAAGAGGAGGCACATTGATTCCGCACAGGAATCTCTGACATCGGATACCGACTTGGATGAGTCATAGGGGTCTCCACGGTCCTCCTCGGAGGATGTCTCGTTCGCCGACATCCTTGAAATTCTCAAGCAGAGGGGTGACTGGCAGTCCCTTCCCCCACTGAGGACGAGTCGGTGTTACTGAAGGCTTTTGGGGCTCAACCTTCCACCTCCTAGGTAACTCCGCCCTTCGACGAGTTAATGGATTTAATAGCTCGAAGGGTGTGGGAGTCCCCTGACACATTGGAACCAGCCCCTTGGAGGCCCAATAAGTACATCACTGCCCCACAGGATAAGGCGTACCTCACCAAGGGAGTCCCAGTTGACGCTATGGTGGTGGCGGCGGCCACCAAGAAGGAAATGTCTGAAGCATCTTCCTCTGTTCATCCTCCTAATAAGGACTCCAGGACGATGGACAGGTACGGGAAGCGCATTTTTAGTTCAGCGACGTTTTCCATGTGATCACTGAACTACCTCACTCATTTTACCCGTCTTCAGAGAGATCTCCTCAAGGAGTTGGGAGATGCTCTTCAGGGTACCACAGATGCTACGGTCTCAGACAAGGTGACAGCACAGCTCAATACCCTAAACTCTATTGTGAACTCATCCATGCAGCTCATTTCATATGCAGCTGAAGGATCGAGTAGGGCTGCAGCTTCAGCGATCGCTCTGAGGAGACAATCCTGGATGCGCCTATGCTCCTTTGCAGAAGCCTTTAAGTCTTCCTTTACTAATGCCCCTTTTGATGGCTCCTCCTTGTTTGGGCCCAAAGTGAAGGAGACGCTCACTAGGTGTGAGCAAGAAGGAAAGACCCTGTCTGCCATAGGGGTCCATTTTTCTGCCCCTTCTAGACCATACCCCAAAGGGCAAAGAGGTGGAAAAATGTGGTTCCGGAAGACTTAGGGAGCTTTCCAATCCACACCTAGTGAAACCCCCTCCAGAGGCAAAGGAGGGGGAAGGAATGGAAGACGCCACACAGGTGGCAGAGGGGGGTCCGCAGAACCAGGGTGACAGGGATAGCATCCCTGGCAAGCCCTTCCAGCACTCCTGAGTGGAGGCCCGACTGTCCTGCTCTGGAGGCAGTTGGGGGTCGCTTGGCTTTATACCCAGAGGCCTGGCTAAATCTCACTTCAGATTCCTGGGTAAAAAGCATAATAACCAGAGGATACAATATCCCTTTCTTAAACAATCCTCCTATCAAAAAAAGATTCCAGATGTTCCACCCAATCTGAGGGATCAGGCAGCCATAGAAATATGAAGGCTGCTAGAAAAAAAGAGTCATCCAGCCAGTCCCTGCAGACCAAACAGGATCCGGAACTTACTCAAGGTTCTTTTTAGTTCCAAAGAAAACAGGGGACTGGAGGACAATACTGGACCTCAGCAAACTCAATACCTTCGTGAAGAAGGAAAAATTCCGGATGGTCACGCTACAGTCGATCCTTCCATTTCTTCAAACGAACGATTGGATGTGCTCTATAGATCTCAAGGATGCGTACTACCAGATCAAAATGGCCAGGCCATTCAGAGATCACCTGCGCTTCTGGCTGGGAGCCAGTCATTTTCAGTTTCGAGCTCTGCCCTTTGGCCTCACCTCAGCCCCCAGTGTGTTCACCAAGTGCATGGCAGTAGTAGCGTCCCACCTGAGACGACTAGGATTCCGGGTGTTTCCATACTTAGATGACTGGCTCCTAACCGCCACCACCAGGCATCACCTATTGCAAGCCAGGGACTATACAATCAATCTCTGTTCCCACTTAGGCATAACTCTAAACTTCGAAAAATTTGTCTTATTGCCCTTGCAGCATATATCATTCATAGGAGCTGAATTAAACACTACCTTATCCCTGATCAGACTTCCCCAGTCAAGAGTCTCAACCCTGAGGGAACAGGTTTCTATTCTCCTAGAAAACAAGAGAGTCCCGGCCGCACAGGTTTTGAAAGTTTTAGGTATGATGGCAGCAGCCCTTATCGCGGTCCCCCTAGGGAGAATGCACATGAGGATTCTCCAATGGCTACTCTTCGCACAGTGGTCTTACCAACAGCTACCGTTGTCACACAACATCCTATTCACGGAATCTTGCCAACGGGATCTTCGTTGGTGGATGAACAGTCAGGAACTTACAATAGGCTGCCCGTTTGTTCTTTCCACCCCTTTAGCCACAGTGACCACGGACGCTTCCCTGATAGGGTGGGAGGACTCTTTCAGGGGAGAAAAGTTCAAGGTGAGTGGTCAGAAATGGAGTACAAACTGCACATCAATGTCCTAGCATTAAGAGCAATGTTCCTAGCATTGCAACACTTTCACGACTACTTACCTCAGGGAACAGTTGCAATTCAGACAGACAACATGTCAGTGGTCTGGTACATAAACAAGCAAGGAGGAACCAGGTCTTACCCCTTATGCAGAGAGGCCCTGAGGATCTGGCAATGGGCTGTGTCAACCGGATGCTTTCTCATAACAACACACATCCCGGGGACATCCAACGTAATAGCGGACAGGTTGAGCAGAGCCATCCTGCTGTCTCACGAGTGGTCCCTCAAAAATCAAGTAGCGGAGAGAATTTTCCGCAGATGGGGCCAGCCTTGCTGCGACCTTTTTGCTTCCCCCTTGAATGCCAAATGCAGAAGCTATTTTGCCCTACTTCCCCCTTTGGGGGGCGCCTCCAGGAATGCACTTGTACAAGATTGGCCCCCCGAGTCTCCTATATGCCTTCCCTCCTGTTCCACTAAACTCGAAATTTCTGCAGAAAGCCAAAGGTCTGGAAAGGACGATCACCTTGATAGCACCATTCTGGCCTCAACAGATCTGGTTCCCCTTCCTCCAAGCTCACCAAATAGAGGAACCTTGGACTCTGGACCCAGTGCCAGACCTGCTGACCAATCGTCAGGTGTTCTTCACCCCTCTCTCTTGTCCCTCAAACTGACAGCATGGCTGCTCCACTTCCCAGCTTAGCCAGGTCGGATCTTTTATCTCCAGCAATACAACATATTTTGATTTCTTCCCACAAATCCTCCACTAGAAAATTGTATAAGAGCAAGTAGAAACGTTTCGCGTGTTGGGCCTCCAAACAAGGTTTCGATCCCTTGGTTGCTCCTATTCACAAGATTCTAGAATTTCTATCTACTCTCTTTCACCAGGGGGCTTCAACATCCACCATAAGGGTACAGCTGGCTGCCATATCTAATTTTCATGTGGGAGAAGGAGGCGCAACAATTATGTCGCACAGACTTTGTAGGGCTTTCATGAAGGGAACTTATCTCTGACCACCTATTCGGAGCCCAGTCTTTCCTTGGAATTTAAACCTGATGCTATCCCAACTCATGCTATCGCCGTTTGAACCAGCTTCGTCATGCCCACTGAAATACCTTTCTTGGAAAACCCTATTTCTGGTGGCAATCACCTCGGCCCGCAGAGTTTCGGAGCTGCAGGCACAGTCAATTAGGCCACCATATCTGATTTCACCCAGACAGGGTCACCTTACGTACTAATCCATCTTTTCTGCCAAAGTCTGCTCAGAATCGAATCTTAATCAATCCATAGAGCTCCCCACCTTTTTCAAGAACCATACCAATAAGCTGGAATACATGCTTCACAAATTGGACGTGCACAGACAACTGAGATTTTACCTGGACAGAACAAAAGAATTCAGGAAATCGGACCAACTATTTGTGTCTCATGCAGATAGTAAGAAAGGACTTGCAGTCACAAAAATCACGCTATCCAAATGGCTCTTAGACTGCATAAACTTTGTTTATTCATCTTCAAATCAGCCTACTCCCCTCAAAATTAAAGCTCACTCTACTAGAGCCGTTTCTACTTCTCTGGCTCATGCGGCTCGCTTATCTATAGATACCATTTGTGCTGAAGCTACCTGGGCCAAACCTCATACATTTACTACTCATTACAAAGTGGACAGGGCCTCCAGGGACAGGGCTTCCTTTGGTTCCACTGTTCTCAGGAATTTTCTCCCGTGAGCCACCCGGGGTTTAGGGTGCTGGGGACGCTACCCGTGTGTAAGAACAAACGGCGAGATTGAACAACTTCACATAAAGAAGTTATGTTCTTACCATAACGTTCCATTTGAGTTGTTCATCTCGCCTTTGTTCTTACATTCCCGCCCTCCTTCCCTCCTCCATGTTCTGGAGGAACAGGTACGACTCGTGGCTGGTCATCTTCTCATGGTTCCCTGTGACTGCCTGTGCCCATGTATGCGTGCGTAGTCAGACAGGTATAACATAGTTGCCTGTATTTATCTTTACCTTCTAGGGATATACGTGTATAGGTATTTTTGGTGCGTATGCATGTGTAAGCAGGTATATATGTTGTTACCTGGTTTCTTTGCAAACTAGATCTGAGGGTTAAGCAGCAGGGGATCATGGGATAGGGACTGTGCCTCGAGCTTCTCTTAGACGCAGAGCTTAAGGGTTCAGCTCTGAACCCGTGTGTAAGAACAAAGGCGAGATGAACAACTCACATGGAACGTTATGGTAAGAACATAACTTCTTTTTTTAATACCTTTTGGTGTTTTTTCTAAGGATGTTCAGCAGATATTAAAGTAAGTAAGAAGACCTGCTGCTTGAAAATCATGTTAGCAAATGTAAAAGGTCCTCTTGTTGGCACCAACAACATGCCCAGAACCTATTCAGGGATACTATATCTCTGGTTGTTCAATTTTGTGTCCACTGCTGTCCAGTAGCCTTTCTTAACCTTCTATTAAGGTTCATTTTTCAGCCATTTTAGCAGGCTAGTCCCTGGATTCCTCTCTTTCAATGCATTCTCAAGGTAAGTTGTTTTTGAAAGTAGTTTTGCATTTGAAGTGTCCTAGCAAGCAAGTGCTCTTCCTTGAGATCTCAGTTTTGTGTTAGAAGAAGTAACTCTTGCTACATTTGAACCAGCTTGTCACACTTCTTTGAGGCTCTTGACATGGAAAACACACTTATTGCTCTGATATCTGCAAGAAGAGTATCCGAGTTGCAAGTTCCTATGGTGGGTCATATTTATCTCGTTTTCCACAGAGATGTGGTTTCTTTAAGAACTAAACCCTCTTTCATCCCTAAAGTGGTATCTGGTATCTGGGTTTACTTCAGGTGGTGAATACTGTATAAAACAAGAAAAAGGAATAAAAAGGTTGAGTGGATTTTATTTGAAAAAGAGAGATTATAATAATTGCAAAAAAAAAACTTGAAAGAACATTTGGCTGTGAGGAATTTTATCCACCACGGTCAGATTGTGGGTTGTGTTTCAAAAGAAATTTAAATGTTATGTTTTCTAGAACTAGAAATGGAAATAAGAAAAAAAAGTGAGTGTTCAAATTTAGAAAAGCATGTGCTAACCTGGAATGTAATAAAAATGATGATGAGGATTATTATTATTATTTTTGTAAAGCAAAAGAAATTTGTAAAAAAGAATCAAGAGAAGGTTAAGACATTGCCATTTAAGCAAATAGATTATTTGCAAGGAAAGAAAGAGGAGGTTTCACATTATGTTGCAAAGATAGCTGAAGAGGAGTATAGTATAATGAGAGTGATGAAAGATGCACACGGTATCAATAAAAATCACTAAGTGAAATAACAAGTATTGTGGATGATTAAGTGAAGAATGTATATGAAAATCAGAATAAAAAAATAAGATAAAATTGCACGCAAGAGTCTTTTCAGAAGATGGGATAAATGAGTGTGAAATGGAAATTTATATGGAAGAATTTGAATGTGTACTTAGTAAAGTTAATGTAAGATCTGTGCCTGGACCACTAGGGTATGATATAGCTAAACAGTTTCAAGAATGATAAAAGGTAATTGTGGTGAAAGTACTGAATGAGTGGTAGACGTTTCCTCCAGGGAAGAAATATGAAAAAATATAATTAAATTTTTATGGAAAAAGAATGAAAAAAAATTTAGGCTTATTATGATAAGTAAAAGAGATTATAAAATATTTATGAATCTGATGGAGTTAAGAATTAATAAAGTTTTAGATACTGTGATATTAGATATATATGGTATAAAAGGTAAGAGGTGTCAAAATGTATTAGTAATGGTTACAGACATTGTTGATAACATTATAACTAGATCAAAAGAAGTAAAGATGGTGGGTGATATTACTAAGGCATTTGATAGTGTTGGGCTTGAAACTTTGTTCCACATTTTAGAGCAGTATGGATTTGAAGGTAAAGTTTTGAGAGTTATTAAATCTGCATATAAAGGGTCAGGAGTTCAGTTACTGTATAGTTTAGTAAGCATATTTACTGTTATGGAACAAGGGATTGGGATCAAATATGGATGAGTGATAGTTTTTGATGGCGGTATAAAATTTATTATGAAATGAAGAAAGTATAGATATGTACATAATTTAAATTTAAATATTTAAATATGTTTTTTCTTTTAAATGTGAATATATGCAAAGCGTAAACAAGGAAATAAAGGACCATACTCTTATTTCATTAAGTACTGTGGGATCATTTACATCCATCTGAGCTACCACCAACTCAGGCAGGTAAGACCTAGGTTTAACATCTCATTTGAAGGATGGCACACTTAGGAGTGCAGCATCCCCTACTGCTGCATTGCAGTGCCAGAAGTTTGAAAGTTAATCCAGTGACCTGGAGTGGGAATAGAATCCACAGTCTTCTAGTTTTCTAGTACCAAAGGAGAGTGTGCTACCACTTTTCTTAGAAGCTTTTTAAGTATGTAAATCTGTAACAGTCAGCTACTGCTACTGAGTTATAAAGAAATTCAAATTGTTCCTGCATTTTGTAATAACGTTTTTTTTTTCCTGCTATAAATCAAGCTCTAAGGACAATTCATTTATTCATGAAATTGTAGGAAGAATGTCAGATGTCTTAGATGCATGAATTTTCATAATCTCAATGTATCACCTCGTCATAAAATGAAATTTCTTTGGTTGGCTCACTTAACCTTTCATCAAATGTAGTGCTTCAGATGCTCCAGTGGCACAAGAGAATAAAGCCCTAACTCCAGCCCAGGCAACCTTAATTCTATTAGCAGCTAAGGTGACTGATGGAGCAACAGGAAGGATGGGTGTACCTATCCTGGTGAGGGAGGGGATATGCTGGAGCATCATCCAGTGGGCTATGACAGAAGCTGGAGTCCAAAGGTTATGATGCTAGGCTGAGGGGAGCAGAGGAAACTGAGGATGGTGGGCCCTTCCTATAGCCAGTAACAGAACTAACCCTCAGTGTTGTCTTCCCATTGCTAGCCAAGGCTACACAGTGCCATCAGTGCGGGGGGGGGGGGGTGGTAGGCCAAAAAAAAATCTCTACATTTGGATGGTTGACAGCCTCTCCGATAGCCTACCTTATCTCTTTGCTGACAGGTTACCTAACCCAGTAGAGCCTATCTTAAAAGAATATTTACCTAACCCAGTAAAGCCTGACTTAGAACAGAAGCTCTCCCCTAGAAAAGATGTTTCCAGCAAAGGGAACACCAGTGGTCTGCCAGGAAGAGATTTGCAGGGCAGAAGGGATTTTGGAGGTGGCTTGATGGTCAAATATTCTCTGCCCCCCCCCCCCAAAAAAATGCAATGTCTCTTCAAAATAGACATACTCAGAAGGAATCCTTATGAAAGAGAATCTCCTCTATCCAATCCTTGAGGAGAAGAAATCTGATCAGAACACACTAGGAACGCCTAATCCTGTACCTAATCTAAGAAGATGTAACCTTCTGAATAAAGCAAAATCATTCCTGAGCAAATGGTTTACAGGCAAAGTTAATATTAGCAGTAATCTTTAATGCTTGGGGTACTGATGTTTAATCTCCAGATAGACACAGTGAGACCTGCTCCACATTTACAATGTTTAAGTTTGGTATTTTAGAAACAATACCTAAGAGTGTTAGTGGGGCCAGTTGGGAAACAGACAGAGAAAAGGGAGCTCATTTGGCAACTCAGGATGAATGCCACAATTCATGGTTTAAATGACCACACTTCATTGGCACCAAAACTTAAACTATCAGCTGAACTATAAACAAAGAGAAATAACCAAGAAACACATATTAAGGTTTATTTTGACCCCTACTTTCAAAAGAGAGTTTGAGAAGGGATCTAATAGAATGTTTCAGAACTTCACATTATACACACCTAGTATGAAATTTTGTGTTTTGTTTTTAAATTTGAGTAATTCACAAACATGTAAGGGTTGGTGAACAATGCCTAGTTCACCATATTATTGTTTTTATTCATTTATTTTGTCACATACTGTTTTTACATTTTTTAGGTTGGTCAATGTTTTTTGCATTGTATCTTGTGGTAAATCCCATTTTGCATGCTTAAATGTAACACCGTATCTTTAAAAATAAAAAAATATATAAATGTTGTACACATTGAAACATCACATGATTAAACGATTTTTAAATAAAAAAAGAGATTTTATGTTAGTTAAATGGTTCTGAAGAAGTTCAAGGTTGTATGGATGAAAGTGCTTGACCGTTTTTATGTAATTGGCATTTTTTTTATGTTTAGAATTTATAAAGTCTCCATTTTTATGTTGATACCTGGAGTCTGCATTCTTGAGGGGTGTTGGTTACAGTTTTCCTAATCTCCAGATGTCACAGTCTTGGATCTCTCAGTGTTAGCCATGCACTGTCAGTATATTATGTTGATACAGGAGGAGTTATCTGCCCACACTAATGCCCAGCTGCCAAACACCTTAATCAAAATTGCCACATCCTGAGTATCTTGTTCCACACAAATGCATACAAACTAATGTCCAGTGCAGGAAACTTCTATTCAAGAGATTGGGAAACGTATTGATTAAACATCACTTTTAGAACCAAAATTGATAATGTAATAGCCTGCCACAGACCTGCTGTCCTTCTCTGAACCTTCTTTAAAGATATTTAGGTGGTAAAGAAGATAGAGTCAATATGAATGACATCACACTATGCTGTGGTGGAATGAATGTTTGCATACAGTGTGTCAGGTGTTTCCTGACAATAGAGGTCTACTTTACTTGACCATGTGATATCTGCTGAAGCTTCCCTTAATTTAACTGTCTTACTTTTTCTTTAAAGAACACTGTCCATGTTTTCTATTTTTCGTAAAAAAATTGCTTTTCTGCTATTCTTTTATTAGATGGCACTTAGTATGAATAAGAGCCATTAATCATCAGTGGTCTGAAAAACATTGCATATTTTTAGTACTTTTCTTCTTGTTAAATTATTTTTATTAAACACCGCACAGTATTTACATTTGTAAATATTGTGCTCATCTGCTAAACAGAAACAACAGTTCTTTAGGAGGAAGTAGACATCCCAAAGAACATCTGATAATTTTGTTGTAGGAGAACTTTAGACTACATCCAACAGGAAAAAGTCAGTTATAGCAGTAATTGTATAGCATAATTGTAAAGGATGCAAATGCTAATAAAAATGTTTAACACTTCCAGTGATTAAGACCTCAGAAATGGTCAACAAACTCTGAAAGGGAAGGGAAATTTTAAAAACAGAGTGGTGGCTGCAAGTCCCAAAACCCTTCCTGTGAGGAATCTGTTTACCTGCAGGCTTTTGGCACCCGCCCGTCTACCTCTTGGTTGACACTGCCCACTGATGAACTCATTCAGTTGATTTTGCAGGGGGCATGGAAGGCTCCAGACACCACCAAGCCCATCCCCAAAACCTGAGAAGATACTATCCACCCCTGAAGATAAACAGTTCTGGGCCAAGGGATTAGCTGTAGATACTATGGTCATGGTGGCCGCCACTAAAAGGAACTTGCTGAGGAGAGTTCCTCTGTCCATCAACCCAACAGGGAGTCTCGGGCTATGGACAGATTTGGAATGTAGGTTTATGCTTCATCAACCTTTGCCATAAGGTCCTTGAATTTTTTAGCACATTTTACCAGACTCCAACGAGATCTGATCAAGGAATTGTAAGACTCCCTGGTGGGAGTTGTAGCTGAGGAAGTCCAAGAGAAAGTGGCTTCCCAGTTAGCCACCCTGGAGTTTGTGTCCATTTTGTACATGAGGCTGATTGCTCATACAGCCGAAGGGACATCTAGATCAGTGGGTACAGGAGTAGACATAAGGATGCATGCTTGGATGCACCTGTGTGACTTTGTGGAACCATTCAATTCTTCTTTCTTCAATGCTCCATTTGACGGAACTTCTTTGTTTGGCCCAAAAGTAAAAGAGACTTTATCTAGGTGTGAGAAGGATGATAAGACCTTTTCTGCTATGGGCATATATTTCTCCATCTCTCAAAGGTCCTTTTCTGGGAACCAGAGAAATGGTGGAAAAATGTGGTTCAAGAAATCCAATGGGCCTTTCCAAGACACACACAGAGTTCTCCAAGGAGCAGAGGGAGGGGGACCAAAATGGAAGATGCCACCCTCATGGCAGAGGTGGTCCACAAAACCAGGGCTTCAGAGATTCCTTTCTTGGGAAGCCCTTTCAGTGTTCCTGAAGGGAGGCCTAATTGTCTTCTGCTGAAGGCAGACAGGGGGTGGCATGTTTAACCCTGCATCTAAATGACTGGCTTAACATAACAGATTCTTATGTGCAGCAGATCGTATCCAGAAGCTGTATCATTTCCTTTTCTCATCCTCCTGCTGCACACAAGAAAATCCCTGATGTTCTAGTCAGAGGGATTCATCCGTGCAAGAAATTCAAAAAGTGCTGGACAAAATAGTCATCCAAGACGTCCTGACAGGCCAGAAAGGATCTGGAACCTACTCCAGATTCTTTTTAGTGCTGAAAAAGACAGGGGACTGGAAACCCATTTTGGATCTCAGTGTGCAGAACAAATCTGTTCGGCAAACAAATTTTCAGATGATCACGGTACAGTTTATTCTTCACTTTCTGAAGAAAGACAATTGTATGTGCTCAGTAGACCTTCAGGATGCATATTACCATATAAAGATGGACAAGTGCTCCAGAAAGTTTCTGTGCTTCCAGCTGGGAGCCAGTCATTAACAATTCAGAGTACTGCCTTTTGGTCTCATCACAGCTCCCATGGTGTTCACCAAATACATGGCAGTAGTAGCAGCTCACTTGAGACTGGAAGGGTTCCAAGTGTTTCTGTACTTGGAAGACAGCACATAACTTTTTTGACCAAGCATCAGTTAATGGTAGCCAGAGATTGCACCCTCAACATCTGCACCCACCTGGGAATTACAGTAAATCTAGAAAAGTCACATTTTACTCCCAACACAAAATTTAGAATTCATAGGGGTGGTACTGAATACTGAAACAACAATAGCCTCTTTTCCACCAGAAAGACATCAGAATAGTGGTACAAGTGCAAAAGATAATCTGCAGAAAGAAGGTTCTGGCTCGTCTAGTCTTGCAAGCTCTAGGGGTCAATGGCTGCTTCTATAACTCTAGTACTATTAGCCAGGTTACATATGAGAATTCTGCAATGGCTACTAGCTTCGCAGTGGTCTCTCCTTCAACAACCCCTGTCAGACCTAAATGGAGCTTCTTTGGTGGGTACATTCCGAACAAATTCTCCACGGTTGTCCCTTTGTTCTTCCAGAGCCCATGACCATAGTGACCATGAATGCCTCCCAGATGGGGTGGGGGTGGCAGTATCTGGGTAAGACAGTCCAAGCCACATGGTCCCCATTAAAGACCAACTTGCACAGCAGTGTCCTGGAGATAAGAGTGATGCTTCTTGTGTTGTAGGCCTTTCCTACAACTCTTCCTCAGGGTACTATTGCAGTTTAAACAGACAGTATGTCAGTAGTTTGGTACATCAACAAGCAGGGGAGGAACCAAGTCTTACCCCCTTTGTTGAGAAGCTTTCAGAGTGTGGCAGTAGGCGATCTCTTCCAACTGCTTTCTAATAGCAATGTACATTCCAGAGAGTTCCAGTGTGGTTGCAGACAAGCTGAGTCGATGCATCCTTCAGCCCTATGAGTGGTCTCGCAACCTAGAAGTGGCAAAATTGATATTCCATCTTTGGGGTCAACCTTGATGTGACCTTTTTGCATCTCCCCTAAACAACAAGTGCAGCAATTACTTTACCGTGATTCCCCCTCCGGAAAAGTCACCCAAAGACACTGTCCATAACTGGCCCCCTGGTCTCCTGTATCCCTTTCCCCTGATACCTCTAATTCCAACATTTTTACAGAAAGCATTCAGGTTGAAAAGCACAGTAATCCTCATTGCACCCTTTTGGCCTCAACAGATTTAATTCCCCTTTCTTTGGCCTTATTTGATTCGACAACCTTGGATTCTGGACCTAGTACCAGAACTTTTGTCCTATCCAGATGATCTTCTTCACCCAGCCATTTTGAACCTCAAGTTGATTGCATGGTTCCTACAATTCCATTAGTTGCCAGGCATCCTAATATTTCCTCTCCAGTTCTCCACATCCTCTTGTCAGCTCATAAACCTTCCACTCAAAAACTATACTCCAGTAAGTGGGAAAGATTTTCCATTTGGGCCCATGAAAAGCAAATTAATTCATTTTCTGCTTCAATAGAGCATGATTTAGACTTTTTAGCCTCGCTGTTTAATGCTGGAGCTTCTCCTTCCACCATCAGATTACAATTTACTGCAATTTCTAACTTTCACAATGGTTTAGAAGCATGTTCTTTAGCCTCTCATAGACATTGTAAGTCATTTCTAAGAGGCACACTTTTGTTAAAGCCCCTGTTCAAGGACTCAACTCCTCCTTGGGACCGGAACTTAGTACTACAGGCCATAATACCTTCCCCCTTTGAACCCTCTTCGGAATGTGATCTGAAGCTTTTTTTTAATCTTAGAGGACACTTTTTTGTAGCCATTACTTCCGCCAGGAAGATTTCAGCAATCCAGGCCTTATCATCTGAATTTCCTTATTTGATTTTCCCTAACGATAGTCTCTCTTTATGAAAGAACCCCTCCTTTCTACCAAAGTAGTATCAAAGACTAGCATTAATCAGACAATTAATTTACTGGCTTTTTTCCAAATCATTCTAACAAAGGAGAATATGGCTTACATTTACAAGGCGTACATAAACAATTACATTTCTGCCTTCACAGAACTAAAGACATAAGTCATTCAAGTCAGCTGTTTGTTTCCTTTTCCAGTACAAAGTTGGGTAAAGCAGTCAGCAGAATTACTCTCTGTAAGTGGTTGAAAGACTGCATTTCATTCATTTATGATAAGAATAAATTAACCTTACCTAGGCCCATCAAAGCACATTCTACAAGGTCTATAGCCATTTCAGCATTCTTCCAATATAGAGCTTCAAAAGATGACATAGATGCAGCAGCTACTTGGGCTTATCCCCATACCTTTATTACTCATTACAAACTGGACTTGGTTTATATGGGAAGATCATCCTTTGGTTTGATGGTGGTCAGAAATATCCTTCTGTGAGTCTGCCCAAGATTTTAGGTAGCTGGGGACTCTGTTCCATCTGTCAAGGATAAAATGAAGATTGACAACATCAGATAAAGGAGTTATGTACTCACCATTAAAGTTCCACCTGTGTTGTCTATCTTCATTTATCTTTGCCTACCCTCCCACCATCGCCCGACCTCAAAGAATTTTTGGTGGAGAATATGTGTCATATACCTTGGAACTATTATGATTATTCAAGCACAGTAGATATGGCTTCCATCTGGCTTACTCTCTCTCTCTCTCTCTCTCTCTATATATATATATATATATATATATATACATTTCAGAATGTCGAATTTCATATGGTTGAGACCATATGATCGAAGTTTTGAAATCTTGAAACTGAAATGAATCCAAAAAATATACAAAACCAAGTTTCTCAATGTTTTTACAGGGGGGCAAGCCCCCCCTGCATCCCCCACTTGGGGGACTGCACCACCCACACTCCCACTACATAAATATACCAACTGTGAGATCTCACTACGACGAGGAAAAGGGAAACCTCCCGTTCCACGCTGTATGCAGATTTCTGTTCAGAATTTTGAGATTTCAAAACTTCGATCTTATGGTCTCAACCATATGAAATTTCAAATAAACAGCAAACTGCAAATACAGTGAAAGCCCAGGTCACCGATTTTTTTCCAGGGAAAAAAATCGGTAGACCAACAAGACACAACACATCACTTAAAAAATTTCAAAGTGGGGGGCTTCACCCCCACACCCTCCCAATGTGGGGGGCTGTGCCCCCACACCCCCTACCTAAATATACCAACTCCGAGATCACACTACAGTGGAGTAAAGGGCAATGTCATGGCAATGGCCAAGCAATCGCTGACCTGAGCTTTCATGTTATTTGCAGTTCGCTGTGTATTTGTCGCCAAAACAGCATTTGCTGTTATGCTGTTTTGACAAGATAATATAGACCCTTTATATATAGATTCTGGGTAGAGGTGAAGCTCAAGAGTTTTTGGCTGGTGCGAGCTGTAGTAACGGACTAGTTGGTTCTGATATTGGAACCGAACCCATCTGTCAAGGATAAATGAAGATAGACAGTCCTAGTTACCTTCCCAAATCCAAACAGCACGCCTCGCACGTACAGCATGCTCGGCCAAACCAATCCACAAGAAACACTAGAGGCCAGCATAACCAGCAGACCTTCCATTGCTATTGGCTGGATGAAGAATATATAAAGATTACTGGTTTGCTGGTTGCAATAATTCTTTTTTTATTTTCTGTCACTGAAGAAGGCAGTAGCTGAAACTAGTTTGAGTGTTGTTATTTGGACATTATTATGTCCTTTTGCAGTATTTCATTATTTTTCGAATAAAAGACGTGGAACTACTTATGCTGGCCTCTAGTGTTTCTAGTTACCTTCCCTCCCGCCCCCTGACATCTCTTGGCTCTACCTTTCCTTCTTGTTGGGATGTTTATTTTTTCTTGTGTATTTGCTTTTTGATGGGGGTGTACCGTGCCATATAATTGCTTCCTATTGTGGGGGCACCTGACATCTGGGGCAAGAAAAACTGATGTAATGGCATTGGCTGCATGTTTTATACCCCTGACAACCTGACGTCAGGGAAGATGCAACAGCATCCGATGCAGAAATCCGAAGACTCTGGTATTCATGCTGGCTGAGGGCTACCTGCAGGCAGATAACCAAATGTGATGTCTGCAACAGTGAATACAGTTGAACATCTATATTTATGGTAAGTGTACACAACTGTACTTTTTCTCAAATCCCAGTGCTGGGGTTTGTTAGATGAGAAATAACTTGGTGGAGACAGCAGATTTAATTAAATCTGGGTATTCCCTTCTTGCTCCAAAGCAATCAGACATCACAGATGCCTCAGTCTTTGCTTTGGGAGCAGTTTCAGGAAGGATAAATGTGCAAGGTGTTTGAGACACCAAAGACAGACACAAGCACAAAAATAGAAAAGAGATGCTTGCCTGTTCAAAGCACTCAACTCTGTGAATTATCTTTGGTCCCTGGGACATCTTCAAGTTGCTACAGACAATACCATAGCCAAGTAGTACATCAAAAAGTGAGAGGGAACTGGATCATACCAACTTTGCAGACTAGCTATGTTAGTCTGGGATATAGTTTCACAGCACAGTCTTACTTTACAAGCATCCTGCATTCTGCCAGAGCAAAACTGTGTGGCAGCCAAGGTGAGCAAGACAAGGACAGCCCCTTCCAAGTGGAAACTAGATCAGTGGGTCTTCCAAGATTTGATCCATCTGTGGGGAATTCTTCAAGTAGACCTTTTTGCTTTCTCTTGGAAGAATTAGCTGACCAGATTCTTCTGCAGGACTCCACGTAATAAGTCCTGTAAGAGAGATGCATTTTGTTTTCCTTGGACAGGGATGTTCCTACATGCTTTTCCATTCCTTCCACTAAGCAGAGTACTTCTGATGATTTAGAAGGAATCACACAAAATCATTGTGGTAACTCCCTTCTGGCCCAGGCAACTGTGGTTCTCCCTTCTTTTGGAAATGGCCAGGAGCAGTTACTATAAGCTTCCTTACAGACTGAATCTATTCACACAAGAACAGGGGTGTTTGATACACTCCAAAACCAATCAACTTCAGTTGACTACCTGAATGATAGGGTCTTAATTCTTTTTAGGCAATTGCTTACTGAGGACATGCAGCAGGTACTAATGGAGGCAAGAAAGCATGCTGCTAACAAATCATATATTAGAAAAAGGAAAAGGTTTTCTATTTGATGACATCAATATACATAACACTCATTCAGGGCTAGTTGTTCTCTAGTTTTACAATGTCTGGGCGAGTTACTATCTGAAGGCCTTTCTTACTCCACTATCAAGGTTCATTTGTCAGCTATTTCAGCACATCTCCCCATGGATCCTCCTCTTTCAGTGCATTCTCATGTCAGAATATTTTTGGAAGGGGTTTGCATAAGAGCCATCCAAATAAACCAATGGCCTTTCCTTGGGATCTGAATTTTATATTAGAGAAGATAATACTTGCTCTATTTGAACCAGCTAATCTGGCTGACTTGAGGTTATTAATATGGAAAACAGTTTTATTGATTGCCCTGACCTCTACAAGAAGGGAGTCTGAATTGCAAGGAGTTATGGTAAGTCAACCCCTCCCTCATTTTTCACAGAGACAGAATGTCTATGAAAAGTAATCCTTCTTTAATGCCTTACGTTGTATCTGCATTTTTCTTTCAGCCATACTATCAATCTTTCTGTTTTTTTCCCTAAACCTAAGAACTCAGGAGAAAGAATACCCATGCCTTGAATGTCCACAGACAACTCGGGTAGTATCTTGACAAAACTAAATCTTTCAGAATCTTGAATCAATTGTTCATTTCTTGTGAACCTAAGAAGAAGGGGCAACATGTGTCAAAACAACTATTTCCTAATGGTTGTCTAAAGCTATTGCCTTTTATTATACTTAGGCCCATGCTACTTTGCTTTATCTACAGCTATTTGTAAAGGGTTAGCGTCTAGAAGAATTTTAGAAACTGAAACTTGGTCCTATTTACATTCTTTTACAAAGCACTATTAGCTTGATTCCTTCTCTAGGTCTAGAACAGGTTTTGCTAGGACCATCCGCCAAGGACTCCTAGACTCTTCTTCATCTTCCCAAATTTAGTAAGATAGGGTAATGTACCCAGCTAGCTCAGGCTACTGCATCACTTATCAGTATGATAAACATACATACAGTTGTGTAAGTAAACTTAAATAACAGTAGATGTTTGAATGATCGATGCTGCAGTAGCCACTCCCTCCCTTTTCCTCCCTTGTTTTTTGGTATTTTGTTTATGGCAGGGTGTGCTAATTTACTTTTTGATGTTGTGTAGTCCACTCTTACCTTCATTTTTACATATGGGTTCGGAGCCGATCCTTGGCTCTGACTCTGACAATTTACAAGCTCGAAGACTTCTGGTTGGCTCGTGGCTAAGCAGGTATCCCATAGTGCACCAGTACAAACCCCACATCTCGTTTTGCCACGTCGGCGAGTTCGGTTGTGCTTCTCTTGGCTCTGGCTAAGTGTTAAAATTCTTCTATTTAAATTTTGCATTACATTTATTACGGTGTTGTAAGGTGATATTATCTTAGGCAGTAGTGTTGTTTGCCCTTTTCGGTGCATTCTTAGCTTAAACTTGTTGTTAGTTTGGTATCCTGTGTGCCAGTTTAGAGTTCTTGTAGGCACCTTTGCGTTTTCTGTTCTGTTTAAATTAGAAGACTCAGTTTCTGTCTCACCGAGCTAGGCCCATTTAAGTTAGAGGACCTAGTCCTCATGGCACTTTCTTCTGTACTGGCTAGGCCTGTTTTAGTTACAGGACCTAAAAATTGTTACCACATAGAGTTATTTACAGTTTTCTGCGTGAGTGCGTTTTCTGGTCTGTTTAAACTAGAAGACCTAGTTTCTGTTCCACCGGGCTAGGCCCGTTTAAGTTAGAGGACCTAGTCCTTGTGGTACTTTCTTCTTTAGGGCTAGGCCCGTTTTAGTTAGAGGACCTAGTCCTCTTCCCTCATTCTTCTTCTTCTTCCTTTCCTGTGTGTGTCTGTGTGTGAAATGTCTAAAGAGAGCAAGGAGCAAGGCGCACAAACCTTCGGGTTTTAAGAAGTGCATGAAATGCTCAAAAAGATGTCTTTAACGGATGGCCACAGTAGCTGTGTCTACTGTTTAGGGGCCATCCACCTGCAGGAATTGTGCTTGTTCTGCCGTGCTTTCTCTCCTAAGGCGTTACAGGAGAGAAAGAACAAGCTTATACTCAAGGGTCTACTAAAACCATCTTTTGAGGAAGTTCTGTCCAGTTCTTCGGCTTCCTCCAAGTCTGGCAAGGTGGGAGGTTGGCGTAAAGGTTAAGGTGCTTACCTTAGAAACACAAGGTGCAGGGCTTGATTCTGACATGGGGTAATTGGCTAGGCATAAAATAGTCCATAAGGGCAGTTAGCCTAATATGAACCTATGAACCTATAAGTCTTCAAAAAGGCCTTCTACAGCGCTGGCTGGTGGCTCGGAGCCGCCTTCTAAACAGTTAAAATCGGCCTCCTCAACTCCACTGCCTTTGGAGCCGAAGGAGAACAGTATTGTGGTGTCAGAGTCGGTTCCAAGTGTTTCGGAGCCAATCTTGGAACCGATTGAATCAGCAGTTCAATCTGCTTCTCTGAGCTGGTCTGCAGATTCCCTACCGGTTTCCATGTTACTAAAGTCTCCAGTGCCCCTAGATCAAGATCCCCTACTATGTCTTCTAGATCTTCCAGGAGCCTTTCGGTAGAAGATGTGGAGAAGGTAGTGTTGAGACTCCTGAAGTCGTCTGTCTTACCAAAATTATTGTTGGCTCCAACCCAGTCGGCTCTGGAGCCACTCGATCCAGCTTTACCCTTGTCTGCTATTTCTCCTCTGAGCCATGTTGGCCCTTTGGAGCTGGAGTGCTTGGTGCCACTGGAGGTACTGTTGGTTCCAGCTCCCTTTGTCTCTGCTTTGGAGCCAGGTTTGGCTCCAACACGTTCGGTGCCATCCGTTGTGTCCAGGGACCAAAGCTCTCCTGTCGGCGCCAACAGGGAGGGTTGGAATCAATCTTCTTTGGTTACAAGCCTTCCTCTCGGTGCGTTGGCCAGGGTGAGCTCGGACCCTGCATCTATCTTGCAGCTGACTGCTCTGGCTCCGACGTCAACCTTTGTTTCTTTGGAGCTGGGGAGGTCTTCAGAGCCGGAGAGGTCGGCATTTGAGATGATGAGGATCGTGCTAACTCATTCTCCAGCCCCTACCAGTGGTACCAGCACTCTTCCCCTGAGAGCACCCACTTCGGTCTCAGCTCCTACTCTCTCCGGAGACAGCAGAGACCCTCAGCCTCAGGAGCCATCAGCTGGTGGCCCCCACTCTTCCGAGGCCTCCCCAGAATGCTCTTTTGAGGAGCGTCCCCAGAAGAAGCTATGTAAGAGGAAGTATATTGACTCCCATGATGAGTCCTTGACATCGAACACTGACCTCGAGGAGTTGGAAGGGTCCTCCAAGTCATCCTCTGATGATGTCTCCTTCGTGGACATCTTGGAGATTCTTAAGCAGAGGTGTGACTGGCCCACTGTCAACCCTTCTGATGAGGAGTCAGTGTACCTGAAGGCTTTCGGGTCTCAGCCTTCTGCCTCTTGGGTGTCTCCACCTTTTGATGAACTAATGGATCTAGTTAGTCGAAAGGTGTGGGATACTCCTGATGCCATGGAGCCAGTCCCCTGGAGACCCAATAAGTTTCTGTCTGCCCCTCCTGGTAAAGAGTTTTTGTTTAAGGGCATTCCCATAGATGCCATGGTGGTGGTGGTGGCCACAAAGAAGGAGCTGGAGGAGACTTCTTCCTCTGTTCATCTGCTAAATAAGGATTCTCGACAGATGGACAGATTTGGGAAGTGTATCTTTAGTTCAGTGACATTTACCCTTCGATCATTGAACTATCTCACTCACTTCACAAGATTACAGAGGGATATCCTCAAGGTGTTAGGAGATTCTATACAAGGTGCGTGTACTGAGGGAGTCCCTGACAAGATCTCTGCTCAGTTGTCCACCTTAAATTCTATTATTAACTCCTCCATGTGGCTTATCTCCTATGCGGCTGATGGAGTGAGTAGAGCAGCGGGTTCAGAGTTGCCCTAAGGCATCACTCCTGGGTGCGCTTGTGTAATTTTGCAGAACCATTCAAGTCTACGTTCACCAACACCCCATTTGATGGTTTCCCATTGTTTGGTTCCAAGGTGAAGGACACACTCACTCAGTGTGAGCAAGAAGGAAAGATGCTTTCTGCCATGGGAGTACGTTTTACTTTTCCCTCTTGACCATACCTCAAAGGTCAAAGGGGCGGTAAAATGTGGTTCAAAAAGTCCCAGAGGGTCTTTCCAGACACACAGGGTGAATCCTCCTGCAGAGGAGGAGGAGGAAATGGGAGATGTCACCCTAGAGGCAGGGGCGGTCCACAATACCAGCAAGGCCGTGATTCCTTTCGGGGATGGCCTTATCAGCGCTCCTGATGTGAGGCCTGACTGTGTTTCTCTGGGGCCGGTTGGGGGTCACATTTCTTTGTATCCAGAAGCCTGGCTAAATATCACTCAAGACAAGTGGGTACAAAGAGTTGTTAACAGAGGCTATATCATACCATTTTCCCTTCCACCGTTTGTTCCCAAGAAGATCCCAGATGTATCACCCAATCACAGGGATCAGGCAACTGTGGAGATCAACAAGTTGCTTTTAAAAAGGGTCATCCAGTCTGTCCCAGCAGATCAGATAGGATCCGAAACTTACTCCAGGTTCTTTTTAGTACCAAAATGAACCGGAGATTGGAGACCAATATTGGACCTCAGCAGGTTAAACGAATCCATAAAGAAGGACAAGGTTCGGATAGTAACTCTACAGTCAACACTCCTCTTGTTAGGGAAAGACTATTGGATGTGCTCTCTAGATCTCCAAGACGCCTGCTACCATTTAAAAATGGACAAGGCATCCAGGAGCCATCTATGCTTCCGGCTGGGAGCCGGTCATTATCAGTTTCGTGCTCTGCCCTTTGGTCTCACCACAGCCCCCAGGGTGTTCATCAAATGCATGGTAGCAGTGACAGCTCACCTGAGACATCAAAGATTCCAGGTGTTTCCGTATTTGAACAACTGGCTCTTGACTTGACAGACATCTAGTCCTCCAAAACAGAGATACCACTATTCAACTTTGTGCTCAGTTGGGGATCTCCATAAATTGGGAAAAATCTGCATTATTGCCTTCTCAATCTGTGATTTTTATAGGCACAGAGGTAGACACAGTGAACATGACAGCTCGTCTCCCCGCTGACAGGGGACAAAACTTAATCTTTCAAATTCAATGTCTTCTTCCGTTACAGAAGGTCAAAGCAAAGTGGGTTCTTCAGCTCCTCTGGAATATGGCTTCCACCATTCTATTAGTACCATTAGCCAGGTTGCACATGAGAATTCTCCAGTGACTTCTGTCTTCCCAATGGCCCTTCTAATATCTCCCACTGAGTCATCCTATCCTGCAAATGGAATCATGCAAGAAGGACCTCCTTTGGTGAATAACTCCCAACCAGTTGATCACGGGCCAACTCGTTGCCACTATGACCACGGATGCCTCCCAGGTCGGGTGGGGGGGGGCATTATCTCGGTAGGAATGTCCAAGACACATGGCAAAAACACCAGGCTTGCCTGCATATCAATGTTCTGGAGATGAGGGTGGTGCTCCTGGCATTGCAAGCACTTCAAGACCTTCTTTCTCTCGGGACTATTGCGATACAATCAGACAGCATGTCGGTAGTTTGGTATATCAACAAATAGGGTGGTACCAGATCTTACCCACTCTGTTGAGAGGCCATGCGAGTTTGGGAATGGGCGATTTCTTCCCAGCGCTTTCTGGTTGCAACACACATTCCAGGGACAACCAACATGATAGCCGACAAGCTCAGCCGGGCGATCCTACTGCCTCACGAGTGGTCTCTGAAACAAGAAACAAGGGAACAGATTTTCCACAAATGGGGACAACCTTGCTGCAACCTCTTTGCCAGCCCAGTCAATACCAAATGCAGCAGCTATTTTTCCCTCATTCCCCCTCTGGGGGAGACACCCAGAGATGCTCTGGCTCACGATTGGCCCATGGGACTTATGTATGCATTTCCTGTCATTTCCAAAGTGATTCAGAAAGCCAGTTGGCTGGGAAGCAAGTTGATCCTCATTGCTCCTTACTAGCCTCGTCAGGTCTGGTTCCCTTTTCTCGAGCCTCTTCTCTTGGACAATCCTTGGATCCTGGACCCAGCTCCAGATCTGTTGACTCACATGTCAGGTTTGCTACATCCCTCAATCCACACCCTCAGATTGACAGCGTGGCTGCTCCAGTTCCATCCCTAGTCTGACTTCATGATGCATCATTCTCAGTATCACATATTCTCATGTCCTCCCATAAACCTTCAACTAGGAGGCTGTATGGCAGTAAATGTAAAATATTTTTTCTATGTGGCACAAAAAATGAATGTAGATCCCTACACTGCTTCTATCCCTGTGATTTTGGAATTTCTCTCTGAGCTTTTTCAACAAGGAGCTGCCACTGCCACTATTAGAGTCCAATTGGTGACAATTTCTCGTTTTCACTTATGGTTTCCAGATAACAATTTAATGTCTCATAAGCTATGCAAGACCTTTTTGAAAGGAATCGCTCTTATGAGACCACCACTACAAGAACCTGTGGCTTCTTGGGATTTAAATTTTGTGTTGTCCAAACTGACTTCTCCCCCTTTTGAACCTTCACACTCATCTTCATTGAAATTTTTGTCTTGGAAGACTGTTTTTGGTAGCTATTACGTCGGCTCGATGGGTATCGGAGCTACAAGCTTTGTCTGTTAAGCCACCTTATTTGATCTTTCACAAGGACAGGGTGTTACTGCATACTAATCCTTCCTCTGCCCCCAAAGTATGTTCCCCTGCTACCTTAAATCAATCCGTAGAACTCTCAGTTTTCTTCCCTAATCACTGTAATGCAGCTGAATACTGTATCTGAAGTAGGAACTTCATTTGTCAGCAACCTTTGGGATACAGATCCGATCTCAGATCCGAGCCGGCAACTTCTGTCATGGCATAGATCTGAGCTCCTAGCTCCTCCCTTTACCCATAATCCCCTACCAACCCTGACTGACCGCTCTTCAAGCAACAGCTAGATTCCAGAGCTCTTGGTCAGATTTTTTGAGAAAAGAAAGTTTTCACTTTCTTTCTTATACGCTTTTTGAGCGAGTGTCTGTGTGTGTGTTTAGATTTCCCTTAGCACTAATTTTACTCCTTTTAGCTTAAATTAGCTTAATTTTTACCCTTTATTTCTCCTCCCTGCCCTCGCTGGTCGCAGTGTGTGTGTGTAGTGTGTAGGGGCCTAGCGGGTGTGTTTCCTTTTAGTGATGTCGGAGGCCCCTAAAGCCATTTTTTCGAAATGCACCGAGTGTGGTCACAAGCTTTCACCGGCTGATGGCAACACCCGGTGCGTTAGGTGCCTTGGGGTTGAACACCTCTCCTCGGGTTGCGTGATTTGCGCTGCGTTCAACCCCAGGGCACTTAAGGACCGGAGGTCGAAGCTGATTCTGGCGGGCCTTTTACCCCCAGACCCGGCTCCGGCCTCCGGTACTTCTGTGACCGCTACTCAGTCCTCGGTAGCGGCCACACCTGCCCCCCTCCCTCTGTCCGGACTCACCCTCCCGCTACAGCTCCGGAGGAGAGGGAGGCCAGGAAAGAGAAGCGGAGGGAGAAGCACCTTAAGCGGCAGGCCGAGGGCTCCTCCTCGGCCCCGCCTGCCAAACGGGCTTCTCCCTCCAGGGCTTCAGGTTTGCCTCCTCCTCAGATCCGATCCCCTTGCTTCTCACCGGGACCCGAGGAGGAGGTGACCCGGTCCCCGTCGAGGTCATCGAGGCAGCACTCCAGGCCTGCCTCGGTGGCCTCCTTGAGGTCCACCTTCAGTATGTCAGATGCAGACATGGACCAGATGATGAGGAGGTTCATCCAGGCCCAGATGCAGATGGGAGTGCTCTTGCCTCCCCCCCTCCGGGGGGGAGCTTGACCCCTTTTTTTGCCCCTATCGCTCTTTCTCCGACCCGCCTTCCGGGTTCGGAGCTTTCGGAGCTGAGCCGCGTTGGATCCAGGGGTGGGTCGGAGCCGACAGTGCTAGGCACTTCGGCTCCGACGGTTCCCTCGAGTTTGTCGGATCTGACCTCTCGGAGCCATGGGCCGAGCTTCAGATCCGAGGGAGTCGGTGTGCTTTCAGCCCCATCCCAGTCAGAGCACGCGGGTCCTTCGGATCCGATAGTTTCGGCTCCTGGTCCGATCCCTGCCTCGGATCCGAGTGGGAGTCGGATCTCAGATCCGTCAGAGAGCGGCTCCCCCTCGGCTTTCGCGGTGGTGGAGAGGGCACTGTTGAGTGCATCCAGGCCTCCGGTCCTGGCTTCGGCTCCCCCCTGCACTCCCTCTCAGCTGGTCCTGGCTCCCCTCACCTGGCCTTCGGGGCAGCCTGCTTCAGCACCTCTAGGTGTTCTATTGGAACATGATATTGCTGGTGAGGACTCCTCGGACACCCCCCCCCGAGGAGATTCCTCACAAGTCGAAGTGCAAGAGGAGGCACGTGGACTCCCTGAGTCCCTCACCGAAGATACGGACTTGGATGAAGGGGAAGGCTCCCCAAGATCACCCACCCGAGGATGTCTCCTTTGGAGACATCATGGAAATGCTTAGAATCAGGAGGGGGTTGTCTGCCCCCAAGGCTTCCTCCGATGAGTCCGTATTCCTAGAGGCGTTTGAGGCAGGGCCATCCACCTCTTGGGTGTCCCCTCCCCCGACCCCTTGGTGGATCTTATAGCCACTAGCGCTTGGAGGGAGCTGGACACTGTAGAGCCTGTTCCCAAGCGCCCGGACAAAATCTTGACTCCCCCGACAGAGAGAACCCATTGGAGCAGAGGTCCCCCTGTGGATGCCATGTTGGTGGCGGCAGCCACCAAGAGAGAGTTGGCTCAGGAGAGCCCCACGGTTCATCCGCCGAGCAAGGAGTTTTGCGCGATGGACCACCTTGGGAAGCGGACCTTCAGTTCAGCAACCTTCTCCATGAGGGCCCTGAACTATATGGCACACGTCATTCGGATGCAGCGGGATCTAATCAAAGAATACGCTGCTTCCCCCCCCAGGGTCCATGTTGGAAGGGGAGAAGCAACTGTACTCCTCCCGAATGTCCACCCTACGTTGTATTTCCAACACCTCTATGCGGCTTTTGTCTCACGCCACTGAGGGAGCCACTAGAGCAGGCGGAGTCGGGCTGGTCATGAGGAGGCAAGCCTGGCTCCGACATTATGACTTCTTGGAACCCTTTAAGGCTTCATTCGCGAATGCCCCTTTTGATGGTTCTGCATTGTTTGGCAAAACTGTTCATGACACCCTTGTCCAGAGTGAGAAAGATGGGAAGATGTTGTCTGCCATTGGAGTCCGCTTCTCTGCTCCCCAGAGGTCCTTTTCCAAGAACCAAAAGGGTCAGAAGAAGATGTGGTTCCAGAAATCGCATCAATCCCAGTCTGCTCCGGACAACCAGTCCTCTCGTGGCAGAGGAGGACAGGGAGGACCCCACCCTAGGGGCAGAGGGGTCCCAGAAATTTTGGGTCCAGAGAACCCTTCTCTGAGAGGCCCATGCAGAACCCCTGAGGGTTTGCCCAGCTGCTCCACTCTGGAGGCAGTCGGGGGCGTTTTTCGAGGCACCTAGCAATGTGGGAGTCCATAACAACGGATCACTGGGTGCTTCGTGTTATATCCAGAGGCTACCAAATTCCCTTTCTTGTAACCCCCAGAATCAGAAGCCTCCCCAATGCACCACCCAATCAGAGGGAGGCGGCTCTGCAGAAATTCAGCAGATGTTACAAAAAAGAGCCATCCAGCCCGTCCCCCCAGATCAGCTCTGATCAGGGTTTTACTCCAGGTTCTTTCTGGTGCCAAAAAAGACGGGGGACGCGAGGCCCATCCTGGACCTCTCTCTCTTGAACCTGGCAGTACCAAAAGTAGAGTTCCGGATGGTCACACTGCAATCTATTCTCCCACTACTGCAGGAGAATGACTGGATGTGCTCAATAGACCTCAAGGATGCGTACTATCATATTCTCATAGACAGACGCTCCAGGAGGTTTCTCCGCTTCCGGCTGGGAGCCAGCCATTTCCAGTTCAGGGCCCTTCCCTTCGGTCTCACCTCAGCCCCCAGGGTGTTCACCAAGGTCTTGGCAGCGATAGCGGCCCACCTGAGACTCCAGGGAATTCAGGTCTTTCCATACCTAGACGACTGGCTCCTTATCGCCCCAACAAGGCATCTTCTTTGCTCATGCAGGGATTATTTCCTCAATCTGACTTCACTCTTAGGGTTGACCATCAACATGGCCAAATCCTCCCTGGCTCCTACACAAGTATTGGATTTCATAGGGGCGAAGTTGGACTCCAGACTGATGCTTGCTTTCTTGACTCCAGATCAGCTTCAGAACCTGAGGTTGCACATGCAGGCCATCCTTCAACTTCAAGCTCTTTCGGCGGAACTGGTCCTGAGGGCTCTAGGGTCCATGGTGGTAGCAATTCCGCTGCTGCCATTGGCCCGGCTAAATATGAGGGTCATACAGTGGACCCTCCAGGTACAATGGTCCCTATCTCGCAATCCCCTGTCTCATCCCATTCCCCTAAGCAGGGTTTGCAAAAGGTCGCTCGTGTGGTGGCTCCAGTCCTCCAATCTCCACACGGGACGCCCCTTCTCGCTGCCTCCGCCAGTCACCACAGTGACCACGGACGCTTCTCGCCTGGGGTGGTGGGGGCACTATTCGGGCAGAGCAGTCCAAGGCACGTGGAACGACATAGAGACCTCATTGCATATCATTGTCCTAGAGATGAGGGCGGTGCTTTTGACGTTGCAAGCACTTCACAACCCTCTTCCAGTGGGGACGATTGCGGTGCAGACAGACAACATGTCAGTCGTCTGGTACATCAACAAACAGGGGGGAACCAGGTCTTACCCTCTCTGCCGCGAGGCCATGAGAGTGTGGGAATGGGTGATATCCACCAACCGCTTTCTCATCGCAACGCACAATCCGGGACGGTCCAACATTTTAGCGGACAGGCTCAGTCGTACTATCCTGACTCCTTACAAATGGTCTCTCAATCCTCTAGTTGCAGAGCAAGTATTTGCCCGATGGGGGCGACCTTGTTGCGATCTTTTTGCCTCTCCCTCAAATACCAAATGCAATGATTACTTCGCTCTGATCCCCCCTCCGGGGGAGTCCCCGAGAGACTCTCTAGTTAATGCTTGGCCTCCCGGTCTGCTTTATGCTTACCCGCCTCTGCCCCTGATGTTGAAACTATTGCAGAAAGCCAGTCAGTTGGGGAGCAAGATGATCCTCATTGCCCCATTCTGGCCTCATCAGACGTGGTTCCCTTACCTATGGTCTCACCTGATTCATCCGCCCTGGATTCTGGATCCCATCCCAGATCTCATTTCACACCCCCTGGGTCTCCCGACTCCGAACCTGGCCAACCTCAAGCTGACAGCTTGGTTGCTCCAGTTCCACTCCTGATAAGGACTCCCGGAATCTCATCACCAGTCAAAGCCATTCTAGTAGCAGCTCACAAGCTTTCCACCAGAAGGGTCTATTGGAGTAAATGGAAACGTTTTTCCATTTGGGCAGAGCACCGGTAACCTCGGTTCTAGATTTTCTAACTTCTCTCTTTCACCAGGGGGCTAGTTCTTCCACGGTCAAGGTACAACTTGCAGCAATTTCACACTATCATGTAGGGCAGGAGTCAGACCCACTTATTACTTCCAAGCTGTGTAAGACCTTCCTTAAGGGTACCTTCCTCCTCAGGCCCCCGGTCAAAGAGGTGGTACCTCCATGGGATTTATCCCTAGTTTTGCAGGCCTTGATTAGCCCCCCTTTCGAGCCGGCGGCCACTGTTGATCTTAAATACCTCTCTTGGAAAACGGCCTTTTTGGTGGCAATAACTTCAGCCAAGAGGGTTTCGGAACTCCAGGCTCTCTGTGTCAAACCACCGTATTTGGTCTTCCACCCAGACAGAGTTCACCTCAGGATCAGTCCGTCTTTTCTACCCAAGGTATCTTCGGAAGCTAACATTAATCAATCTATTAATCTTCCAGTATTCTTCCCCAACTATCAAAACAAAGGAGAGTATAAGCTGCACTCTTTAGACGTGCACAGACAACTATGTTTTTATATTCATCGAACTACTGGTCATAGGCAATCCGATCAGTTGTTTGTCTCCTTTGCCAAAAACAACTTCGGCAATCGGTTTCTAAAGTTACCCTCTCCCGATGGATATCTAGTTGTATTCTCTTAGCATATCAGAGCTCGGGAAGGCCTGCACCTCAGGGAGTCCGTGCTCATTCTACTAGGGCCGTTGCTACTTCGGCTGCCTTCAAGGCTAGGGTTTCCCTGGATGACATTTGTTCCGCAGCCACTTGGGCTTCATCTCATACCTTTATCAGCCACTACAAAGTAGATATTGTCTCCCGAGGTAGGGCGTCTTTTGGCTCTGCAGTGCTCCGAAATATTCTTCCATGAAGGCCACCCAAGATTTAGGTAGCTGGGGACTCTGTCCCAAAGGTTGCTGACAAATGAAGTTCCTACTTCAGATTAAGAAGTTATGTACTCACCATAACATTCCATCTGAGTAGGTATCTTCATTTGTCTGCAACCATCCCCCCCTGACCAAAATGATCCTACTTGTGGTTCTTTAGATTAGTTCCCTCTGGCACACAGTATTAGCTGTGGTATGGGCAAACTTGATCTGAGGTCAGTCAGGGTTGGTAGGGGATTATGGGTAAAGGGAGGAGCTAGGAGCTCGGATCTATGCTGTGATGGAAGTTGCCAGCTCGGATCCGAGATCGGATCCGTATCCCAAAGGTTGCAGACAAATGAAGATACCTACTCAGATGGAACGTTATAGTGAGTACATAACTTCTTATTTCATCAGCTGGACATTCATAGACAACTACATTTTTATTTACAGCAGACCAAGGAATTTAGGAAATCGTATCAACTATTCATTTCCTTTTCTGACTCCAGATTGGGCTTACCAGTTTCTAAAGTGACACTGTCTAACTGGATTTCCAGTTGCATAGCCTTTATCTACAGTTCAAAGGGCAGACCTTTACCCTGCTGGATCAAGGCTCATTCTACCAGGTCACTGTCTACCTCTGCAGCCTTTCAAGCCAGGGTCCCACTTGATAATATTTGTGCAGCAGCTATGTGGGCTAACCCTCACACTTTTATTACACATTACAAATTGGATTTAGCTTCCAGGGGTAGAGCATCTTTTAGCTCCATGGTGCTTAGGAGTAGTTTCCAGTGAGCCACCCAAGAATTAGGCATTAGGGACACTGTCCCATATGTAAAAATGAAGTTGAGATTGGACTACACAACATAAAGAAGTTATATACTCACCATAACATTCCATGTTGGTAGTCCATCTCGCCCTTCATTTATACCAACCTGCCCTCCTGCCCCCATCCTGGAAGATCTGGAGATAACAATAATAATAATTTAGTTATCTTTGGTTGGAGACCCTTTAGTATTGGTTTGCCTGTTATGGGTTTTTTTCTTCTAGTGAGCAGCAAACAAGATCTGGGGTTTGTACTGGTGCACTATGGGATACCTGCTTAGCCACAAGCCAACCAGAAGTCTTTGAGCTTGTAAATCATCTGTCGGCTCCGAACCCATATGTAAAAATGAAGGGTGAGATGGACTACCAACATGGAACGTTATGGTGAGTACATAACTTCTTTTTATCCTAGCATTGTCTTTTCCTGGCTCAAACTCCCTCTTTTTGTTGGCATCTCAGTTCGAGCTGCCTGATAGTTTAGGTGTGTGGAAGGTGCCCTGAAGCTTTGGAAGCTTGTCGGCTGTTATATCCTTGTCAGGATATAACCCATATAGCTCAGGCAACAGCAACAGTAATCACTTGAACATCTACTGTTAGGGTAGGTTTACTTAGACAACTGTACTGTAGTTGGAACCAAAATTGTAACTGGAATTTAGACTTAAAATCAGCATGGCACTCGCGTTGTGGAACAGAATATTATTCTCAGAAAAGGACAGTTTGTAACTAGTTTTGTCATAGGGAGTAAAATTCCCAGACTTTTAGTCCATGTAGATATTTTTTAAAATGTTAGTAGCCCAAAGCAATGGACTTGATTTTTGTAAGAGTTTTCTTTATGATAATTATAATGGAATATATGTGTTAATTATACTAAACACATAAATGAGAGGGTTAAAATGTAAGATAACAAAGTCATTGGTTTGTCTTTATTTATAGGACCCCCAAAAGAATAGAATTTCTCAATGGTTGAATGTAACAACCCAGCACGGAATTGGTGATTTCTCCTTTCCTTTAGCCAATGAACCATTGCAGGGTGAATATACCATCCAAATCCATAAAGCAGGATCTTTAACTTATCATTCATTTACAGTAGAGGAATATGGTAAGAATCATTATTTTCCAGTTAGTATTTTATTTACCATGTAAACTTAAACTCTCATGTAGTATCTAATTTACTTGTGCTCAATTAATTTTGTTAATAGACATGAAGTACTAGAACAACTTGAAATGTGCTGCACTGTTTATTGCCTTGAAATATTTTCATGTGTCACTAACTTTTATTTCCTGTTAAAAGAATCTCTCTCTGACTGTACATGAGTAGATGAATTGTCTGAAGCTTTTTATTGAATTCATGTTGCTCCATGCAGTACAGTTATCATTAGTAAAACTTTTCACATTGTCACTGCTTTGCCTGACATTTTAAGTGACTGGGTTGTAATGTTAGACATTAAATTGTTGCGGATTAACACTAGCTTTAATTGTGAGAATTTATGGTAAAAAGGCAAAGTGCTGAAGAAATTATTTTTGCTACCCTAGCACACACAGATGTGCTTACACACACACACATGCAAATAAAGATCAAAACAGTAAAGTATATCAAGTTCAATAATAAGTCACTAATAAATGAAGTTACAGTTCTCAGATATTGTTTGTTTGTTTTTCGGCTTTTTCCCGGTAAGGGGTAGCCACAGCGGAACTCCGGTCCACTAATGATTGGCAGTAGATTTTTACAAAACGCCAAGGTGCCAGCTCGATGCCCAACCTTCAGTGAAGGCACACCCATTTACGCACGCATGTCTTTCGAATGCTACTCAACCACGGGGAGGACATGCAGACTCCACACAGAAGGCACTCCCAAGCCACGCCGAGAATCGACGGGAGAACCTCTTGCTGTGAGGTAACAATGCTGCCACTGTACCACCGTGGCATCTCCTTGATTTCTTAATATTTGTTTACCAAGAAAGTCAGACAGGCCATAGGTACCCTTTTACAGTGGAGGCCTTGGAGAAAAGCTGCAAGGTATCATATTTAAAGACAATCAATATTTGGAAAAACAAATTTTATAATGCAGTTGTAGTGAATATATCATATAATAATCAGTGTAATAAAATTTATATTGTATTGATATTTACAAGCATGAATTTACAAGTATTGTATTGAGAATTTACAGATAGATGAGGGATGTGTAAAATAAGTAAGAGTAATTTAAGAAATACAACAGAGTGAAGTATTAGAGGAAATAAGGAAGTTTGACTGTTACTAGAGAAATAGAGGCAATTCAATGTAATTCATTAAATAAGTACTACATTACAAAATGCTCTCATACTCCATACACTGCGGGTATAAATGAAGGAAGGAATCTAACTGCCTTTCTTCTGCTGTATGTAATAAAACTATCTTGTAAATATTGTTGTCTAACTGCTTTAATTTTGTCTGTCTTAACTCTTTTGAACTAACTAATGCATTCCTATTACTTTGTTAAGCAAAAGATTGTATATTTTGTATCATGTAAAAAAGGATCTGCTGCAGTAGATATTAGATTTTTTTTTGTATAATTGTGGAGTTTTTCTCCCCAGGCCTCCACTGGAAAGGGTGACAGCTCAGTCGGACTATCCTGGTCAACAAATGTCAAATAAATAAATAATAAATAAATAAAATTGTATAACAATATGTGATGTTTACTTTTTTTTCTGTACATATATTGTAAATATGTCAAATTAATATTTTTTCCTCGAAAAAAAGTAGAGAAATAGAAAACAGTTGTACTGTAGCTGTTTATAATGCTCATCCTAAAGTTTATAATAAAATCACTGATTACAAATATGCCATGGTTACAGTCTATAGAAACCACTTTTCAGCCCTAGTCCTGACACAAATGTTAATGGATAAAATTGTTGGAAAATTTGTCAGTTGTAGTATTGAGTCCCCAAAGTAGGAAAATACTAAAAAGGTGAAAAGATACATTCACCTGTAGCCAAAAAGCATATAAATATTTTCCTTCATTTATGGGCTGCTGGATTTCAGCTCTGCAGTACAAAGGCTATGCTGATTGTCTGGTTCTGTAGCACCTTTCAATGTACTCTTCCATACATCCCTCACACTGTATGCACCTTTTTTTCCCTGTAATGACACCCACGCTTTCTTGCTTTTTGTTTCACCCCCTTTTTTTATTTCTTTCCATTGAGACATGATACCCGCAGACAAGGCATGTGTTATTTTCTTTCTCACTAACAGTAACATCCAGACTTCAACCTTTCACTTGCAGTGCAACCATCATTCCCTCCCATTCCTCCTCACCCAGTCACACTGACCACTATTATCCTAATTCTTGCCCCCCCCCCCAGAGACTACTCCATACATCCCAATTTGATACCTTTCACAGCATGTCACACCATAAGTACAGCTTCTGCATTTCATTCTCAACAAAAACCCACACCTCTTTCTTAATCTCTTTGTATTACCTTTCTTCTAACTCAAGGGACTGTATTCTTTCTTTATAAGCAGTTCTCTCACTGTGACTATCCATTGTTTTCTACTGTTCTTTTGCCCTCTCAGATACATTTCTTCCCTCAGGTCATTCACGAACATTTCTACAGTAAAGACTTCTTTCATTTGATTACTGCTGCAGTAGCCTACACTATGTGAGTTATGTCCTGCCAGCTTCCAAAGCTTCAGGGCACTGTCCGCATGCCCAAAATGTTAGAATAAGTTGAGGTAACAAAAAGGTTTGTCTCCAAGCCATTCATAGCTTTCCTGCCTCTGAAGAATGCACACCTCTATGGGCTTTGAGGATTTACAGTCAGCTAACACTGTGCTGTTGGTTAGCAGGTAAGTTCCCTTTGAGGAAAAAGTTTTCCACTTTATTTTATGTGACAGAAAACGTGCTACTTTTTTCTGTAATATCGCTCTCCCTCTGTCTGTCAATATATATATATATATATATATATATATATATATATATATATATATATGTGTGTATATATATATATATATATATATATATATATATATATATATATATATATATATATATATATATATATATATATATTTATATGTATGTATATATATATATATATTTATTTATTTATATGGGATCACTACTAAATCCCAAATACTCACATTACCGAATCTCGAGAGCAGAGAACCAAAAGATGAGAAGACCGGTAATGTAAGTATTCGGGATGTAGTAGTGATCCTATATATATATATATATATATATATATATATATATATATATATATATATATATATATATATATATATATATAAATTATTTTAATAACTGTCATGGGATGTTATTTCAATTTTAAATGATAGTGCTACGTTTGTGGTAAAATGTTGTTAAAACCTACTTAAAACTACATTTTGTATGTAGAATCTAGTGTTATTTTATTTTTGGCACTGGGATAAATGTTTAAAGTGCTTTTTACAGTGTTTTTGTTTTAGGGAGGGTAGATACTTGTTTTACAACTTATCTGTTTTACCTACTGTCGTTGCTTAGCTTTCCTGGAATTGGGCTTCTTTTTTGGCATAACCATGGAACAACCTACAAGTTCCTCAGATGTACTGTCTTTCAGCCACAAAAATTAAAAAGATTGTCAACCAGCCTTTGCCACCACAGCAGGATGATAATTTGCCTCAGCTGTAGTTGGGTGTCTCTACTGTGGCAAACCTGGTTCCTCGGACCATACATCATTTTCTTTGGGTCCTGCCGGTGTAGTCCATACAGCCACCATGGACCAGGGGTTACAAACATCCCTGTTGGCTGATGGTGTGCCCTTGTTGGGCAGGGGGGAACTCTTGTCAGCCCTGAGAAAAGGGACTTGAAATGCCTCTTTGATTAGCCAGAAAGCTGCACCAATCCCTAGGGAAATGATTGCTAAAAAATTGGGGGCAGTTTCTGCAGAAATTACTGTTAAAAAAACAAAACAAAAGTCTAAACGTTTGTCTTCTGTCTCAGTAACATTGGACAAGAGTAATTTATTGGGCTTAGCTCAGGGATTAGTGCAGGCTGTTGACTTTTCTTATATGGGTGGTTCTGAAGAGATTCAGGAGTGTGAAGTACGATAGGAGTGTGAATGGACAGATGATATAATATCACCACAAATTTCTGATTCAGATTATAAAGATAGTGTGACTTCAGACAGTGCCTATGAAGTACTTTCTTTCTCTGAGACTATTTTCAGAATTAATCTGTTGTTTCAGTGGGAAATAGCGATGTTTCCCAGTCCCTCAGAAAATATTATAATTTATAACAACTGGAAATTCATGAACCTACACCTGTTCCTCCTGTTCTTTCTGCTTTGGAGGATGTTTGTGTCACGGCTAGAAATTTCCCAGACAGCCTGCTTGTTCCCTAAAAAAGTAGATATATTACATAAAGTTCCTCAGCTTTTTATACATTAATCACCGACCTGCTCCAGTAGCTACAGGTTCATAGGATCATAGATTTGTACTAGGCTAACTACCCTTGTGGGCCATTTTAAGCCTAACCAATTATCCCACATGCGAATCAAACCCTGCACCTTGTCTTTGCAAGGTAAGCACCTTAACCATTATGTTAACCTCTCAAATATAGCTTTAGCAAACCCAGCTGCTATGCATTTTGTTAATACTAATCCCTCTCCTCCTCAAAAGGATTGGTAGGCTTTTGATAAGTTTGGGGAAAAGTGTATGCTTTTCACCACATGGTTTTACAAATCTTAAATGTCAGGCTCATTTGTTGAGGTTAATTCTGGCCACTTGGGAGAATATGAGGGGGATTTTGACACTAGTTGCATCTTATGATGAAAAATCAGCCTTGTGTAATTTGACTTCTGTCTTTTAAGTCACTACCCATTGTTTATAATGTGCACATGACTCTAATGCTGTCACTTGATAGGCTGCTGCCACTTGAGCTGGTATGAAGAGGTTTGCCTCCCAGAGAATGTCAAAATTTTGAATTCTGCCTGGGATAGAAAACTAGTTTTTGGACATACTGCTGCAGTGGTGTTTAAAAAGTGCGTTGAGAGGAGGAAGTTGATTCAAGGTAGCTCTGAGATTTTTCAGCCTTCTTCCCCAATTTTACCAAGGCATTCTACATTCTCTTGTCCGATTTCAATAAAAAGCAAAATAAAAAGTCCACAATCTGTCAGTAGGTAGCCGTTTAAAAAGCAGTAGCAAGGAGGTTCCAAAAAGAAATTAGGAACTCCCCAGAACAAAGGACAGTATAATAAGTCAGAGTGACTATATGATGGACTCTTTCCCCCTTCTACCCTGCCATTCCCTTAATTCTTCCAGAATGTCTTAACCTTCATTCCTCTCTTTGGTAACAGATTGTTTCAAACAGATGGGTTCTGAAATTAATCCATCAAGGTTATATATGGCAGTGGGAGTCTTTCCATCCTTTTCAGGGGATTCCTTCTCATCTGCTAGATCAGACATTTTTCCCTCCTGTCATTTAGCGTACACTGGCTTAGGGGATGAGAGACACTGTCCCTCCTTGATAGTTAGAAGAATTTTATTCAAAGATGTTTCTGGTGCCAAAGAAAGAAGCCTGTTGGAGACCAGTTCTGGACCTTCCCTTTCTAAACCAGTATATGATAGCACCCAAGTTCAAAATGCTGACACTTCTTGCCCCATATTCTAAGTTTGAGTTTTCTAATGACATTAGACTTAAAGATGCATAACATCACCTTCCTATAGGTTCATACTTAAGGTGTTTCTTAAGGTTTTATGAGTCTGCATCATATTTTCAGTTCTCTGCCTTACCATTTCTACTGTCTACTTCTCCAAGGGTATTTACAGAGTGTCTAACTCCTGTGATCCTCCAGAGTGGAAGGTTTTTATACTTTCCTTATTTAGAAGACTTGGTTATCTTTGGAGCAACTTTTCAAAGTGTAAGGAATCCATCACTTAGGCAAGGGCTCTTCTGCATGATGGAATTCCAAAAGAACTTTCAGAAGTCTTTTCTGACTCTGATTGTATTCTGGGGCGTCTGCTGGACACCTCAGTTTAAAGAGCTTTTCTTCCACAGGAAAAAAATAGATAACCTAATCAAAACTGGATATTCTTGAATGTGTGTATGATTCTGTATTGACTACTGGAACCAAAAAAAGAAAAGAAATTCTACACCAAAAACATCTCCCACAAAGATGTATAGTTTAGCAGTTTCATTTCATGTTTGAACAAGACTTCATCAGAACAAGCTGTGTTTGTTCCCACTCCCTTATTTAAAACATTTTACTTGGTCACGTGACATACAGTCCTGTTAAAAATGTAAAAATGCACCATAAAATAAATTCTAATTCAAGTACAAAATAAATGTTATACCACATATTAAAATCAGTTAAAAAGAATCAAAAACACTGACACATCATTTAGAAAACTATTAATAGAAATCATTTTGTTCAAGCCTTATCTCTGTGCAACATTCATCTGTAATTGCCAGATCATAATGCCACTTTTTCCGGCACAGACAATTGTCCTGTCTTTAGTCTTAACACTGTATATATGTCAATATATTCTGTTCTTAAGTGGACCTATTGTCTTATTTTTTTTTTATTTTTTATTTTACATTTGTTTACCGGGCTAGTCCAGCTGGATATATTTCCATTTTCAGTAGAGGCCCGGGGAGAAAAGCTCCACATAAAACATAACAAACAGACATGATAATAATACACACATAGAATACACAGAAAAGAAAAAGATTGAATAAAAATTGATAATAATAAAAATGGTAATAAGATCAATAAAAATTAAGGCACATAATCAATAATAGGCAAGACTAGGATTAAATCAGATTCACAGCATCTTACTTAATACTAACAGGCTATATCTTGATGCTTCTGCTATAAAAGAAAAGTACAAGTAGGAGGAGAAGTAAAAGGAGTAGTGTTAGGTAAAAGAAGGGGTGAAAGTAGTTAAAAGTAAGAGAAAAGGGCTAGCAATAGGAGATAAGAGAGGAGAGAGAAGTAGGTAGAGCAAAAGGATTAGAAGGAGGAAGAAAATAGACAGTAAGTATAAGCACTCAGTAGGGTTAGAGGTCAGGTAAGGGGGGGGGGGAATCAGTCAGGTGTATTACATGAGCAAAGCCAGTGATTTTGGAAGTACAGTTTGATTTGTTGTTTGAAGAGGGGTAGAGATGTGATTAGAGTTAAATCCCTAGGTAGCAAATTCCAAGCTCGGCCTACAGTATTACTAAATAGAGAGTCTCCAGCAAGGTTGTGAGCCTTTTTAGGTTTGGTCAAGAATTTACAAGAGGAACGTCTTCCCAACATATAATGTATTGCAAACTGTGCAACTTGTGATATAAACACTTGCAGTTGCACAGTTATAATTCCTTGTGAATCTAGTAGTTTTTTAATAAAAAGTCCTTTGTTAATAAATCTGCATTGTTTGCAGGATCCATGCCATGAATCATGCAATATATTTCTAAAAAACTTCTTTTATTTCACAGACAATATTTGCTGCTTGCCCCTCATGTTTGGATACTGCAGATGGCACTATAATTCTATAAGGTGGATTTATTAAAGACTTGTGAGTTTTCAGAATGCCAGACAACAATGGGACTCTGAGATGTTTGACTGAGAGAAAATTAAACAAATTCTTGTCAATTTTCCAAGCAAAACATCAAGATACATGATGATTTTATAATGGGCAATGTCAATCATATTTTTAGCATTTCATAGGTGTCATCATTTAATAATGATTAGCATAGTCTTCATAGTCCACCAAAACTAATCCCCCACCTTTGTCAGGTTTTATTAAACTTACTAGTTTGTTAGACATTTCGTCCAATGTTACAGTCTCCTCCCTGAAAAGATTATAAACCCCCTTTCCTTTTAGTTGATACAAATATCTGAAATCACTTTCACATAGTTTCTCAAAAACACTTAATAGGGGGTGAAGGGGTTGCATACCAACATCATTGCTTGATTGCTTTTACATTTCTTTTAAATTAAACTTTGTAGTATAATTTTGCAGCTCAGTTAAGCTATTAACAGTATTGAATTGAGATATTGGAACAAACCATAAACCCTCCAAAAATAATTCCATGAGCACAGGAGTAACTTCATACGCACAATAATTAAACTTTGAAGTTGTTTCTAACATGGATAGTTAGCCCATCAGAATAGTTCATCACTTGTAGCTTTTGTTGTTGAGTCTTCTTCATGTTCGCCAGCCTCTTCCTTGAGCTTTCCTGTGAGTTTCAGCTTGTTGGGAGACTATGTTCTAATTTATTTTCTTTCTTGCCGGTCTCTTGGGATTTCCTCATATTCAGAGTGACTAAAAAAATTGACTGATGCATGACTTGTATCTATATTGTTATCACATCCCAATTATTGCATCCCTGAATAATTGTTCAGCATATAAGAAGTTTCATAATTCCTCTTATTCTTAGAATCCTTTTTTTTCCTTTTTCTACTCGTAGTCATTTTTGTCACTTGTCAACTTTTTTGTTTATGTCTATCAACCTGATGAAACACATTACCATAATTTTTTTTGTGCATCTCAAAAACTAAGTCTAAAGTAATAGATTTATCAAGGTCACAAATCTCCTTCTCTTATGTATCCATGGATCTGTTATTGCTGCAAAGTTACGTTAGGAAGCTTAATTTAAAATTATTATATCAGCACTTGTCAGATTGTTTAATGAAATCTTGTAAAGTGAGAGGATGCCTGAAGAATGGAGAAAGTGTTTTGGTACCGATTTTTAAGAATAAGGGTGATGTGCAGAGCTGTATTAACTACAGAGGGATTAAACTGATCAGTCACAGCATGAAGTTATGGGAAAGAGTAGTGGAAGCTAGGTTAAGAAGGGAGGTGATGATTAGTGATCAGCAGTGTGGTTTCATGCCAGGAAAGAGCACTACAGATGCAATGTTTGCTCTGAGAGTGTTGATGAAGAAGTACAGAGAAGGTCAGAATGAGTTGCATTGTGTCTTTGTGGATTTAGAGAAAGCATATGACGGGGTGCCTAGAGAGTAGTTGTGGTATTGTATGAGGAAGTCGGGAGTGTCAGAGAAGTATGTAAGAGTGGTACAGGATATGTACGAGGGTAGTGTGACAGCAGTGAGGTCTGCGGTGGGAGTGATGGCTGCGTTTAAGGTGGAGGTGGGATTACATCAAGGATCAGCTTTGAGCCCTTTCTTATTTGCAATGGTGATGGACAGGTTGACAGACGAGATCAGACAGGAGTCCCCATGGACTATGATGTTTGGAGATGACATTGTGATCTGTAGTAAGAGTAGGGAACAGGTGGACCCTTGAGAGGTGGAGATATGCTCTAGAGAGAAGAGGAATGAAGGTCAGCAGGACTAAGACAGAATATATGTGTGTGAATGAGAGGGAGGATAGAGGATTGGTGAGGATGCAGGGAGTAGAGGTGGCGAAGGTGGATGAGTTTAAGTACTTGGGAACAACAGTTCAGAGTAATGGTGAGTGTGGAAGAGAGGTGAAGAAGAGAGTACAGGCAGGATGGAGTGGGTGGAGAAGAGTGTCAGGAGTGATTTGTGACAGATGAGTACCAGTAAGAGTGAAAGGGAAGGTCTACAAGAGGGTAGTGAAACCAGCTATGTTATATGGGTTGGAGAAAGTGGCATTGACAAAAAGGCAGGAGTCAGAGCTTGACGTGGCAGAGTTGAAGATGTTAAGATTTGCACTGGGTGGGACAAGGATGGACAGGATTAGGAATAAGTATACTAGAGGGTCAGCCCAGGTTGGAAGGTTTGGAGACAAAGCCAGAGAGGCAAGATTATGTTGGTTTGGACATGTACTGAGGAGGGATGCAGAGTATATTGGGAAAAAGATGCTAAGGATGAAGCTGCCAGGTAACAGGAAAAGAGGGAGGCCTAAGATAAGGTTTATGGATGTGGTGAGAGAGGACATGCAGGTGGTTGGTGTGACAGAGCAAGATGCAGAGGACAGGAAGGAATGGAAACAGTTGATCTGTTGTGGCGACCCCTAACGGGAGCAGCCGAAAGAAGAAGAATATCAGCAATCGTCAAACAATGATGACACACATAAAAACGAAAAGACCCTGTAACAAACCTCATCATCTCCTATTAATTGTTTTTGAGAAACTATGTGAAAGGGATCTCAGGGATTTGTTTTAACAGAAAGGTAAGAGGCTTTATCATCTTTCCAGGAGGGAAATTCTAATATTGGAAAAATTGTGTAAGAACAAAATAATACATTTAGTGAAACCTGACAAGGGAAGAGTATTAGTTTTGGTGGACTATGGGAACTATGTTAATCGTATGGCTGCTTTGTTATTAAATGATGATGCCTATGAGCTTGTTACTAAATATATAATTAACATTGGAGCATATTTTAAAACATGTTAGTGACATTAAGCTAAGAGATCTAAAAAGCCCACTTTTGAAACACATAAAGCTCCTGGACTTAATGTGAATTTACCAATTAAACCTGCCTTGAAAGGGCCGAGGTTACATAGCAGGATTTGATTGGATATTATAGAGGCAGTGCCTCAAAAGCAGACAGTTGATTTGTTATTGCTTTATTATATATACTGTGATCTAGCTTTTAATGGCAGATCTGAAGAAGGGCTCTTTAAAACCCAAAAGCACTTATCCTGTTGATTTTATTGTTTTTATTAAGGCTTGGTTTTTAAGTTTTTTTTAACATTTAAACTGCTTGCAACAAATGTAGCAAGCAGATGCTACAGTTTATACCCCACATGGAGTGCTATAGTACTCAGGTTTTAGTTAAAAAAATATATTCTTTATTTTTAAAGTGTAGCAAGTGCTTGCTGCAATGCTATGCTCAGGTTTGACAGTGAATTCAATACCGGGTTTTAAAAGCTGGTATGCATTAAAGAGCAATCAGAAGCAGTCAGTCACAACCCCCAAGTTTCAGGATATTTCCAAAGTTCTGTGTTTATTAATCATGTTATCAGTTCACTACATTACCCTTTGGATTGTCTACAGATCCAAGGGTGTTCACATAATGTCTATATCCAGTCATAGCAGTCAGTGCAGACTGAATGGCATTCACATCTTTCCTTATTTAGATGACTTACTTATATTTGCTGATGTTAAGAGTCATTAACCTGGGGTTACAGCTCTTCTGACCTATTTCGGATTCCAGATAAATATTGCAAAATCCTCATTGACTTCATCTCACATGATTATGTTTCTCAGTTTCTTGTTCGATAACTTTCTTCAAAAGGCATTCCTGACTCAAAAGAAAATGGATTATTATTATCTGGAATTTTTCTTGAGCTTATACAATCAGTCTCAGACTTCTTCAAGAGAATTTCTCAGGATTGTAGGGTTCATGGCTTCTGTGATCCACATGATCCCTCTAGCTAGGTTACACATGATAAAGATGCAGCGGTTTCTTAAAAAAACATGGACCCCGCATATGCATTCTCTGGAACATCAAATTCAAATGTTGGGCTTTGTAAACAAGAAGCTTTATAAACAACAAATTCAATTGAACGCAGCACCCCTTCACAGACTGTAATGCAATATGCCACTACAGATATTTCAGATTATGCTTGGGGAACAATTTCCATGGGGGTAAAAGTGCAAGGCCTATTTGGAATCACTCAGTCAGACCAAAGCATCAGTATAAATGCGATGTTAGTCTCTTCATCATCTTTGGTCACCAAGACCTCCACATGTGATTGCAGACAATACCACATTCATGTGATACTTAAACAAGCAAGAAGGTACAAGGTCATATCCCCACTGCAGGTTGGCTGTGACGGCTTGGGAGTTAGCTCTACAGTATTCTTTAACTCTCCAAAGATCTTGCATTCTGTCAGAGCAAAACATATTGGCAGGCAAGTTGAGTAGGACCAGGACAGACCTTCATGAATGGAAGTTGAACAAGAGAATCTTCCAGGAACTGATGCAGTTGTGGAGAGCACCTCAAATAGATTTGTTCACTTCCTTACAAAACAGACAACTAAACAGATTTTGCACTAGGACTCCTTATAGGCAGGTTTGGAAAACAGATATATTTTCATTCTGTTGGACTAGAATGTTTCTTTATGCCATACCACCCATTCCACTGATATCAAGGATAATTCTAAACATTCAAAAGGATTCACCAGAAGTCATTGTGGTGACCCCCCTTTGGCTCAGGCAACATTGCTTCTCCCCTTTTTTATGGAGTTGACCAATAAGCTTCCTCACAGACTGGACCTGCTTACACAAGACACAGGAAATTTGATACACCCCAGTCAGAAACACCTACAACTGATTATCTGGATGATTTAATTCTAATATATTTTAGACACTTGGCGCAAGCACTAAAGTTCCAAGGACAATAAAGACCTGTTTTATGGTGCATTTGGAACATTGAATGGGTCTTTATTTCCTTGGAACTTTAGTGTTTGTGCCACGTTTCTTTTTTTTAATTTATTTTGTTTACCATTGCGTTTTCTGAAACATTTGCTATTGTGTTTATATTTTAAACACTTATTTAATGAGGGCATGGAACGGGTATTAAAGGAGGCAAGAAAACCTGCTGCTAGAAAACTTTATAATGGTAAGTGAAAGCAGTTTTCTAATGGGTGTCTAGCCAATAACAAGAGACCCATCAAGGATTTTGTACCACTGGTGCTTAAATAATTGTGTGAGCTACTTTCTTCTGGCCTCTGTTATTCCTCTATAAAGGTTCCTCTTGCAGCCATTTCACCATGCCAGTCCATGGACCCTCCCATTCTCCTTTGTTGTAAAACATTTCTGAAAAAGAATATTAAATCTAGGACCTCCATGTAAACATGTAGCTTTTCCTAGGAATCTCATCTTTCTGCTAAAGTAGGTGACTGCATCACCTTTTTAACCTGCTCGTTGAGCTGAGTTATGGTTCTTGGTTTGGATAACTGTACTCATCATTGCTCTGACATCAGCAAGAAGAGTATCTGAATTGCAAGCTCTCATGCTGGGTGAATCATATCTGGTCTTTCAAAGATATAAGGGTAACTTTTAAGAACAATTCCCTCATTTGTGCTCAAAGTTTATTTAGCGTTTACTGTGAAACAAGTCATCAGTCTCACAGATGTGTATCCATAACATAAAAAGCAAGGAGAAAAGACTCTGCATAAGCTGGACATGTATATGCAGCTGAGGTACTATCTTGACAGAACTAAGTCCTTTACAAAAGCTAACTAGCTATTGATATAGAATGATTTCCTTCAAGATGGCTGCATATCGAGTAACAGCTTATATCTAGTTTTTCCAGTGTGAAAACAGAAACACAGCAGAGAAAGCCAGTAGACTTGTGTTTCTTTGTAAATTTCAGTAACTGGCTAGTAACTGCACTGCCTGGATGCCAGGAATAAAGAAATACAGAAAACCTGGAAAAAATAAAACAACTACAAAAAGTGAGGAAGAAACACTGACTGAGTTCTGCAGCTGTTCAGCAAAAAGCAATGCAAGCTTCAGACATGACTTCCAGTAACCTACAGGAAAATACAAGACAACTGCATACATACCTGGTTAAACTAAACAAAACACTGATGGAGTATATCAACACAAACAGCAAAAGGCTGGTAAAATGGAAGAAGCTTTAAACAGATATTCCGATGAGATGATAAAGCTGCAAGAATCAGAGGTTTAAATAAAGAAATGGCTGGCTGAATATGAGACTTCTCAGGAAGAGATGTTTAAAAAATAATAGAATTAGAGGACAGAGCACATAGGAAAAACCTGAGATTTTCAGCTATGCCAGAGAAGCTGGAAGGAACAGGCTGCATTAATTTTTATGAATGCACAAATAAAGCCACTGGACTGGTATTCCGCAACATGAGTTTTAGTTGAAAGGGCACATTATGTGTGTGCTCCAAACCTGGCTGTAAGAAAGGAACCTAGACCTTGAATAGTAAAGAATGCAGTCCTACCAGCAGAAGGAGTTGATTCTGACAAAATTGTGGCAGAAGGACAAAGTACTAAAAGTGGAAGACAGCAAAGTGTTTGCGGAGAATGATTACTCATTGTACACTAGACAGAAGAGGAGCAAATTTATTCCAATGTCAAGCTACAGGTTTGAGATTCAAACTGCTGTACTCAGCTGTTTTCAATGTATTCTTTCCTGGAGGGACAAAATATTTTTTTGATGAAGTACATGCTAAGGAGGAAATACAATGGTTTGTCTGACAAAATGTAAGCTGTGAAACATAAGGAGATTCTGCTTCTTGTTCTTCTGGTAATAAAGACCACAGAGGGACTGTACCTGTGAGGCCTTTTCCAAATTTACAGCAGAAAATGTTGCAGAGAAGGAAGGGAGCATAAGAGGTGAGTAGAGGAATTGAGAGCACATTGATAATGAAGCAGAGACAGGATTTTGAGGATGAACAGTAATGAAACCAGTAAATTAATCTGGTGAAATAATTGTATTTATGAAATGTGACAGAACAAGAAAATCTGGAAATATTGGACTTTTTCAGAGTTTGTTGGACTTGTTGGGGACTTTAAAGCATGTACCCTATTTCATGTCATTAATGTTCAGAAAAGTGCTTTGAGGAGGGCTAGAGGAGGGAGAACGTTAACTGCATGTAAAGATTAAAGATTTTTTTCTTAAATAGTATCAGTTTTGTGGCACGTGGTTTTCTTTACATGCTATAAAGTAATTATTTCAGCTGTTTTTAAGTCTAATGGAGATTGTAATCAGGTGCTGCTGTTCTGTTTCTTTCTTTTACCTTTGTCTCACTTTTCTTGTTCATTTTTAAGAAGTATAGGCAATGCAGTGAATGAAAAGGGAAAAGTCTGGTTGAAGGCATTTTAGAAGAAAGGTCGGTATGTTTTTCTCATTCTTGCATGGGGAAATGACTGGATTAAAGACCTTGGATTGATTTATTGGCAAGTTTTAGGTGAGAGCAAGTAAATGAAGAAGAAAATTGAATATTATGAGGCTGTTTTTCTAGCAAATACATGTAGGCTCAGTAACAATTCTGCAGCTGGTCTTCATGTTACCATGGAAACAATCTGCTAAAGAGAAACTGGCTGCCTGGTTCTCATGTCTCTTTGTAGACAATCTGACAGAGAAACTGGCTACAGTCTGGTGGAGAGTGATTGGCTGAGGAAAAAAATGAGAAATTGGTTAAGAGATAATGTTTTCTGAAAGCATTCAGGGGATTTTCCAAGATAGTTAATGTTCTCTGAAAACATTCAGGGGTTTTCCCAGCTGGGAGACCTATAAAGATAAGACAAAACCAATCAGTACTTAGCAGAAGTACAGGCTGCACCATGCATTTTATCATGGATGGTTAACTCAAGTCTGTGAGTGTAGCTATCAATGTGAGACTTTTGTTCTTATTAGGAGGGTAAAGCATCAATATTTGAAGGTATACACAGTTTTGTGTGTTAGTATTAAGTTAATAGTTTTTTGGGGGGCATTGAGGGTGTGTTTGTTTTTTGTTTGAGGCCTTTTAATAAAACAAAAAGTTTTATAAAGTTTTATAAGATGTGACACAGGCTCAAATGGATATGACAAGAAACAACTGTATAAAAGTTCAACCTGCCAAACAGTGTATGCATGTAACACAAAAGCTGGAGCTAGACATTTAACAAAAAAGGTGATATACATAAAAGGTGGGAATAATAACTTTTTAATACCATGATGCTTTCTTTAATGCCTTTAAATGTAAATGGCTTCGTAGATAAATATGAACAAGAAAGAGCCGTGAACTATATAAAAATATAGAGTGCAAATAACTATGTTACAGGAGACATACTTAGAAATAACTGAACATGTGAATTTGATAAAAAAAAATTTTCAAGATGGCTATTCAGTGGAATACCTGGGACAAAATAAAAGAGGAATACTTGTATTAATTGCAAGAGGAGCTCCATTAGTGATAGAAGAAGATAAAAAGATACTGGCACATCTGTAGTGCTAAGGGACTACTGGCAAGGGAGGAAGATTACACTGGCATGTATTTACATTTCACATAAAACTGCTATAATGGAGCTTATGAAAATTCCAGGAGAAATAATCAGTTTTCAGCAAGAAATATTACTTGAAGGTGGGGACTGGAACTTGATTTGCCACAGCGAAAATGTGTCTGGGCGGCCCAGAAGGGAAAATGTAACAAAGGTGGGTAGGTTTTTGAAGAAATTTATGAAAATATTTGGCATGGAAAATGTGAATTCAGTAATGGGAGTTCGGAGTCAATTTACATATTATTCCCCAAGATATAAAAACTGGGGTCTTGATACCCACCCAATAATTTATTTCAGGCCATGCGCCAATGCAGGGCAATAAAATAAAAATGAGACATTGGTGCTTTCCCACCTATCTGTTGAAAAGAAAGGAATTTAAGAAATGGGTAGTGGAGATTATTCAGGAGCTATTAGAGAGGATAGAAATTTATTCTGAAAATATAGCCAGGAAGTGGGATACAATTAAGGTGGAGTTTAAAAATAGGGTAGAAATAAAAGAAAGGGAGCTATGGCTAAGAAGTAACAAGAAATATTTAGAGGGACTGACACGTGAAAGTATTACAGAATAGGGGGGATCTCACAAATCAAGAAGAGGATCAACTACGGAATGCTACTCAGAAAATAAGGGATTACCTCAATAATATGCATGAGCTTAGAAAGATTGCTGTTAAGCAACTGTTTTTTTATAATAACAATAGAGCACAAACACTTTTAGCACAATGACTCACGCAACAGAAAGTAGAAAGGGCTATCGCCAAACTTAGGAAAAGTATAACAATGAAGGTAACTAGACATCCTGTAGAAGTATTATAAATATTTTGGAAATTATGTGAGAGTATAAAGCAGAGAAATAAGAAAATTAAGAAAAGATAGAAATGGAAATGTTTATGAAAGAATTAAATATGCCAAGGTTAGAGGTAGAGAAGGCTCAATTACTAACAGGATATGAAGAGATGAGATAAAAATTCTGATGTATAACAAATCTACAGGAATTTCCCTAGGAATAGATGGTATTCCTGTGGAAGTTTGGAAGCTAGGAGAAAAAAACATAAAGATCTAGAAGTTTCTGTTTAAGAATATCTTAAGAGGAGGAGAAGTACCAACATTCTGAAAAAAGCAGTGGTAGCTGTAATACCTAAAGAGGGTAAGGATCCATCACATCCAGCTTCATACAGGCCTATTTCAATATTGAACCATGACTATCAAGTGTTCATGTCTATTATTGCTAAAAGAATGGCAAAAGTAATGCTAACACTGATAAATATGGATCAGTGTGGTTTTGTGGAGAGGAGGCAAACATTTAGCAACATTAACAGAACATTGATGATCCAGAGGGAAGCAGAATGCAAGAAAATATCATTGTTGTTGGTGGGTCTTGATGCAGAGAAAGCATTTAACAGAGTAAGCTGTGACTTTATGAGCAAGGCAGTGGAAGCATTTGCACTCCCTGAAAAACTATATAAGGTTGATTAGGAGGATATATGAGGGACTGATGGTGAAAATTAAAGTGGATGGGGTTCTCTCTGATAATTTTTGTTTGAGTAGAGGAACCAGGCAGGGGTATCCTTTTTCTCATTTATTATTTGCATTATATTTAGAACCATTGACAAAAAAAAATCAGGGACTCAGAAATTCAAGGATATGATTGGTCTGATAGTCAAGAAAAACTGGCTATATTTGCAGATGATATTATTTTATAGCTGACAAAACCAGAAAGAGACATCATGGTGTTGTGGAACATTTTGAGACAGGTTCAAATATTTTCGGGATGCAAAATTAATGAAGCTAAAACAAATGCAATAGCTGTAAATTATATACCCACACACAAATTGGTTCAGCAATACCCACATTTATGGAGACATGATAAAATGAAGTATTTAAGAGTATGGATGAAAAATTATTCTGGTGTGGCAGCTAAGGATATGTGGGAAGAGACTAAACAAATAATACAAAAACTGAGAAAATGGAAACTTTGTTATATGGATATGGATAGTAAGATGCAAGCAGTTAAAATGTTTTTAGTCTTACACATTGGTCAAGCATATTTTTATCAACCAGAAGAGAAGTTGTGGGTAGCAATTAATAAAGAACCGAAGGAATTTATCTGGGAGGGGAAGACGGCAACAGTCAAGTGAGATAAGCCGATTCATCCAGTAGAACATGGGGATTGGGATTACCAATTTGAAGGGGTATTTTCGAGCTGCACAGTTACGGCTCCTATACATAATACAAGCAGAAGACTATAATTCAAAGTAGAAAAGGATGATGATGAAATGGGGGTAGGGGGAGCTTAAGAAACAGGAAGAGACTGGCATTTTGGGTGCAGGCCTTTAAGAAGAATAACAGTAATCATACAAAATGTTATATCCATAAAGCCGCAAAAAGTATTCTAAGAACTAAGCCAACACAGGAATGAAGAAAGGAGATTCTGCTGATAGGGATGACTGCAATTAGGGTTACAAGCAGTAGGCAAATGGGGCTGGAATTTATTGGAGAAAACTGGCAAAGGAACCAAGATATTGGAAGCAAATGACTAGAGAAAGAAAGATGATAGAATGGGAAGACACCAAGAATTTATTTGGACTGCAGGTTACAGATTGCCTTCCTCTCACTGAGACAGATACCTGGTGTCAAAACCATGGCCTCAAGCTAAATGCCAAAAAGTGCATAGTCATCCCCTTTGGAAAAATCAAAGTACCTACAAACTACCACATAGGTGGTAGCCCCCTAAATACGGAAGATGTAGTAAGGGATCTGGGGACCCAAGTAGATAGTAAGCTCTCCTTTAATAATCACATTGCCAAAGTGGTTAGAAAATCCTTCTATGTGGCCCACCTAATCACAGAAGGGTTTGCATCCAGATCAAAAGAGGTCATTGTGCCCCTCTACGCATCACTCATCAGACTCATCATATAGTACAACACCCCATTTGGGATGTACCTTACAAGACACCTGCAACAGCTGGAAAGACCCCAGAAGTACCTCACCAAGAGGATCACTGGCCTCAAACAGATGCCCTATGCAGTTCGACTGAAGAAACTCCAGCTGTACTCGGTTGCATACCGCCTACTCAGAGGTGATCTCTGCCTGACATACAAGGCGATGTCCAACACAGAATTGATGGACATGCTCCACCTAAAGAAAACCATATCCCCTCGAGCCACACGGTCTAGGGATGTAAACCTCACCACAACAATAAATATGATGTGCTGGAGGGATAGATTCCTGTCCCAGAGACTTCCCATGCTCTGGAACAAGATTCTAATCTACATTAGGCAGAGCTCCTCACTAATACTCTTCAAGAGAAACCTTGACGAGTGGATGGGAAACAGAAAGTTTACCCCAGGGATCACTTCAGTGGCACTGCTAGACAGTGGCACAGGGAACTAATCTAAGGGGGTGGTGAAAGCCAACACATTCCGGCTAGGCTTATAAATGCCTTTGGGCAGATAGCCTAGTACCTACCTATGAATCTATGAACCTATCAAGGATTGATATCAAAGTATACTCAGATAAATAAAGGAGGGGAGTCCTAAACAAAAGGTCAGCACTGGCAGAGTTTTTAGCAGACTCTAGAAGAGAAGCTATCATTAAAAAGGGAATAATTAGTAGAGCATATAACATATTGCATGATAACTATAAGAATCGATCAGAGGAGGTTAGAAAGGCTTGGGAAGAGAGATTGGATGAGCAATTCACAAAAATGCAGTGGGAGGATATATGTATGTCTCCCAAATATGAAACAAAATCTAGAATACTTAGGATTTTTGCTTGGAAATATATACATAGATATTTTTATACCCCAAGTAGATTCCAGAGAATTTTTCCTCAGGTGGATAACAAATGTTGGAGGTGTGACGGGGTAGAAAGATGTAACCGGGAACATATTTTCTGGTATTGCAGTGAGTTGGCAGATTTTAAGGATTCACTGTGGGATGCAATGTTAAAGATGCTGGGTGAGCAGATTGGAGTGTAAAAGGAAATGTTTTTTTCTGAGCTATGATACGGAATTGGAATTGCCTACACATGGTAAGGCCTTGCTTTGTCTAATTATGGCGGCTGCCAAAAAAGCAATTACTAGAAAATGGTAATCAAAGTCTAAACCAACTATATTGGAAGCAGTGACTGTAGTAACAGAGATAAAACAACTGGAACTGAGATCTTTAGAAAAGGGTAGGAGCAAGCTACATAGGAAAAAATGGGAATTGTGGGATCAATACATACAGGGGAGGAATGAGGCTTAAAAGAAGACAGGACTTAAATGAGCTAAGTTATGTTTGACTAAAATGATTATATATGAAAAGTAATGCATAATGTTGGCAACTGGGAATGTGTCAGTTTGGTTTATAATGTAAAATGCATGCAACTAGGATTGTGTTGGTGTGGTTTGTTTTCATTTATATACATGAACGATTGTCTATGTCATAAGTGATAATTTAATAAAGATGTTTCTTGTTTAAAAAAGGGGCAGGAATTGAATAATTTATGTAATGTTGTTTATGTTATATGATATATAGCAATATATGTGAAATATAATGTTTGTTAATATGAACTTGTTGATACAGTTTGATTAGTTTTATATAAATGTAAATTTGCCTATGTCACAAGTGATAACTCAATAAAGTTTATTTTAAAGAAAAAAGCTACTCGTAGCAGTGATCATTCGAACATCTGCTGTTATAGTCTAAGTTTACTTACACAACTGTACTTTATCTTAAAAGCAACTCATTTATTGCTTGTTGTACCGTAGCAGTCAATTTAAACGTATTTTGGCGGATTTGTTTAAAATCTCTGTCTCCTCAATTTCACTTTCATACAACTTTTCATCTGGCAACAAAGGTGAGTTGAGTATACTTGGATTTTTTAAGACATTGTTAACCTCCATGTCAGCAGACGTAATACATTTCAGATTTAATTTACAAGTGTATATTTTTAGTTACAGTGTTTTTAATGCAGTAATAGCAAGTGGTATTGACATCCTTCTGGACAGATCAGCCATCAACCCTTTTACTAGCACTCTTATTTTTTTCATTATTCAGGTGCTTGTTAAATAAATTTAAAACTCAAACTGCGCAGTCATTTTTGCTGTCTGTTGTACTGTGTTTGTTACTGTTGAATGGTCTTCACTGTTATTACTGTTTTATGTGTGGGCATTCTTGAATAACTTCCTCTACCCATGCCCTGTTGTTCCCCTGTGATGGTCCTTTCTGGCAAACTGGTATTGTCTGATATTGTTTGTTTGAACTATGGATGATTCTGTTATGATTCTCCCCCAGTTTACTTGATGCCTTTGAAACTTCTCCCATTTTTATTGGCCTTCTCTTCCTGTGTTCATGTTTATCAGCAGCCCCCCCCCCCAAAAAAAAAAATCTCCTTGATCATCATTGGCTGATTGTGATGATGTCCATCAATTTTTCTCATATTTTATTTACCTTTTGAATTATAATAAACAGTATCATTGAAATAATCATTATTGTCTCACTCATTTGTTGAACTTTGAAACCTCATTTTCTTATAAACTCTCCTGAGTAATTTCAATCCTCACTTCTCATTTTTGATCTTGTGCATTTGCTAAGTAGTTTTTTTTTTTCAGAATTGAAAAGGTCCAAAAAAGTACTATGGTAATAAAAAAATCATGTTCAGTACTTGGACTGACTATGTAGATAGGGATAAAGCCCTTCAAGTGTGAAGTATTTGGGTTAGTTGCAGGTCGTAGTCCAGACTGACAGCCATCGAATCCCCCATTTATGGCACCATTTTCTTAGCTACTGGTTGTAATTGTATGGCAGACTACTGTATCAGTATGCAGGTGGAAAATGAATTGCACTGGGTTTGGCATTATAAATATAGTAAGAGATGTGTTGGTTTGATTCTAAGCTGGAGGACCTTCAGTGTGGATTGTGCATGCCCTGCCCATATCTACGTGTTTTTAAAAGATATTATATTTTTCTCCAATCTCCAAAAGACGTACAGTAGAACTGGCATTCTCCATATTGAATACAGGTGTGTGTGTGTGTGTGTGTGTGTGTGTGTGTGTGTGTGTGTGTGTGTGTGTGTGTGTGTGTGTGCTCATTGGGAGGTCTGTGTTTTGTGTATGAGGTTCTGATTTTGTTGAGCTTATGGCTTTTGATGATAAAGTTGAGGCTTTTGCTGGTTGTTTTCTTTAGAACCTCTACATATATTGTGTGCATATTCTTGTTAGATAGAACTGCTGCTAGGAATTTGGCCTCAGTTTGTAAGTGTAGATATTTATCACATTATCAATAGGCGATTTCTGTATTTATGAATCATTTCTTACACTGCCTTACAAAAGTTAACTTCCAATTCCTTGAATGTTTAATGTATGTAGTATTTTTGCTTCTCATTGAAAGTAAGACCCTTCCTTTAAATAAATTTAAAAATCAACAAAATGCGTGATACTAGTCTGTTATATTTAGCTGTACGTTTATTAAAGGGCCACTGAACTAGCACGCTGTGCAGAAAGCTTATAGGAATAGACTGCACCATTAAAATTCAGTGTATTACTACTGTACAGAAAAATATAGTATACATATACATTTATGTGCATTTCTATCTGCATTTTTTTTAGTTGCACGTACATCAGTACAGAAATACACAACACGTGCCATTCACCATTCTTTTCAAACAGGAAGCAGTGGCTAGAGTCAGCCTGTAATTAGCCCCCAGAGTTCCCATCTTATTGAAGTCAGCTTGTCTGAGTAAACCTTATTGGAAAAACATGCCAGCTGTGGGGTAGATTCAGTGATGAGTGGCCGCATGCAGGCAAGTTGTGATTCAGAAAACACGACTACATGACTCTGCTAGACCATATAATGTGTTTGGACATGTTATATGCTGATGAATGAGTAATGAAGTACTGCATATGTTAATGAGGCAAAACAAGATGGCAGAGGGATTCGGAGACAATTAATTTCAGCTCAGCAACACTGTGCAAACCTTAGATTTGTATTTGGCCAAATGCCTGTGTTTAGACAGAGTGCTTTGCACAAATATGCTTGGGGTTGTCACAATTATTGTAAATGTATATCTGCATAAAGCTCTTTTTGCAGCTGCTGTGCCTTATGATAAGTAACATCGGCTTCCGTGGTGCAGAGTCATCCGATCATGGTTAACATTTCATGCCTCAGGGACACCATGCAGGAAATTTTGAAGATGTGTCAGTCTCATCTGCAACACAATGGGAGTTATGGAATACTATAATGGGAATAGAGAAAACATATTATTGTAAATGTAAATTCTTTCTTATATTCTGTAATTCTGAATGCTTAACGAGGTGTGTCTGAACACACTAACTGTAGCCTGAGATTCCTGTACTGTTATTGTAACAGGCAACAAAGCAGCTGGCATATGTTTCCTGTTTGTCTATAACTAAATAAAACTGAGGGAAGGGATAGCTATTTGGACTACTTTAAGATAGTACTAGGAAAACAACATAAAGATGTCATAGGGGCCTGTGCCATAATTTATACAAATTAAGTTTTCTCAAGTACAGCAGTTCACTAAGTACGACTGTAAGATGGTAAATAAATGTTCAAGAAATAAATGAGCTCAGCTTTCCTTTTTTTAGTAAAAAAGCAGTGATATGCTGACATGCATGTACTTTTCACATGAATAGTTGTAAGATTCTGATTTTTTTTATTTGTATCATGCCATGTGTGCCTCGTGCTATATCGAATGTCTTTTAAAATATAAAAAGGGTTGTCTTTTCTTGTGCACTACTTAGAAAATTCTTGATCCCCCTTGTGAGCTGTGATTTGGAATAAATATTATATTAATATAGCCAGATACTCTGTCTTTTTATTATTTCCTACCTTAACAGATGGTGCCATGACTTGAATTTGAATCAGAGGTATCAGCAGTGGCTGTTTGTCCAAAGTGCAGAAAGTTTCTTAATGAAAAAGGGTTCTCATATCAAGTAAAACTTTTAAAGTGAGACCTCATCTTTCTTTTATACATTGACTCTCAGGCTGCTAGTCTTATCTAACTGTACAAATGCTGTAAGTAAATGTGTATTAGAATTAAAGGTTTAACCTTCTGTAATAGAGGCCCATAGGATGTATACAAATGCCCCCCTAAGGACATTGCGTGTCAGCTATATGGCTTTTGAACGTCCATAACTTTTACTTTTTCTTTTTAAGTCTTTTTAGAAGCCATAGGCTTAAAATAGTATTTGAAAAGCATTCTGGTCATGAAGATCATGTAGAAACAGTAGCAGCAGTAGTGGACTCTGCTTTTATGCATGGTTTGCAACTTCAGATTCAGACTGCCTTAAAACAGATATTACTTAATTGGCAAAGAGAAACACTAAAAAAATTACTGACGTATGCTGAACATTGCACTTAAAACACAGAGAAAAAATGAGGAAAGCAGAAGAAAGGATTACGGATTTGCAAATCAGAAGTTATGAAAAGGGGACAAGTAAGGGAAGAAGAAGAGGAAGATTTTGAGGTAATTGTAGGCAACGCCACCATGGGAAGTACACAGCAGAATGGTAGGGGAGAGAGGCAGGCTCATGCCACTGGTACTCCTCCATCCCCAGGCAACAAACTCTGTTTCAACTATTTAGCTGTACGTTTATTAAAGGGCCACTGAACTAGCACGCTGTGCAGAAAGCTTATAGGAATAGACTGCACCATTAAAATTCAGTGTATTACTACTGTACAGAAAAATATAGTATACATATACATTTATGTGCATTTCTATCTGCATTTTTTTTAGTTGCACGTACATCAGTACAGAAATACACAACACGTGCCATTCACCATTCTTTTCAAACAGGAAGCAGTGGCTAGAGTCAGCCTGTAATTAGCCCCCAGAGTTCCCATCTTATTGAAGTCAGCTTGTCTGAGTAAACCTTATTGGAAAAACATGCCAGCTGTGGGGTAGATTCAGTGATGAGTGGCCGCATGCAGGCAAGTTGTGATTCAGAAAACACGACTACATGACTCTGCTAGACCATATAATGTGTTTGGACATGTTATATGCTGATGAATGAGTAATGAAGTACTGCATATGTTAATGAGGCAAAACAAGATGGCAGAGGGATTCGGAGACAATTAATTTCAGCTCAGCAACACTGTGCAAACCTTAGATTTGTATTTGGCCAAATGCCTGTGTTTAGACAGAGTGCTTTGCACAAATATGCTTGGGGTTGTCACAATTATTGTAAATGTATATCTGCATAAAGCTCTTTTTGCAGCTGCTGTGCCTTATGATAAGTAACATCGGCTTCTGTGGTGCAGAGTCATCCGATCATGGTTAACATTTCATGCCTCAGGGACACCATGCAGGAAATTTTGAAGATGTGTCAGTCTCATCTGCAACACAATGGGAGTTATGGAATACTATAATGGGAATAGAGAAAACATATTATTGTAAATGTAAATTCTTTCTTATATTCTGTAATTCTGAATGCTTAACGAGGTGTGTCTGAACACACTAACTGTAGCCTGAGATTCCTGTACTGTTATTGTAACAGGCAACAAAGCAGCTGGCATATGTTTCCTGTTTGTCTATAACTAAATAAAACTGAGGGAAGGGATAGCTATTTGGACTACTTTAAGATAGTACTAGGAAAACAACATAAAGATGTCATAGGGGCCTGTGCCATAATTTATACAAATTAAGTTTTCTCAAGTACAGCAGTTCACTAAGTACGACTGTAAGATGGTAAATAAATGTTCAAGAAATAAATGAGCTCAGCTTTCCTTTTTTTAGTAAAAAAGCAGTGATATGCTGACATGCATGTACTTTTCACATGAATAGTTGTAAGATTCTGATTTTTTTTATTTGTATCATGCCATGTGTGCCTCGTGCTATATCGAATGTCTTTTAAAATATAAAAAGGGTTGTCTTTTCTTGTGCACTACTTAGAAAATTCTTGATCCCCCTTGTGAGCTGTGATTTGGAATAAATATTATATTAATATAGCCAGATACTCTGTCTTTTTATTATTTCCTACCTTAACAGATGGTGCCATGACTTGAATTTGAATCAGAGGTATCAGCAGTGGCTGTTTGTCCAAAGTGCAGAAAGTTTCTTAATGAAAAAGGGTTCTCATATCAAGTAAAACTTTTAAAGTGAGACCTCATCTTTCTTTTATACTTTGACTCTCAGGCTGCTAGTCTTATCTAACTGTACAAGTGCTGTAAGTAAATGTGTATTAGAATTAAAGGTTTAACCTTCTGTAATAGAGGCCCATAGGATGTATACAAATGCCCCCCTAAGGACATTGCGTGTCAGCTATATGGCTTTTGAACGTCCATAACTTTTACTTTTTCTTTTTAAGTCTTTTTAGAAGCCATAGGCTTAAAATAGTATTTGAAAAGCATTCTGGTCATGAAGATCATGTAGAAACAGTAGCAGCAGTAGTGGACTCTGCTTTTATGCATGGTTTGCAACTTCAGATTCAGACTGCCTTAAAACAGATATTACTTAATTGGCAAAGAGAAACACTAAAAAAATTACTGACGTATGCTGAACATTGCACTTAAAACACAGAGAAAAAATGAGGAAAGCAGAAGAAAGGATTACGGATTTGCAAATCAGAAGTTATGAAAAGGGGAGGACTGGGCATTGGAGTGGAGAATGTTCTTATAGACACAGGCAACAAGACAACTTGAACATCTGGCAACCAGACTTCACTAATGCTCCCTGCCCATACCCACCAACAAAGGCTCAGAGAAGTCAGGAAGCTCCATACTGACAACACTCTGATGAAGGATAAAAGGTAAACCTAAATGCTTTACTTACAATTAATTGAAATGGACCGAAGTATAGGAAAGCAGGAAGTCCCATTTTTAATTGATGCAGGTGCAGCTGGGTCTGTATTTAAAGTGAGTTTATCTTGAGAAGAGAAAGTAAAAGTAGTTGGTATGACTAATTGTTCCTATTGTTTATCCTGTGTCACAGCCTATGCCTGTGTCCTTAGGACCAATAGAAGAGAAAAATGCATTCTTGTTAAGTACCACAGCACTGGTAAATTTAATCTGAAGAGATCTGTTATGTAAAAGAGGATGCACTATCAGTTGTATCCCTGAAGGAGTATTAGGATGTCCCTGGTGAGGCAGAGAAGGAAGCTTTTTTTTGGTCCCCTCAGACCTCAGTGTTACTGGCTCAGCACCCAGTATCCAGTGTTCATGCAGGTCTACTAGCTACTATCCAATCCCCCGCGGGCTTGCCCTATTTTTTACTGGGGCTGGTCATGTATCCTGAGGATGTCCTGGGGCTAACCTTATCTGTGCTTCTGTCTGGGGAGATTTTTTTGTGTATGACCTATCCACCCTAACACTCCCCCATGCTGGATGATTATCAACTCCTCTCTTTGGACAACACCTTTCCTTAGGGAGCATATCATCAAGCGCTCTCCTACCTGGGATGAGCACACCCATCCCTTCTCTGCCACTCTGTCGTTACCCGAGCTGCTAAGCTAACCCAGGTCAACTGGGCCATAATCAAAGCTTTATCCCATTATGTCACCAGAGCAGCAGGCAGAGATGGACATGTTAGCAAGATTGAACACTGAAGATGAAATACAAGCATCATGACTTCAGACAGATGAGGAGTTACTGCAACAGGTACTCAAAAGTATACGGGCACAGCCTTCTAATGAGGAAGACAGTTAAAATCTGCAGAACCAGTGAGAATATGAGTAGATTCAAATAAACAACTTCCTAGAGTACCATAATATCACACTGAAACCAGAAACAGAAGAGTGAATACAGTCTGTTATCTGGTCTCTGCTACAGCATGGAATAATCGTGCATACTAGAAGCTGTTATAACACTTCCATACTTCCATTTAAAAAGCTTGGCTGAAACACCTACAGGTTTGTGCAGTATTTGAGAGCTATTTTCCTTTTACCCAGTTATTCCTAATCCATTGACTATTCTTAGCTGTATGCCACCATAAATGCCCCATCAGGTGAACCAGGAAGGATGTATGCGAACTGCAAAGGTGGTTACCTGTAATACACAGGGTATCATCTACAATATGTATACAGGCCACCTATGCAGTTTTGACAACTCCAGCATACAGCACACTTATCACCTTTATCAACAGTTTCTAAGATATGACTTTGACACAGGAGCAGATTGTGTGGGATGCTGGATATTCTCCAGAACCCTGGCTGATAATACCCATTATAAATTCAGTCAGACAGTCAGACCAGGGGTACAGCCATGTGCTGTCATAAATCAGAAATATTTTACAGAGTGTGTGTGTAGAATGCTGAATGCATGTTATCACTGTTTGGATACATCTAGTGCTGCCTACAGTTTGTCCCCACCATGTGTGCCAAAATACTGACTGTGCAGGTTATGCTACATAATATTATAGTTATGAGGCAGTTATAGCAATGTGGTCATCAGTTCCCAGCAGTGGGGAATGATGTTACCAGATGGAGGTGGGCACAGTATGCTGTGGCATTAACAAAGAGGTAGAAAAAGGCAGTGCATTGAATATAGCTTTACAACATAATATAATACTTAAGCAGATTCACTACAGTAAATGTTTTGCATGCAGAAATACAGGACTGTGCTTACCTTGTGAATTAGACAAAGGCAACCCAAGAAATAATTTACAGAGGGCAGGACCTAGTTATAATTTGCCCAAGTGGGCAAGGGAGTACAGGAGTACATGGCTTTCACAGGTAAGTGTATTAGTGTGAGTGCTGAGATGCACTAAAAGGAAAAGTGCTTCTTTGTGTAGTGTGAATAGTGGATTGGGTGGTGGTTAACATTTAGAAGGGCCAAAGTCAGTAGATGTTTGGGATGTGCCGAGGGCTGTAGGTGTATGTCTGCAAGGACACAACCACATGATGTTGTGTAGCACTGTGGCTTGTCTTACTGGATAAGTCCAGTGCATGCACGGCAGTGGGTTCATCTTCCCATCCGTGTCCCTACTCACTAGAGCTGTCTTTGCCTGAGGTTGCACTGGCTGTGCCATAGACTAGGCTAGATTTTGATGTAGTATCTGACTGTGACAGATGTCTGCTGGAAGATGTGCCAGCATAACCATGACCATGGGGATGAAGTATAGACACATTCACAGCTGATACTGCCGTGGAAGTGCTAGCACTGCAGGAATGGGATCTTGCCCATCTACAGTCAAGTTAGCTATCATTGGTGAATATAGCCAATGAACAGCCACAGTGACTTCCTCTCTCCCCTGACCGATGATCCAGAGAAGACACTGTATGGTCGAATGTGTCATTTAGTCTGTCCAATGAATCACATATAAGATCATGCAGTCCCACAGATCAGAATGCACAGCCTAGCTATCCTTCACTTCCTCTGCAAAGGCTGTTGTGTAACTAAGCTGTTGCTTCATGATGGGCGTACACATACATTAGATACATACCTTCTGTGAGCACCATTACCAACCTCCCTTGTAGATCCAGATTCAGATATCTCTCCAGTGGAAGTCACCACACTTTTTTGATCTATAGGGTCTCCATCAGCCTTTCCACTGTAAGATGCTAGTGTCTCCCAGGTATCCACAAACAAACTGTGCCCATACTATGAGCAGGAGATGTGGGGATTACACTTTGTGTCCAACACACACTCTGCTCCCCTTGTCTGTGCCAGCTCATGCCCATAATCATTGTCACAGACTACAGATCCTCCAATACCAGGAGGGTGCAGTTCCGCAGTGCTGGTGCCAGATATAGAATTACATGTGAATACTCCAGAGTACAAAATGATCCAGTGCAAATAGTATGTAGCACCATAACTACACATGCAACTGTTATAAATATGATAGCAAGTAAGAACTTTATCCATATATTATGCATATGGATGTGAACTCAGATATCAGATGTTCCTGTATGCCATAAGTGAGGCAGCTGTTAGAAACTGTAATGTAACTAAGAGATAAAGATGGGTTGCAGATCTGAAACTAGAACTACATTCCTGGAACATCTTAAGCTGAAATTCTCAGGGCCTGTCCAGCTGTGCCTCAGTGTCCAGCACCACACTGTAGGACTCTGTGGAGATGGTATTGCTTTTAAGTGAGGCCAGGAACTCCTGCTTCTCCATAATGGATGCTTCAGTAGACAGACCACAAGCTGTTATCCTCCATTCCTGTGCCATTGACTCTGCTTTCTGAGTGGCAGCACAGATTATATCTGACACCCTGTGGCAGACCATATTGTAATTGTGATCCTGGCCACCTACAGCATTAACATCATTGGTAATTTCATGCCAGACACGGTCACAGAAGAGCTGGTTGAACAAATGGACTTCAGAGATCCATTTACTATGGAGACAGAGAGTTTCTAATACCACCTCATTTTCAGCATTCATAAACTTGGGATTGTCCGTGAACATGGAAGCATCAGCAGATGCAGTGGCTCTTTTTATGTGGAAACCAGTGAAATTAACAGTCATGCTCCTGTATGGGTCTTAGAAATTATAATAATATTATCTTAATAAGCCAGCTAGTATGCTAGAGTTAAGCTTGAGTCTTAACATATGTGTACCAACAAACAATCTCTATATGAATGTCAGGCATGAATTTCAACTCAGTATATTCCTCTGTTCAACAAAAACAAGCATAAAAGTGCAACATAACAAGCGCATGAGCATTACAGCAGACATGGTGCAAATTAACAAAGTGACATCTTTTATAGGCTTTACATTAAACAACAGACAAAAAGCTACCCTTGGATAACTAAGAAGTGTAGAAAGTAGCACTTACCTGTGTACGCAGATATTTAGCAACAAAGGTTTGAGGAAATGCAGACATCACAAAAAAGGTATATAGCAAGTAAAACCAAACTTGTATTTGTTTGTTTGTTTGTTTGTGTTTTTCAGCTTTTCCCAGTTAGGGGTCGCCACAGCGGAACTCCGGTCCGCTAATGATTGGTAGTGGATTTTTACGTACCGGGTTACCAGCCCTGACGCACAACCTTCAACGAAGGCACGCCCCATTCACGTATGCCTCCACACAGAAGACGCTCTAGCTGAGAATCGAACGGGACGTCTTGCTATGAATCCAAAAACAAAAGAAAACCTCACTAAGTATTAATTGTGAAAGCCTGTTTTATAACTTATTAAATATTTATCCATGGTTCCTCGTCGTCTTGTATTTTTTTGTTTTTAGGATTCAGACATCATTCATTGTTTTCTTTCATAGCATGATGAGGATCTGTGCTTCAAGTCACTCTTATATCATGGAAATTCACCCCTGTATATACAGTGATTCTACTAATTAGGGCTTGTCTCATTAATGTTTTTGAATCAGTCAATTTGTACAATGCACAAACCTGATAAACATCATGTTTATTTCTACATGATGCTATACATACATACACCTGAGTACCTGCTGGACACTGGCATGAGCAATCAGCCTATTACTTTAGTGACAGGGAAATTGTCATCCCATAATTAACCATCTGAAGATGAAGTCACCACATAGCATGTATTCTCAGCAGCATACAGAGAGATGGAGGACTGCCATGTATCATGCTTTAAAGTGCCCATGTTATCATAAAAATTAAATCTATACTTCTGTCTGCCATTCATCATGCAAATGAGGGGCGTGAAGGATGGGGCACATGCTTTGGGTGCCAGTTGTCTGCCACTTTTCCTGAGATGTTTCAAGGTGAAGCATCATGGTTGTAGATGGAGAGGAGAGTGGTCATTTTAGAGCACAGTGATGGTATGAGGAGCCCAACATTTTTCAGAACATAAAAGTATTACAGTAGGAGGCTTCTGCAAGGTGGCTATACCAGGTCACAGTATAAGGCTGGTTCCTGGAATAGTTTGGCCAAGGCTGTTACTCATACTACTGGAATCCCACACATAGGGGAGTAGTGTTGTCACAACTACAGTGACATGAATTGATGTGAGCCTGACCTCCTTTGCTAATGGGAGGCTGAGGTTAGGGTCCAGTCATTACCTCTGTACTGTAAGTATGAAATCTTCCAGTAAACCAAATACCCTGCCATTGCATGATAACATCCAATTTTTCATTATGAACTTTAATATCCCCAGCCCCTGCAAGGAATGAAAGGAACATGTGGATGCATGGAAGCTGACTACAGTACCTAAAAGAGCATCAGGGTGATTATAGATGCTGTCATAAAAAAATAGCTATCAGCTGGATTCAGTAAAGCCTACACAGTCTGCTAAGATCGTGTCCGTGCCACTGTGCACCGTTTTGGATTCAGTAAGCTGCTCTACATGGTGTGTAGAGTTGCACAAACACAGTAAACATTGTGGCATGCAAACTACAGCATAAGCAGCTGAATTGTATGCTAATCAACCAGTCCAAGATGGAGGAGCTATTCACCAAACTATAAAGCAACTGTGTAGACTCAGTGCTGGTTTTCCCTGTGAATTCCAAAACCTACTGGAATACAGCCATGAAAAGGAGTCTACACAAAAAGAATGTTAGGGGCTGCTGTTGCTTTAATCAATGTGTATGGGCAGGTGGCAGAAGTCTATGCTGCTGCTGCTGCCTATAGACGACAACCAAGAAGAAGAGTTTTTAGACTCCGGTAAACTTATCACAATCTGCATGACATGGAAATTGTAGAGCACTATGGGGTAGATACAGGCACAGTACAAGAACTCTGCAACCTCTGTCATCCTCAACTCAGACCCTGGGCAAACCAAAGGGAGCCAATACCAGTGGAGACCAAGATATGTGTAGCCCTTAGAATTTTAGCTATAGAAACCTTTCAGAGACCAACAGGAGACATGACGGGGGTTTCACAAGCATCAGCATCCAGGATTCTCCATCAGTTCCTGAATGCTATTCTCCAACATGCCAATGCCACATGTATTTTCCCCGTGCCCCTGAGGCCAGAGCCACAAATATGCCCACATGTAATCAACCTGAATATGTTAACTGTATCAAAAAATATACCTTCCAAAAAATTAAAGTTAAAATTGATAAACAGAAATTTTTTGCTGTCAGTATTCTACTATCCAAGATGTATTTAACAATTGATATAGGTAGGCCTATGTGGAAGATATTCCTGGGACATACATTTTTCCTGTCTGAAACAGCAGCACCAACATCAATGACATGCTGTTGTGCACTTTCCAGTGAGCTGTCTAGATCCCTGATAGTGGACAGAAACTCTTCATTTGGTGTCAGTGGTGGCTCTGTAGCAGGTCCTCACGTTGGCCACTGCAGCTGCTCTCCTCTGGTCTGATGAAATCATGTCAGTGGCCCTATGGCAGACCTGATCATATGTCCTGCTGTGTCCAACCACAGCATTAACATCATCCACTATCTGTTGCCAAATTTGTATTCTGGCAGACATATCTCCATGTCCCCTGTAAAGCATAAGGGCACCATGTTGCCTAAATACTTCCACGATTGCCTCATTCTCAGGCTCAGTGAAGGGGGGGTTTGTGGGGATTGGGACACCTGGGTGCCATACTCCTAGCTGACATAAAACACACCAGAAGGATAATACACACAAGCATCACATAAATAAAAAATGTGAAATTGTTCTATCTTGCCGTTCATTCTTACTGATGGGTTCGGAGCACTCAGCCAACTGCAAAAACTCAAGGTCTTCAACCAGCTCGAGGCCAACTCCCTATCCCATGATGCACCCTGATCTCCCCCCAGATCTCATTTGCCACTGCAACTTGATCAGACGTTCACCAGCTCTGGCCAGTGAATAATTTTTCTTCTTTACAAAAATAGCTGTTATATTAGCTAAAATATTTATTTAGCCATTTAAACAGAGTGTGTGGTTAGTATTTTGTATTTAGATCTTTCAACAGAGTGTATAGTTACTCTTTAAGGCCGTTTTTTAGGCCTTCTCTTCTCCCTATCTCTATCTGAGATAGCTTAATAACCGAGAAATTAGTGGCTGTGTTTTTAGGCCCTTTTTTCTCTTTATCTTTATATATATGAGTGTGTTTATTAGATTATAGCCCTTTTTTTTTTCCACAGGGCACAGAGTTTTGCTTCTTATATTACATATTACATTAGAGTGTGTTGTATTAGGTTTTTAGCCCTTCTTTTTAACAAGGCTCATACTTATCTTTAATAATAATATTATAGTAGAAGTTAGTGGCCATGTTTTAAGGCTTTTTTCTTGAATATTATTGGTATTATACTGGATGTGTGTGTTAGTGTGAATTTGCAGCCCTTCTTTTCATACAGGGCAGATAAATATTTTCATTGTGTGTTTAATTCTTAAAACCTATTTTTTTTTTCACAAGGCTTTACTAGATTTTTGTATGAATCTACTGTTACTGGGTTTGCTATTGTTGGTTTGTTGAAAATATCTCAGCAGGAGAAGAAGAAAGCCAAGTCTGGCTTCAAAAAATGCCCTAGATGTGGGCAAAAGATGTCCATAACTGATGGACATACTGAATTTGTCTACTGCTTGGGTGAGGTACACCTGCAAGAAAGTTGCTCTATATGCCACTCCTTCAGCTCAAGAGTGTTGCATGAAAGAAAGAAAAAATTAATGGATAAAGGTCTGCTTAAATCCTCTTTTCAAGAGTCACTGGATAAGTCAGACAAGCACTCCAAAATGACAGAACTGACAAAAAGCCCATCTACATCGAAATCAGCTTCTAGTAAAGCTTCGACATTGGTTCCACAGCCTTCAGAACCAACTGTCATTATAGTTAGGAGCCGGTCCCCAATCTTGAAACTGGTATCTCCTACCTTAAAGTCCCCTATATTGCAATCAGTGGCTTTGTCACATTCTTCACGGGCCTCAAGTAGACTGTCTGATTTGGATGTGGACTGCATGGTGAAGAAGCATCTACAGATAACGGCGCTGGCAAAAATTTTATTAGCACCAACCCAGGGGGCTTCAGAGCCAACCTTAGATCTGAACTAGGAGATTCATTTGTCAGCAACCTGTGGGTATGGATCCGATATCGGATCCGAACCGGCATGGTTTATCCAGCTATGGATCCGAGCTCCTAGCTCCTGCCCTCACCTATAATGCCCTGCTCTCCCTACATGACCTCAGATCTAGTTTGCCGCGTTCATGGTGACAGCTTGGTCTTTGAGCTCCTACAGCTAAGTGGAAATTTGTTATTTAATAGGGTTTTTTCGATATTTAAATAATATTTTTGTGTGAAAGTTATAGGTTCCCCATCCTTTTAAACTGTTTTTGGTTAATTTACAAAATTTTTGTGTAACTCCCTCCCCTCGCTGGTAGCGTAGTTGTGTGTGCGTGGCCTTTGGGGCCTGTAGTGTGTCTGAGTAGTTAACTTTATTAACTTGTTAGTTTTAATTTTTTTCTTCTGTTTAAAAAAAAAAAAAAAAATGTCAGAAGCCCCAAAGGCGATTTTCTCGAAATGCTCCGAGTGTGGCCATAAGCTGTCCCCTGCTGATGGCCACACTCAGTGCGTTCGATGCCTTGGGGTTGAACACCTCACTTCTGGATGTTCAATCTGTGCAGGGTTCAACCCCAGGGCATTGAAGGAGTGGAGATCGAAGCTGGTCTTGGCGGGACTTTTGCCCCCGGACTCGGCTTCGGCCTCCACCCTGTTGGTAGTTACCGCTCCTGGGTACCTGCCTACCTGCTCCCTCCTCCTCCCGGGACTCAAACTCCCTCGGGGTTCGGAGGACAGGAAGCTAGGAAGAAGGACGGAGAGAAGCACCACAAGCGGGCCGAGACCTCCTTCGGGCCCCACCGGCTAAGCGGGCTCCTTCTCCGGCCTCTCTAGCTAGTGGTTCTCCTCCTCGGCTCCGGTCCCCGACCTTTTCACCGGGGCCTGAGGAGGAGGAGACCCGACCTCCTTCGAGGCTATCGAGGCGGTACTCTAGGCCTACCTCGGTAGCCTCTTCGAGGTCCACTTATAATCTTTCAGATGCCGATCTGGACCGGATGATGCGAAGGTTCATCCAGGCCCAGATGCAGATGGGAGTGCTCCTGCCCCCCCCCCGTGGGGGAGCTCGACCCCCTTTTTCAAGCCCATTGCTCCTTCTCCGACCCGCTACCCGGGTTCGGAGCGCTCGGAGCCGGGCAGCTTTGGAGCCAGAGGTGGGTCGGCTCCGATAGTACTGGCTACTTCGGATCCGACCCTGCCCTCGAGTGTGTCGGATCCGACCTCTCGGAGCCTTGGCCCGAGTTTCGGATCCGATCCACTCCTCAGATCCGAGGGGGAGCTGACTGTCGGATCCTTTGGTCGGGGCCGGCTCCCCTTCGGCTTTTGATGTAGTGGAGAGGGCTCTGTTGAGGGCATCCGGACCCCCGGCACTTGCTTCGGATCCGTCCCACACTCCATCTGCTCTGGGTCAGGCTTCCATCACCCGGCCAGTGGGACAGCCCGTTTCGATGCCTCAAGCAGTTCCTGTGGAACTAGACACTGCTTGCGAGGGCTCCTCGGACAACCCCCCCCGAGGAGGCACCTCGCAAGCACACGTGTAAAAGGAGGCACATAGACTCCCCCGAGTCTTTAACTGAAGACACGGACTTGGAGGAAGGGGAAGGCTCCCCAAGATCACCCCCCGAGAATGTCTCCTTTGGAGACATCATGGAATGCTTCGTATAAGAGGTGGTTGGTCTGCCCCAAAGTCTTCTTCGGACGAGTCCGTGTTCTTGGAGGCATTCGATGTGGGCCCATCTACCTCTTGGGTGTCCCCTCCTGCCGACCCCCTGGTGGACCTCATTACCACCAGGGCGTGGAAGGAACCGGACACCGTGGAGCCAATTCCCAAAAGGCCAGACAGAATTCTCAGCCCCCCTGCTGACCATGCCCACTGGAGTAAGGGTCCTCCGGTAGATGCCATGTTGACGGCAGCAGCCACCAAGAGGGAACTCGCCCAGGAGAGTCCCTCAGTCCATCCTCCGAGCAAGGAGTCTCGGATGATGGACCGCTTGGGGAAGCGAATGTTTAGTTCAGCGACCTTCTCAGTGAGGACGCTTAACTATCTGGCACATGTTATTAGGATGCAGCGCGATCTTATTAAAGAATATGCTGCATCCCCCCCAGAGTCCATGTCGGAGGAGGACAAAGTGTTACACTCCACCCGTATGATCACGCTTCGGTCTGTTACAAATACCTCTATGCGGTTGCTTTCCCATGCTACTGAGGGAGCCGCTAGAGCTGCAGGAGTAGGCCTAGTCACGAGACGTCAGGCCTGGCTCCGCCATTGCGATTTCACGGAGCCCTTCAAGGCGTCTTTCGCGAACGCCCCATTTGATGGTTCTGCCTTTTTTGGCAAGACGGTTCGCGACACCTTGGTCCAGAGCGAGAAGGACGGGAAGATGCTGTCTGCCATCGGAGTCCGCTTCTCTGTGCCCCAGAGGTCCTACTCTAGGAACCAAAAGGGCCAGAAGAAGATGTGGTTCTGGAAGTCGCAGCAATCCCAACCCGCTCCGGACAACCAGTCCTTCCGTGGCAGAGGAGGACAGGGCGGACGCCACCCCAGGGGCAGAGGGGCTCCCAGGAATTTCAGGTCCAGAGAACCTTTCTCTGAGCGGCCCGCGCAGCAACCCTGAGGGGTTGCCCGACTGCTCCACTCTGGAGGCAGTCGGGGGGCGTTTTTCGGAGCACCTAGTGGCATGGGAGTCCATAACATCAGACTGCTGGGTCCTCCGTATCATATCCAGAGGATACAAAATCCCCTTTCTTCATGTCCCGAAACCAAAATCCCTCCCCGACGTTCCACCTGATCAGAGGGAGGCCACTTCAGCAGAAATTGGCTATCTGCTGAGGAAAAGAGCCATCCAGCCCATCCCCCCAGACCAGACCGGATCAGGGTTCTACTCCAGGTTCTTTTTAGTGCCAAAAAAGACGGGGGACCTAAGACCCATTTTAGATCTGTCCCTATTAAACTTGGCAGTTCCCAAGGAGAAGTTCCGGATGGTCACTTTACAATCTATCCTCCCCCTTCTGGGAGAGAATCACTGGATGTGCTCCATAGACCTCAAGGACGCGTACTACCACATACTAATGGACAGACGGTCCAGGAGGTTTCTTCGCTTCCGGCTGGGAGCCAGTCACTACCAGTTCAGGGTCATTCCCTTTGGTTTCACCACAGCCCCCAGGATGTTCACCAAAGTACTAGCAGTGGTTTCGGCCCACGTGAGGCTTCAGGGGGTGCAGGTCTTTCCGTACCTGGACGACTGGCTTCTCACCGCCCCAACAAGGCATCTACTATCTTTAGCAAGGGACTCCTTCCTTCAACTAGCTCCCTGGCTAGGTATCACAATAAACATAGCAAAGTCCAACCTGGCCCCTACTCAGCTGATAGATTTCATAGGTGCCAGGTTAGACACAAGGAAGTTAAGAGCCTTCCTCACAACCGACAGAATTCAGAATCTTCGACTCCAGGTGCAGGCCATCCTCCACTCCAGCTCAGTTCCAGCGGAATTGGTCCTGAGGGCACTAGGGTCCATGGCAGCAGCGATTTCTCTTCTCCCGCTTGCCCGCTTGAACATGCGGGTACTTCAGTTTCAAGTACAATGGTCTTAACCTTTCTCTTCCTCTGCATCATCCCGTTGCAATCAGCAAGGCTTGCAAGCGGTCTCTCTTGTGGTGGCTCCATTCAGAGGATCTCCTAGGAGGCCGCCCCTTTTGTGCATCTCCCCGCCTTGCCACGGTGACCACGGACGCATCCCGCCTCGGGTAGGGGGGGCACTTTGCGTGACGGACGGTCCAAGGCACGTGGAACGACTCAGAGACCTCCCTGCATATCACTGTTCTGGAGATGAGGGTCGTGCTCTTGGCGTTGCAAGCACTGCAGGCCTTTCTTCCCCTGGGAACAATTGCGATTCAATCGGACAACATGTCAGTGGTCTGGTACATCAACAAACAGGGGGGAACCAGGTCTTACCCTTTATGTCAGGAAGCCATGAGAGTGTGGGAATGGGCGATCTCCACCAACCGCTTTCTAATCGCAACGCATATTCCGGGTCAGTCCAACGTCCTTGCGGACAAGCTCAGTCGCACCATTCTCTCCCCGTACGAGTGGTCTCTCAATAATACTCAAGTAGTGAAACGTATCTTCGCACGGTGGGGAACTCCTTGTTGCGATCTCTTTGCATCCCCCTTAAACACCAAGTGCGACAGTTTTTTCACTCTAATCCCTCCTCCAGGGGATTCCCCGAGGGACGCTCTGGTGCATGCTTGGCCTCCCGGTCTTCTGTATGCATACCCCCCTCTTCCTCTGATGCTCCAGGTTCTTCAGAAAGCCTCTCGGTTGGGGTGCAGAATGATCCTCATAGCCCCATTCTGGCCTCGGCAGATCTGGTTCCCTTACCTGAGGTCTCACTCAGTGAATCCACCTTGGATTCTAGATCCCATTCCGGATCTGATAACACACACATCGAACCTACCATCTCTGAACCTGGGCAACCTGAAGCTAACGGCTTGGCTGCTCCAGTTCCACTCCTAATTAGGACTCCCGGTATTTCATCTCCCGTTAAGGCTATCCTGGTAGCAAGCACAAACCTCTACCAGAAAAACTTACCGCAGTAAGTGGAAGCGATTCTCCATCTGGGCGGAGCGGCAAGGTCTAGATCCCTTCTCGGTACCCCTTCCCGTGGTCCTAGATTTCCTTACCACTCTTTTTAATGATGGCGCCAGTAGTTCCATGGTCAAAGTTCAGCTAGCGGCCATTTCTCATTATCATGTTGGTCATGACTCTGGACCTCTTATGTCTGCCAAGTTATGTAAAATCTTCCTAAAAGGCACCATGTTAAGTTGTCTATCTCGCCTTCATTCTTGCTGGATGGGTTCGGAGCCGACCTCGCTCCCGACGCCCACTCTAAAGCTCGAGAGTTGGTTCCACCGGCGATAGTTACCTCAGATCTCTGCACAGCTCGAGGTTGGTTATTCTACCGGTTCCTGGTGAGTTTTTTTTTTTTCTATAAAAGTTACTCTTTTAGTTTAATTATTCTTAAATTAGTGTAGTTCATTGAACTCTATCCCCGAACCTAATTTTTCCGTTTCTTGTTAAAAGAACTTTTAGTTCTTCCCTTGGGCCTTAGGCCTTCCTTCCTAGGAGTGTTTGTGTAGTGTACTACTGTTTATTGTACTTTATTTTAGTATTTTTACTAAAGTTTGTAATTTTGACAGGTTATAACTGGTGTGTTTGAGTGTGTGTTTGTGTTCACCAGTTAGGCTATGTCTAAAGAAGCAAAGGTCTCAGATTCAAGAAGTGTGATGCGTGCTGTCAGAAAATGTCTCTGACAGACGCTCACACTTCTTGTCTATTGTCTGGGGTTTTGCACCTGCAGGACTCCTGTGCTGTCTGCCATGCCTTCAGCCCCAGGGTCCTGCAGGAAAGAAAAACAAGCTTATATTGAGAGGCTTGTTGAAGCCTGAGGATTCCCTGTCTGTCTCAACAGGGAAGCCCTCCAAGGCTTCTGAGCCGAGACCTCAGGTTGTTCAACCTTTGCCTTTATCGGCTCGGCTGGAGCCGATAAGACTCAGTCCACAGTTTCTGTGGCTTCCTCAGCTCCGGAGCCGAGGTTATCGAGGTACCCATGTCGGCTCCGACAAGATCTTCGGAGCCGACAACCAGAAAGAGGTCTAGGTCACCTTCTCTTGGCTCCGTTCATTCGGCTCCAGGATCTCCCCTGCTGTCTGAACGAGCCAAAGGTCTCATTCCTCTAGGTCATCGAGGCTGTCCGATCATGACCTTCAGAGGGTGGTGAGTCGACTACTCAAGTCTGAGGCACTAGCCCAGATGCTTCAGAGCCCGACTCATCAGTCGGTGCCTGCCCCGGTCCATCAACTCTTTCCTCCTTCGACTCTCTTGAGTTCGGAGCCGGGTTGTCGGAACCGAGACTGTGGTCACCTCGAGCCGAGACAATTGTCTTCGGCCGGCTCCGTTTTCTTCCATGGAGGAATCTCGGCGCCGACTTCCCTCGAGGGGTGAGTGGCATCGACCCTTGTCCGACCCCTCTCTCCTCTTGAGTTCGGCTCGACATCGCCTCGGAGCCATCACTGTCGGTGCCGAGGGTCCTTAGCTCCTCGGAGCGGGACCTCTGGCTCTGCCTGACAGGGGTGCTGAGGTCATGCGGGTGTGTTAGAGCCTGGCTCTACTCCAGTCGGCTCCGTCAGCCCCCTCTATGCTGCCTCAGGGTAAGTCGACTCACTCCCTCATCCCGGACCGCAGAGAGCCAACTCCTCAGGAGCTCCTTTGGGATTTCATCCTCTTCCGAGGCCTCCTGATTTGGCAGAAGAGCCCTCGGAAGAGGAAGTGCAAGAGGAAGCACATTGACTCACCTGAGTCTATCACGCCGGACACAGATCTGGATGATTCTGAGGGTTCCCCGCATTCCCCTTCTGAAGATGTCTCATTTGCAGACATTCTGGAGATCCTGAAACAGAGGGGAAATTGGCCAGCCCTCAACCCTTCGGAGGACGAATCTGTGTATCTTGAGGCATTTGGCTCTCGTCCTTCCACCTCCTGGGTGTCCCCCCGACCCCCTCATGCAGGTGGTTGCTAAGGCATGGACGGCTCCTGATTCAGTGGACCCCACTCCCAGGAGACCCTCCAAATTCATCACAGCTCCATCAGACAAGGAATTTTATCAAAAGGAGTCTCTGTGGATGCTATGGTGGTAGCTGCCGCCACAAAGAAGGAACTGGCTGATCCTTCAGTGCCTGTCCATCCACCTAACAAGGAATCTAGGTCCATGGATAGGAAGCGGATGTTCTCCTCAGCGACATTTACTATGCGTTCGCTGAATTACCTGTGCCATTTCACTCTTCAGAGGGACTTGATCAAAGAAGCGAGTGAAATGCTGAAGGACCCTACAGCTACGGGTTTCCAAGAGAAAATGAACACGCAGCTAGCTATCCTTAATTCTATTTCCAACTCCCCCATGCGCCTGCTCTTATGCGGCCGATGGAGCGAGCAGAGCCGCAGGAACAGGGTAGCTACGTAGGCACGCCTGGCGCTATGCAATTTGAACCTTTTAAGACGTCTTTCACGAACTCCCTTTTGATGGATCATCTCTGTTTGGTCCACAAGTGAAAGAAACCCTGACTAGGTGCGAGACTGATGGCAAGACCCTTTCTGCCGTCAGAGTCCGTTTTTCTACTCGTTCTACGCGTTACCCCAAAGCCCAGAAAGGTCGAAAGATGTGGTTCCGTAACCAATCTCAAGCGAGTTCGCCTGACGGACAGAGTCGGTTCCCGCCAGAGGCAGAGGGGGAACAACAATGGTAGACGCCGCCTAGAGGCAGAGGGGTCCGCAGAACCAGGGCAATCGAAAGCCCTTTCAGCATCCCTGAGGGTTGCCCGACTGCCCATCTTCGGAGGCAGTCGGGGAAGATTGTCACTGTACCCAGAAGCCTGGCTATCCTTGACACAAGACAAATGGGTACAGTCCATCATTTCGAAGGTTATTCTATTCCCTTCTTCGCTTTCCAAATCAGTCAAAAATCCCTTCCAGATGTTCCACCCGCTCAAAGGGATATAGCAGCTTGGAAATTTCAAAACTGCTTGCAAAAGAGCTATTCAGCCAGTGCCAGCAGACCAACTAGGATCCGGAATCTACTCAAGGTTCTTTTAGTTCCAAAGAAAACAGGGGACTGGAGACCAATTTTGGATCTCAGTATCTTGAACAGATCGGTCAAGAAAACAAGATTTCGGATGGTCACGCTGCAATCCATTCTTCCCCTATTGGGAAAAGGAAACTGGATGTGCTCTATAGACCTTCAGGACGCACTATCACATAAAATGAACAGACGCCCAGAAGATTCCTCCGCTTCAGGCTGGGAACCAGTCATTTTCAATTCAGGGCCCCTTTGGTCTCACCACTGCCCCCGGTGTTTACCAAATGCATGGCAGTGGTAGCTTCTCACCTGAGACGACAAGGATTCCAGGTGTTTCCATTTTTGGACGACTGGCTCCTCACAGCTCCCACCAAGCATCTCCTTCTGATGGCCAGAGATTACACTTTTCGCCTGTCAAAACTGGGTATCGCAATAAATTCTGAAAAGTCTGTGTTGTCGCCTTGTCGCACTATTACCTACATAGGCGCAAATTTAGATACTGTAAACATGTCTGCAACACTAACGAACCAAAGGATATCAGACATTCAAAATTGGTATCACTACTTCTCAACAACAACAGAGCCAAAGCCAGGTTAGTTCTAAAGGTGTTGGGAATCATGGCAGCGCCATACCTCCTTCCATTGGCCAGATACCACATGCGGATCCTTCAGTGGATGCTTTTCTCAATGGTCATACCAGGAACTTCCAATGTCTCACACCATTATGATCACGCAAGCAAAAAGCATCTCATGTGGTGGATGTCTTCCCCAGCTCCTGTTGGGGAGACCATTTGTTCCACCTCCTCCGGTTGCTACTCTGACAACGGATGCCTCCCTGATCGGGTGGGGGGCATTATCAGGGCAGGACAGTCCAGGGCACATGGCAACCAAACGAATGCCACTTGCACATAAATGTTCTGAGATGAGAGCAGTGCTTTTAGCGTTGCAAGCCCTTCAAGACTCTCTTCCCTTGGGAACGATTGCAATCCAGACAGACAATATGTCTGTAGTGTGGTACATCAACAAACAAGGCGGAACCAGATCATACCCCTGTGTCGAGAAGCACTCAGACTGTGGCAATGGGCGATTTCTTCTCAGCGTTTTCTGATAGCAACGACATCCCGGGAAGTCCAATCACATTGCGGACAAGTTGAGCAGAGCTATTCTCATGCCTCACGAGTGGTCTCTGAAAGACTCTGTAGTGAGAGAGATTTTTCTCAAGTGGGGTCAGCCTTGCTGCGATCTTTTGCCACTCCCCAAAACAGCAAGTGCAGAGAATACTTCACTCTATTCCCTTTACCAGGCCAACCCAGCAGGGACGCTAGTCCAACTTTGGCCCGGGACTTCTGTATGCATTTCCTCCTTTCCCACTGATCTCTCAAGTAATGAGAAAGCTATCGCTCAGAAGGCCTCATTGATCCTCATTGCTCCTTACTGGCCTCGCAAGTGTGGTTCCCCTTCCTGCATCGATTTCTTTTGGGCGACCGTGGAATCTGGACCTAGTTCCAGATGTTTTGATCCATCAGTCGGGTCAGTTCATCGCTCCTCCCTCTCTGAACCTCACTGCTTGGTTCCTCCACTTCCAACCGTAGCCAGGCTTCCTCAATTATCTCACTCTGTTAGAGATATTTTGATAGCTTCCCATAAGTCTTCCACTCGAAAGATTTATTTGAGTAAGTGGAAACGCTTTTCATATTGGGCACAAGGAAAGGACATAGATCCTTTCACCGCTTCCATCCAACTAGTCCTTGATTTTCTTGCTGAACTCTTCCAGGCAGGTTCATCTCCATCTACTCTTAAGGTTCAATTGGCAGCTATTTCTAATTTCCATGTGGGTATTTCTGAATCTGCCCTAATGTCCCACAAACTCTGCAAGCCTTTTGAAAGGAGTTTTTCTTCTCAGACCTCCTGTAAGAAATCCTCCTTCTCCTTGGGACCTAAATTTAGTTCTTGCTTCCTTGATTCTTTCCCCTCGAACCTGCAGCTTCATGTTCCTTAAAGTTATTATCATGGAAAACTCTCTTTCTGGTGGCTATCACATCAGCTAGAAGAATTTCAGAACTTCAAGCACTCAGTTGTCGTTCTCCTTACCTTGTGTTCCATAAGGACAGAGTTTCCTTACGAACTAACCCGTCCTTTTGCCTAAGGTGGTTTCAGCATCTAATCTAAACCAATGCATTGACCTCCTGTCTTTTTCCCGAGTATTCAAATAGGTCTGAACAAAAATTACACTGTCTGGATGTTCATCAATTAAGGCACTACTTGGACAGGACGAAACAATTCAGAAAATCTGATCAGCTGTTTGTCTCCTATGGGGAAAGCAGAAAGGGACTTCCAGTTTCAAAGGTATCTTTATCCAGATGGCTAACATCTCTGATTACCCTTGTTTCTGAGATTAGACACCAAAACTGCCTAATAAGCCTAAAGCCCATTCCACCAGAGCTTTGGCTACTTCTCTAGCCTTCCAAGACAGACTGCCTATTGACACCATTTGTGCAGCGGCTACTTGGGCTACTCCTCACACTTTTGTTTCCCATTATAAGTTGGATTTAGCTTCTAGGCATAGAGCTAATTTTGGTTCCACTGTTCTCAGGAGTCTGTTCCGTTAGGCCACCCGGGACAAGGTGCTAGGGACGCGTCCCATCCAGCAAGAATGAAGTAGATAGACAACTTAACATATAGAAGTTATGTTCTTACCATAACGTTCCATGTTAGTTGTCTTCTTCTCCTTCTTCTTGCCCCACCCTCCTTCCCCTGGCCTGGACAGACCAAGAGGAGTTGTGATCGTGACCTCTTTCTACCACCTCTTTCTTAGCTATATGCTATTATGCATATTTCTTGTTTGAGGATGTAGGTCACCCTTCTTCTTGCTGTTGTTAGAGGTGGATTCTGTTTTTTTACAGTTATACTGTTTCTGTTATAAGCTGGGGTTATCTTACAAACGAGATCTGAGGTAACTATCGCCTAGCATTGTGGGATATAAGGGGAGCCTCGAGCCGGTGGAACCAACTCTCGAGCTTTAGAGTGGCAGTCGGGAGCGAGGTCGGCTCCGAACCCATCCAGCAAGAAGAAGGCGAGAAGAAGACAACTAACATGGAACGTTATGGTAAGAACATAACTTCTATTTTCTGCTTAGACCCCCCCTGTCAAACAGGCGGTTCCACCATGGGATCTTTCTTTGGTTCTTCAGGCCTTGACCGCTCCCCCCTTCGAGCCTCTGGCCACTGTAGATCTAAAATTCTTATCTCTTAAGACTGCATTTTTAGTAGCCATTACTTCAGCCAAAAGAGTTTCGGAACTTCAAGCCCTTTCCATAAAGCCGCCTTACTTGATCTTCCATCTGGACCGTGTGTACCTCAGGATCAATCCCTCCTTTCTCCCTAAGGTAGCTTCGGAAGCAAACATTAATCAGTCCATCAATCTCCCTGTTTTCTTTCCTAACTATCAGAACAAAGGCGAGTACAAGCTGCATTCATTGGATGTTCACAGGCAGCTTCGTTTTTATCTTAACAGAACAGCTGGTCACAGGCAATCCGATCAGTTGTTCGTTTCCTTTGCCAAATTTAATCTGGGTAAACCAATTTCAAAAGTCTCCTTGTCACGATGGATTTCCCAGTGTATTTTATTAGCTTACCAAGCTTCTGGGAGGCCCGCACCGGATGGAGTTCATGCTCATTCAACCCGGTCCGTTTCTACCTCAGCAGCCTTTAAGGCTAGGATACCTCTGGATGACATTTGTTCAGCGGCCACTTGGGCTTCATCTCATACCTTTATTTCTCATTACAAGCTGGATATCATGTCTAGAGGTAGAGCATCCTTTGGCTCCGCGGTGCTCCGGAATATCCTTCCATGACGGCCGCCCAAGATTCAGGTAGCTGGGGACTCTGTCCCACAGGTTGCTGACAAATGAATATCCTACTTCAGATTTAGAAGCAACCATCCCGCCCTCCTATCCCCCTGGCCTTATCAGTTTCCTGCATAGAGTGTGTTACCCTTTATTAGGGTATTTGATACAGGGCAAACTCGATCTGAGGTCATGTAGGGAGAGCAGGGCATTATGGGTGAGGGGAGGAGCTAGGAGCTCGGATTCATAGCTGGATAAACCATGCCGGTTCGGATCCAATATCGGATCCATACCCACAGGTTGTAGACAAATGAATACACCTACTCAGATGGAACGTTATGGTAAGTACATAACTTCTAATTCTTCCTACACCTTCTGTTCCTCCTCCGATCTGCATGGAAGTTTCGGAGCTGGAGAAGTTTATAACTAGCCCCAAGACAGACTTTACCTTATTAAAAGAGTATCTGTTGAAGCTATGGTGGTAGCAGCAGCCACCAAGAAGGAATTATCGGAGACTTCTTCATCTGTTCATCTTCCTAATAGACAATCTAGGATTATGGACAGATACGGGAAGCATATGTTTAGTTCAGCGGCCTTCGTCCTTCGATCGCTGAACTACCTCACATAGTTTACTAGGTTACAAAGGGATCTCCTGAAGGAGCTAGGAGACACCCTGCAGGGTTCAGTAGCTGCGGGAGTTTAGGACAAGGTAACTTCCCAGCTCTCCACTCTTAATTCGGTGAACTCTTCCATGCGTCTGTTGTCATATGCAGCTGATGGTACGAGCAGGGCAGCGGGTACAGGAATCGCTCTCAGGAGACATTCCTGGATGCGCTTATGTTCCTTTGTGTAACCCTTTAAGTCTTCCTTCATTAACACCCCCTTTGACGGTTCGCCCCTTTTTGGACCTAAGGTAAATGAAACTCTTACTAGGAGTGAAGAAGACGGAAAGACCTTGTCTGCCATCGGTGTACGTTTTTCTACCCTGAATAGACCTTACCCCATAGAGAGGGGAGGTGGAAAGATATGGTTCCATAAATCTTAATGATCCTTCCAGAACACTCGTGGTGAAACCCCCTCTAGAGGCAGAGGAAGGGGTAATAATGGAAAACATCACCACGAGGCAGAAGGGGTCCGCAGAACCAGGGCAACAGAGACCAGTTCTTTTGGTAAGACATATCAGCTCTCCTGAGAGGAGGCCCGACTGTTCATCCCTGGAGCCAGTCGGGGGATGCTTATCTATGTACCTAGATGCCTGGCTAAAAATAAAAGATAGCTGGGTACAAAGCATAATATCCAGAGGATACGCAATTCAGTTTGCCACTCCACCCCCCAGTAAAGAAAATCTCAGACATTCCACCCAGTCACAGGGAACAATCAGCCTTAGAAGTCTAAAGGTTGCTGGACAAAAGAGTTATCCAGCCAGTCCCAGCAGACCGGAGAGGATCCGGAACTTACTCAAGGTTCTTTTTAGTTTCCAAAAAAACAGGGGACTGGAGACATATTCTGGACCTAAGCAGACTAAACAAGTCAGTAAAAACACGAAGTTCCGGATGGTCACATTTCAATCAATACTTCCCTTTCTGGGGAAAGGCAGTTGGATGTGCTCTATAGATCTTCAGGATGAGTACTACCACGTAAAGATGGACAGACCATCCAGGGATCATCTACACTTTCAGCTAGGAGCCAGCCATTATCAATTTCGTGCTCTGCCCTTTGGTCTCACTACATCCCCTAGAGTGTTCACCAAATGTATGGCAGTAGTCACCACTCACCTGAGTCGGTTGGGATTCCAGTTGTTTCCATATCTAGATGACTGGCTCCTCACTGCCACCACAAAGCATCAACTTATTCATGCGAGCGACACAACCTTAGATCTCTGCAATCAATTGGAGATTACCATCAACTCAGAAAAATCTTCCTTATTGCCATCGCAACAGACCATCGTCAGAGGAGCAGAACTAAACACAGTTTCAATGACATAACTGGCTAGGCTAAAAATGGCTCGCAAGGGCAGTTAGCCTAGTACTAATCTATGAACCTATGAATCTATTAAGTTTGCCTCCATAAAGAATTTCTCTCTTACAAAAACAAGTATTAGACCTGCTTCCAAGGAAAAAAGCCCCAGTCTCAATGGTACTTAAATTGCTAGGATCGATGGCAGCAGTAATCATTGCCATTCCCCTTGCTCGAATGCACATGCAAATTCTACAATGGCTCCTATTCTCTCAATGGTCCTTTCAGGAACTTCCAGTTTCACACCAAATTATCATAACAAATATGTGCAAGAAGGACTTTCAGTGGTGGCTGACGTCAGAGCATGTATCTTGGGGACGTCCATTTGTTCTACCCAATCCCATAGCCACGGTGACCATGAATGCTTCCTTGATTGGGGGGGGGGCATTATCAGGGAAGAACAGTCCAAGGCACGTGGAATAAACATGAGTCTCATCTGCATATAAATGTCCTGGAGATGAGAGCGGCACTTTTAACATTGCAGTCCTTTCAAGACTCTCTACCTCTGGGAACAATTGCAATTCAGACAGACAACATGTCAGTGGTCTGGCACATCAACAAACAAGGAGGAACCAAATTTTACCCTCTGTGTCAAGAGGCCATGAGAGTATGGCAGTGGGCAATCTCCTCCCAACGCTTTCTGATAGCAATGCACATCCCAGGAAAATCCAATGTGATAGACAAGCTGAGCAGGGCAATCTTACTGCCTCACAAGTCCCTAAAGCAACAAGTAGTCAAACGGATGTTCTGCAGGTGGGGCCAGCCTTGCTGCGATCTTTTTGTAACCCCAACAAAAATAAAATGCAGCAGCTACTTTGCCCTAATTTCCCTGTCGGGGGAAGCCCCAAGGATTGCACTGGTGCACAATTGGCCCCTGGGTCTCCTTTATGCATTTCCCCCCTTCCCTCTGCTTCCCAAAGTATTACATAAAGCAAAATGTCTGGGAAGGACCATGATCCTAATAGCCCTTTACTGGCCTTGGCAAATTTGGTTTCCCTTCCTCCAGCCTCATCTCTTGGAAGAACCCTGCATCCTGGACCCAGTTCCAGATCTGTTGACCCATTCATCGGGTGCTGTTCATCCTTTTCTTCATTCCCTCAAACTGACAGCTTGGTTGCTCTAATTCCCACAATAGCCAGAATTTACAACCTCTCATCTGAGGCCCAACATATTATAACATCCTCTCATAAATCATTCACTAGGAAGCTATATCTTAGCAAATGGAAGAGATTTTTTATATGGGCCTCTCAGAATGATGCTGATCCTTATCTAGCTCCGATTCCATCTATATTGGAATTTCTAACTAAACTTTTCAATGAAGGAGCTGCTACAGCTACCATTAGAGTTCAATTGTCAGCAATCTCAAACTTTCATCTTGGCTTCCAAGGCTCCAGTGTCATGTCTCATCAACTTGCTAAAGTCTTTCTTAAAGGTGCCATTCATTTGAGGCCACCAATCAGAGCTCCAGTCATGCCATGGAATCTAAATTTTGTTCTCTCCAGAATCATATTACCTCCTTTTGAACCAACCTCATCCTGTCCTTTGAAATTCCTTTTATGGAAGACTATTATTCTGATAGCCATTACTTCTGCTCAGAGGATTTCTGAGCTACAAGCCTTGACCATCAAACCGCCTTATCTGATTTTCCATAATGACAGAGTTTCGCTCAGAACTAATCCATCCTTTTTACCAAAAGTTTGTTCAGAGTCAAATCTTAACCAATCTATTGAGTTGCCAGTGTTCTTTCTCAATACACAAATAGGATGGAACACATGCTCCACAAACTTGATGTTCATAGACAACTCTGATTTTACCTAGATAGAATGAAGCAATTCAGGTCAACGGATCAGCTCTTTGTTTCCTTTTCAGAGTCAAAGAAGGGTGCTCCAGTGACAAAAGTAACCTTGACAAGATGGCTATCAGATTGCATTTCCTTCATTTATAATTCAGAAAATGCTCCCTTGCAACAAAAAATAAAGGTCCACTCTACTAGAGCTGCTTCAACCTCATTAGCTTTTTCTGCAAGGTTACCATTAGATTCTATTTGTGCAGCAGCTACTTGGTCAAGACCTCATACCTTTATCACTCATTACAAAGCAGACAAGGCCTCCAGGGACAGGACCTCCTTTGGTTCCACAGTTCTGAGGAATATTCTCCCGTGAGCCACCCGAGAAAGATGGTGCTTGGGACGTTACCCATCAGTAAGAATGACTGGCGAGATAGAACAACTTCACATAAAGAAGTTATGTACTCACCATAATGTTCCATGTGAGTTGTTCATTTCGCTTTCATTCTTACGTCCCACCCTCCAACCCTCATCCAGCCTACTTGAGGTCCATCTCCTTTCTTATAGGGTGCTTTGTCTTTTATCCACCTCTCTGAGTGGCATATTTATACTACTAAGTAGTCAGGCAGCAAAGAAGATCTGGGGGAAGATCAGGGTGCATCAAGCTGGTTGAAGACCTTGAGCTTTTGCAGTTGGCTAATCCTTGCCTCTGAACCCATCAGTAAGAATGAAGGTGAGATAAACAACTCATATGGAACGTTATGGTGAGTACATAACTTCTTTTCTGCTTATATATAACACATAAAAGGTTCACTGTTACACACTGGAGAAACAAAACAGTCCAGATATTCAAATATGAAAACGGAATACTGTGGTTGTAACATATTACAATCACACACAAAGGAAGTTTGGATCCAAAACAAGTAGAGTAACAATAACCCATTTTTTTTTGTGTCAACACAAAAATAGAACTTTGCTGTCCCACCCTCAAAACAAGAGGCAAATGACCCATGTTTCAAACAAACCCTCAGTGAACTGCTAAAAGTCCTATCAAATAAACTGTCCATGAAATGTGTGCACATTTTCCACAGAACATTCAATAATATGCAACTGCCAGTCACATCTGTCTGTTGCTATCACTTCTCTAGAGGTGTGTATGGCCCATTCTAGAAGGCTAACACCCCTGTGTCATTGACAATATAGGACACGACATTTCATGAAAATAGCAACAAGGTGTGAAGAGAAAAACAGTTGTGACATAAACACTTTTGATTACATTTAATAATATGCTGTGTATCTGAGAAAGTAAAATGCCTTGACAAACCTGCCTGTGCCATCAGTAAACTTGTAAGAAATGCATACAGATAAAAGGTAGCATTTGGTAATGTGTGTGTGTGTGTGTGTGTGTGTGTGTGTGTGTGTGTGTGTGTATATATATATATATATATATATATATATATATATATATGTGTGTGTGTATATGTGTATACATACATATATATATATATATATATATATATATATATATATATATATATATATATATATATATAGTTTACTACTGGCAGTCAACCGTTTAAAACTTCAACCCAAAATGCTGAATTCAAAGTGCTGAAAAGTAAACCAAAGCAAAAATTAATATATCCTGTTAGAGTGTGCTCAACAATATACTAAGGTTGAAAGTAATTTTGCTGCAATTATGCAACATAAATAATGTATAAGATAAAGCTTGCTTAAATGTAGAAATAGAGTTTAGTAATATGTAATCAGCATCCATACTAAATTACCATGGCTTGGAAAAGGAATCTGCTGAATGGACATTTTTCCCCTTACAGACTCAAAGCAGGGTGTAAAAAATCTGCTTTTAAAGAATGGACATTTTTCCCTTACAGACTCGAGCAAGATGTATACAAGAACAAAAATGCAAACTCTGCTTTTAAAGAACAATGGCATGTTATTCTGCATGGAAAAACAGGATAACAGATGTTTTTTATACAAAGATCCAAATAAAATACAGGATGTTCACACTGTCAGAAAAGCTGATCTCTGACAATGTGTTTTCTCAAAAATATGTTTTCTTCATAAAAAACAGGATATGCTTATCAGCATTGACATAAGAACACATGTTTCTATACACAGATTCAAATAGAATACAGGACAATGTGTTTCCTCAAAAATGTTTTTCTTCATAAAAAACAGGATATGCTTATCAGCATTGACATAAGAACACATGTTTCTATACACAGATTCAAACAGAATACAGGACAATGTGTTTCCTCAAAAATATGTTATTCTACATGGACATCAGGACACTGTTACAGGATATTCACACTGTCAGAAAAGCTGGTCTCTTACAAGACATTGTTAAACAAGGAAGTTTAGTATTGTTTCTACAGGATAAGCAATTCTCCAAAATATGTTTAAAAAGAGTATATAAAGAGCTGTATAAATCCAGTTGTTTAGGGATATGGTAGGAACACATTTGGTGTTCTGAGGTAAATGTTATATCTCTCACATCATCTGTACTATATGAGAAGTAAAGTTGGAACAGTACTTTTAAGCTGCAACGTGGTTTCATTTGATTTATTATAAAAAGTTATTTGTTACTGCTCTTTAAAGTTGATGCTGCAAAGTATATTCTCTCATCAGTGTATATTCTGCAAGTTTCTGTATGCAACAGACTGTGAATGCAAATATAATCAGACTTTGAATTTTAGCAGAATCTAGCCCGCAAGACTGAGTGTCATAAGAACACTGCAGATCCATCACACCAAGCAGTAAGCAGCTCCATGTAATTTTTTCAATGGCAAGCTAGCCTGCATTTGAACCTACAATCTGCATTCAACCACAGGAGGAGTGATGGTAAGCCCTGCAGAGGGTCACTTCAGTTAAATTGCAGTAACTAACATTTGTACGTATGTGTCAATTCTGAACAGAAGTATTCCAGTTTATGCAGCTTGCAGTAGTACAGTTTTTTAGACGTCTACATCCGGAGTGAGACTGAAGTTCCAGTTGCAGTGCCATAATTTCGTTAAGAAAAGGGGAATATCCACTAGCACAGCAGTCCGCTGCCTGTTGTGCTTTCCCAGCTTCTCAAGTGACTTTGAAAAATTTCCAGCCATCTGCAACAACAGCCTGATCACCTGTTTTCTTGCTTACTGGTAAGACTTTTTTCCTACGTCACATTTTTTTTTTTAGTATGGATGCTATCAGGCAGAATTCTAGCAAATGTAAGCCAAGTTTTACTCTTAATGTAGCAGAACAACCAGATAAAATATGGAGTAAATTGCAATGTTGGTATACACAACACATTAGTAAGTGTAAAACCTTGTTAGGGCAAGTTGACATACCAGCATTATGTAAGTGGATTGTAACATTTGATTGGTATTTGCAACAAAAAAATGAAGTATATCATAGTAAATGTTTATTGTGTGATTCAAAGGAAACTGCATTTTGTGTAATATGCCATAAACAAGTACTGCATGATATTGCTAAAAAACTAGACTGTGCAGACAGATCTGTTAATGATAAAGAATTAATTAATAATACACAGTTTTCATTATATCCAGATGTAAAGCAGTTATGTCCTGTCAGTACATTAATTTCTGAATTACAACAGCAATCAAATCTGTTATTGACAGAGTCCCCTGTAGATCTTGTAACTCCCTTTAAAAATTATGTACAAGCATGGAATGATGCCACGGCTACACATACAGATGAGGACAGAAACAAAGTTTATGATACATTGACAGAAGATTTTAATAAGATTTTAAAAGAGAAACAAAATGAATTTAAAATGTTCAAAACTGACATTCAAGATCTCTGTCAAAAGTGCATAGGAGCTCTGCAGTCAACAGAGGAATCCAATAACAGGTATCATATATCCCTTAAACACTTACAGGTAGAAATGACAGACCTTAAACAGCATCTGAAGGAAAAGGAAGAAGAATTAGATGAATTAACAGAGACTAACCTCCAAAATACTATTTTAATATCCCAGCTTAAAGAAGAGTTAAAAAACACAAAACCAGTCCAAATTATAGAACAGGGACAGGGAACCACTACAGATTTATATACAGTCTAGATTATTACAGAGTTTACCACAGTGGAATGATAAAAAGGCATATTTTATAACATGCTTACATTTGAAGAATGGGTGGCATATACAGCAGGATCTGATATATGGACAGATGCATTACTTAGATGTTTCTGGATTTTCATTCCCAAATGTTTTAAAACTTTCATACAATTAAAGCAAGATGATTATCAGTTGAACACTAAAGTAGGACGTATGACAGCCGTTTTAATGGCATTTACACAAGGGCAGCCTCTCACAGCCAAATTATTAGATAATTTTAAAATTACTATCACAGATAAATTAATGGAACAAAGTGATCATTTCAGACTTGCATTTCAAATCATATATAAAAAACAGACAGAGACATGGGAAAAGAGACATACAAAAACAGTTAATACATTGCTTCTTAGAACAAGTCAAAGGGTTCCAGGGATATTAAATGTATCTACGAAGAAAATTCTGATACCCTCACTGATTTGGTACAAAAACTAATGAGGGACGGACTATGGCCGATGATGGGACTTTATACTCACACCATATCTTTGCATGTGAAGATAATAGTGAGCCATTTGAAGTAATTGGTGAAGTCAAAACAGGGAAGGCAAAGATGGTGTGACCAACCACCAGCTGAAAGAGCTGTGTCAGCACCACCAGCTCCTGCCTCTATGCTTGTAGTACCAGGATCAAGCACAGGTAATGAGCAAAGGCACCAACATGCTTCTTTGTAAAAAATAGGACACGTTAAGCAAAATTGTGATCATTACAAAGCCTGGCAAAAGAAGGAAGAACAGGGAGTGTTTCCAAAAGAGAGCAAACAATTTACAAGAAAAGTCAGAAAAGCAGGATCATGTACAAAACCTTACAATATTAGTAAAACAGTTATAAGAGCCATCAATATACAGGAAAAGGGAAAGTATGCCCGTAGATTTTCAAACAGTCTCACCTGTAACCAAACATTTGATAGAACAGGCAGAAGGAATAGCTAGGCAACAGTTAAAAAAGAGATTGAAAACCTAAATATGTAGATAATTCAGACACAGAAGAAGATGACAAACAAAAACATGAGGTGTGTCATATTGCATTTGATAATAAAGGAGAGGATGAGTGGATTTCCTTACAATAGGGATGTGCCCCCTACTCTGGTATCTTTCCTGACTACCTTTAAAAGGGTCGAGATGGACGACCACTGATTGATATTTGGGTAGAGGGGTCACTGTGGAAAAATGTCTTAATAGACACAGGAGCAGCAGTATCTGTCACAAACAGACAGTTACCAGTAAATCCTATAAAAAGGTTTGCATTTCAGCATTTAATGGCACAGGATGCTATGCAGTGAGTAGCCAAAATGTGGACATAAAGTTTAGTGAAGAGGGACAAATATGGAAGGGTGCATTTTAATGCATCCATCTTGCACAAATACCATTATTGGTATGGACATTCTAGGACCTTTAGGCATAGTAATTGATTTACCTAATGAAATTCTGTGGATGGGAGACAAACAACAAAGAGAGGAAGAGCAAAATACAGGTTGTTATGCAATCTCTGCCTGACAAACCTGAAAAACCTACAGGCTATATAAATACAGACAGTGAGGATGTATGGAAGCATTTACAACAGCAATTTCCAAATCTATGGTCCAAGGGTCCCAGTGATTGTGGGAAACTAGAAAGCCCAGTAGGAATAGGAAGTGATCAGGACTATATACCACCTTTTCAAAACAATATCCTATTCCTAGGAAGCAGAAGAACATATGGAAAAATGTATTGCAGAATGGGAAAGAGAAGGGATTATACAAAAGGCAACAGTCCTACAAATTCACCAATCTGGCCAGTTAAGAAAAAAAGATGGTAGTTATCGTCTTGTTATTGATTTAAAAAGGTTAATCAATATACCACTCCTAGAGCACACTTGATTCCAGGAGTCCCAGAGTTGGCTGCACATATTAAGCCACAAAGTAAGTGGTTTACAGTAATAGATTTAGCAAATGGTTTTTGCAGTGCCACTCAGGAAAAAGATTGGCCAAGATTTGCCTTTACATTTAAAACCAGCAATATGTTATGACAAGGTTACCACAAGGGTTTCAAAACAGTCCAGTTATTTTTCATCAGACAGTAGGATCCATTCTACAACATTTGGAAAAGGATGACTCAGTAATACATTACATTGATGATATTTTAATTCAGTCAGAAACAGTAGAGGAGCATGTACGGCTTCTTAAGAGAGTTTTTCATACTCTACAGCAAGCAGGGTTTAAGGTTAAAAGTGAAAAAATTCAGTTTATGACACAAGAAGTTAAGTTTCTAGGTACTATTATAAAACCAACAGGAAGATCTCCTTGCCCTGTGCGTGTACAAGGTATTTTACAAATGGAAAAGCCACTGACTATAGCAGACTTACATAAATTCATGGGAATCATGAATTATAATAGGAATTTATAGAGGATTATGCAGCCGTGGCTGCTCCCTATACAAAATGTTACATGAACAAAAGAACTCCACCTTTTAGAGTGGGGATCTCATGAAGAGGAGGCATTTTCACAGATAAAAATAAAACTAGCACAAGCTACAGAACTAATAGCGCCCACTCCAAGGTTACCATTTGTGTTACAAGCAGCAGCAGGAAAAAAACACTGTCTGTGGTACTACTACAGGAATGGCCACATGGTAGTGACAACAAAATGGAAAAACATTACGCCAGTCACTTTCTTTAGCAGAAAGATGACCCCAGTGGAATTGGGTTACCATCCATGTATACAGCAGTTATTAGCCATTTACTGGGGTATTAAACAAACTGAATATTTGACCGTATTTTCCAGCATTATAGTACAGACACCACATCAAGCTGTAAAAGCTTTGATAGACAGTTTTGAAATGAATAAAATTACAGATGGTATTAGTCAGGCAGTCTTTGCAAAATGGATGGCACTTTTGGAATGAAAACTGTTACTATACAGACAGGGGATAAATACCATTTGTCAAACCATATGGGATATGAAGGAAAACAGCATAACTGTTTAGAAAAGATAATGTCACCTGAGGTGCAATTTCTAGCATCTGATTTTGATCACTTTAAGCCATCCATCTTTGTGGATGGAGCACGATATTGGGACCAAGGCAGATACTGGACAGGATTTGCCATAGTTCCAGAGAATCCACAATTGGGTTCTCCTGAACTAATCAAGTTACCAGGGCATATGTCAGCTCAAAGAGCTGAACTGGAGGCAGTATTGTATGTGCTAAAGTATTACAATCCTATTAACATTTTTCAGATAGTGCTTATGTAGTAAATTCTTTAAGACTACATATGGAAACCTGGGTAAGACGAGGATTTGTGGATAGTGTAGGTAAACCATTACGGCATGCTGAAGTATTAAAAGACATATATAAAGTTATAACAATGTCAAAACAACAAGGACAGTATAGCATCTTAAAAGTAAAAGCACATCAAAAGCCAACCAGTGAAACTTACAGATTAAATGTGTTAGCTGATACCTTGGCCAAACAAGCAGCACAAAATGGAAAAGAACTTCCAGAATATGAGTATGCCAATGTAGAAGTTAGTGTCTTAAAAGAGCTAGATAAAGAGTCAATAGAGAAAGACCTTGTAAATATACAAAAACAACAGGGTTTAAAAGAAGAAACTGATCAGTGCAGATTGGTAGGTATACCACCAAAGGAGTACTATGCATACACGACCTCCAAAGGGTTACAGTTGCCATATGTACCATTTCAGTTGGCACGCCAGTTGGTCAAGTTAAATCACCAAATACTGGGCCATATAGGGACTGATAAGTTATGGGCAGTTGTAAAAGAAAAGTATTGGAACCCAAATTTAAAAAAGGTCTGCAAACTGATTATAGAAGAATGTTTAATCTGTCTTCAGGTAAATGCTAAAAGCAAAAGGCCTCAGTTACATCGAGTACAGCCAGCGGATGGGCCATGGTATGCAGTTCAAATAGATTATGCAGGTCCATTACCAACAACAAAGGGAGGTTACAGATATCTACTAGTAGTAGTGGACGTCTTTTCAAAATGGGTAGAAGCAATTCCTACCAAAACCATGACAGCAAAGGCAACAGCAGAAGCCTTATGGAAAAATATTTTCTGTCATTGGGGATGGCCACGGTTATAGAGTCAGACAATGGCCCACAGTTTGTTAGTGATCTCATTAAACAAATGTGTAATTTGTTAGGCATACAGCAAAGGTTTCATGTACCATACCATCCACAATCTAATGGCATTGTAGAACGTATGAATCGGACGTTAAAAGAACGTCTAAAAAAGGCATGCTTGGAAAAGGGCAATACATGGGTACATCATCTGCCTGGTATTTTAATGGGTATTCGAGCAACACCAAACAGTAAAACAGGTATTTCCCCATATGAAATAATGACAGGCCGCAAAATGCCCATACAATTACCATTTGATCCAGATTTACCTAATGGTAGGCCCATGCTAGAAATTAGCAAACATCAGGAATGGCTAAAACAACTTACTAGTATATGTGACTATAATGCAAGGGAGCAAGCGTTCCATCTATGGAAAAAGGTGCCAATAATACCAGCTGAAGAAAACCTTCCCTGTGGAACCAAAGTATTGGTAAAAACATTCCAAATGGAAGGACCATGGGCTAGCAATTGGCAAGGCCCTTTTGAAGTAGTGGAACAAATTGGACCATTAGTGTACAAAATCAAAGGAAAAAGAAAAACAGAACAATGTTGGTACATAAAGATCAACTAAGAATGATAAAAAATAGTGAACAATGTAAATCTGATTAAATGTATTCTTTTGTAGGTTTCCAACAGAGAAAACCCTAATGAAATTGACATGGTTTAAAGTGCATCCTTTTGGAAATCCAGTTTCGGATGACCAAAGGCAAAATGATTCAACAATGGAATTTCTATTTAAAGGATGGTTTTAAATTGATAATAGCTATTATACTAACTATTATTGTATTGCTTAGCATTAAATTATACTTACAACCTGTTAATCAAACTGTAAAGTTACATAAGAGAGAGTAAAGAAATGTGGAAAAATGAACAAGACTGGTCACCATCTTTTAACACTTTCTTAGCAAGACAATGTTGGTATGCAAAAAGCATGAATGTTTCTAATTGTTGGGTATGTAGTTTAATACCAAAAATAACAGGGGTAATGCCTCTAATACCTATTCCACTAAATTCTCTTAGTAGTTGGAGAGTATTAATAAATGAAACAGGAGATCAAGTTATAAATGTACAATTACGTAAAGCAAGAGTACAGTTATCTGCTATAGTACAGGGGATCACATGTTTTCAACAAAATGGAACTGTTCCAGTGGGTAATAGCAATTGTATTCAAACAATTGAAATGATAAATTTTCACAACCACATACCAGTACGTGGAGTATTTTCACATGGTTTTCCTATTTTAATACCAATTAAGGGTCAGTTAATATTAAGTGACACAGCAGTATTTCACTTTTCACAAAATGACAAAATGACTGTAAAACTAATATTACATGTTGGAGAAGTAAAACAGATAAAAACTTTACAGTTGTACATGATAAAACTCCTACTATGGGGCAAGTAAATGGCAGTCTGGTAAATAGCAGTGTTGCTTTATCAGATGGGTTATATTACATCTGTGGTAAATATGCTTATAAATGGTTACCAAAGGGATGGGATGGCACCTGTTATATAGGATTAGTGGTACCAGCAATGCATCATGTAAAAGAGTTACCAAAAGGAAACATTAGGAATACAAAAAAGAAAAGGGATATATTACCTGTAATTGAAAGTCCAGAAAATCCAGTAGACACCTTAGATACATCACGTATATATCATCAAAATCTTGATTATATTAAATTAAAAGATATGGATTTAGGAGATGATGTAATCTCTGGAGCAGGTATTTTCCCTTGGTATGGGGCTGCAAAAGCCATCTGGGAACTGAGAAAACTATCTAAACTAGTTGAGGTATTGGCAAATGCCACTTTCAATGCAGTCCTTGACATTACTGTCGAAATGACAGCAATACGAACTATGGTTTTGCAAAATCGAATGGCATTAGATTACATATTAGCATCACAAGGGGGTACATGTGCTTTAATAGGAGAACAGTGTTGTACATTTATTCCAGACAAAACAGAATCTGTAAAAGCACATTTAGAAGTGATTGCACAAGTGTCTCAACATACTAGAAAAAACTGGAATGATGACTGGAGTGAATGGTTTAGTAATCTATTTACAGGTTGGACAGGAAAATCACTGTATTTTTAATTTCTTTTATTGTTATTGTAATGCTTGGTTGCATATTATTTACATGTATTAAAGTCTGCTTAGCAAAAGCTAGTCAAGTTACTGTTGTTAATTGTCATAATGAAAAGTATTACCAAATAATGCTGAATTTATTTCTCTAGTTTAAAATAAAAGACGGAATTGTTAGAGTGTGCTCAACAATATACTAAGGTTGAAAGTAATTTTGCTGCAATTATGCAACATAAATAATGTATAAGATAAAGCTTGCTTAAATGTAGAAATAGAGTTTAGTAATATGTAATCAGCATCCATACTAAATTACCATGGCTTGGAAAAGGAATCTGCTGAATGGACATTTTTCCCTTACAGACTCAAAGCAGGGTGTAAAAATCTGCTTTTAAAGAATGGACATTTTTCCCTTACAGACTCGAGCAAGATGTATACAAGAACAAAAATGCAAACTCTGCTTTTAAAGAACAATGGCATGTTATTCTGCATGGAAAAACAGGATAACAGATGTTTTTATACAAAGATCCAAATAAAATACAGGATGTTCACACTGTCAGAAAAGCTGATCTCTGACAATGTGTTTTCTCAAAAATATGTTTTTCTTCATAAAACAGGATATGCTTATCAGCATTGACATAAGAACACATGTTTCTATACACAGATTCAAATAGAATACAGGACAATGTGTTTCCTCAAAAATATGTTTTTCTTCATAAAACAGGATATGCTTATCAGCATTGACATAAGAACACATGTTTCTATACACAGATTCAAACAGAATACAGGACAATGTGTTTCCTCAAAAATATGTTTTCTACATGGACATCAGGACACTGTTACAGGATATTCACACTGTCAGAAAAGCTGGTCTCTTACAAGACATTGTTAAACAAGGAAGTTTAGTATTGTTTCTACAGGATAAGCAATTCTCCAAAATATGTTTAAAAAGAGTATATAAAGAGCTGTATAAATCCAGTTGTTTAGGGATATGGTAGGAACACATTTGGTGTTCTGAGGTAAATGTTATATCTCTCACATCATCTGTACTATATGAGAAGTAAAGTTGGAACAGTACTTTTAAGCTGCAACGTGGTTTCGTTTGATTTATTATAAAAAGTTATTTGTTACTGCTCTTTAAAGTTGATGCTGCAAAGTATATTCTCTCATCAGTGTATATTCTGCAAGTTTCTGTATGCAACAGACTGTGAATGCAAATATAATCAGACTTTGAATTTTAGCAGAATCTAGCCAGCAAGACTGAGTGTCATAAGAACACTGCAGATCCATCACACCAAGCAGTAAGCAGCTCCATGTAATTTTTTCATATCCACCACTGTGATTCGATGTATTCGACACAGCAGGAGGTGATGTCACTCACCTCCTGCTACGCACATTAATGTACAGTTGAACTCTGCAGTCAGTGGTACGTTAATTCTACTATTTTGCAGGGGGACTATGCCCCCCTGCACATTAAATATACTAACTCTGAGATCGCATTACCTTAAGGAAACAGGATAATTCCCTGTTCCTCACTGAACCACGACTTCCTGCACAATGTCGAACCCAAATTATCAACCTACACTACACGTTCTCAGTAGTGTAGCCGATCAATATTTTTTGACATTCTGCCCACTTGGAAACTGCAAGTTAACCATATGCCAGTGAACAGATGCAGTTTCCAGGGTTTGATAGTAAACCTATGTGTGTGCTAGACAGGAGACCAGGGAAGTAAATACTGTGGTAAGAAATAGCCAGGGAACTGTTATGGCGAGGCTTGTATAGGCCCTAGGGCCGATAGCCTAGTACCAACCTATATATATATATATATATATATATATATATATATATATATATATATATATATAGATATAGATATATATAGATATATATAGATATATAGATATATATAGATATAGATATACTTATAGATATACATATAGATATACATATAGATATGGATATATAGCTATACATATATATAAGATTTTTCTTACTGACATTTCAACATATCCAGAATATAGCTGACAAATGTAAGCATGCCTTTTTTAAGATCAGTAGTCTTCTGTGCAGATAAATCCAAAGTAATAGCAGTTCTTTTTCTGTGTTATCCACATAAACAAGTCTCCTCACCTTCAGGTTCCATACAGTTCCCTTTTATGGTGTAGATTCAAGGCTGTGAGCATGGTAAAGATGCAAATGAGGGGTGAACTCATTAGAATGCTAATTCCCAAATACTTTGCTAAGTGTATCAAATGTAAACATAGTGCAGCCACTCCCTCAGTGTTTGTTGCTAATGGATAGCAACTGTGCATGACTACTTGTAGGTAGAAGAAAAACACAACAGCAATTCAGACTGCCTTGCCTCCAGTGAGTGTGTCAGCCAGGTTAGACTTACAAAGTGTTGAAGTAATTTTATCAGTGTTTGAAATATAAGTAAGCAGCTCACATTTCATGTTTTTTGTTCAGTTAAATCCAACCTCTCCTTTTCTTGACAACTGTATAGTACTGCCATTTAATTACCTCACACATTTTAAGGACAATGATACAGAATGCCGTACAGACTGTATGTCTCAGATTAGTAGTCAGATAAGAAAAAAACGAGCAACAAACACAGATAAGACAGGGCTGCATATACGCAAGCAAAACTCAGAAATTGTTGTGTGATCATTCAGTGTACTACATTTGAAAGTAATACATTTACAAACAACTGTCTTATGTTTTGATAGTACTGTGGATGGTGTTCAGTTGGGTGTATGTACAATGATTTGCAATCTCTGCTATAAAGCTGTTTCTGTGGCAAAGAGGAAGAAAACACCCTTAGTGTGTTTTGAAGATTCATTGAACTGAGTTCAAATTCAGACCTGTATGAAAATATGTTATTTGTACCAACATTAATTTTAGTCCCATTGTTGATGCAATAGAAGTATTTATTTCCTTTCTCATAATTTTACATGTTTTTTAATGCCTGCATTTGTGTGGTGAGTGGCTTTGTACAAACAAGGGAAATGGAGAAACACAAGGAATGGGATGTTTGGCTGCATTTACTTCATCTGTGCACTGTTTAGCAGTACACAAACTTGGTCCACACAGGAGGCAGACAGAACACCTGGAAAAAGGGTGAAGATATTGCAAAGGTCAAAAAGGATACATTGTTGCAGTTTCTGCTTTTGACTGAACATCTTCGCTTAGTGACATTGTGCGGCGCTTAGCAAGCTCCCCCAACACCTAAAGCCGTCCAACACCTGCAGACAGGAAGCAGTCAATAATTCCAAAATGGATACATTCAGTTAATTCTGTGGGGCACTGCAAGCATGCTATGCAGCATTGCATAGTGGTTAACACACGGACGTTAAGAATAAATAGAAGAATATGCAACTGTTGTTTAACTATTCCTGTAGCAACAGGTGTAAGTGTAGGGCTGGAATACAGATGGTTGTGAGTTCTAATACAGGAAGTATAACATATTTTTAATGTTGTTACAGTTCAGTTTAGAGTAATGACCAGGAAAATATCCAATGTTATTGCAATATTCCTGTGGCAACAGCTGTAACTGTAGGGCTGCCGTACACATGGTCCTGGGTTCTAATACAGGGAATTCCAGACATTTCTGCTGTCATTCCACTTCACATTATGTTAAATATCGCATCTGATATTGTAAATCTTCATTCATTCCTTACTGATGGGTTTCAGTTCTGTCCTTGGAACCGACTCAGCCATTACACAAGCTTGTGCCAGCCAAACAAAACTCTCAATCTAAGTCCTACCCATAGTGCCCCTTTTCTTCTATCTTCAGATCTCATTTGCCGTGTACTTTTCAAGATGTGCCAAGCCAGCTCTCAGCTAAGTATTGAATTATGTTAAAAATATATAAATCCTGTTAAGAATTTCTAGTTCTTCACTTTACATTTTAATAATTCTTTCCACTTTTCTACTTTCTTGTGTGCGTTACTTCCCTTTCCCTACCTTTGTAATCTTAGTAACATTGTTGGTACAGGCCCCTCCCTTACCCTTGTGGTAATCCTCTTACCATTGTTGGTATTTCCCCCTTCTGTCTCTATATATTAAAAAAAAAGAGAATATGTTTTTCTTTCCTTCTCTAACTTTGTGAGTGTGTATTTCCTTGCCTTTGGTTAAAACTTTATATTTTTGTGATGCTTAATCTGTCTCTTCTTAGTACTGAACACTATGTCAGACAAGAAAGCAATGACCAGATTTAAGCAGTGTGACAAATGTAGGCAAAAGATGCCCAACTCCGATGGGCATCTTTCATGTGTCTACTACCTTGGAGTTCCTCATTTCCAGATACAACCGCTGTGTGAGCTCTCTAAAAACTTTCACTCTTGCACTTTGGCGGAGCAGAAAAATAAATGAATCCTCAAGGGATTACTTAAAACTCCCTTTTTGGAGGCCCTTTCTGAGGCATAGATCTCAACACTGCCAAGAAAAAAGATAAGCCGCTTGGTTCCATCTTCTCCAAGTTCCAAGGAACTGAAATCTTCTCAGACACTATCTGAACCGACACAGAAATTAATGAAATTGTCTACACCAGCTATGATGGCACCAGAGTCTGTTGCTATCTCTATGGTGCCGAAGTTGGCAGAACCACCTGTTATGAAACCGACAAAGTTTAAACCTGCTTCGGTAACGATAGTCACTTTGGTACAAGACACAGTTCTGGCACCTGTAATAATTTCTGTCACAGCTCCATCCTCCTCGGTGCCAAGAACTGAAAATTTTACCAGGCCCAGATAATCACCTACCTTTGACCCTTTTTTTGGAAAATAATTTAGGCCTTTTCTTGAGAGACCTGACTCTGTGTCTGGATTATCTACATGTTCCACCATGAGTCTTTCTGAAATCGAAGTGGTGAGGCGTGTCGATCAGCTATTAGCAGCTGGAGGAATCCCAACCCCTACCAAGACTTCCCTCCTACCTGGAGCCAAAGGTTTTTCTGCACAGACTCCGACATATCCTCCTTCAACCTCTTCTTGGGTTTTGGAGCCCTTGGTATCACTGTCTATCCCAGTGCCTATGTCTTCGGTCCCTGTGATGCTATTTTCCACGGTTCTGAACCCTGCCCTTTGGACTTGGTTCCATTCGGAGCCGATCCATCCTTAGGACCATGACTGGTCTGTCTGCACTGTGAACCCTAGTTCAGTGCCAATTTTTTCTATGGCGCTGTCTACAGTTCCAACTGTTTCTGCAGCGCCTAGTCTTCTTGAGGCTCCTATTCTGGAGGCGTGCTCATCGGAGTGGGGTGTAACCCTGGTTCTGAGGTTGTCCCTCTTGGTTCTGGGCTCCCATCCCTCTTCAGACGGGTTGGCCTTCCAGGTGATGGAGAGGGCTCTTGCTTTTGCAAGCATGCAGTTGGCACCTCCAGTGTTGGAACCTGACCATTCCCTTTCCCCTGGTATGCAGCTGATAGAGCCCACTACGCAGGGACTTGGAAGCAGCAAGAAACCCTGCTCCAGGGCACCCACTCTTCCAAGTCCTCCTTAGAAGAACCCACTGAGGAGCCACCCCGAAAGAGAACGTGCAAGATGAAGAACGTTGATTCCCCTCAGGAATCCATCACCGAAAATATGGATTTCAATGAGGGAGAAGGGTCGCCGCGGTCGCTCCCTGAAGCTGTCTCCTTTGGAGACATACTAGAGATCCTGAAACAGAGGGGTGACTGGAAGCCACTCAACCCTTCTACTGAGGAGTCTGTATTCTTGCAGCCTTCCGTGCTTCACCTTCTACTTCCTGGGTGACTCTGCCTGCAGATGAGCTGATTAAGCTCATCGTGCAGCATGCCTGGAAGGCCCCTGACAATGTTGAGCCAGTTCGCTGGAGGCATGATAAGATTTTCTCTCCACCACAAGACCACACGCACTGGTCCAGAGGTTTGGCAGTAGAGTCCATGGATGTGGCAGCAGCCACTAAGAAAGAACTTGTGGAAGAAAGTTCGACTGTTCATCCTCCGAACAGGGAGTCCCAGACAATAGACAGATTAGGGAAGCGGACCTATGCTTTAGCGACCTTTGCCTTATGGTCACTGAATTACATGGCACATTTTACACATCTCCAAAGGGACCTGATTTAAGAGCTTTCATGTACTTTGGCAGGGGTATTACCTGAGGAAGTGCGTGATAAAGCTGCCTCTCAGCTTGCTACCCTAGAGTTCATTTCCAACTCTTCCATGCAGTTGATCGCTCATACAACTGAGGGGCAGTTAGAGCAGCCACTTCAGACATTGTCATGAGGTGTCAAGCCTTGATGCACTTATGTGAGTTTGCGGACCCCTTCAAGTCTTCCTTCTTCAATGCTCCTGTTGATGAGACTTCTATGTTTGGCCCAAAAGTTAAGTTCACATTAGCCAGATGTGAAAAGGATGGAAAGACCCTATCAGCCATGGGCATATGCTTTTCCACCCCTGAATGATCCTACTCCAGGAATCAGAGAGGGCAGAAAAATGTGGTTCAAAAAATCCCAAGGGCCTTTCTGCAACACACTTGGTGAGCAATCCCCTCCAGGGCAGAGAGGGGGGTTCATCCGAAAGACGCCCCTACCATGGCAGAGGGGGCCTGCAAAACCAGGGCTCCAGAGGTTTCTTCTCTGGTCAATCCTATCAGTGTTCCTGAAGAGCGGCCCGATTGCTTACCTCTGGAAGCAGTCGGGGACGTTTCTCTCTGCACCACTTAGCCTGGCAATTGATAACATTAGACTCATGGGTGCAGAAGATAATGACCAGAGGCTACCATATCCCCTTCGATCTTTATCTCAGGCCTTTAAGACAAATCCCCAATGTTCCACCCAGTCATAGAGATGCAGCAACACTAGAAGTCCTAAAACTGCTAAGAAAGAGAGTCATTCAGCCAGTCCCACCAGACCAAACAGGATCCTGATTTTACTCAAGGTTCTTTTTATTGCCAAAAAAGAGAGGGGACTGGACACCAATTTTGGATCTCAGTATACTGAGCAAGTTCATCAGACAAGCAAAATTATAGATGGTCACAGTTCAGTCCATTTTTCCATTTCTGAAGAAGGATGATTGGATGTGCTCTACAGATCTTCAGGATGTGTATTACCACATAAAAATGGACAAGTGATCCAGAAGCTACCTCCGCTTCTGGCTGCGTGTCAATCATTATCATTTCTGAGTACTGCCCTTTTGTCTCTTCACAGCCGCTAGGGTGTTCACCAAATGCATGGTAATAGTAGTAGTCCATCTGAGACTACAAGGATTCTGCATGTTTCTATATCTGGATGATTGGCTCCTCACCACCCCAACCAGGAGTCTGCTGCTTCAAGTCATATTGTACACTCAAAGTTTGGCAGAAAAGCTAGGGATCTCAAATAAAAAGTCTTTTGGCTTTTCCTGGTTAGGGGTCGGCAAGGCAGCAAATTATTATGGTGTCGAGTTGCCAGCCCAGCGCCCAACCTTCAGAGAAGGCACACACACATTTGTGCACTTACCTGCATGTCTTTTAAAGTTTAGTCGATCGCAGGGAGGGATCTCCATAAACACAGAAAAGTCAATGCTAGTACCCACTCAAAGGTTAGAGTTCATTGGGCCAACGTTCAACACAATATCCTGCCAAGTCGCCTTACCTATCACAGGCTACTAAGATTGAGATCTCAATTTCAAGTAATACTCTCTTAATATCGTGTCCCAGCTTGATTGGTTCTACAACTCCTGGGCTCTATGGCAGCTACAATCATGCTGGTCTCACTAGCAAGTGTCCATATGAGGCTGCTCCAATGGCTCCTTGCTTCTCAATGGTCTCTCTTAATACATCTGTTGTCTTACCCAGTCCGCATAACAAACCAATGCAAACAAGATCTGTATTGGTGGATGAAGTCAGAGAAGGAGTTATGGTGTCATCCTCCCCTCAACTCCAGGCCACAGTGACCACGGACGCTTCTCTGATGGGGTGGGGGTGGGGCATTTTCAGGGAAAGACTTCCAAGGCACTTGGTCCCCCTTGGAGGCCAAGTTGCATATCAGTGTCCTAGAACTAAGGGTGGCGCTCCTAGCATTGCAAGAATTTCAAACAAACCTTCTATCTGGGACAATTGCTATCCAACCAGACAATATATCAGTAGTCTGGTACATCAACAAACAAGGAGGAACCAGATCCTACCCATTTTGCTGGGAAGCCCTGAGAGTCTGGCAATGGGCAATAGCTTTCAACCAATTTCTCACAACAATGCACATTCTGGGGAACTCCATTCTGATTGCAGACAAACTGAGCAGAAACATTTTGATGCCTCATGATTGGTCATTCAACCTTCGTCGTTGGGGCTGGCCTTGCTGAGATCTCTTTGCTTCCCCCTTGAACCATAAATGCAGCAGCTTCTTTGACCTGACCCCCCCCCGCCCCGGGGGAGTCACCGAGAGATGCTCTGATACACGACTGGCTGGGTCTACTGTATGCCTTTCCCTCTATTCCCCTCATTCCACAGTTCTTAAAGAAAGCACAATGGCTGAGAAGCAAAGTAATCCTCATTGCACCCTATTGGCCCCATCAAGTTTGATTCTCTTTCTATGGCCTCATTTGGTTCACCATCTGTGGATCCTGGAGCCAACACCAGGACTCCTATCTAACCCACAGGGGCTGTTCCATCCCAACCTTCACAGTCTCAAGCTGACCGCTTGGTATCTCCACTTGCACTGATTGCCAGGCACATGAACCTATCTTCCTCAGAGAGAAAGATCCTTCCAGCTTCCCATAAACCCTCCACAAGGAACCTATTGCAGCAAATGGGTCAAGTTTGTAATTTGGACTAAAGGACAAGGACTAGATCCATTTTCAATCCTGGTCCATAAGATCTTGGAGTACCTGTCGACTCTACTCTAATCGGGAGCCTCAGCCTCTACTATTACAGTTCACTTAGCGGCTATTGCCAATTTTCATGATGGCTTTAACAATTCTTCATTAATGTCCCACCATCTTTGCAAATCCTTCATGAAAGGAGATCTAAATCTAAGACCACCTATTAAAAAACCTTCTGACCTTGTAATTTGACTTTGGTCTTACAAACTCTGACCTGTTCATCTTTGAACCTTCTGCCACATGTGACAAAGTTTCTATCCTGGAAAACCTTATATCTGGTAGCCATCACCTCAGCCAGGAAGATATCAGAGTTACAAGCTTTGTGCGTTAATTGTCATTTCATTTTCCATAATGAGGGAGTATCACTTCAAACTAGCCCTTCCTTTTTCCCCAAAGTTATCTCAAATTCAAATCTCAACCAGTCCATTGAACTACCACTTTTTCCCTAAATTTTCTAACAAAGGTGAATATCATTTACGCCTGTTGGATCTACATAGAGAATTACGTTTTTACTTAGACAGAACCAAATCTTTCCGAAAGTTGGACCAGCTGTTCATAGCCTTTTCAGGCCCCAAATTGGACAAATCTGTTTCCAAAATCACCATGACAAAATGGCTAAGAGATTGCATTACTTTTGTTTATCATCAAAACAAATTAACTGCCTACTAGTGTCAAGGCTCACTCCACCAGGTCAGTGTCCACTTCGGTGGCTTTTCATTCCAGAGCCTCTATGGATGACATCTGCACAGCAGCCACTTGGGCAACCCCTCATACCTTTATCACTCATTACAAATTGGGTATGGCCTCCAGTGGAAGAGCATCCTTTGGCTCAATGGTGCTCAGGAATATCGTTCCATTGCGCCATCCAGGACATAAAGTACCTGGGGACTCAGTCCCATCAGTAAGGAATGAATGAAGATTTACAGCATCAAATAAAGAAGTTATGTTCTTACCATGATGTTCTATTTGTGTTGTAGATCTTCATTCATTCCTTATATCCGGTCCTCCTACCCCCTGCATGAAGACTCCTAGGGGATCATCTTGGCATGACTGCCTGATAGGTCATTTGCTCAGACAAGGCCTCCATTGTCTCTTTCCTGGGGGGCAAACTTGATCTGAAGATAGAAGGAGAGGGGCACTATGGGTGGGACTTAGCTCGAGAGTTTTTTTGGCTGGTGTGAATGTGGGTATTGGCTGATGGAACATTATGGTAAGAACATAACTTTTTTTATACCACTTTATATGTAATTTTAAATAGTGGGGCTGATATGAATTATATGTATGAGGGATAACACACCTTTACTGTGTTTTTAAAGTTCAGATGTATGACTGAGAGTATACTGTCTACTATGTTTCTGTAAGTATAAGTCTGCTATCTGGACTTGGATGGCCTTCACACTTAAATAAGGCGCATACACAAATGAATGTATATATACAAGGACCTTGTCAGGTCACACATAGAAATGGTTAACTCCTCAATCTGTCCTCTGTATTTATCAGTGATGCATGACTATGTGTGAGAAACACTTCTTCTGTGGCAAAGATGGAAAATCACCATTGTGGAAGAAAATATTTTGCCCCTTATGCATTTGTTTGAATCCCATACTGTAAAAATAAATTTTAGCAATGCATACTGCCAAACAAATGTGTCAGATTATGATATTTATGCCCCCAGTGCATGTCTCCAAAGTTAAATCACATAACAGTAACAGCAGCAGCACTACCAGTAAACGCCGATAACAGGAATCGGTGGGAAGTCATCATTCTCCATTGCACTATTCTTGGGAGTAGACTTGGTTGGTGTTAGATGAGAAATTCCCCCATTTAGGGTTTTCAGGTGTCAGGAATCTTTACTGGACTCCTGGTAAAGGGCCACAGCCAAAGGCTTCTGCAGGGAGACTATTCTGGCTCCCAGTACAAGTCTGAGGTAAGGAATAGTTTGGATCCGGCCGTGTCTAGTGCAGCTGGTATCCCATGCACTGGAAAACAATGTGGGGCACTGCTTTAGTGACCTACAAAGGTATAAGAGGGATACTCAACCAGTGGTTGGCTGAGTTCAGAATGGAAGACATCCCACAGCTGTGTAAGTATGTTACTAAAGAGAAATTATAATACATAGAAAGCTGCATACAGGCCAGGCCTGTGTGCATAATGCTCTTTTTTTCTTTTCTTTTATTTTCTTTCCACAGTGAACCTTGAGATAGATGTGAATTGTAGAGCTCACAATGAACGTTTAGAGAGAGCGGGGGAAGCAAGTGGTATGTATGCTGCACAAGAGAAGTCTTACTGTAGCTTTGAAAGTTTAGGAGAATTTTTGTCTTCTATATAGTAGTACCGCAGTAAGCATGCATGTTCTAACTGCAAAAGCAAGTACGTATACATAACTCTGTAACAATAACCAACTTCAGGAGTCAAGTATAAGACTATAATCAGAGGTTCTGGATTCAAATACCACAAGTAACATTTATACGGTACTGCATTTCTTTAATAATATTACAGAATTTAGAATCTATACCACTGGCATAAATGCCCCACTGTTAACTGAAATCTGCATAATTGGACCAAGTATATGTGCAATATATGCAATCCATAATTATAGTTTGTGGTTTGGACGTATATGTAATGCAAAACTTCAGATAAAACTGTACTATTATTGTGATAATGCATCTTGTGTTACATATGGTAGTACTAATGTTATCTCTTTTCTTCTCTCACCCCAACCCTTGTCTCTCTTTTTTTTTTCCTATTATGTGTCCTCAAAATATTTCCATGTCATCCATCTGTAACAAATCAGTAAATGCTTCACAGCACAGACAGGTAGGCCAATCACAGTGGGTCAGCCTGTACCCACTCCATTGACGACACAAAGCACATCTGGGACTCAACCTGGCAGTACTGCCTCTGCTGCCTCTGCACAACCTGGACTCTCAGGTAGTGGTACTCCAGAAGTTGGTCTTATGGTATCCTTTGGAAGTACTGGCAGAGGTGGTGATTTCATCACCCGCCAGGAGATGCCAGGGCTGTTGCTTAGGGTCATGCACAGAACCACTGGTGCACACATGCCAGATGGAGAGGCTGCTTTCCATTGTGGTACATAGGAGGAGAACACTTCAAGCACTCCAGCAGCCAGTGGAGTAAGGGGCTAGTGATGACAGTCCTGTGGGTGAGGACTAGATTTTCATTGTACCCATGTTTGATGGTCATGAGCTCGAGTTGTCCCCTCCTTCACTCCAATCATGGTGTCCCCCAAACTTGTGTGTCCTTCGCCATCCCTGTGTCTCATCTTGTTTGTCCTGTCTGTTTGCATTTGCTTCCTTACCTACCCAATTTACCTGATCTAGAAACACCAACGTCCCATACCCAGCATTCCTCTCTTAATGAAGAAAAAAAAAGAAAAATGGGCACCTGTCACACAAAAAAAATATTGTCCCATAAATAGCTCGCCATTTCACACACATCTACTTGACACACTTGATTCAGTCCAACTGGCTGTACAACATGAGTGCATTGTTGTCACCCCGCTTTGTGGAGGTGACAGTCCAAATTCAGCTGATATTCTGTACATATTTTGATTTTACACTGTTGAAGAGATGGATAACTATAATTCTTTCCTACCTTCCTCATGCACATTCCTGTATTGCTTTCTCTTTGTTCATCAGTTTCCATCACATTTGGCTAACGCATTACTTTCTTTCCTATTGTGTATATCATTATTATGCTCAAGTACTCTTTCTTTCAAAGTTCGATTGATTTTCACAATATAGAACTCTTCACATACAATGCACTGTGCTCAATAAACTATGTTATTATCTGTGCAGTCAGTATATAAACTAAACTCAGTCTTTCTCATAGTTGTAGGATGTGTAACAGAAGTAACCATCCACACCTGCTTAGAGGCACTACATGATCTACATGCATACATACCTCTCCTTTCAGAATGCACCCTGTCTATATAGTTCTGACTATAATATAGATGTTGCTTCAGGGTTTTATTGTTTTTAAAAGAGAATCGTGGATGGGGTCCAACCACATTGCCTACACTTGGGTCCATCATAAGTATTGGCCAGTTCTTTTTCACCACATCGCAAATGACATTAATGTTACTTGAATGCGTTAAAGTTACCCTACTTGCATTGCCTTCAGGTAAATGTTTCTCCTTAGCTCGTTGGTCCAGGGGGTCTGAGAAGTAGGGTCTAATATCATTCCCAGTGGCAAATCTAACCTCATTAATAGCCCTTTCAGTAATTATTCAGTAAGTATTTTGTAACCACGCTCTAACAATTCTATACGTAAAGTATCCAGAGATTCTTCTAGCTTAGTTTCATTTGTATGGAGTCTCATTACTCTGAGCACTTGTTTTTTAACCACATTCCTTGGAATGTGCCTAGGGTGCATCTTAGTGTTGTATAGGATGTTGTTCTTCTTCCTACAGGGTTTCCTATACATACTAGTGCAAATGCTGCCTAGCCCATCCTTCTTAACTACAGTGTCAAGAAAGTCTATATCCTCAGCAGAGTAATGCATAGTAAATGAAAGAAAGGTTGTTGTATTTTGTAGATAATCTACAAACTCCAATAGTAGATTGGTTGGTCCTTGCTAAACAAAAAAGACATCATCCACAAATCGTTTATAAAATTTCAAAAGTGAACTAAACCTAACATCTGTAAAAACTGACTGCTTTTCCCAATATGCCAATAATATTGACATAAGAGTTGGCACATGCCATGCCCATTGTAACCCCCAGTTTTTGCAGAAAATATTCCGATTCAAAGATGAAAACATTATTATCTAGTATTAGATCCAATAGTGCACACAATATCTCTACCTTAGCTAGAAAAACCCTGTCTGATGTCAAAAAAAGCCTTACATTATCTATTCCTACATCATCTGGAATGACGAAAGTAAACTAACATCCAATGTTACAAACAAAATGTCATTCAGATCATTCAAATTTATTGACCATTGATATAGGTCTTGTAGGAATTGCTTGGTATCATTCAACACAGTTGTAATGGTGTCAATAACCAATCTAAGTTGCTTTTCGACATATATAGAGATGGGCTCAGTCAGCCACCCTCTCCCCGAAACTATAGGGCGGAGAGGGGGGGTTGACAGCATATTTATGCATTTTCAGTAATCCATAAATAATGCGTATTCTGGGATGGTCGACTGTGAAGTAGGTATATAAACCGTAATCAATCTGATTCGTCATCAGCAAATCATATAAGTAAAAGTTAACTCTGTTAATGATTCTAATAACTTGAAATCTTTGCAACTTCATATAAACCCCTTCATCATTTAACATACTAGACATTTTTTCAGTGTAACTACTTTTATCTAGGACCACTATCCTTCCACCCTTGTCAGCTGGTCTAGTCATTAAATGGTGTGCCTTGGTTAAATCATGCAAAGCTTCCATTTCTTTAGAGGTCAAATTATAAAAAGTCTCACTATTACACTTATTTGCTAAACAATTCCTTAGGTCTTTCTCACATACATTCAAAAAAGCCTCTAAGGCTGGTTTAAATTCAGGAGTAAAAACACTTGGTTTCTTAAAAAAGTCATGCAGCTGAACTTTGTCTGGAAATATCACATTTAACATTACATTTCTAGCAAACAGCTTCAAGTCCAAAAAGACATCCGTTAAGTCTGTTTTAACTGCTGGAATAAAGGAAAGTCCTTTATTCAGTACAGCAACCTGTTCTTTAGTAAGTTCGAATGATGATAAATTAAAAACTAGATCACCTGCTGCAATCCTCTTCTGTCTGGTTTCCTCCGTTTCACTGAACTGTCCAACCCTGTCCTGGGCATGCATTGCTGGCTCTGTGAGCACCCCTTCCGTTTCTCCTGCATATAGGCAAAGCTTTCTCTAAACAGAGTTCAGTGGCTGAGATGTGGTTGGGGCAGAAGCACTGTTTTAAGCTTCATTAGATTTAACCACAGGTCGAGTTTTTGGTTTAACAACCAGAGCCTGTTGATTTCCTGTAATAAAACTACTCGACATACTGGTTGAAGGCAATACAATACCTTCTCCAGTACTCAACAGACTTATTACATGTTGTTCATGGAAAATAACATCAGAAACAAGCTCCATGGCTGCTAGAGCACTCCCTGAGGCTGATGCATCCACATTTCCACTTCCTGGGGTCAGAGTATCTTTCCTGTAATGTTTTTCCTTCTGGCAACTCCTTCCATGACTAGGCGTTGTTCCTGTGGGTTGGTTTAGGCTGTTAGATCCACCCACATATATGTTCTGTCTGGGCCATGAAAAAATCTAGCCTCTTTGAAAGTCCAGCGAGTCCCTTTTCAGTTTCTTAAGCTTTTCACTCTGTAATATCTGCTCTTAGAGTGAAATATTACAGAGTAGTTCTTCCATGAGCTCTATATATATATATATTTCTCCTTTGTGAGTATCCCTCAGCTCAGCGAACATTTCATTGACTTCCCTGGCAAGGGATTCCTCCTCCGGATGAAAATACTCATTCAGTAGATGCATGTAACTGAAACTAAGCTGCAGATTTAATTCTTGCCACTGTTTTAGCAACACAGGAAAGCTGTCACCATATGAGGGCATTTTTAAAACACGCAGCCCTCTGGGTACACTTTTATGATGCAAACCTGCTTCAAAATAAAAACGCTGCCACTGCAGACATTTAAACATAAAGAGTTTATCTTCCAAAACCTTAAGTGACATACGAAATGGATTGTGAGTTGTCTTGAGTATGGATGCTGTCTTCAACATTCTAGTAGCATTATTCCTAGTGGTTTTAAAGCCACTGTTCTCAGAGCCATTCATTGCCAACTTGCATATCAATGTTTTGGAAATGAGAGTGGTGTTGTTGGTGTTGCAAGCGTTCCAAAACTATCCCTCTTGGAATGATTGCTATACAAACAGACAACATGTCAGTGGCTTGGCATATCAACAAACAAGGGGTAACCAAATCTTACCCCCTGTGTTGAGAAGCCCTAAGTGGATGGCAATAGGAAAGCTCCTCCAACCTCTTTTTAAATGCAATGCACATTCCAGGGAAGTTCAATGTGATAGCAGACAAACTGAGCAGGTTCATTCTACTACCTCACCAGTGGTCTCTCAACAACAGAGTGATGGACATGGTCTTCTGTCACTGGAGCCAGCCTTGCTGTGACCTTTTTGCTTCTCCCCTAAACAACAAGTGCAGCAGCTTCTTTGTCCTAATCCCCCCACTGGGGGAATCACCGAGAAATGCTGTTCTCCATGTTTGGCCCCCCAGTCTGCTATATGCTTATACTCCCACTCCTTTAATTCTAAAATTCTTTCAAAAAGCAGCCAGGTTGAAGAGGAAGGTCGTCCTCATTGCACCTTATTGGCCCTGACAAATTTGATTCCCTTTCCATTGACCTAATCTTCTATGCCCTCCTTGGATTCTAGCTCCAACTCCAGACCTTCTGTCCCACTTGACAGTCTTGAGTCACCCAGACAGCTCAAGCCTCAAGCTGACAGCATGGTTTCTCCAATTCCATTGATAGCCAGGCAACCTATGCTCTCTTCACCTGTCTGTTCCATTCTATTGTCATCCCACAAGCCCTCTATGAGGAGACTCTACAGAAGTAAATGTAGAATATTTGTTTGTTGGGCAGAACAGAATCACATAGATACCTTCTCAGCTCCAATACATGCTGTTATTGAATTTTTGGGGAGTTTATTTAGTGAAGGTACTAATTCATCTACTATTAAAGTCCATCTTGCCGCCATTTCAAATTTCCATGTGGGGTTTCAGAGTTTTTCCCTGGCTCCCTTTAAACCATGCAAAGAAGTTTTGAAAGGTAACCTGCTACTTAGACCTCCTTACAAGGCTCTGACCACCACGGGATTTAAATTTGGTACTGCAAGTCCTGACACAGTCCCCCTTTGAACCTGCAACTGAGTGTGATCTCAGCTTCTTAATCTGGAAGACAGTCTTTTTAGCTGAAGTTACATCTGCTAGGAGGATTTCAGAACTTCAAACTTTATCCTCTAAACCCTCTATTTGATTTTCCACAAGGGTAGGGTCTCCTCATTTGCCAATGCTTCCTTCTTACCTAAGGTGGTGTCAGAATCCAACATTAACCAAGCCATTATCCTACCAGTATTCTTCCCAAATTTATCAAATAAAGGAATATATGTTGCACTTACTGGATGTTCATAGGCAATTACGTTTCTATATATACCGAAAGAAACAATTCAGGAAATCAGACCAGCTCTTTTGTTTCCTTTGCACACCAAAAGATGGGAAACTCGGTCACCAAGCTAACCACAGCTAGATGGTTGATTGAGTGCATCTCTTCTGTCTATCCTAAATTGAATCTTCCCCTACCAAAACCATTAAGAGCTCATTACACCAGATCTATGGCTACTTCCATTATATTTCAATCTAGGGCATCCATGGATGATATTCGTGTGGCTGCTATTTGGTCAAATCCTCATACCTTTATCTCTCATTACAAATAGGATCTGGTCTGGTCTGGTCGAGAGTTTATTGTCCATGAGCTGGAGTTATGGCCGAGTCAGATCCGAGTGTTGGATCTGAACCCATAGGTTGAAGAAGAATGAAAATGGACAACACAGATGGAATATTATGGTGAGTACATAAGTCCTTTTTTCCATAGTGTGTGGTGATTGCAAGCTGTGCATATCAAGTTTGTCACATTCCTCGTTGCTTCCCGTGTGTGATGCTGTATTCCATTTGTCGATTCCCTTCTCTAGTTGATATTACATGGTCTCCCATACTAAGGGTTGTTCACATGCTTTGCATTCCTGTCTACAAACTCCACTAATTTTCTGGAAGTTTTTCTGTTCCTATGATATTTTACCCATTGTTTCAGCTTTTAATGTCTGTGGTATTGGAACAGACATAGTATTGAAATATCATCAACATAGTTGCTGCACACAAGAAGTTACCTGCAGCAACTGCCTTGCATTCTATTACAGATTTATGGCTGATAGCCAGTATGGTTTTTGGCCACACCATAGCATAACCTCAGCCCTAATGGCTTTTACCAATACCATAAACAATAACCATAACCATAATTAATCACATATCCTCTGCCCTCTTTTTGGATCTTTCTAAGGCATTTAATATGGTCAATCACCAACTTCTGCTTTGCACCCTTCAAACTTTCGGTCTAGATTTTAAAGCCCTTCTTTGGTTTACATCCTACCTTAATGGGAGACAACAGGCTGTCTTATGGCAGAACAAGCTCTCTAATCTATTGCCGAATGCCCTTGGAGTACCACAAGGCTCCATATTAGGTCCCCTACTGTTTTCCATCTTTATTAATGACTTGCCTGCTATCATACCAAAAATCAGCTGTATCCAATATGCTAACGACTCCACTCAGATCTGCTCAGCTATATCTCCCACAGAAGTGAGGGCTGCTACCCAGTCCACCTTTTATACCATAGAAAATTGGCTCTGTGTCAATTGTTACTCAATCCCAAAAAAACTAAAGTGTTGTTATTCTCACTAACTCACAAATCTGCTCCTTTCTCCTTCAACATAAATGCAAAAGATGGGACAATTATTTCCCCCGACCCCTATACAAAAGTACTAGGCGTCATTATTGACAGTAACCTAAAATTTGACCTACATGTAAATCAGACAATCAGGAACATCAATAAAAAACTTGGGTCACTCTATAGTATTAAAGCCTTCCTTACCCCTCCAGCTAAGATGATCATAGCTCACTCCCACCTACGTTCAACACTTTTATATGCCTCCCTCCTTCTCTCCAGTCTAAACAAATCTGCACTCAATAGACTCTCAACCTATTATAATCACATTGCCAGGTTTGCCACAGGCCTGCCTTTTAGAACCCACCACTGTATCAATCTCAAACAGCTTGGGTGGCTAGAACTTCCCAGTCTTATCCAATATAACTTGCTGATCATGGCCAACAAAATCCTCTATAACCCAGATAATATACCAGCCCTTAGAAATATTATCACCCCCCCCCCATAACAATCCAAGATTGCTCCACTCCTTGAACAAACTACTAAGTCAGACAATCAAAACTAACAGTGCAGCTGGTGATGCCCACTTTGTCAACTCAGCAGCAGAGCCTGGAACTTCCTTCCAGCTGACATTACGTTGCTCTCCTCCTTAGGCCAATTTAAAACTAAACTCAGACAACTTATGGCATTACACTGGCTATGCCACTGCAACAAGCCTGGCTAAACTCTCAACATGAATGTGAGTAATCTTGTTAACCAACTATTGTTAATTCTCTCCTGACTATAAGCAGTGGAATCTTCTAACCTGTGAGCTTGTCTATTTCATGTTTGCTTATATATTTTTTGTAATTTTCATTCATTTAATAATTGTCTTAATAGTTATTTAATGTATTTTTGGAAATACTATACAGGCAATTATGTCTTATTAATTAGTTAATGTATTGTATGCTTTTGGAGCTTATCTCCCCGGGCCTCCGCTGAAAATGGACATTGATCCAGTCGGACTATCCCGGTCAACAAATTTAAATGTATCTTATTTATTTATTTATTTATTTGCAGTCTGTTAACAGGGAAAGTCCACTGGGCCATTCAGAGCCCGTTTTCAGTGGAGGCCTGGGGAGAAAAACTCCTTTGCACAATAAAAAGCAGAATTATATATATTGGTAATATGCACTTATCAAACAAATTAGCTTACAAAGTTAAAAACACAGTTAGCAATTCATGGCAAGACAAATAGCAGTGACAAATTACAATATTTTCAGAGATAATTAGAGCGTAAAGGAATTTTTAGGATCGTAGGAGATTACTAGGCTATCAACCCAGAGGTCATTTTAAGCCTAGCTGTTTCATACCAATGTAGCACCACGAAAATGCTAGACAGTACCCAAGATTGCATTTAGTGATGACCATATCCAGGAAGGTTGTGGGCACTATCTCTGGTAAGAATTTACGGTCCCCCATCCACACATCCAGGTTTCTCTTGAACAGTGTCATCGAAGTGCTTTGTTCACATGAATTGGTAGCCTGTTCCAAAGACCCGGCAGTCACTGGGAGATAAATCTGTCCCTCCAGATTGTCCAATTTAAATTGCAGGCCATATTTAGGTCCCTGGAACAGATAGCCCTAGTCTCATTGGATTTATTGATCTGCAGCAAGTTCATTAGGTTTGGGACTTGGATTGCTCTGTAGGCCAGGCACAAGTCACCCCTAAGAAGTCTATATGATACGGAGCATGCTGGAACCCCTTGAACTTCTTTGTTAGAAACCTCTGAAGTCTCTCCAGTAGCTGCAGGTGCTTTGTATGGTACATACCGTACTCAATTACAGGCTGGATTAGTGCCAGGTATAGAGGAGTTATAACCTCTTTTGCTCTCGAGGCGATGCCTTTACTAATCAAATGTGCTATGTAGAAAGCCTTCCTTACTACAGGAGACACATGATGGTCGAAGTTAAGGTTGCAGTCAACTTGTGATCCGAGGTCCCTTGCATACTTGGTATTGTTGTTGATTTGATAGTGTGAAGGGACATTGTTTGTGCCGAAGGGAATGAAGATGCATTTCTTTACAATCAGTTGGAGACCGTGACTAATACACCAGTCATTGGTTTGCATGAGACCCTCCTGGAGTATACTGACATCATTTGGGATTCAGTGATTGCATCTAGATTGCAGTCATCTGCAAACTTGGTCAGCCACAACCTATTAGTTTAAACCTGAATGTCTGAGACATATATGCCAAACAGCAGGGGGACCAGCACTGACCCCTGTGGCACCCCACTGATAACAGGTCTGCTGGTTGATGTGGAGGCTTCCACTTTAATAGTGTTTGTCCCGTTTTTGAGCCAGTTGGCAACCCATCTTGCAATCAAGGAGTTTACATTCAGTTTGCTAAGTTTAACGGCAATGCCTGAATGTGGGATTGTGTCCTGAATGTGGGATTGTGTCACAAGACTTTGCCAAGTCGAGGTATGCTGTGTGCACAGATTTGCCCTTGTCAGTGGCCCTGTTCACATTTTCAGAGCAGTCCACCAGATTTAATAGGCACGATCTGCCATTGATGAAGCCGAATTGGGTAGGATCCAGGGTTTGAGGTCACCTATGTCTTTATTTATGAGGTCTATGATACGTTCCATGGCCTTAGATAAACCTGGTCAGGCTTATGGGTCTGTAATTCCCCAGGTCTGTTCCTAGGCCAACTTTGTGGAGGGGAATAACTGTTTTTGTCCTCCATTCCACAGGAACAAAGCCTGTGGTTAGTCTATGATTAAAAAGGGTACTTAATGGTGATGCTAGTTCATGTTTTAGCTTATTTAGAAGACAGTATGGCATGTTGTCTGGTCCCATAGAGTCTGTTTTTGGCCTTGGACAAGACTTTGATGACCTGCTCTTCAGATATGTAGGGTTGGGGGAAGGTTTGTGATAAGTTAGGAGGGGATAAGGGAATGAAATGTTCACCAAACCTATCCGCTAGCAGGTTTGCTATCTCTGTGGGGTCAGTATGTGTGATGCCATTAGTCACTAGTTCTGCACATGCATGGATCCTGCCTGTTAGGCTACATGTGTAGCTTTTAAAGGCCTTATGATTATCCTTGGTTGTACTTGCTAAGTTCCTCTCAAAGGAGCCCTTAGAGGATTTGACAGATTGTCTTATTTGTCTATAGAGCCTGAGGAGGGTGATTTATCCATTTGTTGGGGCCCTTGCCTTTGTTTTCTTGGACATTTTAAGTTTATTGTAAAGTTTGTTGATACTGGATGTCCACCATGTTAGCTTGTTTTAATTGGGGCTCAAGCTTTGATTCTTTCTGGTACAGCTGAGTTTATGGACTTATGCAAGTGACTGAACAGGGCTTTAATGTAAGTTTTAGCGTAGTTACCGCTTCCAGCTTGGGGTGGGGCTTAGAATGCATTTATACCTTCAACTAGGAGGGTATAGTTTGCCTTAGTGAAGTTTTTTAGTCTGATTTCACCCTTTGTGAGTTCTGGTGTGAGTGCCAGCTCGAAGGTGATTGTTTTGTGGTCAGATTTTACTAATGAGCATCCGACAGTTGTGGCAGTGCCTCTGTTTGACATGTTATTAAGGACCAGATCTAGAATGTTTGTACCGCTTGTCGGGGTATGAACAATTTGTTCCAGGGAATTTGAATTAACAAAGTCAAATACTTTTGGACTAGCAAGCTGGGGTAAGCATAGGTTTCCCAGTTGATGGTGGGATAATTGAAATCCCCCATAACCAGAGTGTTTAGTATAATTTGTATTGTCTCCAGTTTGGTCAAGTAGGCTTCATGGGCATTGTGACCCATGGAGGGGGATTTATAACTGGCTGTGACTTGAATGGGGATCTTACCCACTGTACCCTGGACTGGAGTAACTCCATGAAGTTGTCCAGTCTAACTAGATGGGAGGTGAGATTCCAATCTAAAACTAGATGGGAGGTGAATTTATCTCTAATATAGATAGAAACACCACCTCCTTTGGTTTTCACACTTTCATTTTGTGGTCTAGAAGTGTAGAAGGCATTGTAGCCTTGCAAGGATGGAGTACTCAGTGAGGCCTTGAACCAGGTTTCTGTGACTGCGCAGACATCTACATCTTCTAGTGATAGAAGTGCTTCCAGGAGTGCAATATTTGGATTAAGCTTCTAACATTTAGCAGCATGACCCTTACTTTGTTCTGATTGGCTAATTTCATGTCAGTAATGTTGTTTTTGAAACCTTGCCTAAAAAGGCACTATGGGGAAAGCAAGAGCCTTTGCCAGTAGCCGAAAGCCTAGAGGTACCAGGTGCAAATCATCTCTGGCAAAGCAGCGAGGTTTGTCAACCATGGTTTTCCAGGCTCATAGGAATTGGATCCCCTTTGAATGACACCAAAAACTAAGTCAGTTATTGAAATCAATAATTTTTTTTATACTGTGGCATCATTCTAGGTGAGGGTAGTATGCTGCTCAAGGCTAGGTGCATACCTGCCTGGAGCACATACTCAGAGAGCTCAACTGTGTCTCTCTTCATATAGTCCATTGAGGTATGTCTCAGGTCGTTCACACCAATATGAACTATAACAGAGTCATAATAGTACTTATTGCTGAGAGACTTGGCACCAGACAGGCAGGCGACAGTGACTTTCTCCTTGACCATTCTGAAGAATGGGACATTTGTGTGTCTCACTACTGACTACTGTCTCCAGTGACAAGAAAAATGTGTTTTTTGAGTGTTATGCCTTATGGGCTTGGTGGATGAAAAACTGGTGTTGCTATGTGTCGTGGGTCCTGTGGTGATTGTGTTAGTTGTTGCAGTCTTGTGTTTTAGAGGTCTCCAGTGTTTCTGTAAGTTTTTCGAGAGTACATCCATGTATGTAGATGTTTGTGTTTGATGCGTAGTATGTGTATGAGTAATAGTACTATGTGATGTGTAGTGGTGGGTGAGTTAACAACCTCTTTTGCGTTACTGTTTTGAGTGCGAGAGAGCATGGATTCAAGATTCTTGGTGTAGATACATCTGGCACACTCTGTACTAGAGCGAGTTATTAGTACAGGGTTGTCACTGTACATGAGGCAATTTTTACACTGACTCAAGAGACTCAAGTCAACAAGATTGGCAGTAGAAACAAGGGTAGTCCAACTGTTCATAATGCTAGGTTGAAGACTGCTGTCAGTAGGAGTGGCTTTTCAGAATCATTGATGGAGAAGGTCAGTGGTTGGATATTTCTGCCTGGGGCTTTATTTATTTATTTATTTTGCTGGTGGTTAATATGTTACAGCTCACTAGCAGTATTTCTTTGATTGAGAAAGCACCAAGGATGAGGGCTAAACTTGTAAAGTACACTTGGTAAACATAGCATAAAAAGTAGAAATAAATATCATTAGAACTTAGGTTTTCAAGGAGGCTAAGTGCAAGTACAGTTCCAATGGAAGGTAAGTATATGTGTAGAGAAGTTTTAAAGTGGGCAGGATTTTGGATTGTTCTAATGGCTAATGGTACAGCATTCACATTTTTGGCTAAAGAGTAAGAGTAAAGAAGTTGGCCAGGGGGCAGGTTTGGCTTGTGAACCTGCAGAACTTGGTGATTCTCAGATCTAAGGGGGCCTATTAGGGAGGTAGTAGGTGAATATAGAGTTAAGGGCAGTACAATCAGAATGTTTAAAGATGTCTGTGAGCTGTAGTTAGTTGCAGATAGTTGAGGTACTTTGGTAGTTCCAGCCAGTTTAGGGAATGCAGAGCAGAATAGTGATGGGAGAAGTTTTTGGAATTTGTTGTGAATTTTGCCATTTTATTATAACATGTCTCAAGCTTTGCTTTTAGTGTATTTTGAAGGTTGGTAAGTAGAGGGATGCCGTACATGAGAGAAGGAAGTAGGTAAGTGGAGGCAAAGGTTTGTTTAATGGAAGGTCTAAGGAACTGGTTGTGCCTAAAGAACATTCCAAGTTCCTGATGAGTTTTTTTGGATGTTGTGTTGCAGGTGAATGTCAAAGTTTAGATATTTGTCTATGGAAACTCCTAGAAGTTTTGTCTGCCTAACAATTTCTATTTGTGCCTTACTATGGGAATAGATATTGAACTTGGCTTTGTCCAGCAGGGTTGATTTCTTAGGGGTAAAAAGCATGATCTTGGATTTATTTGGGTTAAGGGCTAGGTGGTTATTAAACATCCAGGACTCAGTGGTGCAGAAGGCTTTTTGAGTTTTGAGCTGGAGTTCAGATATAGACTCAGCCGAACAGACAATAGTTGAGTTGTCCGCATATTGAATAAGAGAGCCATTGATCCGCATATTGAATAAGAGCGCCGTTGGTCCATATACTGAATAAGAGAGCCATTGGTCCGCATATTGAATAAGAGAGCCATTGGTCCGCATATTGAATAAGAGAGCGATTGGTCCGCATATTGAATAAGAGCGTCATTGGTCATAGATGCATGGAAATTATTAATGAAAACATTGAGTAAGAGGAGACCAAGTATGCGGAGCCTTGTGGAACTCCAGTAGAGGTGTTAAGATAAGAAGAGATATAGTTTTTCCATTTGATGGCCTGTTGCTGTCTTTTAGATAGCTTGAGAACCTGCTGAGAGGGGTGGTGGAAAGTCCAAAGTTTGATGTCCAAAGTATGATCTTATGCTATAATGTTATCTAACTAGGCCATCTTTACACAACTAGCTAATTTTTAATGAGGGGTAGTTTATTTACTTATTCAACTGGGGTATAGCACTGATCTGCATGGACATTTTTCAGACAACTTAGGAGCGTTGTTTGATTAATTGACTTGCTCAGAATCATGTAGTACATGGAGGTTGAAGGAACAGGTGTCATTTCTGTAGATGTTCTTCATCTCACATTGCTGCAGTCCTTACATATGGGTAGTCCGCTGTCCTCGGTCGGCCCAAATATCAAAGTATTAGGCTGACGTCGGTCAAGGCGCGTAAGACTGACATCAGGACGTCAGGGTACAAATGCGCATGACCGACGTCATATCCTCAGTCTTTTTTGCCACATGGTCCGATGCAGAAGCAGCGTTGCAAGTGCTCTGAAATTTTTTCGGAGTTTCAGACCGAGTCAAAGTTGGCTAAGTACCCGTTGGGGAATATTTTAGTTTTTCTTGCCTCAGTGGTTTACCGGATGTCAGAAAAAGTGAATAACTGTATTTCTTGTGGGAAGCAGATACCGCATAGGGATTATCATACTTTGTGTATTCCTTGTTTGGGGCCTGAGCACGACGTTGTTGGGTGTCGCTTTTGTGCTAGGTTCAATAAGCGCACTATTGTTAGATTGTGCCAGGTTGGTCTCGGAAGCGGTGCAATTATAATATGCCGTCGGATGCTCCGACGCCCGCTTCTTCGAAGCGCAAAGACAAAGCAGCTAAACCCAGGCAAGAAGAGTCGTCCGTACCGGACGCCGGTTCTTTAGAGGCGTCAGTGGAACCGGTGGTTCCGGAGGCTTCTCTGGAGTCCCAGGGGGAGACTTTGATATTGCAGGATGTGGCCTCTCAGGAGGCAGGTCAGGCTGAAGGGGCTTCTCAGGTTACTGTACTCCCCTTCCTTCCTAGGGTGGTTAGGCCCTCTCCTTCTGTTTCCAAGTCTTCTCCCAGAGGCAGGCCAGGTTTAGCTTCTGTTGGTGTCACTCCTAGTTCAACAGGATCTGTGCCCAAGAAGCACATGCTTAAAATGGCAGAAGATTTAATTACTTTGATTAGAGGTTCTTTGCCCCCTCCTGATAAGAGGCCTAGGGTGGAACCAGAGTTGGGGAGTTTTGAGCAGGCTTGGATGTTTCAGAGTCTTCTGAAGACTTGCAGGAGTACTCTCCTTATTCTGATTCTGATGCAGATGATTCGACTCCTTCTGCTTCTCCTCCAGAGGATTTTTCTTTTCAGAGACTCTTCATTCCATGAGGGAACATTTTAAGTGGGAAGGTCAGGACTTCTCTGATTCCAGGAAAAGGCTTAGGGAATTTTGCTTTTACCCCAGCATAGGCCTTTGGCTATACCACCTGTTCTGGATGTTGTGGAAGATGTGTTTGCAGAGGCTTCACTTAATCCTGATTCTTTGCCTCCTGCTCCTGTTAAACCGGATAGGTATTACAGGGTGCCTGAGGCTCATAAATATCTTTATAAGAGTCCTAGGGCGGACCCAGAAACTGTTAGTCAGGGACCTAAGGGTGTCAAGGCCTCTGTTGTAAAAAATCCGGTTCCTCCAGATAAAGAGGCCAGAGCTTTGGATAGATGGGGAAAGAAAGTCTATACTTTTTCCACCTTAGCTATGAGGGCTTTGAATTGCCAGTTTCACATGTTGAAATATCAAAACTATCTTCTTTTTCAATTGAAGTCTAAGGTAGATGCTCTGGCGGAAGGCATTGAGTGTAAAGAATTACAAGATTTGGTGCATGTCTCGGAACAGGTGGGTAAGCATTCTTTACAATGTGGTTTTGATGCTGTACAGGCCTCGTCTAGGGTGGCTGCCACTGGTTCAGTTCTTTGCAGGCACGCCTGGCTGAGGGATCAGAATTTATCTGACCATGTTAAGACAAGGATTTTGGATGCTCCTTTACAGTCTGATGTGTTGTTTGGTTCACCTGTGGAGTCAGTCTTGAAGAAAATGGAAGACAAGGCTAAGTCTATGCAGGCTGTTAAAGATTTTTGCAAGTTCAGCCTCCAAGTTTAGTAGGAATTGGCCTGCTAAGGGGTGGACGTATCCTTCTTATGATTCTCAGTCTAGGGGTAGATCTAGACGTGGTAGGGGCAGAGCTCAGTGTTCCTTCAGACCTAGAACGGGAGTTCACCTGCACAGTCTTGGTGAGGGCAGGGGCCAGTCCTTTCGTAAACAGGCCCAATGACCTACCTTTTCAGCTGCCAGATCCTTCTTGCCTGGCAGCACCTTTGGGAGGAAGGTTGGCACTCTTCAAGGAAAATTGGGGTTTGATTACTCAAGACAGATGGGTATTGGATATCATACACCAAGGTTACAAGTTTTATTTCCATACCTTGCCTCCTTTCAAAGGCATGCCAGACGTTCCTCCTCAGCAAAGACTAGAGGCTCACAAACAAATTTCTCTGCTACTTCAAATAGGGGCCATACAACCGGTCCCTCTACCAGAAGTGGGCCTAGGATTTTATTCTCGCCTGTTCCTAGTACCAAAGAAGGGAACACGTGGAGACCAATTTTGGATTTATCTATCCTCAACACATATCTGGACATTCCCAAGTTCAAAATGTTGGCGTTACAACAGCTTTTGCCTCTGCTGGGCAAAGATCACTGGATGGTGACTCTGGATCTCAAGGAGGCTTACCTTCATGTTCCTATCAGGCTCAGTTGCAGGAAGTATCTGCGTTGGCTGGGACTTCTCATTATCAGTTCTCTGCATTGCCCTTTGGCTTATCTACTGCCCAGAGTGTTCACGAAAGTTCTGGCTCCAGTGATAGCTTTCTTCAGGCTAAGAGGAATACAGATCTATCCTTATTTGGACGATTGCCTGATTCTGGCCCAAGAAAAGGACGAACTTCTTCATCATTTACAGTATGTGACAGCAGTGCTAAGATGCCTGGGGTATTCTGTGAACGAAATAAAGTCCAGTCTAGTACCCTCTCAGGACATGTGCTTTCTGGGTGTGAGACTGAATACAGCATCCCAGATGGCCTTTTTGACCCCGGACAAACAAAAGAATCTTTCTCTACTTCCATCAATTGTCTCATCAGTCCAGGCTGACTGCAAGGACAGTCCTTCAAGCCTTGGGGTTCATGGCATCTTGTATTCTGGTGCTTCCCAATGCCAAACTGCATATGAGGAAGCTACAATGGTATCTCAAAAATGTATGGACACAGCACTGCCAAGATATGGACACTGTCATTCAGATAATACCTTGCATTCAAAAGGAGTTTTTGTGGTGGGCTCAGGAATGTCACCTAAACAAGGGACTCTCTGTGACCCGACCAGAGGCGAGTCAGATTCTAACGACAGATGCCTCAGACAAAGCTTGGGGAGCTCATCTAAATGGAAAGTGGGTACAAGACACGTGGCCTGCCAGACTTCAACATCTACATATCAACTTGAAGGAGATGTTAGCAGTCCAATGGTAATAGCTTTCAAGGATTTACTTCTTCCAGGGCAGGTGTTGGTTCTAACAAACAACACAACTGTCATGTGGTACATCAACAAGCAAGGGGCATTCTTATCCTCTATGCAGACAAGCAATGATTTTGTGGGAGACTGCTCTCAGTTTACAGCTGAATCTTCAGGCAAGGTTTCTGCCGGGAGCACAGAACTCCTTAGCAGATGTGTTGAGCAGACAAATTATGGATCCCCACGAGTGGAAATTGGATCCTCATGTATTTCAGAAATTGACAGTGTTATGGGGAACTCCAGACATAGATCTGTTCGCTTCTCCACTAAACTACCAGCTGCCAAAGTTTTGCACAAAAGGTTTCATCCCACAGCTTGGAAAGTGGATGCTCTTTCATTCAATTGGAGCAATCTTCATGTGTATGCCTTTCCACCTCTGCCTCTCCTCCCAAAGGTACTCCTGAAGGTCAGACAGGACAAGCCAAAGATGATTTTAATAGCTCCAGATTGGCCTCGACAGCACTGGTACCCATTACTGAGAAGTCTGGTACGGGAGCCTCCATGGCCTTTGCCTTGATTCCACACCTGCTGTCTCAGGAGAACAGCCATTTACTCAATGTCAAACTTCACTCTCTACATCTAACAGCCTGGCATATTCTGTTTTAAACCCTGGAGGGTCTCAGCTTCCACAGCAAGTTTTGAATGTTATTTTGGAGGCCAGAAGGCCTAGTACAAGGAAAGTGTACGCAGATAAATGGAAGAGATTTTTATTTTGGAGTACAGCAAAGGAATTTGATGTTTCTAAGCCTAATTTAAGTGTGGCTCTTCAATATCTTACTGAGTTACTGGACAAAGGTTTGTCCTACTCTTCTATTAAGGTTCATGCTGCAGCAATTTCTGCTCACTATGACTGTGACCCAACATTGTTTTCTCATCCTTTGTTTAAGCAATTCCTTAGAGGGGCAAAGAATATAAGACCCCCACGTAGAGCTCCTACTCCTGCTTGGGATATCAATTTTGTGTTGGAGAAACTCACTCTACAACCTTTTGAGCCTGCAGCTACTGCCGAGTTGAAAATTTTATCATGGAAGACTGCTTTTTTGTTGGCCATTACCTCTGCGAGAAGGGTTTCTGAATTACAGGCCCTTATGGCGGTTGAGCCTTTCTTAATTTTCCATAAGGATAGGGTATCTTTGCGTACTAATCCTTCCTTTATGCCTAAAGTGGTTTCTAGTGTGGCTTTAAACCAAACTATTCATTTGCCTACTTTTTATGCAAACCCCGAAATAAAGGGAAAAGATTTTGCACACTTTGGATATACACAGGCAGTTGCGATATTATTTGAGCAGAACTAAAGGGTTCAGGCAGTCTCAGCAGTTATTTGTTTCATTTGCTTTGAGTTCTCAGGGCAAGCCTGTGTCAAAACAAACTATTTCTAAGTGGATTGGGTTTTGTATTGCTTTCTGTTATTCCCATCATGGTAAGGAGATTCCAGCTGGGATTAGGCCTCATTCCACTAGGGCTACTGCCACTTCTACAGCTTTTTAAGGGGTGGCAACTAAAGATATTTTGGAGGCAGCTACTTGGAGTTCAGTGCATACTTTCTCTAAGCATTACCACCTTCCACTTTACTCTAAATCTAGGGCTGGTTTTGCCACTGCAATTTTACAGGGCATTTTGGCAGCTCCTAATGCTTTCTAGTTTTGCCATCCTCCCTGACCTCTGCTTTGGGATTCTACCCATATGTAAGGACTGCAGCAATGTGAGATGAAGAACATAGTACAGTTTTGTACCTAGCATAAATGTAGATGTTCGAAGATCCACATTGTTGCAGTCCAATTTACCCTCCCTCCTTCCCCTCTGTAGTTAGAGGCGGTTGTGTGGTTTGGGTTGTGAATATTGTGGATATTGTATATATTGTACATATGATTAGTGCAAGGGTGGTTGGTTGTTTTTTTCTGTCTTTTGGTTTTGACCTTTCTTTTTAGGGTCTTCTGACATCTGGGGCAAGAAAAGACTGAGGATATGACGTCGGTCATGCGCATTTGTACCCTGACGTCCTGATGTCAGTCTTACGCTCCTTGACCGACGTCAGCCTAATACTTTGATATTCGGGCCGACCGAGGACAGCAGACTACCCATATGTAAGGACTGCAGCAATGTGGATCTTCGAACATCTACATTTATGGTAGGTACAAAACTGTACTTTTTTTCTTAGATCATATGGTATATCATTACAGCAGGTATATTTCCAGCTACTATTTCCACTATTTAATTGTTAATTGGTGGCAGTAATGAATGTTTTCTAAACATTTTTTCCACTTACATCTGCTGCAAAAAAATGTAATTTAGCTAGCATCTTGTAAACATGAGATGTAATGTGATCCTATCTCGCCTACATTCTCTACAGATGGGTTCGGAGCCGATCCTCGGCTCCAACTCGGCACGCTATACAATAGCACGAAGTCTCTTATTGGCTGAGTTACCTCATATCCCGGAATGCACCACTACTGCTTCCCCAGATCTCGTTTGCCGCTTCTACAGCATAGACGTGGTCTCGGACTTGGCTGAGCTAAGTACCTCTAGTGCTTAAATTTCTGTCAGAAATTTTGCTAAATTTACCCAAAAGCTGTTTTAACAGCTAGTTATTGTTGTGTGACTGATTTTCTTTTAAACTTTGTGGTAAAAATTGTGTTTTGTCAACGGTAAAGGATCCCGTTTGTTAGAGGGGCCTTTGCCTAGCCCTCACGCTTTAGTTAGGGCTGTTTAACAGCTACTCATTGTGTTTTTTAATTTTTACAACTTGTGGTAGATTGTATTTTTTTCTTGGTGGCAAGTGTTCCCGTTTAACTTAGAGGGACCTTGCCTTAGTCTAAGTGTATTTTTCTTATAGTCAGTGTTGAAATTCTCTCTCGTTAAAGTCAGTGGAAGTAGATAGCCATGTCTAAAGAACATAGGCCATCAGGTTTTAAAAAATGTTCAAAATGCTCTTACAAAATGTCCATTACGGATGACCATTTGTTATGTGTATACTGTCTGGGGCCGAAGCACCTACAGGAATCCTGTAGCGTTTGCCACGCTTTTTCCTCTCGCGTGCTCCAAGAGAGGAAAAACAAGTTGATTTTGAAAGGGTTTATTACCCCTTCCTTTGAAGAAGCCCTATCTTCTTCTTCTTCCCCGTTGAGGAAGAAAAAATCTTCGGCTCCGACCAGCCCGTCGGATCCGGCAGCAAAAAAGTCAAGGCACGCTTCTTCGTCGGCTCCACGGACTTCGGAGCCGATGGCGGAACGGTCTGCCTCGATGTCTCCAGCCTCGACTCCTCTGGCTTCGGAGCCGAGAGCTCGGGCGTCGAGAGGCGAGTCATCTCCATCGGCTCCACTGCCTTTGGAGCCGATGTAGGTTGCCCGCTCAGACTCTTCCCCTTCGGTGCCGAAGTCCACATCGGCTCAGAGGGAAATTGCAGTAGTAGTGGAATCTTCCTCGGTGCCGATACTTCTCGAAACCATTCGGAGCCGGTCCCCCAGTCTTTCGGAGCCAGCGGAGAAGTCGACTCGGACCCGGTCTGTCTCTTCTCGGTCCTCGAGGATGTCCGATTCGGATGTAGACAGGGTGCTTCAAAGGCTTTTTCAGTCTCCGGTCTTTCAAAAGTTGGTCTCGGCTCCAGCCCAGTCGGCTCCGGAGCCGTCTTCCCACCCTGCCATCTTGGTTCCTCCTCCAACAGCTTCGGCGCTGTTGGAGTCAGTGTTGGTGGAGCTGGTGGAAGTTGTCGGGTCGGTTCCGACCCTAACTCCAACCCCACCCTTCGGGTCGGTGTTCGGTACGTGGACCTCCTCTGTCGGCCACGAGGGGGACACTTCGGGACCGATCCTTTCAGTTCCGAGCCTCCCTCTCAGTGCGTTGGCGGCGGGAGTTCCGACTGCTGTTGTGGCCTTGGGGGTTGATCCTTCCCAGGACTGTGGGGGTCCCGCCTTCAAGGCCATGAGGAGTGCCTTGGCCAAATCCTCTCTGGCCACTTCTACCATCTCACCTCCACCTTCCCTTGGCACGGAGACTGGTTCCTTTGCAATCCCCCTGTCTCACGACAGCAGAGCCCTGGGGCCTGAGGTTACCCCCGTCGGGGGTTCCCTTCTTCCCGGAGGCCCCTCCGAAACGTCTTCGGAGGAACCCCCGAGGAAGAGACAATGCAAGAGGAAGCACGTGGACTCCCCTGATGAGTCTCTCACCTCGGATACCGACCTCGATGATGCGGAAGGGTCCCCCAAGTCGTCCTCGGATGATGTCTCCTTTGCGGACATCTTGGAAATCCTTAAGCAACGAAGTGACTGGCAGTCCAAACCCCCTTCTGCTGAGGAGTCGGTGTTCCTCAAGGCCTTCGGGGCTCAGCCCTCCGCCTCCTGGGTATCTCCGCCCTTCAATGAGCTCCTGGATTTGATCTCTCGAAGGGCGTGGGAACATCCGGACTCTGTTCATAGGTTCATAGGTTCATACTAGGCTATCTGCCCAAGGGCATTTATAAGCCTAGCCCATAGTTATGTGGCTTTCGCCACCCCTTTAGTTTGAATAAAACTATGCCTATTATTTTGTTGTGCCTCTGTCAAGCAGTGACACTGAAGTAATCCCTGGGGTATATCTGCGATCTCCCATCCATTGGTCAAGATTCCTCTTGAACAAGGCCAGCGAGGTGCTCTGCCTCACATGTACCAGGATTTTGTTCCACAGCATAGGGGGTCTCTGGGTGATGAATCTGTCCCTCCAGCACGTTCTATTAATAACCGTGTCAAGGTTTAAGTCTCCCTCCCTTGTGGTTCTGAGGGATCTAGATTTTTTGAGGTGAAGCATATTCATCAAATCTGGGTTTGACATGGCCTTATATGTCAGGCACAGGTCACCTCTGAGCAAGCGGTATGAGACTGAATAGAGCTGGAGTTCTTTCAGTCGGGCAGCATAAGACATATTTTTGAGACCCTTTATCCTTTTGGTGAGGAACTTTTGGGGCCTTTCCAGCTGCTGTAGGTGTCGGGTCAGATACATTCCGAATGGGGCATTGTACTCAATCATAGGTCTTATGAGTGATGAGTACAGGGGCGATGACCTCCCTTGATCTAGATGTGAATCCCTTCATGATCAGGTGGGCAATGTAGAAGGTTTTCCTAACTACTTTAGCAACATGAGTGTCAAGCGAAGGCTACTGTCAACCTGGGTCCCCAGATCCCTAATGACTTCTTCTGTGCTCAGTGGATTGCCACCTATATGGTAGCTAGGGGTAACCTTGTTTTTCCCGAAGGGTATGACTATGCATTTCTTGGCGTTTAACTTTAGGCCATGGCTCTGGCACCAGTTATCCGTTTCTGTGAGGCCCTTCTGAAGGATATCTGTGTCAGATGTGTTTTTGACTATGGCGCCCAGTTTGCAGTCATCTGCAAACTTTGTCAGCCATAACCCTCCTGTGTTTGCTTGTGCTTCAGAAAAGTAGATGCCGAATAAGAGTGGACCCAGGACTGAGCCCTGTGGGACACCACTTGTGACAGGCTTTGAGTCTGACATGGCTCCAGCAACTCTGACCCTGTGGGTTCTGTCACTTAGCCAGTTTGCAACCCATCTTGTGATGTATGGGTTTACATTCAAGCTGATGAGGTTTTCGATGATACTTGAGTGGGGTATTGTGTCGAAGGCCTTTGTCAGGTCGAGGTAAGCTGTATGGACTGCCTTTCCCTCATCAATGGCCTTGGTGACTGTCTCGAAAAAGTCAACCAAGTTTAAAAGGCATGATCTGCCTTTGACAAAGCCAAACTGGGTTGAATCCAAAGTCTGCAAGTTCCCTATGTCTTTATTTATGAGTTCCATTATGATCCTCTCCATGGCTTTGCAGATAAGGCTTGTCAAGCTAATGGGACGGTAATTTCCAGGGTCGGTGGAGGCACCGCCCTTGTGAAGTGGGACCACAGTGCGTGCGCCACTCCTTGGGTAACGTATCCTGAGGTGAGGCTAAGATTAAACAGCTGTCCTAACTGCGGGTTTAATTCCTCATTGAGTTCATGGAGCACACAGCCGGGACACCATCCGGTCCCATGGATGCTGTGTTTTTGCCTTGGAGAGCAGTTCTCACCTGGGCGTTGGAGATGTTTGGGGGCTACAATCCTCTGGTATAGATATCTCTCCTTTTGGGGAGGGGGGGTTTGCACTGAACCTGTCAGCCAGTATGTTGGCAATGTGTGTAGGTTCAGTAATCTTCACATCATTTTGAACTAATTCTGAGCATATCTGGGAGTTTCCTCCTAGGTTTCTAACATAGCTAAAGAAGGCCTTATGATTGTCTTTTGAGTCCTTGGTGATTTTTCTCTCAAAATTTGCCTTGGATGATTTTATGAGAGCTCTTAGTTTTTACTTATAATGATCAAAGGTGTCTTACCTTTCAAGGATTTTGCTCTGTCTTGTAGTAGCTTCCTCCTTTTGTTGTAGAGCTTGTTTATGGCTGGGGTCCACCAGACTGGACGCTTGCCTTTGGTACAAAGAGTCTTAGTTTTGTTTGGGATTGCCTGATCCATGCAGTCCTGTAGGTGCTGGTAGAAGGCATTTATAAGTGATTCAGCGGTTTGAGTAATGTTTACCACTGGCTCAGGGGCCTTAAAGGAGACCACACTAGTTTTTAGAAGTGTGAAGTCGGCTTTTGAGAAGTTTTTCACTGTGGTCTTTTTTATTTCAGGTGGGGGCGGGATGAGGACCTCCAGCGAGATTAGTTTATGATCTGATCTCACCAGTGAGGGGTATACTTCCGATATTGAACATTGTGATCCCATGTTCATGATGATGAGATCAAGTATGTTTTCTCCTCTTGTGGGGATGGTGATTAGTTGTTCCATGGCATTTGAGTTTATGAACTCCAGGAACCTTTGGGCTAGAGTGTTTGGGCTTGAGTAGTGTTCCCAGTCTATATTAGGGTAGTTGAAGTCACCTAGTATGATGGTGTTTGGAGATACATTTATCCCCTCCAATGTTTTCAGGAAGGCCATGTGAGGTTCCTGAGTTTGAGAGGGAGGCCTGTAACATGCTACAAATTGCAGAGCAGTCTTGCCTATGGTTAATTGCACCTGGATGGTCTCCGATGCATCATGCGTTGCCACCAACCTTGAGGTGTGGGTGTCCTTTATGAATATGGACACCCCTCCTTTCTTGGTGTTGTCCGGATTTTGGGGCGGGCATGATATGAGGTGAAACCTGATAGTGCTGGGGTGCTCTCAGGAGCCTTGAACCAGGTTTCTGTCACAGCACAGACATCGATGCTCTCCATACTGAGAAGGGCCTCGAGTGCGTGCATCTTGAGATTGAGACTTCTGGCATTGAGCAGCATTACCCTTAGTTTTTTTCCTTTTTTGTTTTCTAGGGTGGTAGGTTTAGAATTTGAGCCTTGCCTAAAAAAGGCACTATGGTGGTCGCAAGTGGCTTTGCCAATATCCGGAAGCCTAGGGGTGACAGGTGCAAGCCGTCCCTTATGAAGCAGCGTGGCTTGTCCAGCATGTCATCCCAGGCAGACAGACATTGGATCCCCTTTGAATGATACCAGAATTTAAGCCAATTATTAAAGCTGATCATCTTATCACTGTATTGTGGCATCATTCTAGGTGAAGGTAGGATACTGCTCAAGGTCAGGGTCATACCTGCCTGGGCTACATAATCAGAGAGCTCCTCAATGTCTCTTTTCATGTAGTCCAAGGAGGTACGTCTCAGGTCGTTGACACCAGCGTGGACAATGACTGAGTCGTACTTGTACCTGCTGTTGAGAGACCTGAGTGCTTGCGTTATGTGGCGGATTCTAGCACCCGACAGGCAGCTTACTGTGACCTTCTCCTTACTCAGTCTGGTGGCGGGGCGTCAGTGTGTCTGACTATGGAGTCACCTATGACAAGTATGTTTGGTGTTGTATTTGGCCTTAAGGGCAGTGACTGCTTTGCACACTGATTTTGTTGTTTATGTGTTGTTTGTGTGGTGTATTGAGTTTGCAGTTTCTTGGGTGTCTGCTTTGGAGGCCTCTGCTGTTTAGGTAAATTTTTACTCAGAGCCTCCGAGTATGTCTTAGTGTGTTTATGTGTTTGATTCAGTGGTGTGGTTGAGTTATGTGAGACTGGTATTGAGGTGTGTGTAGTTGCCTTCTCCTCCTGCCTGGTCTTGCCAGTCCTGAGTTGAGAGAGCTCAGCCTCCCGTCTGGCTAAATAGCTGCATCTCTCACAAGTGTTAGTGTTACCCTCCTGTTGAACCAGTGCCAGCTCGCCTCAATAAATTCCTTCCGGCACCCCCTGATAAGGACTTTCTTACCAAAGGTGTGGCTGTAGATGCCTTGGTGGTGGCATCTGCTACCCAACAAGATGTGGCAGAGGCTTCAACATCCGTCCATCCTCCTAATAAGGAGTCTAGGAGCATGGATCGGTATGGGAAGCACACCCTTGCTTCAGCAACCTTTACATTAAGGTCTCTGAATTACCTGATGCACTTTACGAGACTGCAGAGGGATCTGGTCAAGGAGCTGTCGGATACCCTCTCTGGTAACTTACCGGAGCAGTTAGCCCAGACGGTTAACTCCCAGTTGGCTACCCTTTCCTCCCCATCCAACTCGTCCATGAGGCTCATTTCGTATGCAGCCGAAGGAGCGAGCAGAGCGGCGGGCACAGGTGTTGCTCAACGGAGACAAGCTTGGCTACGCCTGTGTCACTTTGCGGAGGCCTTTAAGTCTTCCTTTGTCGACGCCCCCTTCGATGGGTCCTCCCTTTTTGGGCCCAAGGTAAAGGACACTTTGACTCGCTGCGAGCAGGAGGGTAAGACTTTAACTGCCGTAGGGGCCGGTTTTCCACTCCCTTCAGACCTTATCCCAAGGCTCGAAGAGGAGGGAAAATGTGGTTCCGTAAGTCACAAAAGCCTTACTCATCGCAGCAGAGCGATTCCCCTTCTAGAGGCAGAGGAAGGGGAAATTTTTCAGGGAGACGCCGTCCCAGAGGTGGCGGAGGCCCCCGCAACACTGGAGACCGCGAGTCCTTTCGTGGCTCCTCCTCCTTCCAGCATCCCTGAAGGAGTGCCCGACTGTGCAGCTCTGGAGCCAGTCGGGGGTCATTTTTCGAGGCACCTAAAGGCTTGGGAAAGTATCACTCAGGACCGTTGGGTGCTCCGAATCATCGCCGGAGGTTACTCCATTCCCTTCTCTCAACCCCCTCCACCATCCCAAAGAATCCCGGACCCGCCACCCAGTCAACGGGGTATGGCAGCCATCGAAATTTCAAAGCTGCTTCAAAAAGGAGTCATCCAACCTGTCCCCGCAGATCAGGCTGGATCAGGGACTTACTCAAGATTCTTTTTGGTACCAAAAAAGACCGGGGACCTGAGGCCCATTTTGGATCTCAGCAGATTAAACCGATCAGTGAAAAAGTCCAAATTCCGGATGGTCACCTTGCAAACCATTCTCCCGCTTCTGGAGAACGGTGTTTGGATGTGCTCCATCGATCTCAAAGACGCCTATTATCACATTCTGATAGATCAGGCGTCAAGGAGACACTTGCGCTTCAGCCTAGGGGACAGTCATTTTCAGTTCTGTGCACTGCCCTTTGGTCTCACCACAGCCCCCAGGGTGTTCACCAAATGTTTGGCAGTGGTGACTGCTCACCTGAGAAGTCTAGGATTCCAGGTGTTTCCATACCTAGACGACTGGTTCCTAACTGCCACTTCAAGGCATCTACTCTTAAAAACTCTAGCAGCCACTATCTCCTTAGGTAGCTCCTTAGGAATCACATTCAATTGGACAAAAATCCGTATTGCTGCCATCACAGCGTATTCTGTTTATTGGTGCAGAAATAGACTCAAGGCAGATGCGAGTCTATCTTCCTGCGGAAAGGATAGCAACATTGCAGTCTCAGGTTCGGGCGTTACTCCTTAGACGTCGCGCTCCAGCGAGAATGGTCCTACAGCTGTTAGGTTCCATGTCAGCCACCATTCTTCTCGTCCCCTTGGCAAGATTGCACATGAGGATACTCCAGTGGCTCCTCTCAGTCCAGTGGTCTTATCAAGACCTCCCCCTCTGTCACCAAATAGTGATCACAGAAACGTGCAAACAGGATCTTCGTTGGTGGCTTCTTTCCTCCAACCTGGATCAGGGGCGACCCTTCGTTCCCCCATCCCCCTTGGCCACGTTGACTACGGACGCCTCCCAGACAGGGTGGGGGGGACATTATCTGGACAGGTCAGTCCAAGGCACGTGGCACTCTGAGGAGCATCTTCTCCACATCAATATCCTGGAAATGAAGGCGGTGCTTCTAACGTTGCAAGCGCTGCACGATCACCTCCCCCAGGGGACGATTGCCATTCAGTCCGACAACATGTCGGTAGTCTGGTACTTGTACAAGCAAGGAGGGACCAGGTCTTACCCCCTTTGCAGAGAGGCCATGAAAGTATGGGATTGGGCGATTGCTACCAAACGCTTTCTAGTGGCAACTCACATTCCGGGAACATCCAATGTGATAGCTGACAGACTGAGCAGGACTATTCTCTCCCCTCACGAATGGTCCTTGAATCACAAAGTGGCGACACAGATTTTCACGAGATGGGGAGTTCCATGTTGCGATCTTTTCGCAACTCCCCTCAACGCAAAATGCCAACAGTTCTTCTCTCTCATTCCAGTTCCCGGGGAGACCCCTAAGGATGCTTTGATCCAAGCTTGGCCCCCCGGTCTGCTATACGCCTTTCCACCGGTTCCCCTTCTCCCCAAGCTAATTCAGAAGGCTATCCGACTGAGAAGCAAAATTATTCTAATCGCCCCATACTGGCCTCGTCAAGTTTGGTTCCCCTTTCTTCGCAAGTATGCATTGGACGGTCCCTGGTTCCTGGACCAAGTTCCGGACCTCCTGACACATCAGTCAGGACAGCTCCATCAGTCCCTCCATTCATTGAAGCTAGCAGCTTGGCTACTCCTCTTCCGACCATAGTTAGGAGCCATTCTTTCGACCCTGAAGTCTTGCATATTTTGTCCTCCGCCCACAAGACTTCTACTAAAAAGATGTATAGTAGTAAATGGAAGAGGTTTGCTATTTGGGCCCAACTCCGAGGATTAGATCCTATGACTGCTTCTGTGTCAGAGGTTCTGAAGTTTTTAACTTCCCTGTTCAACCAGGGTTGTTCAGTGTCTACCATCAAAGTTCAATTGGCAGCTATTTCCAATTTTCATGAGAACGCAGAACCACCTTTAATGAGCAACAAGTTGTGCAAAGCTTTTATTAAAGGAGCTTGGCTTTTACGGCCCCCTATATCGCATCCTGCACCACCGTGGGACCTTAACATAGTGTTAGGCGCGTTAACCGCACCCCCCCCTTTGAGCCGGCAGCAACCTGTGACTTGAAATTTCTTTCTTGGAAGACTGCCCTTCTAGTTGCTATCACATCAGCCAGGCGAGTTTCAGAACTTCAAGCCTTATGTGTCAAACCACCATACCTGGTATTTCACAAAGATAGAGTATCTCTTAGACCAAACCCATCCTTTATACCAAAGGTTTGTTCTAACTTTTGTTTGCAACAATCACTGGAATTACCGTTTTTTTTCCCTAAGTATACAAACAGAGCTGAATATACCTTTCACAGCTTAGATGTGCACAGACAATTACGTTTCTATTTGGATAGGACACACCAAGCACGAAAATAAGATCAACTGTTTGTGTCCTTTTCGGACAATAAATTGGGCAAAGCAATCACGAAAGTCACTATCGCCAAGTGGATCAGAGACTGCATCAGTCATATTTATCACATTTCAAATAAAGAGCTTACAATCCCAGTGAAAGCTCATTCTACCAGAGCTGTGGCCACTCCGGCAGCGTTTCATTCCAAGCTCTCTAGTAATGACATTTGTGCGGCTGCTACGTGGTCTTCTCTACACACCTTTATTACTCACTACAAATTGGATGTGGCATCTAGGGGTCGAGCTTCCTTCGGTTCCACGGTTCTCCGGACCGTTTTCCAATGAGCCACCCAGGAATTAGGTGCTAGGGACGCTGTCCCATCTGTAGAGAATGTAGGCGAGATAGGATCACATTACATCTTTTAGTTATGTACTTACCATAACTTTAGATGTATGGGATCCATCTCTTACATTCTAATAACCACCCTCCTTCCCCCTGCCTTGGAGGCCAGAAGAGACCGGACGGTCCGAATACAACTGTTTCCTCTCTTGAAACACCTGGCAATCTTATAACAACAGTCTATGTGTGTGTGTGCATGTGTGCGGACAAACAAGATCTGGGGAAGCAGTAGTGGTGCATCCTGGGATATGAGGTAACTCAGCCAATAAGAGACTTCGTGCTATTGTATAGCGTGCCGAGTCGGAGCCGAGGATCGGCTCCGAACCCATCTGTAGAGAATGTAGGCGAGATGGATCCCATACATCTAAAGTTATGGTAAGTACATAACTAAAAGATCCTATTCATCCTATCCATTTAATTTGACTAAAGTGTCATCAAACAGCATATCAGAGCCAATTAGGCATCACAAGTACTTCAGCCTTAAGCACCTTTAAACTTTTCTGTTCTATAATCCCTTTGTGAAGCAACTGTCCTCAAATCTGCATGCCACCTTCATGAACAGACAGATCATGGCTTAACTGAGTGATCCACCCTTATTTTTCACAAACCAATGAGAATTTGTTATTCGTTTTATTCAGAAATTTCTAATTAATGCGCCTTTCATCTTTTAGTGTACATTTTCTCTGTTTTTTTACCTTTTGGGGTATTATTTTTTTTTTCACATGTTGTTTAAACTGGAGGCATACCAAACTTTCTTCATATAATTAATTACCTTTCTTTCTGCTTATATAAAGGGCATATCTGATGTTGTCATTTTCTTTTTCATTTGTTCCTCAACTAACGGGTTTGGATCCGATCCTCAGATCTGACTCTGCTACTTTTTGCAGGTTCTAGGATCTGACTATCAAGCTCTTCACTTTACCCATAATGCCCCCGATCACTGCTTTACCTCAGATCTTATTTGCCGCTCTAACAATTGTCAGGATTTCACACTCTCAATCTCTAGATTGCTGTTTTAGGTACTTGTGAATAAAAAGAGATATATTATTATATTCTTTCTTTCTCCTTTCCTTTATTCTACCTTTCTCTCTTTACCCTTCTAGTAAAAAAAAAAAAAAAAAAGAGAGAGATACCATTGTTTGCATAGGCTCAGTCTATCTTTCTGAGGTAATCTCTCTCATGTGATAGTGTTCAATCTCGCCGTTTGTTCTTACACATGGGTTCGGAGCCGATCCTCGGCTCCGTGTCGGCTGCTTGCAAGCTCTGCATCGAGAAGAAGCTCGAGACAACCTAATACCCACAATCCCCCTCTGCCTTTACCTCAGATCTAGTTTGCCGCTGCTGCGTTCGCATCGCTGGGATCTAGCTCGAGCATCTTGAGATAAGATATAACTTTAATTTTGTTATATTGTAGAAAAATTTGTTCTATAAGTACCTTTTGGTAGACATAGTGTATGTGTGTGTGTAGGTAGAATTTCTCGGTACCGTTAAGTTTATTTAACTGGTTAGAGTTTTTCGGGGTCTACCACCCCTTACTTAAATTTGACAACCGGACTGACATATACATCGGATTTGACTTTTTTCTATTGGATTTGTCTCTTATACTGGACTTGACTTTTCTCTTTCCTGTAAGATGTCTGAGAAAATTAAATCAGGCTTTAAACGTTGCCAGTGTGGCCAGAAAATGTCAGTTACTGACAACCATAGTTCCTGTGTCTACTGCCTTGGCCCTCTCCACTTACAAGAGGACTGTTCAATTTATCACTCTTTTAGTGGGAGGGTCATGACAGATAGGCAGGAAACTCATGGACAGGGGTTATTAAAACCTTCCTTTCAGGAGGCTCTGGATGCTTCAGACCAGGCATCCAAATCCTCAAGGAATCGAAGGCGTCGGAGCCCAAGTCATCGGCTCCGAGCTCTTCGGTAAAGTTAGATCACCGGTTCCACAGACTCGGGGCGAGTGTTCAACTGGTGTCAGTTCCTGAGCCTCGAGTCTTGGAACGGTGATGGAGCTCCCTCCCTCGACTCTATTGAGGTCGGCTCCGTCTTGGTTCCTTGACCCGTTCTTCCTCTAAGCTCTCCGATGTCGATGTGGATCGTGTGGTGCAGAAGTTATTGGAGCATTCGGCCCTATCAAACTTATTTCAGTTTCCACCCAGTTGGTGTGAAACTTGAAGGCCTCCCACTGTCTCCATCCATTCCTCCTCCGAGACCTGTCCAGTCTTTGGAGCGGAAGAGGTTGATCTTCTGATTGTGGAGCCCTCGGGTCCAGAACCGTCCTTTCTCGGTCTGTTCCTCTCACCTCGACTCCGACTCGGTACCGAGTCTCGGAGCCGATCTGTCCTTGGTTCGGGGCCGAGTCGAACCGGCGTTCGGTTCCGACTCTTCCCTCGGGGCCTCGGCCGGATTGATTCGGCTCCGTCCTCGGGTCGATGCCTTGTGCCTGTTTCGGGATTCTTCCCATTTCTTGAACCGGGAGATTCTTTGACTCGGGACCGGGGCTTTCGATCTAATGAGGAAGGTGTTGTCTACCCAGACAACCACATCAGTAAAGCAACCTCTCCTCCCCATAAAGGGCGTTATCCTCCTCTGCACGGCCACATCCAAGCGTCGAGCACGGTGTCTCAGCCACCCTGGAGTGCCCCTCTTCCTCGGAGGCTTCTTGGATGCTCCCCACGAAGAAGTCCCTAGGTAAAGATTGTGTAAGAGGAGGCACTTAGATTCTCCACAAGAATCCTTGACATCCGCTACTGACTTAGTTGAGTCAGAAGGGTCCCTAAGTCACCTTCAGAAGATGTCTCTTTTCTGACATATTGGAGTTCCTGAAACAGAGAGGTGACTGGCAGTCCCTCCCCCCTTCTGAGGATGAGTCAGTCTTGCTGAAGGCATTCGGTGCTCGCCCTTCCTCCTCCTGGGTCACTCCGCCCTTGATGAATTAATGGAACTTATTGCTCGAAGGGCGGAGGCTCCTGACACAGTGGAACCAGTCCCAAGGAAACCCAATAAGTATATCACTGCACCCCAGGACAAGACTTACTTAACAAAAAGGAGTTCCAGTGGGCGCTATGGTGGTGGCAGCCCACGAAAGGAGATGTCGGAATCTTCCTCATCTGTCCATCCCCTAATAAAGATTCTAGGACTATGGACAGGTATGGGAAGCGCATTTTAGTTCAGCGGCTTTTTCCATGCGATCCCTGAACTATTTGACCCACTTTACACGACTACAGAGGGATCTAGTCAAAGAGTTGGGAGATACCCTCCAGGGTACTACAGATGCTGCTGTCTCAGAGAAAGTGACAGCAACTTAATACCCCCATCCATTGTGAACTCGTCCATGAGGCTGATCTCTTACGCAGCCGAAGGTTCGAGTAGGGCAGCAGCTTCAGCGATTGCTCTTCGCAGACAATCCTGGATGCGCTTATGTTCATTTGCGGAAGCATTCAAGTCTTCCTTTACTAATGCCCCATTTGACGGTGCCACTCTTTTTGGCCCCAAAGTAAAGGAGACCCTTACCCGGATTGAGCAGGAGGGAAAGACTTTGTCTGCTGTCGGAGTCCGTTTTTCCACCCCAACCAGACCGTACCCCAAAGGGCAACGTGGTGGAAAAATGTGGATCTGAAGTAGGATATTCATTTGTCTGCAACCTGTGGGTTATGGATCCGATATCGGATCCGAACCGGCATGGTTTTCCAGCTATGGATCCAAGCTCTCAGCTCCTCCCCTCACCCATAATGCCCTGCTCTACCCTCATGACCTCAGATCTCGTTTGCCGCGCATGGTGACTGGATTGGTTTCTATAGCTCTCAGCTAAGTGCTAGTTTTACTTCTGTTAATATAGAATTTTGAAGTTTTTTATTCATTTTTTGTGTGAAAGTGTAGGTTTCTCCCTTTGATATTTTACTTTAGAGTTAATCTAAGAATTTTTTTCCCTCCCCTCGCTGTTGGCGTAGTGTGTGTGTGTTGGGCCTGTGTGTGTATATTGTTTAGTTACTTTAGTTTAGAAACTTGTTTATAGATTGGGATGGCTGAACAGCCCAAATCTATATTTTCTAAATGCTCCGAGTGTGGCCATAAGCTTTCCCCAGCTGATGCGCACACTCGGTGTTAGATGCCTGGGGGTTGAACACCTCATATCTGGATGCTCCATTTGTGCAGGGTTCAACCCCAGGGCACTGAAGGAGCGGAGGTCCAAGCTTGTCTTGGCGGGCCTTTTACCGCCCGGACTCGGCTCCGACCTCCGCTCCTTCGGGGTAACCGTGCCGGTTCTTCCCTCCGTGGCACCCCTCCTCCTCCTGGGACTCAACCTCCCGTTTCTGGTTGGAGGAGAGGGATGCTAGGAAAAAGGACGGAGGAGAAGCACCTGGCGGGGCGAGACCTCTGTTTCGCCCCGCCAGCCAAGCGGCTTCTCCCGGCTCCGTTGTCGGCTCGGTCTCCTCCTTCTCGGCTCCGGTCCCCAGTGTGCTTTTCACGGGTCCTGAGGAGGAGGAGACCCGATCCGTCGAGGCTATCGAGGAGGCACTCCAGGCCTACCTCGGTAGCCTCGCCGAGATCACGATAGCGGATGCTGATCTGGACGGATGATGAGAAGATTCATCCAGGCCCAGATGCAGATGGGAGTGCTCTTGCCCCCCTCTGGGGAGCTCAACACCCTTTTCAAACCTATTGCTCCTTCTCCGACCCGCTATCCGGGTTGAGCAGCTGGAGCCAAGCAGCCGGGCGGGGTGGGTCGGCGCCGATAGTACTTGGCCGGATCCGACCCTGCCCTCGAGTGCATCGGATCCGACCTCGGAGCCTGGATCCGAGCCTCGGATCCGGGGATCAGTGCTCGCCGGCGCCGTCTGTGTCGGGCGCACTGTCGCCGGATCCGGCCGGCCCGGCTCGATCCACTCTTCGGATCGAGGGGGCCGATTGTCGGATCCTTTGGTGGTCGGCTCCCCTTGGCGTTTGATGTAGTGGAGAGGGCCCTGTTGAGGGTCTCCGGACCCCGGCACTTGTTCGGCTCCGTCCAGCTCCCTCTGCACTGGGCCAGGCTTCCACCATCCGGCCCTGGGACAGCCAGCTTCTGTGCCCCAAGTTGCTCCAATGGAACAAGTTGCTGCTGAGGAGTCCTCTGACAGCCCCCAGAGGATGTCCCTCGCAAGCATACGTGCAAAGGGAGGCACATTGACTCCCCCGAGTCTCTCACAGAAGACACGGACTTGGAGGAAGGGGAAGGCTCCCCGCGGTCACCCCCCGAGGATGTCTCATTTGGAGACATCATGGAAATGCTCCATATAAGGGGGGGGTGGTCTACCCCCAAGTCTTCCTCGGACGAGTCCGTGTTCTTGGAGGCATTTGAAGCGTGCCCGTCTACCTCTTGGGTGTCCCCTCCTGCCGACCCCCTGGTGGACCTCATTACCACCAGGGCGTGGAAGGAACCGGACACAGTGGAGCCAATTCCTAAGAGGCCCGATAGGATCCTTAGCCCACCGTCCGACCGTGCCCATTGGAGTAAGGGGCCTCCGGTAGATGCCATGTTGACGGCGGCCACCAAGAGGGAACTGGCTCAGGAGAGTCCCTCAGTCCATACCCCGAGCAAGGAGTCTCGGATGATGGACCGCTTGCAGATGTTTAGTTCAGCGACCTTCTCGGTAAGCGCTGAACTATTGGCACATGTCATTAGGATGCAGCGAGATCTCATTAAAGAATATGCTGCATCTCCCCCAGAGTCCATTTCGGAGGAGGACAGGGTTCTGCACTCCACCCGTATGGCCACTCTTAGGTCAGTTACTAATACCTCTATGCGGCTACTCTCCCATGCTACGGAAGGCGCTAGAGCTGCGGGCAGGCCTAGTCACTAGGCGTCAGGCCTGGCACCGTCACATTTTCTGAGCCCTTCAAAGCGTCATTTGCGAGCGCCTTTGATGGTTCTGCTCTCTTTGGCAAAACCGTTCGCGAAACGTTGACCCAGAGGGAGAAGGATGGGAAGACGCTGTCTGCCGTCGGAATCCGCTTCTCTGCACCCCAGAGGCCCTACTCTAGGAACCAAAAGGGTCAAAAGAAGATGTGGTTCTGGAAGTCGCAGCAGTCCCAGCCTGCTCCGGACAACCAGTCCTTCCGTGGCAGAGGAGGACAGGGAGGACGCCGCCCTAGAGGCAGAGGGGCTCCCAGAAACCGGGTCCAGGAACCTTTCTCTGAACGGCCCGCAGCAACCCTGAGGGTTGCCCGACTGCTCCACTCTGGAGGCAGTCGGGGACGTTCCCGGGCACCTAGCGGCATGGGAGTCCATAACATCAGACCGCTGGGTTCTCCAAATCATATCCAGAGGATATCGCATCCCTTTCCTTCACCTTCCAAAGTTGAAGTCTCTCCCAGACGTCCCACCCGGTCAACAGGAGGCCGCTTTGGCAGAAATTGGCCATCTGCTAAAGAAAGAGCCATCCAGCCCGTCCCCCAGACCAGATCGGATCAGGGTTCTACTCCAGGTTCTTTTAGTGCCAAAGAAGACGGGGAACTAAGACCAATCCTGGACCTCTCTCTCTTGAATCTGGCAGTCCCAAAGAAAAATTCGAATGGTCACTCTGCAATCTATTCTCCCCTTCTGGGAGAAAATCACTGGATGTGCTCGATAGACCTCAAGGGCGTACTACCACATCCTGATGGACAGGCTCCAGGAGGTTCCTCCGCTTCCGGCTGGGAGCCAGTCACTACCAGTTCGGGTCCTTCCCGTTGGTCTCACCACAGCCCCAGGGTGTTCACCAAAGTATTAGCAGTGGTAGCGGCCCACCTGAGGCTTCAGGGGTGCAGGTGTTTCCCTACCTGGACGACTGGCTTCTTACCCCCAACAAGGCATCTACTTTTATTGGCGAGACTCCTTTCTCCATCTTGCTCCTTTTCTGGGCATTACAATAAATACAAAGAAATCCAACCTGGTGCCCACACAGCTCTTAGATTTTATAGGGGCCAGGCTAGACACAAGGAGTTCTGAGCCTTCCTCACTGCGGACAGAGTTCAAAATCTGCAGCTCCAGGTGCGGGCCATTCTCCACTCAAGTTCTGTTCAGCGGAGTTGGTCCTGAGGGCTCTAGGGTCCATGGCATCTGCTATAGCACTTCTTCCTCTTGCCAGGCTCAATATGCATTCTACAGTGGGCGCTCTTAGTACAGTGGTCATACCTTGCTCTCCCCATGCATCATCCCATTGCGATCAGCAAGGCTTGCAAGCGGTCCCTCTTGTGGTGGCTTCACTCCCCGGATCTCCACAGGCCGCCCATTTTGTGCTTCTCCCCTCGCCACGGTGACCACGGACGCCTCCGCCTCGGGTGGGGCACTTGGGCGGACCGTCCAAGGCACGTGGGGCGATTCAGAGACCTTACTGCATATCAATGTTCTAGAGATGAGAGCAGTGCTCTTAGCGTTGCTAGCACTTCAGGACTTTCTTCCCTTGGGAACAATTGCGATTCAATCGGACAACATGTCTGTGGTCTGGTACATCAACAAGCAAGGGGAACAAGGTCTTACCCTCTTTGTCGAGAAGCCATGAGAGTTTGGGAATGGGCAATCTCCACCAACCGCTTTCTAATAGCAACACATTCCGGTCGGTCCAACATCCTAGCGGACAAGCTCAGTCGCACCATTCTGACCCCTTACGAGTGGTCTCTCAATTGTCGAGTAGCGGGCATATTCACGTGGGGAACTCCTTCATGCGATCTTTTGCCTCTCCCTCAAACACCAAGTCGCGACAGTTTTTCGCTCTGATACCTCCTCCTGGAGGTTCCCCAAGAGACGCTCTGGTGCATGCTTGGCCACCCGGTCTTCTGTATGCTTATCCACCCTTGCCTCTGATGCTCCAAGTTCTTCAGAAAGCCTCTCGGGTGGGTTGCAGAATGATTCTCATTGCTCCATTTTGGCCTCGACAGATCTGGTTCCCCTTCCTAAGGTCTCACTCGGTGAATCCTCCTTGGATTCTAGATCCCATTCGGGATCTGATATCCCATCCATCCTGCATACCTCCTCGAATCTGGACAACCTGAAGCTGACCGCTTGGCTGCTCCAGTTCCACTCTTGATCAGGACTCCCGGTATTTCGTCACCTGTTAAGGCAATTCTGGTGGCAGCTCATAAACCATCCACTAGAAAGGTCTACCGCAGCAAGTGGAAACGGTTTTCTTTGTGCGGAGCGGCAAGGCCTGAATCCCTTCACGGTTCCTCTTCCATTAGTGCTTGACTTTCTAACCTCTCTTTTTAACGATGGTGCCAGCAGTTCCACAGTCAAAGTACAACTTGCGGCAATTTCTCATTATCACATTGGCCATGACTCTAATCCTCTTATGTCAGCCAAATTGTGTAAAATTTTTCTTAAAGGTACTTTTCTTCTCAGGCCCCCTGTAAAACAAGCGGTTCCTCCTTGGGACCTCTCTCTGGTTCTACAGGCCTTGACCGCCCCCCCTTTCGAGCCAGCGGCTATGGTGGATCTCAAATTCTTGTCCTACAAGACAGCCTTTTTGGTAGCCATTACATCGGCCAAGAGAGTTTCTGAGCTTCAAGCATTATCAGCTAAACCTCCTTACTTGGTATTTCATCCGGACCGTGTCTACCTCAGGACCAACCCGTCCTTTCTTCCTAAAGTCGCTTCTGAAGCAAACATCAATCAATCCATTAACCTCCCTGTTTTCTTCCTAAATATGAAAACAAAGGTGAATATAAGCTTCACTCATTAGATGTTCACAGGCAACTTAGATTTTATCTAAACAGGACGGCTGGTCATAGGCAATCCGACCAGTTGTTTATTTCCTTTGCAAAATTGAATTTGGGCAAGCCAATTTCTAAAGTTTCTCTGTCCCGCTGGATTTCACAGTGCATCTTATTGGCTTATCAAGCTTCAGGAAGGCCGCTCGGAGGGTTCATGCCCATTCAACCCGGTCAGTATCTACCTCGGCAGCCTTCAAGGCTAGGATTCCTCTAGATGATATTTGTGCAGCAGCCACGTGGGCTTCATCTCATACTTTTATTTCCCACTATAAGTTGGATCTTGCATCTAGGGGTAGAGCATCCTTTGGCTCAGCGGTGCTCGGAATATCCTTCCATGATGGCCCAAGATTCAGGTAGCTGGGGACTCTGTCCCACAGGTTGCAGACAAATGAATATCCTACTTCAGATTTAGAAGTTATGTACTCACCATAACGTTCCATCTGAGTAGGTGTATTCATTGTCTGCAACTCCCGCCTCCTATCCCCCTGGCCTTTCAGTTTCCTGCATATTCTATGTTACCCTTTTCAGGGTGTTGTTGCTTTGGCAAACTCGATCTGAGGTCATGAGGGTAGAGCAGGGCATTATGGGTGAGGGGAGGAGCTGAGAGCTTGGATCCATAGCTGGAAAACCATGCCGGTTCGGATCCGATATCGGATCCATAACCCACAGGTTGCAGACAAATGAATACACCTACTCAGATGGAACGTTATGGTGAGTACATAACTTCTAATTTTGAAAACCCCAAGGATCTTTCCCAGGCACACAGGGTGATGCCCCTTCTAGAGGCAGAGGAGGGGGCAGAGGTGGAAGACGCCCTGGCGGCAGAGGGGGTCCGCAGAATCAAGGTGACAGGGATACACTCCCTGGTAAACCTTTCCAGCACTCCTGAGAGGAGGCCCGACTGTCCTGCTCTGGAGGCAGTCGGGGGTCGCTTAGCTTTATACCCTCAGGCCTGGCAAAACATAACTACAGACAAGTGGGTAAAAAGCGTGGTTACCAGAGGTTACAATATACCTTTTCTATCCCATCCCATTCCAAAGAAAAGACTCCCAGATGTACCGCCCCATCTGCGAGAGCCAGCAGCTATAGAAATTTTAAAGCTGCTAGAAAAAAGAGTCATCCAACCAGTCCCAGCGGACCAGAAAGGATTCTGGACTTACTCAAGGTTCTTTTTAGTTCCAAAGAAAACAGGGGACTGGAGGCCCATTCTGGACCTAAGCGACCTCAATACCTTGTCAAGAAAGAAAAGTTCGAATGGTCACGCTTCAATCGATCCTTCCATTCTTACAGAAGGACGACTGGATGTGCTCAATAGATCTGAAGGATGCATACTACCACATCAAAATGGCCAGGGCATCCAGAGATCATTTGCGCTTCCGGCTGGGTGCCAGTCACTTTCAGTTTCGAGCCCTGCCCTTTGGTCTGACCTCAGCCCCAGGGTCTTCACCAAATGCATGGCAGTGGTAGCGTCTCACTTGAGACGCCAAGGATTCAGGTGTTTCATCTGGACGACTGGCTCCTTTCTGCCACCACCCAGCGTCAACTAGTACAGGCCAGAGACTATACTCTTCAACTGTGTATTCACCTAGGAATTTCCGTAAACTTGAAAATCCTTACTACAGCCATCACAGAGTATCTTATTCATAGGAGCGGAATTAAATACACATCAGTTAATTCTAAGACTTCCTCCAGAAAGGATACTTTCACTTCAGACTCACATACGTCTTCTTCTCTTGTCCAGGAAATCCCCAGCAAAACTGGTACTGAAGGTTTTGGGACTCATGTCAGCTTCTCTTATTGCAATACCCTTGGGAAGACTGCACATGAGAGTCCTACAATGGCTACTGTTTGCACAATGGTCATTCCAACAACTACCTCTAACACACGAGATTCTTATAACGAACACATGCAAAACACACCTAAACTGGTGGCTTCAGACGTGCAACCTTTCCAAGGGAGACCATTTGTGCTACCGCCTACAGTTACGGTGACCACGGACGCTTCCCTGATAGGGTGGGGCATCTTTCAGGGACAGACAGTCCAAGGCGAATGGACCAATTTAGAGTACAATCTGCACATCAATGTTCTAGAGTTGAGGGCAGTGTTTCTAGCGTTGCAACACTTTGCTCCCCTTCTTCCTCTGGGAACTATTGCAGTTCAGACGGACAACATGTCGGTAGTCTGGTACATAAACAAGCAAGGGGGGACCAAGTCCTATCAGCTATGCAGAGAGGCCATGAGAATCTGGCAATGGGCGGAGTCCACGGGTCGCTTTCTGATAGCAAGCACATCCCGGGTCATCCAATGTCATAGCCGACAGGCTGAGCAGAGCAATTCTGTTACCGCACGAGTGGACCCTAAAACAGTCAGTTGCGAAAAGATTTTTCGACGTGGGGCCAGCCTTCCTGCGATCTGTTTGCGTCTCCAATGAGCCAAATGCAGGAGCTACTTTGCCCTATTACCTCTCCAGGGAAGTCCCCAGGGGCAGTGATTCACGATTGGCCCCGGGACTTCTGTCGCATTTCCTCCCTTCCCCTGATATCAAAGTTTCTCCAGAAAGCCAAACCTACACAGGACAATAATCCTCATTGCCCCATTCTGGCCTCGTCAAATTTGGTTCCCCTTCCTGATGACACACTGCATTCGGGGACCCTGGATCCTGGACCCAGAGCCAGATCTATTGACTCACTCGTCAGGGGCTCCTCACCCTCTCTTGTCCCTCCATCTAGCAGCTTGGCTGCTCCAATTCTAACTTAGCCAGGTCTGATCTTCTTTACCTGCAGTTCAGAGTATATTAGTGGTTTCTCATAAAGCTTCCACTACTAAAACATATACTAGTAAATGGAAGCGCTTTGTATTCTGGGCGAATACACAGCAAGTGGACCCTGTTATAGCTCCTTTGAATAAAATATTAGAGTTTTTAACAGACTTGTTCCATCAGGGTGCTTCTCCTGCCACATTAAGAGTTCAATTGGCTGCCATTTCTAATTTCCATGTGGAAGAATGTGGGGCTCCTGTTATGGCCCACAGACTTTGTAAAGCCTTTTTAAAAGGGGCTTTTCATATTAGACCACCAATTAGATCTCCTACGTCACCTTGGAGTCTAAACTTATTGTTATCTAAGTTAATGCTGCCCCTTTGAACCAGCCTCCTCTTGCCCATTGAAATTTTTGTCATGGAAGACTCTCTTTTGGTAGCCATTACATCCGCTAGGCGAGTATCTGAACTTCAAGCTCTCTCCATTAAGCACCCTTATTTGATCTTTCACTCTGACAGAGTTTCTCTTAGACTAATTCATCCTTCCTTCCTAAAGTTTGTTCTATTAATAATATTAATCAGTCCATTGAATTACCCACTTTCTTCAAGAATCACTCCAATAAAATGGAGTATATGTTGCACAAATTAGATGTTCACAGACAGCTAAGGTTTTACTTGGATAGAACAAAAGATCACAAGAAAACTGATCAACTTTTTGTAGCCTTTGCTGATAACAGGAAAGGAGTTCTTTCTAAGTGGTTAACTGATTGTATCATCTATGTCTATGATTCTTCAAATCAAACTCTTTTGCACAAACCCAAAGGACATTCCACAAGGTCAGTGTCTACATCCCTGGCTCATGCAGCCCGCCTACCACTAGACGCTATTTGTGCGGCTGCTACTTGGTCTAAGCCACATACATTCATTTCTCATTATAAGGTAGACAAGGTTTCTAGGGACAGGGCAACCTTTGGTTCCACTGTGCTCAAGAACGTCCTTCCGTGAGTTCCTCAGGAACAAGGAGCTAGGGGCTACCCATGTGTAGAACAAGCGCGAGATTGAACACTATCACATATAGAAGTTATGTCCTTACCATAACCTTCCATGTGGAGTGTTCATCTCGCCTTTGTTCTTACATTCCCACCCTCCCGCCCTTAGGAAGAACGTTCAGTTTTGGTGCCTGGCCTGGGGCATTCTGTTTCTGCATTGCAGTTGTTGTGTATATAGTTGACATGTATATATATATGTGTATATGTGTATATATATATATATAGACTCTTAGTTCTGTGCATATGTGATGTAAGCATGAGTGTGCTCTCTCTGACTACTGGTTTGCTTGCAAACTAGATCTGAGGTAAAGGCAGAGGGGGATTGTGGGTATTAGGTTGTCTCGAGCTTCTTCTCGATGCAGAGCTTGCAAGCGGCCGACACGGAGCCGAGGATCGGCTCCGAACCCATGTGTAAGAACAAAGGCGAGATGAACACTCCACATGGAACGTTATGGTAAGGACATAACTTCTATTTACCGTTGTTGGTATTTTTCTCTCTTTCTTTCTAGTTTAAAAAAAAACATTTTTTTTCTAAAGTTTTTATTGTTGTTGTGGTAGCATTGTTACTGGTGTGGCTGACCAACCTACAGGTTTTTAAAAAAACATACTTCCTGTGGGCATCAGATACCAAATTCTGATGCCCACAGGGACTGCATTCATTGTTTGGGCCCTGCACATCTTCAGATTTCCTGTGAAATCTGCATGGGCTTCAACACTAGGGCTGTAAGCGATAGGTGAAATAAGCTAATCTTAAAAGGCCTATTGCCTGCTTCCTCCTCATCAAATCCCCTCCAAAAAGCATGTCTTTGGAGCCCAGGGAGCCAAGGAAGCGCTCCCCAACACGGTCTCTGAAATCTGCTATGAGTTCGGAGCCACCTACTGAAGTAAAAAATATCTTGGATCTGATGTCGTTGGATTTGACTGTCCTTTCAGCCAGGTCTCCTAGGGTCTGGAGTCCTTGCTTTTCTCCAGAACCATTGTCTCCGAGACTTAGGTCTCCATTTCTGCAAGAGACCTCAAGAAAGTCGTCATGTCCCCCTCCACCTCCTCCTCCATCAGGTCCTCCTGGAGTCTTTCAGAGATAGAGGTGGATAGGATGATGAGAAAATTCCTTAGAGCTCAGATTCAGATGGGGTCCTACAGGCTTCATCGCCCATTGGATCCGTGAGCCTTCAACCATCTTTGCACCTGATAGTGACTCTTTCTCCGATCCGACCCTTTGTTTCAGAGCTATCAGTTCTGACGATTTTACTTTCTTCTTCGACTCCAGCTGTTTCTCTGACTTATTTGGCATCGATCCCCTCTCAGCAGGACAAGTCTCAGAGCCAAAGCATCGTCGTTGGGTCAGGGGGGATGACTTTGACTCTGAGGGTTTCAGAACTGTCATTTCCCCTTGGTGCCTTTGCACTGGACAGCTCGGGTCCAATTTCCTCCTCAGGGTGGAGAATCCACTGAGCTGAGAGCTTTGGCTCCAGTAAGGTTGGTGTCTTCTCCTCCTGTCCCTCTGTCTTTGAGGTAGTTGGGACGGTTTTCTCTCATCTCAGGTTTTCTTCTACTCTCACCTCCTCGGATTATGCTCCCATCCCTTTATTGGATTTGAATTCTAAGTCTCATCATCCTACTCCACAGGGACAGCCAGCCCGTAAGAGCTTCCAGGCAGTTCCTTTACAGGGACTTCCCCTTTCTTCTGATACCTTCCCAGAGTATCTGCTGAAGAGGTTCCTCAGAAGAAATCATGCAGAAGGAGGCGCATAGATTCCCCTCGGTAATCCCTGATAGAAGACACTGACTTCAGTGAAGGGAAGGGTCCCCCAATCTCTACCAGATGTCTCATTTGGTGACATTCTAGGAATTCTATACTAGAAAGGTGGTTGGTCTTCCCAAAAACCCTTCCAAGGAGGAATTGGTGTTCCTAGAAGCATTCAGGTCTAGTCCATTTACATCTTGGTTTACCATCCTGGCAGATGAGCTAATAGACCTTGTCTCCTGCTAGGCATGATAGGAAATGGACTCCATGGAACCTATCCCTAAGTGTCCTGACAAGATCCTGAGGGTACCACAAGACAGGCAGCATTGGTCTAAAGGAGTCACTGTAGATGCCATGTTTTTTGTGGAAGCCATTAAAAAGGAGCTAGTTGAACAGAGCTTCTCTGTCCATCTTCCTAATAGAGAGAGTCTAGGGCTCTGGACAGTTACGGGAAGTGAGTATATGCATCAGTGACTTTTGCCTTTGATCATTGAATTACCTGTCATATTTTGTTAGGTTACAATGGGACTTAATTAAGGAACTCTCTAGCTCTACTCCTGGGTCCATGTCAGCAGAAGAAAAGGAAACTTATTCTTCATGACTGGCCACCCTACAATCTATAGTGGATGCATCTATAAGGTTAATCTCTTTTGCAGCTGAAGACTCCTCATGGGCCATCAGTTCAGGCATAACCTTTAGGAGACATGCCTGCATACACTTATGAGACTTTTCGGATCCCTTTAAAGCATCATTCTTCAATGTTCCCATTGATGAATCTTCTCTGTTTGGGCCTAATGTCAAAGAGACACTTTCCCGCCGTGAACAAGATGGAAGGACCTTATCTAACATGGGAATCTGTTTTTCTACTCTGCAGACACCTTTCTCTGGAAATCAGCACAGGGGTAAGAAGATCTGGTTCTAGAAATCTCAAGGCCCTTTTCAAGTATCATGCAGAGCTTTTCTCTGAGAGACAGAGAGACAAATAATAATAATAATAACAATAATGGAAGACGCCGCCCATGTGGTAAAGGGGGTCCACAAAGTCAAGGGTTCCGAGATTCTTTCGCGAACTGACCCTTTCAGAGCTCCTGAAAGGTTGCCCAACTGTTCTTCCATGGAGACAGTTGGGGGGCACTTGTCCTTGCACCCAGAATCCTGGGCAGCCATCATGAAAAATAAAGCTGTGCAAAGAATCATGAGAGATAAATAGATGCAGAGAATCATATCCAGAGGCTATTTCATTCTCTTTTTGCAAACTCCTTCAATGAAAAGAAAAAGTCTCCCCGATGTTCTACCCAGTCATTGGAAACCAGCAGCTCTGGAAGTTCAAAAGCTGCTAGACAAAAGAGTCATCCAAGAAGTCCCACCAGGCCAAAGGGCTCCGGTTTGTACTCAAGGTTTGTTTTAGTGCCAAAGAAAACTGGAGACCTGAGACTTATCTTGGATCTCAGTTACTTGAACCAGTTTGTACAGAGCAGCAATTTCCAGATGGTCACAATTCAGTCCAGTCTGCTTCTACTATGGAAGGATGATTGGATGTGCTCTATAGATCTTTAGGATATCACATCAAACTGAACAGACACTACCAAAGATACTTCCGCTTCCAGCTGGAAACTAGTCATTTTTAGCTCGGAGCCCTGCTCTTTGCTGTCACCACAGCCCCCAGGGTGTTTAGCGAATGCAAGGCAGTGGTTGCAGCACATTTAAGACTGCTTGGATTCAGGGTGTTTCCTTATTTAGTTGACTGGCTTCTCACTGCAACAATCAGACATTTTTTAATAAGAGCCAGGGACTACTTACTTCACTTGACCCACTCTCAAGGAATCACGATCAGTCTTGCAAAGTCAAAACTTCGACCAGTTCAAGTATTGGTGTTTATAGGAACTTGCCTAGATACAGTCAGTCTTTTAGTGTTCTTGCCACAGAACAAAATTCTTTCCTTGAGGTTGCATGTGAAACAGGTACTTTCTCACCCCTCTCCTCCAGCAAAACTGATTTTAAAAGCTCTAGGATCAATGGCTGCTGCAATCACATTAATTCCTACAGATCATCTTCATATGTGAATCCTTCAGTGGACGTTAGCAAGACAGAGGGTCCATTCTGCATCAGCCCTTGGAGTATCTGATAAAACTATCCAGAGTTTACACAAATTCACTAATTTGGTGGACACAATCCAGTGGGATTTGTCAAGGGAGTCCTTTTATCCTCTCTCCCCCAAATCCAACATTGCCACAGACACCTCCCAGTTGGGTTGGGGTGCATTACTTGCGTAGGACTGTTCTAGGCACTTGGACCCTGGGAAAGACCAAGTTGCATATAAATGTCCTGGAGATGACAGTGGTCCTTTTAGCATTGCAGGCCTCCCAGTACTCTCTTCTTCTTCTTGGGGAAAATGCTGTTCAAATGTACAATATGTCAGTGGTTTACTACATCAGCCAATGGGGGAACCAGATCTTACCCCCTTTGCTGAGAAGCAAGGAGAGTTTGGCAGTGAGCAATCTACTCCATCCATGTTCTTATAGAGACACACATTCCAGGGAAATCAAACGTTTTAGCAGACAGGCTCAGCAGAATGGTTCTGATGCCTTATGAGTGGTCCCTCAATCAGTCAGTGGCAAACATGATCTTATGCCAGGGGGTCAACCTTGCTGCGACCCATTTGCTTCTCCCCTCAGCAACAAATGGAGCAGGTTCTTTGCCCTAGTTCCCCCTCAGGGACAGTCTCCAAAAGATGCTTTAATCCAGGTTTAGCACTCTGGTTTACTATATGCTTATCCTCCCCTACCTCTAATTCCCAAGTTTGTATAGAAAGCACTCGGGTTGAAAAGCAAAGTAATCCTCATTGCCCTTTTTTCACCTTGACAAGTCTGGTTTTCCTTCCTACGGTCTCATCTAATACGTCCTTCCTCTCACATCCATCAGGTCTGACACATCCAGACATGCCAGGCCTCAAACTGACTGAATGGGTTCTTCAATTTCAATGATGGCAAGACATTCCAGGCTTTCTTCTCCTGTTCAAAAAATTTCGTTTTCATCTCAAAAATCCTGAATGATGTAATTAAATCAAAAGGTACTTCAACAAAGTATTAGTTTAAGGGTGTGCACACACAACTATGTATTAGTTTAAGGGTGTGCACACTTATGCAACCAGCATATTGTACATTTTTTATTTTTTATATTTTCTCCCCTAACATATTTGTTTGTTTTTCAATTGAATTGTACCGGTTATAGGTCACATTAAAGGTGAGAAAAGTTTTGAAATTATTTATTGTGGTCTCATTTTTTATATCACAAAAACCTGGCATTTTAACAGGGGTGTGTACTTTTTATATCCACTGTACAAAAAAGTTACTGTAGGCTTGAATGTATTAATTAATTGATTAAATATTTTCTGTGGAGAAATTGTATTTATGTATCTATTGCTGGGCTGCCATAGTGTTTGAAAGTGATTTTCACTGTGTTTGTTTTATTTATTTGCATTTGTTTACTGGGAAGGTCCACTGGGCCTAAGTGAGCTTATTTTCAGTGGAGGCCCTGGGAGAAAAGCTCCACAAACAACAAGTACATACAAAAGAAGATACAAAATTGTATACATAAGTTGAGAGCGAAGCAAAGCTAATAAGCTTAACAGTAATAAATTACATTATTTACAATATCATGTTGTGAGATAAGGCTGAATACATAGGTCAAAAGTAAACATAAGAATCTTACATTAACTGTATTCAAGTATGAACATTGGTAAAATGCTAGATGTAAACAAATAGAGTAATGAAGTACAGTATATTGCAAGAAATGCAAGAGAATACAAAGTTGAGATATCACAGTTAATAATAATAATAATAAAATATGATGTAAGAAAAACGTTTCTAGTAGCAAAGTAAGGATATTAAACTTGTGAAGGCAGGATTAGAAGAAGAGCCTGTCTGTAATGCAGAAAGTATTTGATGTGGTTTACAGTTAAGAGGCTCTCTTAGAATTTATAGTAGTAGTGCACTACATAATCAGGTTTTGTGAGATGTGTTGTGCAACATGTGCAGTGCCAATAAGAGGAAAGATATTGCCATAGTGACTTTTTGAAGGAAGATGCATTACTGATAGTTCTTATTGGAAGAGGGAGAGAGTTCCATTATTTGGTGATGGAAAAAGAGTAGAGCATTTGGCCTGCTGACAGATTTGGTCTATCAGCTTTCAAGAGGGATTGATTTTCTGATCTGAGAAATCTATTTGGGTGATACTGAGTCAGTATAGAGGTAAGGTCTGGACAGTCAGTTGGTTTGAAAATAATTTTGTGTGCTATAGTTAGTTGTAAGTTGTGACACCCACCCCCTGGCTTAGCAATCAAGGAGCCTTAATCCTCACCACTAACACCAGTGAGGGGTGTCTCATATAGGAGATAAGGATAACAAATACACACAGTAAAGTGCAATTTCCGTTAAGAGCACACAGAGATCACAGTCAGTCCAGGGTTGGTCGCTCTCTTGCTCTCTAGGTCCCCAGTAAGACTCCCCACTGGCACAGCTATAGGGTCCAGATCTCAGCGAGCTGGGCAAGCTAAAACCGCCAGCACCCTCTCTGTCCAACCAGTGCTTAGTGCCCCTGCCCAAGTAGCTGACACACACACACACACACACACACACACACACACACACACACACACACACTGAGATGAGTTTATATAACCAGACAGACACTCCTGGGGAAGGCTGGCACAGGCTCTCCAGCTGTGCCCTTTTTATCTAGACTATACGGTAGAAATCACTGCCACCACTCAGCTAATATTTATCAGCTACTCAAAGACCTTTAAAAGGGTGTCCAATTATTACTGTGCAACATTATTATCCAATTGGTGGTATAACTAAACAGTTGAGGCTTATTAGAGTGACTTGGTACAGGATCACTATATACATGCAATGTACTCCAGAGCTTAAATTATCTCTACACAAAACAGTCACAGTTGAAAGGGTTTAAAAATATTTAATAATAAATACTAAAAACACAAGACAATACTTCTTACTACACAGTGCTAGTCAAGAGTTCAAAGATCACAGAGAAATACTTAAAATAATTCAGTAGTACAGATCTGACATCACAGAAAAAACACTTGGTCTAATCTTTCTAGTTTCTAGCTATTTTTAAGAGAAAACACATGTCTAAGATAAACTTATATATAGAGCAAGACAGAGTGCTGATGAGTTGGATGGTCAAGACAAAAAATGGTTAATGCTCTCTGATTCTCTCTGTTTTTTAAAATTACATTCCTGGTTCACATTACATAATTCTTCTCACTTCCCTGGGCTCCCAGGCTAACAGAAACTACATTTACATTCTTCACCTCTGGGCAGAAACAAGAGCAATAAAGGACATTTATGCATGTAAATTTTGGCCATTAAATCTGGCCTTAAAACAATAGCAAGAATTCCTTCACTTAGATAGGCTGGAGCCGACTTTAGATCAAAGGGTCACAACATGTTTTACTTGGTCAGCAGAGTGCACTGTTATATTTTTGTAACAGCATTTTTTCCATTTAAGACAACAAGCCTGTGACTTACATTAATATTTACAAATGACAGAATTATCTCCAAAATTCTATCTGGCTAGGCTGGCAGCCTTCATCTATCTTTACCCAATCTTCACATAAGTATGTGAGGTAATTTGGGAGTTCAAGAAAGTTTAAAGACTCAATGGAGACACATTGATGGGGAGGAATATTTTGCATTAGTTGCAAACTTGGCAACTTTGTTATAACAGGTCTCAGGCTTGGATTTCAGAGAAGTCTCAATATTGGTGAGAAGAGGTGCACCATATAAGAGAGAAGGAAGAAGAAAAGTGGAGGTGAGGGTTTGCTTTGTGGAGTTGTTACGGTGTTGTTTATGTCTGTAGAGGGTACCCAGTTTTTGGTGTGTCTTTTTGATACAATTAAGCACACGTGGATCGAATGTTAGGTTTTCATCTATGATGACACCTAATAATTTTGTGTGGGACACAGCTTCAATAATGCTCTTGTTTTGATAATGTATATTAAATTATGTCCTGTTTAGGGGCAAATAAGAGGGGTTTAGTTTTGGTATTGAGTGCAAGATGGTTGTTGATCATCCAGGGTTTGGTAGATGAAAAGGTATTTTGTGTGATTTGTTGTGATTTGTTGAAGTTCAGATGTGGAATTAGCAGCGCAAATGATTATCGAATCATCTGCATATTGTATTACTGTAGCTTGAGGTATTGTAGTGTGGATGTTGTTGATAAAGATACTGAATAGAATTGGCCTAAGTATGGAGCCTCGGGGAACACCTGTGGTTGTGTTAAGAAATGGAGAAAAGGAGTTCTGCCATTTGGTAGATGAGAACCAGTTTAGGGTTGGAGTTGACATGCCTAGTTTAGAGAGTTTAGTGAGAAGTAGGGGATGGGAGATCATATCAAAGGCCTTGGAGAGGTCATGAAAAAGTGATGATATAATTTTGCCTGAATCCCAAGCTTGAGTCACTGTATCCATGATGGATATAAGAGCTGTAGTAGTTATGGTCTGGCCTGAAGTCATGCTGAGTAGGGGAAAGGATTTGATTGTGAAGTAAATAGTTTAACAGTTGAGTATGAATGCATTTTTCCAAGATTTTAGAAACTGGAGAGAATTGCAATAGGGCGAAAGTTGGGGTTGTCTGTGTTGCTTTACTTTTCTTTTTTCCATATACAGCTAGCTTGAGGAGAAGCAGTGTTATATGAGGGTTGCTTTGGAGGGTCAGTTGTGTAGTTAGTTTAAGGAAAGGTGGCAGTAATATTAGCTATTATGTCTGTAAAGTAAGAGTTGAAGAGAGCAGCTATTTTACTGGGAGTTTTGTCTGAATCTGCACATGGATTGTTCTTTAAGCCTGGGATGTAATGGGATCCTATCTCGCCTACATTCATGACAGATGGGTTCGGAGCCGATCGATCGGCTCCGACTCGGCAACTTATACACTAGCACGAAGTCTCTCATTGGCTGGGCTACTCCCTATCCCAGGATGCACTACACCTGCTTCCCCAGATCTCGTTTGCCGCTTTACAAGCTGGACGTGGTCTCGACTTGGCTGGAGCTAAGTGGTTCTTTTTACCTTTATTGGTCTTTAACCTTGGGGTTTTTTGTCATATATTAACCAAACAGCTGTTTTAACAGCTATTCCTTATTATTACTTGCTTTTTGTTACTGTTGAGTGCTTGAGTGTCTTCTGGTACTTTATTTTTTCAGTCGGGCAAGGCCCGTTTTAGTTAGAGGACCTTTGCCCTTCCCTTGTGTGCTATTTAGCCTTAATTACTTTTTGTGGTTAATTTTTTTTTTCGGGCCAAGCCCGTTTAAATTAGAGGGCTTTGGGCCATTGGACTTGTTTTGTCTGTTTGTTTGTGAGGTAAATATTTTCTAGTGTGTCACCAGCTTTCAGTTGGCGCACTTCTGTTATAGTGCTTACTTATTGTGGTAAAGTTGAAGGGCCTGTACTATGTCTAAGGAACAAAAGTCAGGTTTTAAAAATGCACTCGGTGCAGTTATAAAATGTCCATCACAGACAGCCATTCAGTCTGTGTCTATTGTTTGGGGCCTAAACATCTGCAAGAGACTTGTAGTGTATGTCATGCTTTTCTGCTAGAGTTCTTCAAGAGCGTAAGAACAAGTTGATATTGAAACGGCTTATCAAACCTTCCTTTGAGGAAGCTTTAAATCCTCCTGTTGCTTCCAAAGAAAAGATCGTTGGCACCGACAAGTCCGTCGAGCCGACTACTAAAAAGACAAAATTGACCTCTTCTTCCTCGGCTCCACTGACTTGGGGCCGAGGGTCAAGGTCTCCATTGCCTTCGAGCCGCAAGTTGGAGTATCGAGGTGAATCACCTCCATCGGTTCCAATGGCCGAGCCGGTGGAGGTGTGCAGCTCAGACTCTTCTCCCTCGGCTCCGAAGAAGGCTCCTTCGGTGCCGATAGTGGTCCATGATGAGGTGGAGTCGGCACCGATAGTATTGGAGCCGTTTCGGAGCCGGTCTCCTTCTATCTCGGAGCCGAGAGGAAAGTCTTCTCGAGTGTCTACCTCCTCTAAATCCTCGAGACTGTCAGATTCGGACCTGGATAGGGTTTTACAGAGGCTGTTCCAATCTCCAGTGTTTACTAAAATGGTCTCGGCTCCAGCACAGTTTGCTTGAGCCGATCCCTCCAACACATTTGATTCCTCCTCCAACCTCTTCGGAGCCGTTGGAGCCGGTGGTGGTGGAGCAATGTGGAGCCATACGGTCGGAGCAGAGATCCCTTACAGGCCTTTCGGCTCCGACTTTGCTTCCTACCCTGTCCTCCGGTTCAGGGTTTGGTACTGCGACCTCTTCAGCCGGGCCCGAGGGGAATACTTTGGGATTGGGTGCTTCGGTGCCTAGTCTTCCTCTCGGAGCATCGGCTGCTGGGATTCCCAGTGCCATCGTGGCCTCTAGACCAGTGACCTCCTTGGATTCTGGAGGTCCGGCCTTTGAGGCCATGAGGAGCGCGGTGGCCATGCCCTTGCCGGCTCAACAAGATTCTACCTCAACGTCCCTAGATTTGGAGACTGGTGCCTCTGTTGTGTTGCAGCCCCCCAGCAGCGGGGCCCCAGGGCCTGAGGATACCCCCATCTGGGGTTCCCTTCTTCCGGGTGGTCCGTCTGAAACTGCTTCGGACGAACCCCCACAGAAGAAATTGTGTAAGAGGAAACACGTGGACTCCCAAGATGAGTCTATCACATCGGATACTGACCTCGATGACGCAGAAGGGTCCCCCAAATCATCTTCGGATGATATCTCCTTCTCAGATATCTTGGAGATTCTGAGACAGAGAGGTGACTGGCAAGCCAAAACCCCTTCAGCTGAGGAGTCAGTCTTCCTCAAGGCCTTTGGGGCCCAGCCTTCCGCCTCTTGGGTGTCTCCGCCCTTCGATGAACTCCTTGATTTGGTTTCTCGAAGGGTGTGGGAACACCCTGATTCTGTGGAACTGGTGCCTGCGAGGCCCAATAAATGTTTGTCAGCCCCCCCCCCAGAAGGAATTTCTCACAAAGGGTGTGCCTGTAGATGCTTTGGTGGTGGCTTCTGCCACACAGCAGGACGTGGCAGAGGCTTCGACGTCTATTCGTCCGCCTAATAAGGATTCTAGGAGTATGGATAGATGGGAAGCGTACCCTGTCCTCAGCGGCCTTTACCTTACGGTCGCTGAACTATTTATGTCATTTTACGAGGCTCCAAAGGGATCTTCTCAAAGAGCTAAATGACTCTATTGTTGGTAATCTACCTGAGGTGTTGGCCCGACTGTTGGCGCACAGATGACTACCCTTTTTTCTATCGTTAACTCGTCCATGAGGCTCATTTCGTATGCGGCCGAAGGGGAGAGTACGGGAACAGGCGTTGCCCTCAGGAGGCAAGCCTGGTTACGCTTGTGTTCGTTCACGGAGGCCTTCAAGTCTTCAGCGCGCGGCCCCTTTGATGGGTCATCTTTGTTTGGACCCAAGGTGAAGGACACACTAACTCGATGCGAGCAGGAGGGCAAGACTTTGACTGCCGTTGGGGCCCATTTTTCCGCTCCTTCCAGGCCTTATCCCAAGGCTGGGAGAGGAGGAAAATGTGGTTTAAAAATCCCAAAAGTCTTTCTCTACTCCACCCAGTGATTCCCCTCCAGAGGCGGGGATTGGAAGACGCCGCCCCAGAGGTGGCAGAGGCCCCGTAACTCTGGAGACCGCGATTCCTTTCATGGTTCTTCATACAACCAGCGTTCCTGAGTTGTTGCCCGACTGTGCAACTCCGAGCGGGGTCGCTTGGCGGCGCACCCACAAGCTTGGGAATCCATAACAAGCGATCGGTGGTCGTCTAGCATCGATACGGAGGATATATCATACCCTTCAACAAACCCCCCCCTTTCTTTAAGGGAAATCCCGGACGTACCACCCAGTCAGCGGGATCAGGCAGCATTAGAGGTTTCAAAGCTGCTAGAAAAAAGAGCCATCCAGCCTGTCCCCATCGACCAGATCGGATCAGGAACTTACTCAAAGTTATTTTTGGTACCAAAAAAGACAGGGGACTTCAGGCCCATTTTGGACCTCAGTTCATTGAATCGTTTCGTAAAGAAGTCCAAATTCCGAATGGTCACTCTTCAATCTATTCTTCCTTTGCTGGAAAAAAATGCATGGATGTGCTCCATAGATCTCCAGGACGCTTACTATCACATTCCCATAGCTCAAGAGTCCAGGAGACATTTACGCTCCACCGGAGCCAGTCATTTTCAATTCGAGCACTGCCCTTTGGTCTCACCACAGCCCCCAGGGTGTTCACCAAATGTCTGGCAGTGGTAACTGCTCACCTGAGAAGTCTGGGATTCCAGGTGTTTCCTTATCTAGACGACTGGCTCCTTACTGCCACCTCCGAGCATCTACTGCTCCAAGCGCTCAGAGCCACGTTCACCTTGGGCCGTTTCTTGGGGATCACGTTCAATTTGCAAAAATCTGTACTACAGCCATCTCAGCGTATTACTTTCATAGGCGCAGACTTAGACACAAAAGAATGCGCCTATTTACCGGCAGCAAGAATTCAGGTCTTACAAGACCAAGTCAAATCCTGTCTCCCCTACAAGAGCCCGGCCCGCCGGATCCTACAACTGTTGGGCTCGATGGCGTCGACCATACTTTTAGTTCCCTTGGCCAGACTTCACATGCGAATTTTACAATGGCTACTGTCGGTTCAGTGGTCCTAGCAGGAACTTCCCTTGAACCACTTAATCATAATCACGGAACGTTGCCGTCGAGATCTTCATTGGTGGCTTCTCCAATCAAATCTCGACCAGGGGCGACCCTTTATACCTCAACGTCCCATTGCCACTGTGACTACGGACGCCTCCCAGGTAGGGTGGGGGGGTCATTACCTGGACAGGTTGGTCCAAGGCATATGGCAGATCCAGGAAACGCATTTGCATATCAATGTCCTGGAGATGAGAGCGGTACTATTGGTACTCCAAGCTCTCCATCACGCTCTCCCACAGGGCCCGATTACTATCCTATCCGACAACATGTCGGTGGTGTGGTACATAAACAAGCAAGGTGGAACCAGGTCTTACCCACTATGCAGAGAAGCCATGAGACTTTGGCACTGGTAGCTACCAACCGCTTTCTAATGGCAACGCACATACCGGGAAGTCCAATGTGATTGCGGACAGATTAAGCAGGACCATTCTTTTACCCCACGGTGGTCCCTCAAACAGAGTATAGCTGCGAAAATCTTGACAGATGGGGTCTTCCTTGCTGCGACCTGTTTGCCAGCCCTCACAATGCGAAATGCAGAGAGTTCTTCACACTGTTTCCTTCTCAGGGACAGATTCCCAGGACGCTCTGACTCACATTTGGCCCCCCGGTCTTCTCTACGCCTTCCCTCCGTTCCTCCTACCGAGGGTGATACAGAAGGCCATTTACTTGGAGAGCGAGATGATTTTGATTGCCCCGCACTGGCCTCGTCAAGTTTGGTTTCCCTTCCTACAGAGGCATGCGATAGAAGGTCCATGGTTTCTGGATCCGGTGCCAGACCTGTTGACTCACCAGTCAGGACGGCGTCATCCGTCTCTCAGGTCCTTGAAGTTGGCAGCATGGTTACTCCACTTCCATCCTTAGTCGAGACAATGCTCTTTCGCGGACGTGGTCCACATACTGTCTTCTTCTCATAAACCTTCCACCATCAAACTTTATTCCAGTAAATGGAAAAGGTTTGCCTTCTGGGCTCAAGAAAGGGGTATAGATCCTCTCACTGCACCAGTATCGGAGGTTCTGAATTTTCTGGCCTCCCTTTTTCAGTCGGGCTCTTCAGTTTCTACCATTAAGGTTCAATTAGCAGCGATCTCTAATTTTCATGCTTCTTTTGAACCTTCATTGATGTCTCACAAACTTTGTAAGGCTTTCCTTAAAGGGGCTTGGCTCCTTAGGCCTCCTTTATCTCAGTCTGTTCCCCCTTGGGATTTGAATATGGTTCTTGCTGCCCTAACTGCCCGTCCTTTTGAACCAGCTGCTACTTGTGATTTAAAATTTCTGTCTTGGAAAACGGCCTTTTAGTAGCCATAACATCTGCTAGGCGAGTTTCAGAACTTCAAGCTCTTTGTTCTGATCCTCCCTATTTGATTTTTCACAAGCATAGAGTTTCATTGAAATTAAACCCTGCATTTATACCAAAGGTGGCCTCCTCTTTCTGTATGCAACAAACTATAGAACTCCCTGTCTTTTTCCCAGAATTCTCCAATAACATAGAATATACTTTGCATCAATTGGACGTATAGACAACTACGCTTTTATTTGAATAGAACCGCTCAAACGCTGAAATCAAATCAGTTGTTTGTTTCTTTTGCAGCGAACAAATTGGGTCAACCAGTAACAAAAGCCTCCATATCTAAATGGATTAAAGATTGTATCATTTTTATTTATTCACAGGCTCATAAAGACCTTCCCTTTCCAGTCAAGGCTCATTCTACCAGGGCAATGGCTACTTCGTAGCTTTTCACTCCAAGTTATCAATAGATGATATTTGTGCTGCGGCAACCTGGACTTCTCCGCACACTTTTATTTCTCATTACAAATTGGATGTGGTTTCTCGAGGCAGAGCTTCCTTTGGTTCCACAGTTCTCAGGAGTGTGTTCCAATGAGCCACCCAGGATGTAGGTGCTAGGACGCTGTCCCATCTGTCATGAATGTAGGCGAGATAGGATCCCATTACATCTTTTAGTTATGTACTTACCATAACTTCGGATGTATGGGATCCATCTACATTCATAAGTACCCACCCTCCTTCCCCTTCCATTTGGATTTAGAGGAGCTGTAGTCACTTTTTCTTGGCGTTCTTTCTTGAAGAACTTTAGTTGGTTATAGTGACTAATAGTGTTTTCTGTGTTTACATGGGTGTATGAAAGCGAACAAACAAGATCTGGGGAAGCAGGTGTAGTGCATCCTGGGATAGGGAGTAGCCCAGCCAATGAGAGACTTCGTGCTAGTGTATAAGTTGCCGAGTCGGGGCCGATGGATCGGCTCCGAACCCATCTGTCATGAATGTAGGCGAGATGGATCCCATACATCCGAAGTTATGGTAAGTACATAACTAAAAGTTTAGCAGGGTTGAGATGGAGTTACGGAATTTTTTTGGGGTTTGTTTATGGTTATTTTGAAGACTGTGATAGTATTCCTTTTTGTCTTTGATGACTAGACATTTTGCTTGATTATGGAGTTCCCAAAATTGTAAGAGATCTGGGGGATTTTTATTTTTTTGACAAAGTTTCAGTGATTTGTCTCTAACAGCCATGATTTGCTTGGTTGGTTTACTAAGCCAGATGGTGTGATTAGTTTTCACTCTTTTTTTGTCGAAGAGGGGATAGGTTATTTAAGATTTTCAGAAATGTGGAGTTGAAGAGCTCTATGCTTTGTTGAAGGGAAGGACTTTGAGTACATTCCAATTGACTTGTTTTAAAGTATTGTTTAGGATTGTTGGGTTAAAATTGGATAGATTTCTTGTTTGTTTATATTGGTGTTGACTTGGTATGGGAGTAGTTTTATGTACTATACAGGCAAGCAAGTAATCACTGATGGTGTGAGGGAGTGTGCCTGAGGCTGAGATTTTATTTGGGTCAGACACCAGAATCCAATGAGTATGGAACCCCTGTCATTGTTTCTGTTGGGCCTGATTATATTGATAATTAGCTGGGTATAGTTAAACAGGTTTATATTTGATGAAGATTGCTTATGGGAAACATCTAGCTAGCTAATATTTACATCACCCAGAATAATTGTTTCACTTGTTATATTGTTTGATAACCAGGCAAGAAATTCTTTTATGAGAGGGATGTTATTACTGGGGGGGATGTACAGAGCTATAATGCAGAGATTTTTGCAGTTATTCATCTTTAGGAATGCTGTCACAATTTTGGCTGTAGAAAATGATGGGAGGGGATTAGTGTAGGGCACTGTAGGAAAGGTATTTGGATAGAATAATGCGCCACCACCCTGTTTTTTAAGAGATCTATTTGATCTTAAACAAGCATAGCCTGGTGGGGAGGAATTCAGAGTCTTTTATGTAGGGTTTTAACCAGGTTTCTGTTGCATCTATTATATCAGGTTTGTTGTGCGATATCCAGACATGGAATTCTGGGATGTTGTTTCTGACACTTTGAAGGTTAAGGGTTGTGATATTTAATGATTTATAGGAATTTGGTAGGAAGGTGGGACCTGGGTTGGGTGGATATCACCACATTGAGGTAGTTTTGATCCTGTATGTAGGTAAACAAATGGGTGATAATTTTCTTTTTAGTGTGAGGTACTAGTTTAAGGCTGAATGACTGGAGTGGTTGTTTTTAAGGGCAGGATTCTTACTTTAATTAGTAGAAGTAATAAATTGAAACCGGTGGAATAACCGTAGAAGTATGTTTATTTTGTATAGGCTGGCATCTATTCTGGAGTAGCTGGTAGTAAATTTGATTTGTGTGGATGTTACAAGTAGAGGTTTTTGATATGGGCATGTTGTTTGGAGAGATGTTAAGTTTATCAGGAGATAGAGAGAGAGAAAGAAGTAATGAGTCTGTAATAAGAGACATTATAGGTAACAGTAGGAGTTAAATGTGTGAGTTTGACAATGATGCTATACTATGTCGGGAAAGGAGATAGTATGTATTAATCTGGGTAGACCCCAGTACAAGAGGCAAAAGGAACTTGCAAGACAGATATAGGCAAGATGAAAGTCTGAGGTGGGAGACTGAAGCAATAGGACTTTAAGGATAGTTCTTTAGTGTGGTGTGCTAGGAGAGGTGAGAAGGAGTAACTGTTGATAGAATTATCATTTCATTGGTGGGAGGGAAGGAAGGGGTGGAGTCGCTTCTTCTTCTTCTTCTTTTGGCTTTTCCTGGTTAGGGGTCACCACAGTGGATCACTTGTCCACTCATGATTGGCAGTGGAGTTTTATGGTGTCGAGTTGCCAGCCCGGCGCCCAACTTTCCACAGAAGGCACACACACAAGTGTCCAATCCACCTACAGCATGTCTTTGGGATGTAGGAGGAAATCAGAGCACCCAGAGGAAACCCACACGACCACAACGAGGACATGCAGGCTCCGCACAGAAGGCACCCCAGCCAAGGATCGAACCGGAGAACCTCTTGCTGTGAGGTGGCAGTGCTAACCGCTGCACCACCAAGGCCACCCCTGAGAGTAAAGAAAATTGATCTGGGGTGGGAGGGAATGAGAGTAGGGTAGAGGAATGGAGCGGGCAGGCCTTAGGAGAATGGTTATCAAAAAAACAGTCAGGAAGGTGAGCGAGTTGCTATAAGTCAAAGAAAATGCATTTGTTCAGGAAGCTTTCTTTTGAACAGAAAAATAAAAAAACTGCAAACAGAAAATGAAAATGGCTATTTGCAGGGCTGAAGAAAAGAAAGAAGCAAGGGAGCAAAAGCTATTCAGCGGAAGGTTGGGCAGAGATTGCATTCCACAGGCCAGAATAAGAGGGGAAATCACAGGCTTTACTTGGAGGGAACAAACTGATAAGAGGGGCAATAACCAGTTTACTTGAAAGGAAACAGACTGCCCACAAAGAATTAGGGTGAGCTGTATAGCAAATGGCAATGAAAGTTGGACAGTAAGTTAAGACAAGCTACAGTAGGATATAATAGGAATAAAAGAAGGGGGGAGAAAGAGTGGTTAAAGCAAAAATACGGTTCGCTAACAGGGCTTACTAGGGACAAGCCAAATTCAAGGGACAATGAGGAGAAATCACCAGAAGATAGTTACAGGGGGTAGGGAAAGTTGTACTTACCTGCCATGTGTGATCACAGCCTCTCCTGTCTAAAGCTAGACAGAAAGATAACAGGTCTATTCAAGGATGTTCCTAGTCCTAAAGAAAGAAAGAAAATGCTTGGAGACCAGTTTTGGATCTTTCTTTCCTAAACCTGTTTGTGATAGTGCCCAAATACAAAATGATGTCACTTCAAAACCTCTTGCGTCTTTTTCCTCTTTCAAGTTTCTTGGTAAAACTAGACTTAAAAGGTGCATATCATCACGTCCCTATTCATCCAGACTTCAGGCATTTCTTAAGGTTTTGTGTGTCTGGATCCACATTATCAGTTCTCTGCCTTATCTTTTAGACTTTCCACTGCACCAAGAGTGTTCACAGAATGTCTAGCTCCAGTTATAGCTCATTGCAGGCTATAGGCTATCCACATTTTCCATCTTTGCATGACTTGCTTATCTTTGCAGAGTTTTTTCAAAATATCAGGAGTTGCTTTCTTGGGTGAGAGATATCTTGCACAAGCTAGGATTCTATCAGAACATTCAAAAGTGTTTTTTGACTGCCTCACACAGGATTGTTTTCCTTGGATGTCAACTGGACACCTCAGTTAAAAGAGCTTTTCTTTTACAAAAAATAGATTCTTATTTAGATATATTTCTAAAGTTTTCCACTCAGTCTTCGGTCATTGCAAAGAAATACCTCAAGGTCTTGGGTGTCATGGCATTTGTGATTCTCATGACAGCCTTGGCAAGACTGTATATGAGAAAGATGCAGTGCTGTCTGAAATCTCTTTGATTCTAGCATCAACATCCTTTATCTTTTCAGATCCCAGTACCAGGGGTTGTCAGAAGAGAAATCACTTGTTTGATACTGTAAATATCCTTAAATCCAGGTCTCCTCTTCTCCCTCCCTGCTCCAAAGTAGTCGGTCACCACAGATGCTTCGGACTTTGCTTGTGGAGCAGTTTCAGGAGAAATAAAACTGCAGGGCATATGGGACACCAAGGAGAGATGCAAGTACATAAATATCAAGGAGATTGTTGCTCTGATCAAGGCACTCAACTCTCTGAGCCATCTTTCATCCTTGGGGCCTCTTCAAATGGTTAGAGAAAATGCCACAATCATATGGTACATCAACAAGCAAGGGGGAACCAGGTTGTTCCCCCTTTGCAGACTAGCTATGTTAGCTTGGGATATAGCGTCATAGCACAAAATCACTCTACAGGCATCCTATATTTCATGAGAGAAAAACTGTGTGGCAGGCAAGCTGAGGAGGATGAGGGCAAACCGTTCGAAATGAAAACTAGCTCAGGTGGTCTTCCAAGATTTAGTCCAACTGTGGAGAGTTCCTCAAGTAGACCTGTTTGCCTTCTCTCTGAACAATCAGCTGGCAAAATTCTGTCTCAAGACTGCATACAAAAAAGCCTGGAAGACAAATGCCTTTTTTTTCTTTAGACAGGACTGTTCCTATAAGCCTTTCCAGCTTTTCTACCAATATCCAGGATACTTCTGAAAATTTAAAAGGAATACCCCAAGATCATTGTGGTGACTCCCTTCTGGCCCAGGCAACCATGTTTCTCCCTTCTTTGGGAAAAGGCAGGGGAAAGTACCACAAACTTCATCACAGAATAGATCTACTCCCACAAAAACGGGGGGGGGGGGGTTGATCCACCCCAACATCAACTATCTTCAGTTGACGTCCTGGATGATAGGGTCTTAATTCCTTTTAGGCACCTGTTTTCTGAGGACGTGCAGCAGGTACTAATGGAGATAAGAAAGTCTGCTTCTAGAAAATCATACATTAGCAAATGTGTTTTCTAGTTTGTGCCAACAACATAACCAGCACCCATTCAGGGTTAGTCGTGCTCTGTTTTTTTATAATGTTTGTGTGAGTTACTATCCAATGGCCTTTCTTATTCCTCTATCAAGGTTTATTTATCAGCCATTTCAGTATGTCTGCCTATGGATTATCCTGTTAAAGGCAGTCTCATGCCAAAATGTTCTTGAAAGGGGTTCTGCATAAAAGCATCCATGTAAACTAGTGGCCCCTCCTTGGGATCTTAATTTTGTGTTCGAGAAGATAATACTTGCTCCATTTGAACCAGCTAATCTGACTGACTTGAGGTTCTTATCATGGAGAACAGTTTACTGATTGTGTTGACCTCTGCAGAAGGGATATCTGAATTGCAGGCTCTTATGGTGAGTCAATCCTACCTCATTTTCCAAAGGGACAGAGTTTCTTTGAGAACTAATCCATTTTTTATGCTGAAAGTGGTATCCATTTCTACTTTAAGCCAAACTATCCATCTCCGTTTTCTTTCCTAAACCTAAAAATGATGGAGAAAAGGATACTCCATACCTTAGATGTTCATAGACCGCAAAGATAGTGCCTTGACAGATGTTTGGATCAATTGATGTCCTTCTATTCTAATGTTGCTATATTCTTTACATCTGGGATTCTCTGGCATGGGCGACACACTCTCCAGCCAGTATAAGGGAGCTTTTAACTCCTGCTAGTAAGTGGGACATTGCATGTATTGCTAAGGCGTACTTTAATCATAAATGCAACGTCCGCATATACAATCCTCAGAACTTCTCTGCGCCAGTCCGAACGCCATATTCGTTCATCAGTCTGTTCATCCGAGTTGTTGTCTGCTGGTTCCAGTTTCAGATAAGTGCCCCGTTGCTTTTTTTCTTTTTCTTTTTCTCTTGCTACTGCTTTTTTTGTTGTTAGGGTTTAATATCACCCAGGAAAGGTGAAAAGGCAAGTGCCAGTGTTGGAGACATATTCCACATAAGGATAGTTATGACCTGTGCCTTTTTTGTTTGGGCCCTATGCGCAATCACAAATTCTGCTTTATTTACTAGGACTTCATCCCTAAGACCCTACATATCTGCCATTCTTTGCTTAATATTTACTTAAAAAATTAGTGTTTGAAGTGTTTAGCTAGAGACATTAGGGAGGGTATGTCTGGGCCTACTGTTGAGACTGTATTGAAGAGGAAGGCCAAGAAGCTGGGTTCTGAATCTTATGCTGTGTCTCCTACCTCTGATGTGTCTCTCAAGGTCAATGAAGACCTGGAGATCCATCCAGAGGTTGGCTTGGGTTAGGGATTCTGCTTTAAGCACATCCTCAGAGGCTATACAGATGTCCATATCAGATGGTAAAGGGGATCTGAGGCTTATTATTTCAGAAGGCCCTAGGGGTATCCTTCAGATTCTAGGTAGGGAGGAAATTTCGATGTGTATTGTTGAGTGCAGACCTAAGTCGGGTCCCTCCACCTTTTCTCAGACAGATGTGCAGTTAAAAAAGAAGCAAAATAAAAGCACATTTCTGCTCTTAAGACTCCACAATCTGATTGGGAAACCTTTTCTCAAGGGTTGCTCAATGCAGTCATGGCTCTTAAGCCTCCTTCAGCTGTTCCTGTTCCTGCTTTTACTTCTTCCCCAGTCAAAAGAGTTAGTAAAATGGAATCATCTGAGGATGAATCCTTGGCCAGTAACACCCAGATTACACCACCCTTTGAATATGTTTCGCCTGAGGAAGAATCTAATGGCACAGATTCTCCAGTGGAAGAGATCACCTTTGGAGAAACCATAGCTAAAATTAGGGAATTGTTTAAATGGGACTGCTCTTGGGCTTTTGATGTGCAGAAAATATATTATGATCTTTTATAAATGGAATCTCCTTCCCCTTCAGCTGTGCTTCCAGTTTTACAAGTCTTTTTGGATGCATTCTCTTTAGCATCAAAGGCCGCACACTCACAGACCCATCTGCCCCTAAAAGGCCTGATAAGTTTTATAAGGTGCCAGATGAATACAAATTCCTCTTCAGATGTCCTTCTGCAGATCCTGCAGTGGTTTCCATTGCGTCTGACAAAACATCCAGACTGTTGCCATCCACCAAGCTTTTCCTTCTGATAAGGAGAGCAAGACTATGGAAAGATTCGGGAGAAAGGTCTATACTTCAGCCACCTTACTTTCCGTGCTATAAACTACCAAACTCATATGATCAGATATGCTTTGGTTGTTCTTTCTCAAGCCACTCAAGTACTTTCTGACCTTCCAGACTCTGATGTTAAAACACAGGTGATGTCTCTTTTAAGAGTTTCTTCCCAGGTAGCATGCCATTCCATTAAATGCAGTTATGATGCAGCAGAAGCATCTTCTAAGGCAGCTGCATCTGGTTCTGTTCTTAGGAGGTTTTCTTGGTTGAGGCATCAACAACGTCCAGATGACATCAAAGCAAAATTAATGGATGCTCCTCTAGATAATAATGCCTTGTTTGGGACTGCAGCTGCAGACTTTTTTAAATAATTGCAGGAGAAAGGCAAGGAGCTGCAGGACTTGAAACATATCTTTGTTTTGAGTGTTACTAAATTTCAGAGGAATTATCCTTCAAACACTTCTTTTGTTAGGAAACAAGTTCTCCTTTTTACTTCTAAAAACAAGAAGAGTGGTAGAAGACCTCCTCAGTTTAAACCCTGTCAGCCAGCTCCTGCCCAGAACCAGCCCTTTCCAGACAAGCCGGGTAGTCAGTGACTACCACACTCATCTCAGTCTTACTTCTCTTTCTCTCTATCTGTCCGTGTCTCTTCCAGTTTGACAAACTATTACTCGTGACTCATGAGTTTTTTCCATCATCCAACAAGGGTACTTTAAGATCTGGAAAACTCCTTCTCCATTCATGGAAATTCCACAGCCACCTCACAACCAACTATATCTATTTACAGAGGTGCTTCAGGAATTTCTTCAACAGGGAACAATTCAAGTAGTTCGTACACCCCACAGAGGAAGAGGTTTCTACTCCAGGATATTTCTCATACCCAGGAAAGTAGGCCCTTGGAGACCCATTCTGGACCTTTCTCACCTAAACACTTTTCTGAAGGTTCCTACTTTCCACATGCTGTCCCTGCAAACCTTGTTTCATCTTATTCTTCCTCGGGTTTACATGGCCTTTCTGGACATAAAGGATGCCTATCTTTATATTCACATTTATCCCTTCTACAGGAAATGCCTACATTTCTCTGTTGCTTCTTTGCACTTTCAGTTCTGTGCTTTGCCATTTGGTCTTTCCACTGCCCCAGGGGAATTCACAAAGTGTCTGGCTCCTGTGATTGCTTACTGCAGACTTCAGGGCATCTAGGTTTACCCACACTTGGACAAGTTTCTTTTTGTAGTTCCCAGTCCAGAGAAGCTGGAACAAAATCTATAGTTCACTATTTCTCTTCTGCAAAGGTTGGGGTTCACAATAAATTTCAAAAAGTCCTTTTGTCCCCCTCACAAGACCACATCTTTTTTGGGTGCAGGATGCAGACAGATCTATGTTGGCATGTCTGCCTCCTCCAAAAGTTCAGTTTCTCTTTTCATTCTTCCAAACTCTTCTCCCTCTTCATTCAGTTACAGCCGGGGGGGGGGTTCTCCAGTTCCTGGCATTCATGGCATCCACCATTACCATGCTACCTCTGGCCAGACTTTACATGAGAAAGTTTCAGTGGTACCTGCAGTTAGTTTGGATGCAGCATGCACATCCATTGAAGTTTGTAGTTCCTCTGCTTCCTTGTCTAAAAAGGAACTCCATTGCTGGATTCACCAGATTTCCCTGAACCCAGGCCTTCCTCTGCATCCCCCTCTTCCCATTCAAGAGTTGTTTACAGATGCCTCAGACCTAGGGTGTGGGGCAACATTTGCTTCCTTGAAGGTACAGGGCCTCTGGTCTCCTTCTCAAAGGGTGGAGCATATCAAAATAAAAGAGATGAGGGCCCTTAGCTCTTCAGGCTTTTCATCCTCTTTTCCATCCAGGACCTCTAAAACTCTTTACAGACAACACCACCACTGTGCTCTAGTATGTAAACAAAGAGAAGGGGACAAAGTTGTACCTTCTGTGCAGGTTAGCTCTCATGGCATGGGAGCTGGTAGTTCAATGCCAGCTGACTCTTCATGCGGTTTATATCTCTTCCAGTCAGAATTCTGTGGCAGACACTCTGAGCAGGTCCATGACTCAGTCCCATGAATGGATAGTTCACAGGGAAGTGTTTCTGGACATTGTCCAGCAGTGGGGTACTCCTCAAGTAGATCTATTTGCCTGCTTTCTGAACAGACAACTCCTCTTTTTTGTGCCAGAGTCCTATGTCTTCTGGTTTGGAAAGTGGATGCCCTATCAATATCTTGGAAGGGGATGTTTGTTTATGCATTCCCCACCTCCCACTTTTCTCTTGTTTAGAAAGTCCTGCTCAACATTAAGCAGAACAAAGCAAACATCTTGCCAGTGACTCCCCTTTGGCCAAGACAGCATTGGTTCCCTCTTCTTCTGCATTTAGCCAAGGGCAGTCATCAAAAGTTAGCTCACAGGGTAGACCTTCTCACACAGGATAAAAGTTCTCTTATTTATCCACATCTGTCAACTCTGAATTTGACTCTGTTTGTTGGCTATAGGCTTCTAATTTCTTTCAGACACATTTTATTTTCTGAGGACATGCTTAGGGTACTGTAGGAAGCCAGAAAACCCAACACTAGAAAATCGTACTGATCTAAATGGAAGAGGTTTTCTATCTGGTGTTATTCACACAACTTGGATCCACTGTCTGTGGATGTTCCATTGGTTCTTTCCTACTTGTGTGAGTTGCTCAATGATGCTTTGACTTACTCCTCGGTGAAAGTCCATTTCTCAGCTATTTCTGCCTATCTGCCTTGGTCCTCCCCTTTGACTTCCAGATTAGAGGTTTAGCTCTTTCTCAAAGGGGTCTTTCACATTAGATCTCCCAGGAAGCCGGTTTCTCCTCCTTGGGATTTGACCTTTGTTTTGAGAAAGCTAACTATGGCCCCTTTTGAGCCTGCAGCTACAGCTTCTTTGCAACACTGTACTTGGAAAACTGTCCTGTTACTAACTTTGATTTCTGCCAGAAGGTTATCTGAGCTTCAAGGCTTAATGACCTCCCCACCTTTTCTGATTTTCCATAAGGACAAGGTCTCTTTGTTTACTAACCCTTCCCTTTATGCCCAAAGTTGTGAAGGAGTTGTCTCTTAACCAATCTATTCATTTGGCCACCTTTTTTCCTTCTCCACAATCCTCTTGTGAGAGGATCTTACACACCTTGGATGCGCATAGACAACTCAGATTTCATTTAGACAATACTAAGGCTATCAGATAATCTGATCAGCTTTTTGTTTCTTTTCATCCCAGGGCTCTGAGACTGCCTTTTTCCAAGTAAACTATTTCCTCTTGGATTTCAGCGGCTATTTATTTTTGTTATGTTTTTTCATGGGAAGAGCCTTCCTTTTCCTGTTAAATCTCATTCTACTAAGGCTGTGGCTTCATCTGGTGCTTTCTTTAAGGGTCTGGATACTAATTCCATTTTAGAAGCAGCTACTTGGACTTCTGTACATACTTTTACCAAGTATTACAAGTTGGATGGCATCTCTAGGTCTAGAGTGGGTTTTGCTAGAGCTATTCTTCATGGCTTTCCAGAAAACTCTTAGTTTCCACCTGAGCTTTGGTACTCTCCCTCATGTAAAGAATACTGCAACATCAGAATAGAAGAACATAGATTAGTTATGTAAAATCTTACCGTAACCACAGATTTCCTTCTCTTCTATGTTGCAGTAGTCTATCTCACCCGCCTCCCCTGGTGCTTACTCTTGTTTCTGGATATCTGATAACCTCCTAGTTTTCCTTGGACTGGCATTCCTCCTGGGACATTCAATTCTGAGGATTGTATGTGCAGATATCACTTTTATGACCGATGTGTGCCTTAGCCATGCATGCAGCATCCCACATACTAGCAGTATTTAAAGGACCCTGTATACTATCCCGGAGAATCCCACACGAAAAGAATACTGCAACATAGAAGAGAAGGACATTGTTGGTTATGGTAAGATTTTAACCAACTATTCTTTCATTTCTTGTGAAGGTAAGAAGAAGGGACAACCTGTGTCACAACAGAACTATTTCCAAATGGTTGTTTAAAGTTATTACCTTTTATTATACTCACCATGACAAATCTATTCCAGGCAGGGTCAAGGCCCACTCTACCAGGGCCTTGCTTTCATTTCTGGCTTTTTGGAAAGGGTTGGATTCTAGAGGTATTCTAGAAGCTGCTACTTAGTCCTATGTACATACCTTTACAAAGTACTATAAGCTTAATTCCTTCTCTAGGTCCAGCAGAAACTTTGCTAGGACCATTCTTGTTCTCCAGAGGCTCCTGTACCCTTACCCTTACACTTCCCAAATATAGTTAGCTATGGTGAATTACCGATATAGCTAAGAACATAGTACAATTGTGTACGTTGAATTTACCATAACATTAGATGTTCAAACGATTGCTGCTGCTGTAGCCTCTCCCTCCCTCCCTCCAGCCTCTTGTTTTTTGGTGTGTTTTTTTATGCCAAGATGTGTCCCTTTATTTTTTGTTATTCCTACCATTGGCCTTTTAGGCCTCAGCCTCCCTCTCGTTGCTGGCAATAAAGCTCTGAAGGGGTTTCTGCCGACACTTGACTTTTAATCAGCTCAGTTCAATGTGCTTGACTGTTTGGGTGCATGGAAGGTGCCCTGTAGTTTGGAAGTTGGATGGCTGTTATATCCTTGGCAAGATATAACTCCATATAGCTGAGGCAACTGCAGCAGTGATCATTCGAACATCTATTGTTATGGTAAGTTCAACTTACACAACTGCACTTTTGTGTCTTGGGCAAGCAACAACACATTTAGCCTAAAGGCTACTGCAGTAGTGAAGAATTTGAACATCTATTGTTATGGATGAGTGCAACTTACACAAATGCACCTTCTGCTCCAGAGAAAAGTTCCTACCCTGTTGACACCAACAAAGGGGGATCTTATTGTGATTCAAGATAAGTCTTCTAAATGTCAAGTCATCTGACCTTTGTCAGAGGGAGGGAGCTCTTTTACTTCATTCCAGTTCCCCTTCTCCTCCCTTCTTACAGTCATGTCTTTCAGTAGTGCTTCAGACCTGTATAATGAGGGATGTTTTGAAGACACAGATTAAGATATCTGCCGTCAGATCCGCCTTGGTTTTAAGGATGGATTGGATTGGTACTTTCTTACCCATCCTTGCTCTTTACATGGTCCATCTTTAAGCACAAAGATATCTTCCACAGCTTGTGCTCCTTGTGTAGGTTGGTCTTTTGACATCGCACCAGGTTTTTGCATCCAATTCACTTGATGCCAAGAACCTTGACATCAAGTCTTGACATTGACTGAGTCTTCAGCATCAGCCTGGGTACTAAAGCATCTGGTTCCCTTTTCAGTGTCAGAGTCATTGACCTCCAAGGTGTCAGCACTGATCTTTGCTGGCTGTCAGCTAGTTGGAGTGAGGAGCTCCTTCCTCACTGACACTTACATCCGCATCAAGAGCGACAGACATGACATTCTATGGGTGCTCTCTGTTAATGGCAGACATGGGGTCAGTCTTTGAGTTTGGGGAGATGATGATTGCATGTCCCCTGAAAGCATCAGCCCACACTCCAGTGGTGTCATCTTCAGCTCTTGACATCTATAATGTACAGTTGTGTAAAATCTTACCATAACAGTAGATGTCCTTGCCTTCACTGCTGCAGTATTCTTAACATATGGGGTTCCCCTGCAGTGAAAGGCTGACGTCCAGCCAGTCTACCAAGACTCCTATTGCTTTAAAAGTACTCTGAATGTCACCCAAGTGCTCCCTGTGTAATGCAGGGTATAAAGGTGACATTCAGACCTACCAAAACCAGAATTGATTGCCCCAGGAAGAACTCCAGTCCAAGGAACCCAAGAGGTAATGTGTACATCTAAGAAGGCAAAGAACTAGGGGGATGGAGGGAGGAAACGAATACTGCAGTAGTGAAGGCAAGGACATCTAACATTATGGTAAGATTTTTCACAACTGTACTATGTCCTTACATTCACTGCTGCAGTATTCTTAACATATGGGAGAGTGTCAAAGATCAAGATAAAACTTGGGAGGAGGAAGGGGCAGAAGAGTCTCCTAAAAAAACATGAAGAACTGAACTAGCAAAACCAGCCCTAGCTCTAGAGATACCATCCATCTTGTAGTGCTTGGTAAAGGTATGCACAGAAGTCCAGGTAGCTGCTTCAAGAGTAGAACTAGTATCTAAGCCTTTGAAAAAAGCACCACAAGAAGCCACAGCTCTAGTAGAATGAGCCTTAATTGAAGAAGGAAGGCTCTTGCCATGAAAAGTGTAAAAAAAGGAAATAGCCTTAGAAATCCAAGAAGAAATAGTTTGCTTGCATACAACAAATGCCAAAGATGTAGGATGAAAAGAAACAAATAACTGATCAGATTTTCTATTAGAATGATGAATGACTTGAGAAGAAATCTCTAGCAAGGAAAGAACAGAAGTAAACCCTCAGAGTCTGGAAAATCAGAAATAAGTTGACAGGCCTGAGGAAGAAGAGCTAACACATATGTAGACCTATTGGTCTAATAATTAATAGCCCTAAAGGCTAGGGTAACAGAAGTGTAAACCTTTTTACGCAGCCTGTCCATAGTTCTGCTGTCCTTGTCAGAAGGCAATACCTTGGGTGAAGGAAGCAATTGAGACAGCTTATCAGAGGCTACAGACACTTGCCAAGGGTCAGCAATAGGACATTTATATAAAAAAACAACAATCCTCAGGCACCTTATAAAAACTGTCAGGCTTCTTGGGAGGGGGGGGGGGGTGACAGAATCAGGCACATGAGAGGCACTGGAAAAAAGAATTTGCTACAAATACTAGAACAGTCAACTGAGAAATGATGAGCCACACAATCTGTCCCAGTAACACTCCAAAAAGCACCAGCACGACACCAGTCCAATGATGTAAAAATGATAAATTTATTTTCACAAATATCCGTTGAGCGCTTTCATCTTACAAAAGACTTCAACAGAACAACTAATGCATATTTTCCGTTCCCTTATAAATACAAAAAATCGTCACCTGATACACATTGATTAAAATTTAAAGTGCTAGTGCTGAATTCGAATCCCTTCCTATAGAATAAGCATACAATCTAATAGACTAACATATCTGGATTTGTAAATGTTATAATTTTTTTAAAAAACATATTAAACTCAATGACATTAAAACAACATTTGTGTATCCTTGTGAAAGGTACAATTAAAAGGATGCAGTTAAAGGAATACAGACACTGGTAGTGAACATGGCATTAGTTCTAAATATGTCCTTGACCCCTACATTTCCACACCTTTAGCATTAATAAAAACTATCTTAAATGATCTAAAATGGGTTTAATGGAAATATGCTCATTAATTCCAGGGTACACTGATGCGTTTAATTTAATTAGGGATTCGAATTCAGCACTAGCACTTTAAATTTTAATCAATGTGTGTCAGGTGACGATTTTTTGTATTTATAAGGGAACGGAAAATATGCATTAGTTGTTCTGATGAAGTCTTTTGTAAGATGAAAGTGCTCAATGGATATTTGTGAAAATAAATTTATCGTTTTTACATCATTGGACTGGTGTCGTGCTGGTGCTTTTTGGAGTATTGCAGGCACTGGAAAAAGCATCCAGCAAAGCAGCCAAAACAGGAGGAATAGCCACAGCTTTAGGAGATTCCAACTCCAGCAACTCATAGTACCTCTTATGGATATCAGAGACCTGAGCACAATCCCACTTAAAAAGTATCCCCAAAGGAAATTTCCTCCAAAGGAACTTCAGGACTAATAGATCCCTATCTTCCTCTGACCCATAGTCCAAAGGAGAAGGAATTTGAGTAGAATAAGTCAGGGATTGATCAGCAAAATCCGACCCATCCTCAGAAGAATCCTATTGTTTAGCCTTTTAAGAGGAGTAGAGGACCAAGGAGGAGCAAGAACTGAGGAGGCTTTAAGGACATTAAGGCAATAAATAACCCCTGAGTAAAAGCCCGCCACTCACTTTGTGGATCCCTAGAAGCAGAAGAAACATGTTTAATGTTTTTGTTTCTTTTTCAAGGGAACATCCTGAGAAGGTTCAGACCCAGAACAACAGTTGAAAACCATGGCAGGAACTTCTTCCCCAACTAAAAACTGAGGAACTCCCCTAGGATCATCAGAAAAAAGCAACTGTGGTTCCCCCCTCAGTGTCTGAGATGGATGCCTTCAAAGTCTGTTTGGATGTGCTGCCAGCTGGATCTTTACCAGCCTCCAACATGGTCGCGGCAGAGAAATCTGACAACACAGCCAGACAAGGCTCCATGTTTGTAATGACCTTGGGAGAAACACCTGGCAGAGGCTGAACAGTGGAAGATTCCAGTCATACCTTTTTCACTTTCTTCTTCACTAACAGCTGACCCTGGGGACAGTGGATTCCTTCCATTGTATCTCTAGTGAGAAGCTTAAGACACTAGTTCTCAAGATATGAGGAAAGGGAAGTCTACTGTGAAGAGTTTTTAGAATGAATGCCTGGCAAATAGAACAAGATGTGTGGTCATGAGAAGCTCCTAGGCAAAAAAGACACTTATTGTGGCAGTCTCTACAAGGAATCCGGCTTCCACACTGGCATTTACCCTTCATGGATGACATTAACCCCGAGGAACACAAAAAGCACGAAAAAAAGATCCCCAGTGGAACACTTAACTTGGAAAGTACAGCAGACAAGCGTAGGTAGCCACTTGAGAACGAAAATGCATTCAACTGGCAGAAAACAGATGCAGGTAAACAGACTGATGGTGAAAAGATATGTACAGACTGGCAGCAAAGAAGTTCTGTTTTTGGTAGGCCTGAACATCACCTTTATGCCCTATGTTATGCAGGGAGCATTTGGGTGACATTTGGAGTACCTTTAAAGCCATCAGTAGAACAAAGAACCACTAGAACATATGAACTGCTAGTTTAGACCAAAACGTTTACTGCATGTCATTAGGGAGCTGAGTTAATGTCATAGCAGGAAATGTGTTTACTTTGGATGGCTTTTGTGAAATAAAACTCACTTCAGTAGAAGCAGTCTGTTCATTACTAACTGAGTCTTAACAAAACACATCATATTGGATGACCAATTCTGTGATGGTATTTAAGGTAGAATTTGTAGGATACCTTTCATAAACGGATCTTTCAAACATTATATCTGTTTCAGAAATAGATTGCTGCCTGTCTCAAGTATAGAGTTACATACAGTTTGGCTTTCGGCTACAGACAGCATCCTGTTTGAGGTATAGGAGTGCCTGCTACTAAAATAAACAAAGGTGTCACTACTTTTGGATTTCCTGTTGAGCTTGGTCAGTTCCTACCTCATTTTTATATAGAAGTAGGTCTAGAAATTTTCTTGAGAATGATTGTTCAGTAAAAACTTCTCAAACTCAGTAAAAGGAAGACAATGAGCTAATGTCTCATTCCCAAATTAAAATATATATATATATATATATATATATATATATATATTCTCTCGTTAAAAATATTTCTTCATAAATTTAAAAGTTTAAGAACTGAAAACTACATTTTGTTCCCAATGTATCATGTCAAGGATCACTAAGTGGCAGCCACATTGCTCTCTTACTACACCTTGTTTCTATTTACAAATTTTGTTTTTGAACATAATACAATTGTTAGTTAACATTCTAACTGTTCTGATAATAGTTTGAAAAATACATCGGAGCTGTTATCTTAAATTTTTAATGATGGGAATACATGAAATATCTTCTAATTATTTATATGGAATAAATCATTAGTTTAATCACCCATCTGTTTTACTTGAATGTTTAATCGAGGTTCTGTTAAATGCATTCATAATCCTTGCCTTTTTAGCATTATTATCTGTGCAAAATCCACCCAGTGTTGCATGTTATCTGATCCTGGATCAGTAAAAAGAAAGTTTACCAGTCAACCATTCATCTGTATTCTGCTTTTAGTCATTCTGTAGTCAGTCGGTCCATAAATGTTCCATTTGATTAATGAGATTGTAAAGATCCTGATTGAAAAACACAGTGTATTGAATGTAGTAAAATAGTTTATTTGATGTTGTCAATTTTCATTGTGGCCTCACTGATGGGTTCATATCCAATCCTTAGGATCCAACTTGGCCGCTATACTAGCTCATGGCAATCTTGAACTCTTGAGATTCACCCTTAACCAGAAGACACCACCCATCATTACCTCAGATCTCATTTGCTGCTTCCAGTGATAAGACATAATTGTCTGATCTCTCAAGTGATTGATAGATAAGTAATCAAATTACTTATTCTAATTTTCTGAATTTCTTCTTCCATTTTTATAATTGAAATTTAACATTCTTTCCCCTTTTTCACCCTTACTGCTCTCTGATATTCTATATTACTATTGTTAGTAATCCCTATCCCTCTACATTCTTTGTAGCCTCAAATACCATTGTTGGTATCTCCCTCCCCTCTTCTGTTTCTTTCTTTCTTTTTTTTTCTTCTTTCCAAAAAAAAAAAAAAAAAAAAAGATTTCTTCTAAATAACTTTGTATATATGTTTTTCCGTTGCTGTTTTTTTGTACTGAAACTATGGCTGACAAAGGAAAAAGCCCTTCAGAATTTAAAAAAATGTAAAAAATTTGGACAGAAGATTCCTATTTCAGATGCTCAGACTTTGTGTGTCTTCTGTCTAGGTTTTCATCACCTCCAAGAGAGCTGTGAGATCTGCCATGCTTTTAACTCAAGAGTGTTGGCATATCGCCAAAATAAACTAATACTAAAAGGATTTCTGCCCTCATCCTTGGATGATGCTGTATCTGGACCAGCCAAAGTAAAAGAGAGAGAAAAAGCTAAAAAGGTAGCTCTTTCATCTCCCAGCTCCTCTTCTACTTCATTGAAATCAGAAAAATCAGTAAAAAGGCCATCCTTGGAGCCTACAGTTAGGTTGGACCCTATGAGGAGGAAGCCTAAATTCTAGGCTCCAGTTCACATATTGGATGTGACAAAATCGAAACCCCCCCCCCCTCGGATCTGATGGTTTCTCCAGATCTGAAGTTTTCAAAAAAGCAGGATTCATCTCATCCAAAGACCTTGGATCTTGCCTCCACCTTACCCAGAACAAGATATTCTCCTTCGGTGGATCATTTCTCATTGAGGATGCCATCCCCCTTTTTGGAAAGATCTAAGTCCCCATCTGCTGTGTCTAGCCATTCAGCCAGGAGCCTAAATGAAGAAGATGTAGAGAGGCTAGTGAGGAAGTTGTGTTTGTGCAGAGCCAGTCTGTCCCCTTTTTGGCTCCTACCCCATCGGGTCAGGAAGCCCTAGTATCACAAACCCCTCCTCTGTTAATTCCTCCTCTGACTCCAGCCTAAGTCTCAGAGCCATTCGATCCAAGTCATCCGGCTTCGACTGCTTCAGATCTGATGACCTTATTGTCCCCGGATCTGAAACTTTGCTCTGAGCTCTTCGATCCAGTCTGATCTGGAGAGCTCTCAGAACCAATTCTGTCCCATGGGGTTTGAGGTGCGGCATTTGGCTCCAGGAACTTCAGAGCCATCTTTGCATCTTAGAGCATTGGCGATGGTCAATTCAGGTCAAACTTCAGCCTAGGGGTGGATATCCTCTGATCTGTAGTCTCTCCCCGCTCAGAGGATATCCACCCCAGTGGTCATTTCAGGTCCAACATCAGCCTCGGGGTGGATATCCTCTGAGCGGGGCGGAACTACAGATCAAAGGCTTATTGTGTCAAATTCGAGTCTTTACCCCTCTCCGGGACAGTCTGCTTTCAGGGTACTGGAGAGAGCTTTGTCTGCTCCTCAGACTCATATGATGCCTTCTCCTTTTGATCCTACCTCTTCTGCTCCCCTGCCTCTTCACTATGAGACTTAACTAACTTCTCTATAGGGACAGCCGTTACCAAAACCCCAGACTTTACACAAGGGTGTTCCTACCTCTTCTGATACTTCTCTAGAGTCTCCCACCAAGGAAGTCCCTAAGAAAAGATTATGCAACAGGAAGCACATTGATTCCACTGAACCAGTCACTGAGGACACAGATTTTGATGAGGGAATGGGTCCCATCAGACAACTCCTGATAACATCTCGATCAGAGACATTTTGGAGATCTTGAAACAGAGACATGGCTGGAAGTCCAGCAACCCTTTGTTGGAGGAATCTGTGTTACTGGAGGCTTTTGGTACTGGCCGATCTACTTCCTCTGTGGTCCTGCCCACTGACAAGCTCCTGAAATTTGTCTCGCAGTGGACCTGGAAAGAACCTGACACTACTGAGGCCATTCCAAAAAAAAACAGATAAGAAGATGTCCCCACCAGAAACCAAGCCCTTGTGGTCCAAAGGTCCACCGGTTGATGACATGGTTGTGGTGTCAGCAACCAAAAAGGAACGCACTGATGAGAGTACCTCTGTCCATCCCCCTGGCAATGAGTTGTGAGTGATGGACAGGTTTGGGAAGCATGTCTGTCCTTCAGCAACCTTTGCCTTGAGGTCCCTGAACTACTTGGCACACTTTACTAGGCTTCAGCGGGATCTGATCTAGGAGCTTTCAGGTACCCTCACAGGATCTGTGTCTGAAGATGTGAAATATTCCATCACTTCTCAGCTGGTAACCCTACAATCCATATCCAATTCCTCTATGAGTCTTATTTCCAATGTGGCAGAAGGAAACTCAAGAGCAGTCGGTTCAGGCATAGCCATTAGGAGACACACATGGATGCATCTATGTGATTTTGTAGAGCCTTTTAAGTCTACATTCATCAGTGTTCCCTCTCTTCTTGGCCCAAAGTAAGAGTAATTCTTTCCAGGTGTGAAAAAGACAGAAAGACCCTTTCTGCCTTGGAAGTACGTTTTTCCACCCCCCCCCCCCAAAGATCCTTTTAGTGGAATCATTGAGGGGGTGGAAAGATATGGTTCAGAAAATGACAAGGAAATTTCCAAAGCACACATGGCGGTACTTCCCACAGAGGCAGAGAAGTTCAAATGACAGACGCCACCCTTCCAGCAAAGGAGACCCGCAACATCAGTAACCTTTCTTTGGCAAACCCTTCCAGCCAATTGTCCCCCTCTGGAGGCAATCCAGGGCTGCATACCACTACACCAGAGAGTCTGGCTAGAAAAGTTAGGTGCAGAGGATCATATCCAGAGGATATATAATTCCATGTTTTCCATATCCCTTAAATTTCAAAAAACTACCCAATATACCAGCCAGTCGAAGGGAACAAGCAGCAATTCAGATACAAAAGCCGTTAATCAAAAGAGTTATCCAAGAGGTTCCCTCAGACCAGAAAGGATCTGAAACTTACTCAAGATTCTTTTTAGGGCCAAAAAAGACAACGAACTGGAGACCAATTTTGGATCTGAGCAGCCTGAACAACTTTGTTCAAAAAAACAAAGTTCCGGATGGTCACGATTTAGCCCATACTTCCTTTTCTGGAAAAAGATGCTTGGATGTGCTCGATAGATCTTCAGAATGTGTAGTACCTCTCGAGACCCCCAGTTAGAAATCCTACTCCACTGTGGGATTTAACCCTAGAACTGTAAGCCTTATTCCTTTCTCCTACTGAACCTGTAAGTACTTGCAATTTGAAGCTCCTTTCTTGGAAGACGCTGTTTTTGGTAGCCATCACCTCTGCCAGAAGAATTACAGAATTTCAAGCCTCGTCAGTGAATCCTCCATACTTAATTTTTCACAAAGATAGAGTTACATTGTGAACCAATGCATCCCTTTTGCTCAATATTTTCCTACACATTCTTTCTACTTCCAAGCTGTGGATATAATTATACCAAGTCCCAGAGGAGGAGATGTGAAGAATCTAACAGAAACCCGAGAAATAAAATGGATCACTAACCTTAAAGCACACAAGTATCCAGGGTTAAATGCTGTAGTTCCCCTTAAACCTGTGTTAAAAATAGGCGTATAACCATTAGTTGATTATCTGAGGAAGGCTTGCTCTTTAAGTGTTTAATGAATTGAAGCTACTGAAGGCGTGTCCAAAATAAATGTTCCTGATAGGTACATAGATGTTGAAAACATTCAGCACAAACCTAAAAGATTTACTGAACTGAAAAAAGGCCTGAATAGGTTGAAAGTGCTTTTCTTCTTTTTACCCTTTGGTTTTCAATGAAATTTTATGTTTAAATAAAGCCTAAAGTTTTAAATTTTCAACATTAAGGTTTCAACGCTATCTTCTAGCTCCGTGGTGGTCAACTCAGGAATATTTTCTGTTTTTGCTCAAAGTGGTTTCAGACTCCAACATTAACCAATCTCTCAACCTACCAGTTTTCTTCCCTAATTATACAATAAAGGAGAATATTTGTTACATTCACTAGATTTTCACAGACAGTTGTGTTTTTATTTGCACAGAACAAAACACTTCAGAAATTCAGACCAGTTTGTCTCGTTAGCTGAAAGAAAGTTGGGTAAATCAGTGTCTAAAGGTTTTCTTTCCAAGTGGCTAACTAACTGTATTTTCTTTGTTTATAATATATTAATCTTGCCTCTCACAAAGCAAGTATGTGCCCACTCTACAAGATCATTAGCAGCTTCCTCAGCTTTTCATTCAAGAGCCTCCTTGGATGACATTTGTGTGCCAGCAGCTTGGGCTTCTCCTTATACCTTCACATCTCATTACAAACTGGACTTAGTCTCTACGGGTAGGGCATCATTTGGGTCAATGGTGCTCAGGAATATTCTTCCTCGAAGCCACCCAGGTATGCTATAGCTGGAGACTCTGCTCCATCAGTGAGGCCGAAATGAAAATTGACAACATCAGATAAAAAAGTTATGTACTCACCATAATGTTCCATCTGTGTTTTCCATTTTCATTTCCGCCTCATTTTCCTTTCCACCAATCTCCTTCCATTATATTCTGGATCAACGGGTCGATAGAACAACTCTTCTGTAAGGTATTCCTGCTACATTAATGGTTCCACATACGGCTTTTTCCTTCCTTCCACTATTGTACCACTTCTTAAGCTTTCCATAAAATTACATGAGCTATTTCTTTCTATGGGCTGCAAACAAGATCTGAGGTAGTGATGGGTGGTACATTCTATGTAAGGGTGAAGCTCGAGAGTTCAAGATTGTCATGATCTTGTATAGAGGCTGAGTCTGATCCGAGGGATCAGATCTGAACTCATCAGTGAGGTAGAAATGAAAATGGACACGACAGATGTAGCGTTATGGTGAGTACATAACTTTTTTTTTTATCAAAACTAGTCCTTTCACTTCCAGAGCTTTGTAAAACCAGAGTGGATTTGATTTCTGTAAGATGAAGAATTTTAGATTTGGTTATTTCAGTTATTGGGAGTTTTGTGGTTCAGGTAATGTCTTCGCTGAAATATGATTCTTCAGTCAGAGTAGTGGTGGAAAATGTAAATATGAGGTCCGTACTGGCAATCTTGCTGTGGTATGGTTTACAAGAGAAGCAGAAATGATAAAAAAAAAAAAAAAAGAAGAAGAAAAACATGGAAATTACAGCAAGAATTTGCAACTGTGTAGGAACAGACTCTTAAAGAATATCAGGTTTATTCGGGACATATCTGGAGGCTTAGTGGAACCAAAGGAGTTAGACTGTAGGGTTAGTTGTGGGATGCTATGCGAAGGAAGTGAGGGAGAAATGTGAAGGACAGATGAATCCTATAGGTGCAAGACACAGTTATAGTTTAGTGTGACAGTGCAAGGAAAGGAAAAATAAGATTGAGCATTTACAGGATCCTACAGTGTGGCAAGAAAATGGCAACAACAACATTGAGAGGCAATTACGGATATGGAAAGGCGACTGCAAAAATGGATAAGCAGGGCCTTTTTAGTTGTGTGAAAAATACCAGTAGGCAGGAAGTGACATTATTGAAATGATTTGCATTGAATAAGGCTATAAGGGCTACTAGAAATATAACTTATTTTAAGTATTTATCAGAGGAGAGTTCTCCAGTTTTTGATAGAGACAAGGGCTGGTGGCCATTGTTGGCCAATATCACGACTACAACCACTAAGTTGGGGGGCTTTGCTGCACACACACCCCCACCCCCCCCAACTATATATACCAAATCTGAGATTGCACTACAGTGGGTTAAAGGGAAAATTTAATAGGTTTCCTTCACTCACCTTAAGCATCGCGTTACTTCCTGGTTGTTGGCCAGCTATGGCTATTTGATGAATGATTTTTTGAAGTTATACGCATTTGGTAATGTTACATTTCGATGTTTTACATTTGATATTTAGCCATTTGCAAATATTTCTTTTCGGTAGCTGAACAAGGACCTCTGTCTGTCTATATCACATAGATAAAAAAAACTTTTTAACTGAGAACAAAGCTATGGAACATAAACTGTGTAACATCTTACTTTGCAGTGTTTACTATTTACATTTAAAAAGCCACTTAGATATTTTAATGAAAAAAAATCATCATGTTACTGTTAACAACCTTTTTAAAAAGGAGCACCATTCATCTCATTTTTATATTATGAAATTTTTTGAATGTGTTCTGATACTCATTCATTTTTTTCAGTATGTCTTTTATCCACTTCAGGGTTGTGGAGTGCCTAGAGTCTATCTCAGAACTCATGGATGTAGTAGAGTTTTTTTTTTTTTGCCTTCTGCTGTTTGTTAACAATCAGACTCTCTCTCTCTCTCTGTCTATAGGCCCACTTCTTCCCATCACTGTCTGATCAAGCAGGGTTATCATTAAGTTAGATATTAGTGATTTGTGTTTTTAATTATGACCCTACATTCCTTGCATACCTTTGGATACTGAAGAAAAGGGATGCACACCAGGCTGTCTCCTCTAGTTATCCATCACTTCCACAACAAATTGCCAACAAGCAACTCTGCCCACCTTCTGCAAAGTGTGAGAGGTAATTTCCCATTCTCCACTGGCGGAATCACACTATCCTTGAATGCCTCCCTTCCCTCTCCCAGGAGTGGCAAGCGGGCAAAGCCCTTTCATTCCTCTCCCATCCTGTCCGGTAGCTTCAGTTTCAGGGCTGCTAGTCAAAGCTTGACCACCTGGATTGTAGTCAGGTTTCCATCTCTCAAAATGGACACAGGCTTTAGGTGCAAGTTAGTGAATCATTGCTGAGTGGGAAACCAGTCCATCCTAAGAAACATACAGTCAGACAGTACAGACTAGGTAGTTTAGAAGATTTCTAGTTCACCTGCTAGTATGTATTTGGGATTTTGCAGGAAAACTAGGTCACCTACCAAAAAAAAAAAAATATATATATATATGTGTGTGTGTGTGTGTGTGTGTTTGTGTGTGTACATACATATGAAGAATATGTAGAATCTACACAGAAAGCATCCCAGCCAGAAGTCAAACCAGTAAACCAGGGACTATAAGGCAGCAATGATAACCATTTTACTGTTGTGCCACACTGCATTCTGATACACCGTTCATATTTATTATTTTTTCAAATATAATATTTTATTTCTTTTTAAGATAAAGTTGCACAGATTAACATACAAAAATGTTATTCTTATATTTTTATCTCAAGGTTACGATTGGAAATAGTACATCTGGATCAGTTCACTTATTATCCAAAAGAATATGTAACTAACTACAGTCCTGCTGTGCTAACAATATGTCACATTTCATTTATTATTTCAGTATTACCCAAGCATGAAGTTCAGCTCAAACTTCCTCGTGCTATCAGTGTCATGGACAAAGAATTTACAGTGACCATGTGTGCCAGGCAAGTACAAAAGCATTGTTTTACATATATGATGTTGTAGAAAGGGGGTTAGTGTTTTTGCTAATCATGAAAAATAGTCACATAATTTCAATCATCTGAACCATGTTTCATTTTGATAGATGATTATTGCTTTGATTTCACAGAAACATACGTTTGTTTGTAGGTAGGTAGGTAGGTAGGCATCCTTTGACTTTTGTGATTCTAGGCAGGGACTGTGCAATTCTCTGTGTTGTACCTGTTTATTTGTCTAATGCATAAGATATGATTCTTATCAGATGATTCTTCCTGCCACATCAAGAATGGGCTTAATTCTGCATATGCATTTTTAACCTTTTCTTGTGATTTGTTAAGTTCATTAGCAAGGCATATAGCCACAACATATCTGAAAAGAGTACCTTATAATTTGACCTTCAACAACACCCATCCCACCATTGTCAAATAATGCCATTTTATTAGTGTATATCTTTTCTTCTTTTTTTAAAAGGTCTTATCTTTCTGGGCTTTATAAATTCTCTTTGCATACTTGAACGTTCCTGGTATGAGTTGACTTTCCCTTCTATAGATGCATGTTTTTGTTTGTTCTTGGATATTCTGTTGTAATGTAAGTTCCATACCATTTATCCCCTTACCTGGACTACTCACATTATCTGCCTTCTTTAAGGTTTCCAGGACTGTACAAACCATTATAATTGTGGATTTGCTGTCTGTACAGAGGAAAAATCATTTTCTTTTTTTTCCTGCAGATCTCTTACATATGCTAGTAACCCCCAGATGTAGTTATTACTTGTGCACACTTATTGCTATCCTTTAGATAATTCAATACAAGTGCCCCAAGATCTCTTTCTCATTTTGTTACATCCTCTATTAGATAATCCCCTGTGCTTTTTATGTGTAAATGCGTTATATTGTTTTTTTGGAATTACATCTTAGCAGCACTACAATTGATTGATCCTTCCTTCCTTTCCTGCGCACCTTAGTGCATTGATTTTGTTGCTGTTTGTACCTTTTACAGCCATATATTTTTCAACATTGCTGCCTTATACATTTGTACTTGTGAAATGGCACTTATACCAAATTTCACAAAGCCTGTTATCTCTCTCCTATCTTCTCCATTGAGTCCCTTTAGTGTTTCACTGTGAGCCTTCACAGCCTAACAAAACTCATTCTAAAAAAGTCGGTGCCATTTGGGCTCATCAGCTGCCAAATGTAGGTTTTGTGCAATCCTAGTTTAGTAGAATGCAAAAGCAAGACAGATTAAGTTGGTCTGGACTTTTGGCAGTGAACACTGCTTCTTGGAACATAGCTTCATCTTACTGCTACAGCAGAAGCCAGAAGAGCTCATGTAATAGTCCTAAAAGGACTGGATAGGTATAGCTTGTCCTATCTATTTACATAGCATTGGTTCTGGACCCAGACTTTTCAAATGGTGCCGGTTCTTCCCCTGTTGTCGAGCTGCCCCTTATGGGAGACCCTTGCCAGGTGTAAGGGATACTAACAAGACTCTAACAAGAACCTGGATGGATGCTTTAAAGTTGGAATTTGCTCTGTCAGATGACATGGTCAACACAGTAGATTTACATAACAGCTGTTTGGAGTATTCAGCCTTCTTGGATAGTGTGGCTTTAGTACTGACTGTACAGTCTTGTTAGTAAACTTCAGCACTGACTTGGAGACTAAGGTAGACATCTGAATGGATATGATTAGAAGGAACAGCTTGCCTGATATGAGCCTGAGTAGGAAATTGCTGCCAGACTTGTACTAGTCATGTACTGCACATAATGAACACTTTGTTCAGACAGAAAGCCGTCCATTAAGTGTAGTTTTGTATTAGAGCATCTCTGGTAAAGGATCAATCAATGACGTTGTAATGTCATCGGACCTTCTGCCATGTCAGTTGATTGCAACTTTGTGGTCACTTGGATCAGGTGGGTGGAGTGGTAGTTGAACAAACCTGGAAACACGAAACATATAGTGAAGATTTCCTTGGAATTCCTAACAAATTGATTTGTGTGAGAGGAGTTCAGCTTCCATTTATGGGACAGCCTCTCCATGTGCTGGAAGGGTCAAAAAATATTAGGTCCAAATGGACCCTTTGAAGACTTCTGCAGCTCAGACATCAGCAAAGAACTGCAGCCAAAAGATGATTGATGCTTGTCATGGTGATAACCCTTGGACCATTTGGAGGACACTAGCAGTGAGAGAAACTGTTATTTATTTATTTATTTTAAGTTAAAGAAAAAGATCTTCAGTGCAGTGAAGGCAGCTCCTGTGGCAGTCACTGAAGCAAAGTCCTATGTGAGGAAGTGCTTGGTAAGACTCTGAAGAATGACTTGTGGATGGCCTAAAAGAGATTCTCACCAGCCATCCAGCAGGCTGTGATGGGTGATATTGCCTTTGTCATTCCCTGCAAGGGTGAAGAAATGCTGACCTGAAATGAACACTGCTTGGAAGTAATAGGAGCATTTTGTGTAACTCGGTAACCTTAATCTGGCAGATGTACTCTAGTATGAGGAAGTGCTGCTAAAAACAGTTGGTGAGGTCAGGGGCTTATAGCTGTAGATAAGGTCACTGTGACAGTTAAGCAGTTCTACAGTAGCAAGGCTGTTGGTGTGAATAGCATCTGGCAGGAACTGGTGAAAATTCCAACTGTTGCTGGCATGTCAGAATCAACATACATTTTCAGTGTTGCATGGAAGATGTGAAGTATACTTTTATACTGGCAAATTGGAGGTGTTCAAAAAGTTGCACTCTGTCTCTTGGAAAGCCTATGCCAGAGTGCTGGAAAGGAAGACTCCATCCAATAGTCAAGGTTCTGACACAGGAGGAGTAATGTGGATTCCATTGTGCATGTGCAAGAGTGGTTCAACTTTTTGTCCTTACACAAGTTTGACGTGGCCATAGAAGTTTGTCCCTTTTATGGACTTGGAGAAACTATATGACCATGTACTCTTAAAATGTCTTGTTGGAGATACTTTAAAGTATAGTGGCAAAGAGCCACTACTGCATCACATTCATTCCCTTCTTTTCTGCATTCATGGATGGATGGAAGGACTGTGGGGTCTTGCATCATTATTCCTGGCAGATTTTAGAAAGGGTATCAGCCTGGTCCACACTTGAAAACTAGCTCTTGTATAAATTTTCCACATAAATGCCTGATTAGAGTGTATTTATCTGTTTGTTTGTTAACCAGGTAAGTGAAATGATGTATAGACCCTTTCCAGCCACTATACAGGCTTATAACACTTACAACAATACACACTTTATGGCATGAGAGTTGAGAAAGCAGCAAGCAGTCATTGGGCATAATATTATATTAGCTGCAATAAAATAAACACAGCAAATTACTAAAGTAACATTCAGTAGTAAAATCAAATACGCACAGCATTTTTGTAAGAGGTAATGAATTAATATTATTGTGACCACCCAGGCAAAGAAATGTAATAAATTCGACTACTGTGAACTTCCTGCTAGGATTCTGCTTCTATAAAAACTTCAAATAGCCCCTGACACCACCAGAAAAAAGTTAATAACGTAGAAGAAGGTAATGCTACTCAATGCTAGAAGTCTAAACCTCAAAATGCACTCTTTCGAGGCACTCCTAAAAATGGAGAACATCGATATTTGTGCAGTAACTGAGACCTGGTTCAAGGCTCCAGAGAGCACCCCTGCAATACCAGGCTACAACTCTTACTACACTTTTCGGCCACCAAATCAAGACCAAAACACTAAAGGTAGAGGAGTATCCAGATTCACCAAGGATATTCACACCTTTAGGCTAGTTGCCCAACACAATGCATCTGAAATTCTCCAGGTGCAACTAACACTAGGTAAGACTGCAATCCAAATTGTAGCTTGCTATAGATCCCCCACCATGCCCCAAGATTCCCACTACACCTTTCTAAACATACTGGAAAATATTAAGATACAACCCAACACCCTAATATTGGGTGATTTCAACTACCCTGCCATTAACTGGGAAAACTACTCAGGTACCAACACCTTTTCCCAACGGTTCTTGGAATTCGTAAATTCCAACACCCTGGATCAACTAATCCATTGTGCCACCAGGGGCTCCAATATCCTAGACCTGGTCATTACCAGCATGGGAGATAGATGCTCCACACCAGTGGTCACCCCCTCATTGTTCAGTTCTGACCATAAGCAAATCACCATTGACATCCACATCCCACCCCCACCCCCCAGTAAGGAAACCTTTGTAAAAAACTTCTCCAAAGCCAACTTCATGATACTCAAGTCAGAAGCGACAAACTTCATGACACCCATTCGGACGGGATCTGAAAGTTCGACTGCTGAATCCTACACTAAGGCACTGTACGGGCGCATCCACTCATGCATGAATCATGCCTTCCCAAATAGAACCAAGACGCTCTCCTCCAAAAAAAGGAAGCCAATCTGGTGATCCCCTGCCATAAACAAACTATACCACAGAAGGAAGAAACTGTTGCAGAAAAGAGGAAAATCCCAGGATGCAAAAAACTCCCTTACCAGCCTCAGTAAGAAGCTGAGATCCTTCATAAAAATCCTCCAAAGCTAGTTATGAAAATAAAATTGCCAAAGATTCCAAAGACAAACACAAGGCATTCTATAGTTATGTCAAGAATGTAAATGGCAATGCTCAGATCTGCTCTGAGCTACAACAGAATGGAATTAAATATACTGATCCCAAGGATATTGCCAATATCTTGGCAGATCGATTTAGTGCCAACTTCACCCCCCTCTCATCCCCTAAAGGGCCCATCTCAGTACCAAAAGATTGCCAAATTCCAGTAATCATGGCCACACAGGTAGAAAAAAACACTCTCCAAAGCTAAGAATACAGCATCCATGGGACCAGATGACATCCCGGGCTGTGTACTACATGAACTACAAAATGAACTGGCACCTCACCTAAGTGTCATGTTTAATCATAGCCTCACCTCGGACTTTGTGCCCACTGAGTGGCGCACAGCTACAGTTATCCCAGTCCGCAAGGGGGGATCCAACTTGGATCCCAGGAACTACCGTCCCATCAGTCTGATGAGCCTGATCTGCAAGGGCATGGAATGCATTATCATGGAACTTATAAACAAAGACATTGACAACCTTGAAAAACTGGACTCCACCCAGTTTGGGTTCGTGAAGGGCCGATCTTGTCTCCTGAACCTGATTGACTTCTTTGAATCAGTCTCCAGAGCTGTGGACAAGGATAAGGAGGTCTACACAGCCTATCTGGACATGGCCAAGGCCTTCGACACCATCCCCCACTCTGGAATCATAGATAAACTTACTAAGCTGGGCATAAATCCCTACGTCACTCGATGGGCTGCCAACTGGCTTACTGACAGAACCTAGACTGTAAAAGTAGCTGACTCCAAATCCAGCTCTAGGCAAGTGACAAGTGGAGTACCTCAGGCTTCAGTCCAGGGACCACTCTTGTTTAGCATCTACTTTTCTGAAGTACAGGCCAACACTAAGGGAATCTGGCTAAGAAAGTTTGCAGATGACTGCAAACTGGGAGCCATTACTGAATCCCAAAATGATGTGGATACTGTACAAAAGGGCCTTACAGAAACAGATGCTTGGTGCCAGAGCCATGGGCTCAAACTTAATGCCAAGAAATGTATAGTCATCCCCTTTGGGAAAAACCATGTACCCATGAATTACCACATAGGTGGCAGTACACTAAACACCGAAAGTGTGATGAGAGACTTAGGGGCACAGGTGGACAGTGGTCTCACCTTCAATGACCACATCGCCATAACAGTCAGGAAATCCTTTTATGTGGCACACCTCATCACTAAGGGCTTTTCATCCAGAAAAAAGGAGGTCATTGTCCCACTGTAGTCATCCCTCATTAGACCCATTATATAGGGTACAACGCCCCGTTTGGTATGTACCTCACAAGACATCTGCAACAGCTGGAAAGGCCGCAAAAATACCTCACTAAAAAATCACAGGCCTAAAGCAGATGCCCTATGCTGACCGTCTAAAAAAAACTCCAGCTATATTCTGTGGCATATCGTCTACTCAGAGGCAATCTCTGCTTAACATACAAGGCCATGTCAGACCCTGAGCTGCTGGACATGCTCCATGTAAAGAAATCCCAATCTCTCAGAGCCACATGCTCCAGGGATCTAAACCTTTCAATGAACAAAACATGCTGGAGGGATAGGTTCATGACCCAGAGACCCCCCAAACTCTGGAATAGACTGCCCATACATGTCAAGCAGCATGCCTCCTTGGCCCTCTTCAAAAGGAACCTTGACGATTGGATGGGAAATAGGAACTTCACCCCGGGGATCATGTCAGTTGCCCTGCTAGATAGGGGTCCAGGGAAGTAAATTTTGTGGGAAGAAATATCCAGGGAATTGTTATGGCTAGGCTTGTATAGATGCTAGGACCGATAGCCTAGTACAAACCTATGAACCTATGATGACCACAAAGGTCACATGCAGGAAAAAACAACCTTATGCATTCCTGATCTGTACAAGACATGCAAACTACCCAGTTTAGGCTATCATATTCATTAACATATTAACAAGAAAATATAAGTAAAATGTTACTTTTTCCTACATTTGCAATAAAAACTTCATATTTTTCCACCATTTCAGTGTGGCTCTCATTTTTAATGTTCACTGGCTTACCTTATATGGGAAGGTTGGACTTTTTTAAGCTAGCAGAACTGGCTATTAGGCTGTCACATGTTAAACAGGTGTCTGAAGTGTCCAAACTATTTATGAATAAAATATGTTACTTCAGAGTTTATAAAGTTTTAAGGTGTTTTACAAATTCTACTGAAGTGAGGTTGCTTCTGAGATCCATTTTATATAAAACAAGCAAATGCAGATGAGACAGAAGGAGAAATAAACATTAACACAACATGTTATGTTGTCATATCTTGCCGTCATTCATTGCTGGTTCGGAACTGAGAATTGGTTCCAACCAAGCCTATACAAAAGCTGAAGAGCTTCCACCTGCTCGTGGCTATACCCTATCCCATCATGCTCAGGGAAGTTCACTCGGATCTCGTTTGCCATTAAACAAGATTGGGTGCTTCCATTCAGGCTGTAGGCTAAGTGGAATTTTTTTCTTGTTATTGGTTTAGAAAAATTATTAGAAAGCTATTAAAATATTATTTTTTCTGTTGTATTTTAAAAATCTTGGTGTTAGGACTTGTTGTTTTGTAGTTTTGAGTGTTCACTGTTGCTGTTGTATTTTTTCTGGTGGCTGTCATTTTACCGCTAGGCCTGTCTAACTTTTTCCCTATCCCTACTTAAAACTCGTTTTAATTAGAGAGTTTTACTCTTTGGTAGTCCGTTTAAGTTAGAGGGCTACCATCAGCCTGCTTAACTTAGAGGGTTATTTCTTTTCCTGTTGTACAGACCTTTGAATAACTTTCCTCTTATTTTCCCTTAGGTGGTCCATTTAAGTTAGAGGGCTCCCTTCGGCCCATTTAACTTAGAGGGCTTTCCCTTTCCCATTTTCTCTACTGTAGCAGGAGTCAGCTTGTCTTTAATTAGAACTGATTCCTGTTTCCTGTTGGTATTTACTTAGAGTTAGTGAGTGTGTGTTAATTTTTTTTCATTTAAAAAAAACAAACAAAAAAACACAGACACACACATACATACATGCATGCATGTGTGTATATATATATATATATATATATATATATATATGTGTGTGTGTGTGTGTGTGTGTGTGTGTGTATATATATATATGTTAATATAGCCTTTGTGTGGGTGTTTTCCTTCTAGTGGTTTGGTTTTGTGTTTAACCTGGTATTATGTTAAAGGACTCAAAAGAAACGAAACCTTCGGGTTTCAATAAGTGCGATAAATGCAATCAAAAATTGTCACTGACTGATGGACACACCAGTTGTGTGTATTGCTTAGGTGCTGTCCACCTTCAAGATTCATGTTCCTTCTGTCAAGCCTTTAGTTCTAGGGTACTGATGGAAAGAAGGAACAAATTAATACTGAGAGGTTTATTAAAAACTCCATTCTCTGAGGCTTTGGAAGAGAATCAGAGTACCTCAGAAACTACTCACATATCTCCATCATCCAGATCGGATAAATCAAGAAAAACAACTTCTTCAACTGCTCCAACTTTGGAGCCAGTAAAGAAATAGGCCAAAGAATCATCCTCGGAACCGAAGGACTTCTGGCCCGAGAGATCTCCCTCTTTGGCTCCCACAGTGATTTTGGGGCCGACAGAGTTCCAGTTTCGGAGCTGTTCCTCAGTTTTGTAACTGGTCTCCCTGGTCTTGAGATCTCCTTTGCTTCAGCCAGTAAGGTCCCCGACCCTATCCTCTCAATCCTCCAGAAGCCTGTCGGATGATGATGTGGAACGGGTGGTCAGGAGACTTTTACGGATGCTGGTGCTGGCCAGTATACTGTCAACTCTGACCCAGAGGGTCTGGGAGCCGATCAACATCATTTCCCCTTTGTCGATTCCCCCTCTGACCCAGTCTGGGACTTCGGAGCCAAAGTGCTTGGATCCGATTGTAGCGGAACCATTGGTGCCAAGACCTACTCTGGGATCTTTGGGCCCGACTACCGCTCTGACCTCCTCAGTTCCATCGGGTCTTGTCCTTCCACCTCTTGGGTGTCTCCGCCTTTCGACCAGCTCATGAACGTAGTCAGTCGGAAGCTGTGGGGCTCTCTGGACTCAATGGAACCTGTTCCTCAGAGGCCAAATAAATTCATCATTGCATCCTTAGTTAGTGAGCTCCTCAGTAAAGGTGTCTGGTAGATGCTATATTGGTGGCAGCAGCCACCAAGAAGGAGTTGTCATAGACTTCATCATCTGTCCATCCGCCGAACAAAGAGTCTTGAATGATGTACAGATACGGAAATTGTACTTTTTCTTCAGCTTCCTTTACCCTTAGGTCACTGAATTACCTGACCCATTTCATTAGGCTTCAGAGGGATCTCCTGAAAGAACTAGGAGATACCCTCCAAGGTTCTTTAGCTGTGGGGGTTTCAGACAAGGTGTCCTCCCAGCTCTCCACCTTAAACTCTGTGATAAACTCCTCCATGTGACTTATCTCTTATGAGGCCGATGGAGCAAGTAAGGCAGCAGGTACAGGAATTTCCTTATGGAGGCATTCCTGGATGTGCTTATGTAATTTCACAGAACCTTCAAGTCCTCATTTATTAATGCCCCTTTTAACGGCTCGTCCTTCTTCGGGCCAAAGGTTAAAGAGACTCTAACCAAGTGCGAACAGGATGGAAACACCCTTTCTCCCATGGGAGTCCTTTTCTCCCTCCCTACCAGGCCTTACCCAAAAGGCCAGAAGGGGGGAAAAATGTGGTTCCACAAGTCCCAGTGACCTTTTCTGGACACACGTGGTGATTCTTTCCCCGAGGGCAGAGGGGGAGGTAGCAATGGAAGATGCCAACCACACGGCAGAGGGGGTCTGCAAAACCAGGGCAACAGGGATTCTTTCCTTGGTAGGCCTTTTCAGCACTCCTGAAAGGAGGCCCACCTGTCCATCTCTGGAGGCAGTTGGAGGTCATTTGTCTTTGTACCCAAATGCCTGGCTAAAAATAACAAAAGACAAATGGGTGCAAACAGTTATATCCAGCGGTTATTACATACCCTTTTTCTCCTCCCCTTAGAAAAGAATTCAGTCCCAGATGTTCCACCCAATCAAAGGTGTTATGCAACTCTCGAGGTACAAAAGTTCCTAGAAAAAAAGAGTCATCCAAGATGTCCCCACAGACCAAATTGGTACTCAAGGTTCTTTTTAATTCCAAAAAAAGACAGGGGACTGGTGGCCCATTTTGGATCTCAGCAGACTAAACAAATCCATTAAGAAGTCAAAGTTCCGGATGGTGACACTGCAGTCGATATTCCTCTTTCTGGGGAAAGACGATTGGATGTGCTCGATAGATCTCCAGGATGTGTATTACCACATAGAAATGGAAAGGTGATCCAGGAGTCATTTACGATTTTGGCTGGGAGCCAGTCACTACCAATTTTGAGCTCTTTCCTTTGGTCTCACTACAGCCCCCAGAGTGTTCACCAAATGTATGGCAGTGGTTATGGCTCACTTGAGGCATCTAGGATTTCGGGTGTTTCCATACTTAGACAACTGGCTCCTAACCGCCACCACCAAGCATCTACTAACAAGAGGGAGCCTCTCAGCTAGGCATCACGATAAACTTCGAAAAGTATGTCTTGTTGCCATCACAACATAATGTCTTTATAGGAGCAGACTTAAATACAAAACAAATGTTAGCTAAACCCCCCCCCCCCCCCCCCCCCGAGAGGATTCAAACATTATGTCAGCAGGTCAAAAACCTGCTTAAACAAGAAAAAAGTGCAGGCGATGGATGTCTTGAATGTTTTAGGTACCATGGCGGCAGCAATAACCCTGATAGCCTTAGTCCGTCTGCACATGAGACTCCTTCAGTGGTTATTATTCAGCCAGTGGTCCATGCAGGAGCTGCCCATGTCCCACAAGATTATCATAACGGAATCCTGCCAGAGGGATCTGTGCTGGTGGCTTCATTCCACTCAACTGAATTTGTGCCAACCATTCGTTTTCCTGCAACAAGTAGCCACAGTGACCATGGATGCTGCCCAGATTGGGGGGGGGGTATTATCTGCAAAAGACTGTTCAAGGTGTATGGCAGGAACATGAGAACCACTTGCATATCAATATCCTAGAGATGAGAGTAGTGCTTTTGGTGTTACAAGCATTCCAGGACTCCCTTCCTCTAAGAACGATTGTGATCCAGACAGACATGTCTGTGGTATAGTACATAAACAAACAAGGAGGAACCAAGTCTTACCCCCTGTGTCGAGAGGCCCAGAGAGTACAGCATTGGGCAAGCTCTACCCAACGTTTTCTGACAGCGATGCACATCCCGGGGGAAATCCATCATGATAGCAGACTAACTCAACAGAGCTATTCTGATGCCTCACAAGTGGTCCCTAAAACAGGAAATTGCGGAAGAGATTTTCTGCAAGTGGGACCAGCCTTGCTGTGATCTCTTTGCCACATCCACAAATGACAAATGCAGCAACTACTTTGCCCTGATCTCCCCTCTGGGGGAGTCACCGAGAGATGCACTTGTACACAATTGGACTCTGGGTCTCCTTTACGCCTTTCCCCCATTTTCCTTGATCCCCAAAGTACTTCTAAAAGCAAGCACATTGAGGAGCAATTTGATACTCATTGCCCCATACTGGCCTAGTCAAATTTGGTTTCCCTTTCTGTGGCCCCATCTCCAACAGGAGACCTGGGTTCTGGACCCAGCTCCAGACATCCTGACTCATCCTCAGGGATGCTCCACCCATCAGTTCAAACCCTCAAGTTGACAGCTTGGCTGCTCCAGTTCCACTCATAGCCAGGCTTCCTGACATTACCCCAGCAGTAAAACATATTTTGATTTCGTCCCATAAGGCCTCAACCAGAAAGTTATATTGTAGCAAGTGGAAAAGGTTTTCCTGTTGGGCTTTCAACAACCACATTGATCCTTTCACTGCCCCTATAACAAATATATTAGACTTTCTAGCTGAGCTTTTTGATGAAGATGAAGGTGCAGCTGCAGCTACTATTCGAGTTCAATTAGCTGCTATATCAAACTTTCATACTGGAGAAATGGGAAAAAAATCATGTTTCACAGGCTTTGTAAGGCTTTCTTGAAAGGTACTTTCTTACTAACGCCTCCAGTGAAAGAATCACCAGTGCCATGGGAACTAAACTTTGTGTTGTCCACCTTGATCCTTCCTCCATTTGAACCTGTATCATCGTCAACTAAAATTTTTGTCGCGGAAAACAATCTTCTTGATAGCCATCACATCTGCAGGATGGGTATCAGAACTCCAAGCTTTATCAATACGTCCCCCTTATATGATCTTAGATAGTCTCCCTGAGAACTAACCCTTCATTTCTTCCAAAAGTATGTTCAGAAGTGAATTTAAATCAATCCATTGATTTACCTGTTTTTTCCCCCAAACTATGGCAACAAGTAAGAGTACAAATTACACCAATTCCATGTACACAGATAATTGCATTTTTACCTCCATAGGACAAAGGAATTCAGGAAATCAGAGCAACTGTTTGTATCCTTTTCAGATAAAAAGAAAGGTGCCCCTATATCTAAGGTCACGCTTTCCAAGTGGCTTACTGATTGTATAACTTACACATACAGATCTCAGAATAAGGAAAATTCAGGAAAAATAAAAGGCCACTCCAGAAGAGTTATAGCAACCTCGTCGGCCTTTCAGGCAAGGTTACCCATGGATTCAGTTTTGTGCAGCAGCAACATAGATAAAGCCTCATACTTCTCTCACTCATTACAAAGTTGATTTGGCCTCTAGGAACAGGGGCTGTTTTGGGTCCACTGTTCTGGAGTATTTTCCCTTGAGCCACCCGAGAAAGAAGGTGCTAGGGACGCTGTCCCAACCAGCAATGAATGAAGGTGAGATAGGACCCTATAACATTAAGAAGTTATGTACTCACCATAATGTTCCATGTTTGTTGTCCATCTCACCTTCATTCTTGCGTCCCACCCTCCTTCTCCCAACCTTCACTCATGGAGGATCAAGAGGTTTATTACTAATTGGAACTTGATATTCTCTGAATCTCTTCCTAAGCTCCTTTATTGTACACAATTATTTGTTTTAGGGTATTAGTTATAGTTTCTGCAAATAAGATCTGGGTAAACTTCCCTGAGCATGATGGGATAGGGTATAGCCACGAGCCAGTGGAAGCTCTTGAGCTTTAGTATAGGCCAAGTCGGAACCAGTTCTCGGTTCCAAACCAACAATGAATGTAGGCGAGATAGACAACAAACATGGGACTTTATGCTGAGTACATAACTTCTTATTTTTACATTCAAGTGTTCATAATAATGAAGAAACAGGGTTCAGTAAATTGCAAATATTAGCAATGTCACCTAGTGTTGGTGGGAAATAATTAAAAGAGTTCCTCATTCAGTAGATTTGTACCCATATATCCCAGGTGAGAATTTATGATTGTGCATCCCATCATCCAGACTAATTTTAAAGGTTGTCATGGAAGCAGTCTGATTGATATGTAAAGAATTATAATTCCAGAAATGAGGATAACATTGGGTTAAGTACCTGTTACACTAATTGGTATTGTTAAGTGGCAGTGAAGATGTACATCTGTCAAAAAGGTATTTGCTTTATCACTGGCTCCGTTCAGGTGAAGGAGTTGAGAAACTGCAATGACATTCATAGCATGGATTGCTGAATTGAGATCAACAAACAGACAAACAAACGCATATATGAGACAGAGTAAGGGACAGAGTAGCTGTTGGTGCTAAAAGTCTGAAATCATTTTGGTGAGGAAATGATGTCGTCTGTCTAATTGGTTTACAAGCTTAGAGATGTGCATGGATAAGGGGGCATTATATTCAGTGATGGGCTATAATGTCTTCTCTGGTCATATTTGCTATTGGTTTTATACGTTTGCCATTTTTTGTATAGATAGTTGACACTGCCCAAAAAAAGTACTTGATACAATGATTAATTTTCTAACTGGCTAAAGTATGTGGCATACAGTGAGGGGCCCGATAAGATGATCTGTAACAGGCTATAAAATGATAATTCATTTTATTGAGTGTTACCAGGATTAAACATTTTCAGATTTGTAGCATATTTGATCTGGCAACTTCAGTGGTGGTGCTGCGGTAGCATTGTCACCTCACAGTTATATGTTGCCCGTTCAATTTTCAGTTAGAGCGTCTTCTGTGTGTCGACATCCGTGAATGGGCATTCCTTCGTTGAAGGTTGTGCGTTAGGCCCGGCAAGCCAGCAGATAAAAATCTACTGCTAATCATTAGTGGACCGGAGTTCCATTGTGGCGACCCCTAGCCGGGAAAAGCCGAAAGACACAAACAGCATATTTGATCTGGCAAAAGGCAATAGGGTTATGAATACATACGGATACTTCTCTACAGGCCGAGTGAGCATGATAGGCATTGAATCTTGGAATGAATAGTTGATGACTCTTGAATAAAGAATACAGCCTTGGGTGATTTTATGCATTACGCATACTACTGAACGTATTCTTACTGAGTGTAGATATTGTTTAAATGTATTATTTCATTTAAGGGAAGAAGGGGAGGAGTTGTGCTTTTTGTTTGTATTATCATAACAAAAAAGGATTGAAACAGGCAATTCAATTGAAATATATCCTGGGATGTGTGCTGAAAAGGGGTGCACTGTGTAACCTATCTACCCAATTAACACATAAATGAATGCATGCTTGAGTGAATGAATGAAAGAAAGTAAATATGTTGTATATCTGTGTCAATATCCATATTGCAAGACAGTCTTAAAAAATCTGTTCCAGGTAATTCATGACATTGCCCTAATCCTTACCTTATCCAGTATTTTTCGAAACTGTCCCCTGCCTCTCAGAGTTAGTTCCTCAGTTTCCAATAATGATTTGAAAATGGCAATATATGTTGTAAGGACGGTACTGTCTTATCCGTGTGGTTCTTGATACAGAAATTATGCAACAAAAAAAGAACATCCATAATAAAAACCTCATGCACATCTTTTTCCTTAGAACAATACAAAGCTCAGACAATATAAAGTATTCTGTTTTTATTCTAAGTATGTACCAGGGTTGAGGACTGATCCACTGGGACCTTATTCAGACTCAGTGCAGAAGCACATGTTATTCAGAGTAGGCAAAAGGAGACTGATGGAATCAAACCCTGGAATACTCTTCATAGGTTTATAGATTAGTACTAAGGTAACTGCCCTTGCGAGCCATTTTAAGCCTAGTCAATTATTTCTTGTGAGACTCAAATCATGCACCTTGTGCTTGCAAGGCAAACACCTTAACCATTAGGCCACCCTCCCAACCCTTCAACTTCTTGCAGCCTTAAACCTCTGTGCTAGCTGCCCAACAGACCTTTACTTTTCTAGTAAATTGCCTGGCACTGTAGGTCTGGAATGAACAGACAGTATTATACAAACATGCAAGGACGATGAGAGTAAATTAAAACCGATCTATAAAATCTGCCTAACTGTTGGTGCCGGAGCCACTGCAGCCTCACCTCATTTTCTGTATTGCAGACAGTCCCATGGCAGCTACCTCTCTTTTGCAGCACATGTACTGCTCCTTTAAAGTGTGACAACCAGCTACACTGCAGCTTCTTCTCATTTACACTGTTGTGGGTTGCCCTGCTCCAGCTACTATTTTATCAGCACATTGCAGGTAGCCCCACTTCAGCCCTTTCTCCTTTAATTGATTGCCACTAGCTCCATATGTGTACTTCCCCTTTACAGTGCAGTGCTAGTCCCAGTGCAGCTGTAGTTTCTTTTCAGTGTAGCAGGAAGGCCCACTGCATATACTCTAAATTTTCTTTAGAGTGTAGTGACTAATCCATCTGCAATTACTACTCATTTACAGTTTTGCAGCTAATCCCACTACTGCTGCTGTCTTATACATTTGCATATAGCCCTTCTTTATCACTTTCTTTTACAATGTTGCAACTTTACTCCACTGCAACTACTTGTCTTTTGGACTGTTGCAGCTAGCAGTACTGCAGTTACTCATCATGTTCAGTGTTGTAGCTATTCCAATGCAGCTGTACTGTTCCTTCTTTACAGTGTTGCTGCTAGCCCTACTGCAGCTACTCCTTCACAGTGTTGCAGCTATCCCAACCCCAGCTACACCTTCTTTAGAGAGTTGTATCTAACCCCAATGTAGCTGTCCTCCTTTTACAGTTTAGCTGATATTTCACAGTTCTTCATGTATCCATACTGCAGCTACTCCTCATATACCATGTTGCAGCTAAACCCACTGAAACAATTACCGTTTTACAGAGTTGCGGCTGGCCCCACTGCAGCCAGTTACCTCTCCTTTACAGTGCTGTGGCTAGCCACACTATTCCCACTGCAGATAATTCTTTACAACACTGCAGCTACTCCTCCTATACATTGTGGCAGCTACCCCACTGTATCTACTCATCTTTTACATTGCTGCAACTAATCCCATTGCAGCTTCTTCTCATTTACCTTTTGTCCAGGCTGCCTTTGCACTGTGACTAGCTTCTCTGAATCCCTCTTATGTTTGGCACTGTACCAGTGTTACAGACAAGGTATTCCAGAGATCTAACATGCTCAGTGTGAACTAGTGATCTGAAATTGTTAATCTTCTTCCTATTCATCACTGATGGGTTCAGTTCTAAGCCCTCGGAACCGAGTCGGCCTTATACCAAACTAGCGTGCACCAAAAACTCTTGAGCTAAGCTGCTACCCACAATGCCCTTCACTCAGTTACCACAGATCTCGTTTGTCATGCAGCCATATAGCAGTGTTTCACCGAGCTCTCCAGCTAAGTGTATATTTTCAACATTTTATAAGTATTTGTTCTTTCTTGTCAAAGTATTATTTTTCTCCAGTTTCTCACTCAGCCCTACCTATAGGTATCTTTTTTCTAGTACCATTGTTGGTATTTGCCCTCTTTACCCTTGTGGTATTCCCAATACCATTGTTGGTATTTCCTTCTCTCTCTGTAACTTTCCTTTCTGGTTTAGTGCTGTGTGCTTTTTCTTTTATTATGTCTGAAAAGAAAGGGACTACAGGTTTTAAACACTTCTCTTCTTGCAGTGGTAAATTACCTAATAGCAATCTGCATGTGGAATGTATGTATTGTTTGGGGGTTCCGCACTTATTGGCGAAACCTCCCTGTGATATTTGTGCCAGTTTCAGTCAGTGGACGCTGAATGAAAGACGAAATAAGTTAATACTCAAGGGCCTGCTTCCTTCTCCTTTTTCGGAGGCTATTTCTGCATTGAGGGGCATCAACCCCTCCTTCTGTGGACAAAAAAGTCCTCGTTCTGACCCCCCTCTTCACTGGCCAGTGATAGGGGCAAGCCTCATAGGCATAAGGACCATAAGACTTCTTCTGAGCATCAAATCACCTCCTCGGTTCCGACCACCTCAGCTCTGAGTTTGGCTCCAGTGGTACATACAGAAGTTGCTATGATCGCCTCGTCGGCACCAGTCCTGGCAATGAAGACTATGGCTCCCGCTGCAACTTTGGATCTGACCAGTTTGCCTGTCTCTACCTCAGCACCAACGTCCCCCATCTCCACTCCGACGTCGGTTCCGACAACATCTTTGCTGCTATTGACCTCCACCCCAGCTGAGACTTTAGCTCCGAGCCTGTTCTTGGCCACAATTATTCCACTGCTGCCAGTTTCTAAACTGGAATACTCGGTGCCATTTTTCAGTACTTCACGGACCCAGTACTCCCCGTTTGTGGATCCATTTGCCGGACAAGACTTCAGCCCTTTTTTGGACCTGACTGATTCCTCTCAGGGACATCGGTAAGGTCGACCAGGACCCTATCTAAAGTGGATATGGTGCATCTCTTTGATCATCTGCTGACCGCCAGGGGACTTACAAATTTTCCTAGAACCCACACCCCTCTGGGTTTTGGGTCCATTGCCCCGGCGACCCCCACATATTCTCCTCCCTTGGACCCCTCGGTTTTGAGGCTCATACTTCTGACATCTACGAGAGGACCCCTTGCCTCAGTGCCGATGACTATGTCTGAGGCTCCGAGGCCCCTTTGGGTGTCAGTTCCATCAGAACCCACCCTTCCTCAATCTCATGCTGGGGGGTGGAACACACGGCTCCAGCCACGGTTTCGGTTGTGTCACCGGTTCCGTCTTTGGGTCCGAGGGTGACTCCCACCCTGGTTTTGCTTGAGACTCTGTCCCCAGGATCGGACCATGTGGAGCGGGGTATGACCACGGTTCTGAAATTGTCTTCTTCGGTTCCAGGCTCCCATTCCTCTTCAGGCGGGCCTGCTTTCTGGGTGATGGAGAGGGCCCTTGATTTGAGCAATCCTCCTACGTCAGACCTACCACCCGTCCCCTCTGAGCTGCAGGTATCAAAGGCCACACCCCAGGACTTCAAGAGCGCAGGACCCAGGAGACCCCTGCACAGGGTGTTTCAGTTTCTGAGTCTTCTTCGTGTGCTCCCACCAAAGAACCCCCTCGGAAATGGGCGTGTAAGAGGAAACACATGGACTCCCCAGAGGAGTCTCTCATGGAAGATGCAGACTACAATGATGGTGAAGGGTCCCCATGGTCACCCCCTGACAATGTTTCATTTGTAGACATCCTGGAAATTTTGAAGCAGAGAAGTGACTGGAAGCCCTCCAACCCTTCCTCGGAGGAATCCGTATTCCTGCAGGTCTTCTGCTCTCAGTCCTCTACTTCATGGGTGACCCCCCCCCCCTGCCGATTAGTTAATCAGGCTCATCGTGCAGCGGGCGTGGAAGAATCCAGACACCGTTGAGGCCATTCCCCGGAGAGCAGATAAGATACTCACCCCTATAGAGGATCAACCCCATTGGTCTAGAGGTTTTCCAGTAGATGTTATGGTGGTGGTGGCGGCCACAAAAAAGGACCTTGTGGAGGAAAGTCCTGCTGTCCACCCACCCAACACAGAGCCCCGGGCGGTGGACAGGTTAGGGAAGCGAGGGTTTGCTTCAGAGACCTTTGCTGTCAGGTCTCTGAACTTTTTGGCACATTTTACAAGGCTCCAGAGAGATCTCATCACCGAGCTCTCTGGAACCCTCATGGGTCAAGTTTCGGACAGGGCACATGATAAAGTTGCTTCCCAACTTGCCACCCTAGAGTCATTTTCCAACTCGTCCATGTAGTTGCTGTCCCACGCAACTGAAGGGGTGGCTGGAGCTGCAGGTGCAGACGTAGTTATGAGACGCCATGCCTGGATGCGCATTTGTGACCTCGCAGACTCCTTCAAGTCTTCCTTTTTAAATGCCCCTATCGAACCATCACCTCTGTTCGGTTCGAACATCAAGGACACTTTATTGTACCACCACGACCAAAGAAAGATAGGATAAATCTTCAGAAAGATTTAATAAGATACTGAAAGAATATTGGGGAATAATTAGGAGACAAGTACAAAGTTTATCTAACATAAATTTGAGAATATCCTATCAAAGGGGACATAATATACAAGATTTTATTGTACATAGCAGATTTAATGGATCTAAGGAACTAGTGATATATAATGTAAAGAATTTGGGTACTAATGCTTGTGGCAAATGTTCTGTCAGTATGTGATGCCTTCGTTTCAATATATCAATGGAAGAAAATTTCAAACGCAAGGACACTTTACTTGTATGACAAGGGGCATTATATATGCAATAAAATGTTCTTGCAGTTGTTATTATATAGGTGAAAGCAAAAGAAGTTTGGCAGAAAGAATTAAAGAGCATGTTAGGGACATAAAAAATAAAAAGATAATTAGTCCTATAGCGGAACATTTTAATACAGTCCACAAAGGTGAATTTGATAGTTTTCAAGTAACAGTATTAGAACACATTCCTGCTAATTTCTTAAATGAAGATTCATTGAAATACTTATTAAGAAAAAAAGAATCAGTTTTCATTATGAAATATGATACTTTACAACCGAACGGATTAAATAAAGAATGTCACTGGCAGAGTTTTATTTGATGTAATTTTATAATACTGTGTATTCTGCTTTAAAAATGTTAAGGGTAGTTAATTGATTAATTAGTTTTAGAATGGTTATAAAAAGGCATGCTCAGAGTGAGCATTTTACTCTGTAAAGGCTGATGTGGCCGAGGTGCTAGGAGCTTTATTTGTTAATATTGTGCTGTTTTTTACTGCTTCAACGCTGTGAAAATAAAACAGATTCTTATCTGTGTGCCAGAAGTGTTTATTGGTGGAACAAGAATCGCATTTTTACTTCTATATTTCAGTGGAATTTCTTGACTTCTATTTGGCACGGGTGCTGTTCGCTTTTTGGTCGTGGTGGTACAATAATTTTCTTTGTAAGTGGTTACAAGATCAAGGACACTTTAGCCAGGTGTGAACTGGACAGAAACACCTTGTCTGCCATGGGTCTACGTTTTTCCAAACCTCAGCGCTGCTTCTCCAGGAGCCAGAGGAGTGGAAAGATGTGGCACAAGAAGTCTCAAGGTCTTTTCCATGACGCACATGGTGAGGGCTCCCCCAGAGGCAGAGGGGGTTCCAATAATGGAAGATGTCCCTTTTGGGGCAGAGGGGGTCCCTGAAATCAGGACTCTAGAGATTTGATCTCAAGAAGACCGTATCAGCACTCCTGAAGCGCTGCCTGATTGCTTTCCTCTGGAAGCAGTCAGTGCTCATTTCTCTCTCTGCACACAGCTGCCTGGCTCTCTATTATAAATGATCAGTGGGTGCAGAGAATAATTTCCGGAGGTTATAACATCCCCCTAATCTCTTACACAAGACCTCCGAAATCCCTTCCCGATGTTCCATCCAGTCAAAGGGAGGAGGCAGCTTCCGAAATAAGAAAGCTATGTCAAAAACAAGTCATCCAACAGGTCCCCCCAGACCAGTGTGGATCCGGGATTTACTCAAGATTCTTTTTAGTGCCAAAAAAGACCGGGGACTGGAGGCCCATTTTGGATCTTAGCCAGCTAAACAAATCCGTGGTTCAAACCAAGTTCCGCATGGTCACGATTCAATCCATCCTCCCTTTTCTTCAGGAGGGATGTGCTCGATAGACCTCCAGGATGTATTGTCACATCCACATGGACAAATGCTCCAAGAGTTTCCTTCACTTCTGGCTGGGAGTCAATCATTACCAATTCAGAGCCCTGCCATTCGGTCACTCGACAGCCCCCAGAGTGTTTACGAAATGCCTAGCAGTGGTCACAGCTTATCTGAGACTTCAGGGATTCCAGGTGTTTCTGTATTTAGACAATTGGCTCCTCTCCTCCCCCATCAAGCACCTCCTGGTCAGGGCCCTCCGCTACACTCTAGTACTAGCGGAGTTGCTGGACATCACCATGCACTGGGGAAAATCCAACCTTCAGCCCTCACAACAATTGGAATTTATAGGGGCAGTATTCAGCACTCAAACAAGTCTGGTCTCTCTTCCCGTCAAATCTTCAGAGATTAAGGGCACAAGTTCAAGTGATACTCTGTCAAAGGAAGGTGTCTGCAAGGGAAGATCTTCAGGCTCTGGGATCTATGGCGGCAGCCACCCCAATTGTTCCCCTAGCCAGATTACATATGAGACTGCTACAATGGCTCCTTCTGTCCCAGTGGATATCCAGTCTTCATCCCCTGAGCTCACAGATTCTCATCACCAACTCCTGCAAAAAAAGATCTCCTCTGGTGGATGAGTACAGACAAAAATCTTTGGTGTCACCCCTTCCAGGCTCCCCAACCCAGCACCACGGTGACCATGGACACTGCCCTGACGGGGTGGGGGGGCCACTTCCGGGGAAAGTCAGTCCAAGGCACATGGTCCAGCATAGAGGTCAACTTGCATATCAATGTCCTGGAGTTGAGAGCGGTGCTGTTAGCGTTGCAAGCATTCCATCCGCTCCTTCTGTCAGGAATGATTACTATCCAGTCAGACAACATGTCCGTCATCTGGTACATAAACAAACAGGGAGGGACCAAATTCTAACCCTATGTCGCAAAGCCATGAGAATCTGGCATTGGGCGATAGCTTCAAGCTGCTTTCTGATCATAAAGCATATCCCGGGGAGCTCCAACATGATTGCGGACAAGCTGAGCAGGTGCATCCTCCGTCTTGATGAGTGGTCTCTCAATCTGGAGTGTCACGGCAGAAATATTCAGCCGTTGGGGCCAGCCATGCTGCGACCTTTTCACCTCCCCCTCAAACACAAAATGCAGCAGCTACTTTGCCCTCTTTCCCCCTCATGGGGAATCACCGAGAGACACTTTGACTCACGATTGGCCTGCAGGTCTCCATTATGCTTATCCTCCGATACCTCTGATCCCTCCTTTTTTAAGGAAAGCTATTCGACTGAGAAGCAAAGTGATCCTCATTGCCCCATTCTAGCCTCGTCAAGTGTGGTTTCCCTTCCTCCGACCTCACTTGTTACAATCTCCTTGGATCCTGGACACTCGGCAGGACCTCATATCTCACCCACAAGGGCTGACTCCATCAACTCTATCCACTCTCAAGCTGACGGCTTGGCTTCTCCACTTCCGTTAGTTGCCAGGCAGGAAATCCTCTCCCTCATCTGTCCATGATATTATCCTGGCCTCCCATAAACCATCCACCAGAAAACTTTACAGGGGCAAATGGAAAAGATTCTCTATCTGGTCACATAATTGGATGCTAAATCCGTTTTCAACTCTTGTAGCTACTATTCTTCATTACCTCTCTGAGTTGTTTAATAATGGTGCATCAGCTTTCATCATTTGAATCCATTTAGCAGCTATTTCCAACTTCCATCATGGTTCAGATGGAGTCCCGCTTATTTCTACCCGACTTTGCAAGACCTTCCTCAAGGGAATTTTACATAGCAGACCTCCTATCAGGCAACCGGTGGAGGCATGGAATCTCTCCCGGGTTGTCCAGTCTCTCTCTCTACCCCCTTTTGAACCTGCTGTGACATGTGATCTAAAATTCTTGTCATGGAAATCCTTTTTTTTTGGTGGTGGCCACTTCAGCCAGATGACTATCTGAGTTGCAAGGCTTATGCATCAAGAGTCCCTATTTGACCTTCCACAAGGACAGAGTATCACTGTGTACTAATCCGTCCTTTCTCCCCAAGGTGGTTTCCAACTTTTCTATTAACCAGTTGTCTGCAGGTAGCATTGTATGTGCAGATGATGTTTTTTTTTCTCTTCATTTTTCTTATACTTGTATTATTTTCTAAGCATCTGATCATACTCTTGCACCTCTGTGAAGGTCTCAGTACTCACAGAGATAAGAGATTTTTGACCGAAAAATCTTATAGATTACAGACCATAAAAAGAAAATCAGTTTGATCACTGTCAGCATCAGCACTCCTCCTTTCTCAATAGTATGGCTCCTGTTTTATTCCAGTCTTCCTGGTAAGGGTCTGGCACTCTTCCAGTCAATTACCATTCTATTTTCAATGTTCAGTCCTCTGTTGTAGTTCCTGTCACTGTTGGAGTCACCTTCTGTGGTTCTTCTCTTTATTTCTTTGTTAGTCACCCTGATGTGACTTCTTGCATTATTCCAGTCCTCTAATATAGCTCCTGTATTGCTCTAGTCACTTTTGGGTGACTCATTTAACTGTTAACAACAATCACAAGAGGTTGATTTATTGTTCTAGTCACCCTGGATTTGCTCCTCTTACTGTTTTGGTTCTCTAATGGGACTCCTATTACTGTCCCAGTCTCCTTTCTGTGTCTTCTGTCCTAAGCATTCATCTGTGAATACTGTGCAAAAGCTGCTACTTTGGGAACCACAGCAGTCTCTCTTTATCTTTGTTTAACTCTAGGCAGGTACCAAGAAGTGCAGTTTAATCAAAAATTAGTAATCTATTACAGGATGGCCAGGATTATAATAAGCCAATATAAATCTATCACAGTGATTCAGAAAACTTAAAAACCCTATCCAGTTAAATATGAACAGGTTCAAAACTTTGGTGAACTCCAATATATGTCCTGCTAGGTGATAGTACGTGAAATTAGATAGTGTCATTCCTTAGATCACTGTTGCAGTATTCCAGTACTTGTGAGTTATCCTGAAAAATGTAACCTGTTCATCTGGGGTAACAAAAACAAAAAAATCCTTCTTGATGCTCCATGCATGAGGTGTATAACCTCAGCTCATGTGTATAGGGGTACATAAATGGATGTATGGGCTTAGGATCCTCTCACTATTTTGCCTTCAGTCCAAATGCAGAAGCTTCTGTATCATCAGTCTGTTCACCACACCTTTATTACCACCACTACTGCTAAGGATTAGTTAGATAACTGCCCCACTGGAAAACCTTTGTTTGTGTCATCTAAGAGTGAGAAGTGTGATTGTGGAAAGCAGATTCTTTATAAAGACCTCCAGTCTGTTTGTTTTGCTCCCTAAAACTCTTAGAGCCAGGATCTGATGTTGTCCTTTTCATTCTTCCTCACTGATGGGTTATGGATCTGAACCTTGGATCCAGCTCAGCCACATGCTACATACTTCAGATCCAACTCTCAAGCTCCTCCTTTCATCCATAATGCCCCCTCCATCCCCATTACCTCAGATCTCGTTTACTGCCATTGTGGTTAGACATAGGTTCCACTCTCGAGCATTTGTATGCAAATATTTTCTTATTACTGAATTCTAAAATTTCTGTAGTTCTTTCTTAAGCCTTAAAAAAATAATGCTGTGTTGTCCCATCTCGCCTTCATTCTTGCTGGTTGGGTTCAGAGCCGAAACACGGCTCCGACTCAGCCATATACTAAAGCCGAGAGCTTCTGCTGGCTCGAGGCTGAGTCCTATCCCATGGTGCTTAGCGGCTGTTCCCCAGATGTCGTTTGCCACTTGAAGCTTTGGGGTTGTCTTCACTGGCTCAGGCTTGTAAAATTTTATATCTTTATACCAGTTATCTTCTAATTATTATCTCTTATAATTTGCTAGTTTTATCGTAATAGCCTTGTGCTATTTTTTCTGTCTTAAACACCGTAATTTTCCCTTTGGGGCTGTTTTTTCTTTGGGCCTTGTTGTCTCCTTAAGAATCCGTTTTAATTAGAGGATTCTTGTCCTTTCTCTTCCTTCTTGTCCCCCTCTTAAGAGTCACCGTTTAAGTTAGATGCATCTCCTCCGGTGGAGGAGATAGTCGTTTAACTTTTAGAGACCTCTCCTCCCCCCTTTCCTCCTCTTCTGTCATAAAAAAAAAAATATATATATATATATATATATATATATATATATATATATATATATATATATAAATATAGATACCTTCCTGTCTTGCTATCTTTCTCTTTCCTACTGTGTTAAGGATATAATTTTTTGTTAAAGATATAGAGTATTTTTTTCCTTATAACTAGCTGTGTCTAAAGAACCAGCTAAGGAACACAAGTTAGGATTTAAAAAGTGCGATTCCTGCACTCAAAAAATGTCCATTACTGACGGACACACTATAGTTGTGTGTACTGTCTGGGACCACTCCATTTCCAAGATTCCTGCAATGTCTTCCATAGTTGTAGCACCAGGGTCTTGCAGGAGAGGAGGAATAAGCTCATCTTAAGGGGCTTATTGAAAGTGGATTAAGGAAATCAGGCTACAAAATCGAATACGACTAAAAAGGCTGCTTCATCGGCTCCGGTGTTTGAGCCGACAAGCAGCACCAAACTTGCTACTTGCTCGGCTCTGAAAGTTGTCGGGCCCGAGAAATATAGTTCTCCCTCGGTTCCATCTGCTTCATCGGAACCATTGTGAAGCCGAAAAAGGAGTTGGTCACCGTCCTTGGAGCCTATTGCTCGGTGATGCTATCTCCTTTACTACAGTCGGTGGCAGGTAGCCACAAATCCTTGAGTCATTCCTCTAGATCCTCCAGGCTATCGGATGATGACGTGGAGCGGGTAGTGAAGAGGTTGCTTCGTACCCGGGCCCTAGCAGAAATTCTGTCGAACCCAGCCCATCGGATTGTGGAGCCGACAACGGTACCCCCAACTACGCCTATTCCTCCTCCAGCACGAACGAGTTTGGAGCCAGAGAGTGTGGAAGTCGTTGTGCTGGAACTGCCGGAGCCAGTAATCACTACTGATATCTTGGCTCCGATGTCTGCTCTGGTTTCCTCAATGCTTTCATCCATCAAGGGACCTGGGGGGCCGACACTCCCTGATCGGCTCTGGTGGGGGTCGAGTCAGACCCTTGTTGGAACCGAGTCTCCCACTTGGCACCTTGGCTCAGGTGAGTTCAGCTCACACATCAGCCTTGGAGCCACCCTCCTCGGTGCCACGGAGATCTCCCGGCCTCTTGGAGATAAAGTCTCTTTCGACCCAGGACCGCGGTGCCTTCAAGGTGATGTGAAGTGTGCTCTCCACTGAGTCTGCTCCACCTTCGGCTCCAGCCTCTCTTCCCCCTAAGGGACTGGTGTCCACCTCTTCATTACCCCTCCATCACCCACAGAGTAGACAGCCAGTGCCCCAGAAAGCCACAATGGGTGGATCCTCCTCTTCCAATACCTCCCTGGAGCATCCCCCTGAGGAGGTTCCTCGGAAGAGACAATGTAAGGGGAAGCACATAGACTCCCCTGAGTCTGTCACTTCTGATACTGACTTATAGGATTCAGAAGGGTCCCCACGGTCACCCTCTGAGGATGTCTCCTTTTCAGACATCCTGGAGATCCTTAAGCAGAGGGGTGGCTGGAAGTCCCTTTCTCCTTCTGAAGATGAGTCAGTATACCTAGAAGCATTTGGCTCTCGCCCCTCCAACTCTTGGGTGTCGCCACCTTTCAACCCACTCCTAGTTTTGGTGAGTCGAAAGGTTTGGGACTCTCCGGACTCAGTGGACCCCGTTCCAAGGAGGCCTAATAAATTCATTACAGCCCCGGAAGATAGGCAGTATTTAACAAAAGGGGTTCCTGTAGATGCAATGGTGGTGGCAGCGGCCACAAAGAAGAAGTTAGCTGAAACTTCTGTATCTGTCCATCCACTGAACAAGGATTCTCATACAATGGACAGATGTGGGTAGTGTGCATTCTCTTCAGCGGCCTTTACCTTGCGTTCGCTGGATTATTTGTTGCATTTCACGCGACTTAAGAGGGATCTTCTAAAAGAGCTAGGAGATATCCTGCAAGGTGCTACAGCCCAGGACTTATCCGGGAATGTTAATTCCCAGCTTGCAACCTTAACCTCCATCTCCAACTCCTCCATGCGCCTCATAATAGGTTTTCATAGACATTCCTGGATGCGCCTTTATGAGTTTAACGAACCCTTCTAATCTTCCTTTATTGACACTCCCTTTGATGGCTCGTCATTGTAAGGGCCAAAAGTGAAAGAAACTCTCACCAGGAGCCAACAACATGGTAAGACTCTGTCTGCCATTGGAGTCCATTTTTCCGCCCCTACCAGACCTTATCCTAAAAGTCAAAAGAGCAGAAAAATGTGGTTCCGTAAGTCCAAAGGAGCCTTATCTGACACTCGTGGTGATCCTTCCCCCAGGGGCAGAGGAGAAAATAATGGAAGACGCCATCCACGCATCAGAGAGGGTCCGCATAATCAGGGCGACAGAGATACGTTCTCTGGTAGGCCCTTCCTGAGCTCCTGAAAGGAGGCCCACCTGTACACCTCTAGAGGCAGTCGGGGGGAGACTATTGCTGTACCCAGAAGCCTGGCTGAATTTCACTCAAGACAAATGGGTATAGTGCATTATATCCAGGGGATACAACATTCCCCTTCATTGTCTGCCCACCTCATCTGCCAAAGTTTATCCCAGACATTCCACCTGGTCAAAGGGATCAAACAACACTAGAAATTCAAACGTTGTTAGAAAAAAAGAGTAATTCAAGAAGTCGCCACAGACCAACAAGGATCCAGAATTTATTCAAGGTTCTTTTTAGTTCCAAAAAAGACAGGGGACTGGAGACCCATATTGGATTTCAGCAGACTAAACAAGTCGGTTAAAAAGTCAAAGTTCCGGATGGTAACATTGCATTCTATACTCCCGTTTCTGGGAAAAGGCAATTGAATATGCTCGTTAAATCTTCAGGACGCGTGCTACCACATAAAGATGGACAGGCGCGCAAGAAGATTTCCACACTTTCGGCTGAGAGCTAGTCATTACCATTTCAGACCTCTGCCCTTTGGACTCACCACAGCCCCCAGGGTGTTTACCAAATGCATGGCAGTAGTCACGGCTCATCTGAGATGTCAGGGAATCCAGGTGTTTCCATACTTAGATGACTGGCTCCTAACTGCCACCACCAAGCAGCTACTAATCAAAGCAAGAGACTACACCATCCATCTCTTCTCAAAACTAGGCATTACTATAAATGCAGCAAAATCTGCCTTGTTGCCATCACAGCGTATTACATTCATTGGTGCAGATTTAAATACAAACAACATGTTGGCAAAGCTACCTCAAGAAAGTATCCAGATGTTACGCAGTCAAGTGCTTATCTTACTCAACAAGAAAAGAGTACAGGCAAGATTTGTCCTCAAAGTCCTAGGCTCTATGGCAGCGACAATAACACTACTTCCCATTGCACAACTTCACATGCGAATATTGCAGTGGCTACTTTTTGCTCAATGGTCCATACAGGAGTTATCCATGTCTCACGAGAGCCTCATAACACACTCCTGCAGGAAGGACCTACTTTAGTGGGTTCAGTCCACTCAGATAACAATGGGCAGACCATTTGTACTCCCCCAGCCTGTCACTACGGTAACTATGGACGCGTCCCAGATGGGGGGGCATTATCTGGGACAGACCATCCAAGGAGTTTGGGAAGATTATGAGTACCATTTGCATATCAGTGCCCTAGAGATGAGGGTGGTGCTTCTGGCATTGCAAGCATTTCAGAATTCGCTTCCCACGGGGACTATTGCAATTCAGACAGACAATACGTCAGTGGTATGGTACATGAACAAACAGGGGGGAACCAGATCCTACCCCCTATGTCGAGAGGCCCAGAGAGTTTGGCAATGGGCGATATCTTCTCAATGCTTTCTGACAGCAATGCATATCCCAGGGAAATCCAGCATTATAGCAGACAGGCTAAGCCTCTCATGCCTCATGCATGGTCCCCCAATCAGGAAGTTGTGAATTGAATTTTTCACAAATGGGGCCAGCCTTGCTGCAACCTTTTTGCCACTCCCTTCAATACCAAATGCAGCAACTACTTTACTCTAATCTCCCCTCTGGGAGAATCACCGAGGAATGCACTGGTTCATGATTGGCCCCTAGGACTTCTTTATACCTTTCCCCCCTTTCCCTTGATTCCAAAGGTTATGCAGAAAGCAAAGTTGTTGAGTCACAGGTTAATTCTCATTGCGCCTTACTGGCCTTGTCAGATTTGGTTCCCTTTTCTTTGGCCCCACCTTCAAGAGGACCCATGGATCCTGGACCCAGTGCCGGATCTTCTGACCCATCAGTCAGGAATGCTCCATCCTGCCCTCCACACCCTCAGGCTGACAGCCTGGCTTCTCCACTTCTGATCTTAGCTAGGCTTCTGGAATTATTCCCTGCAGTTCGTCACATTCTCGTCTCCTTGCACAAGCAGACAATTAGGAAACTTTATGCAAGCAAGTGGAAGAGGTTCTCTTGTTGGGCAAAACATATAGATCCATTTACAGCAGCTATACCTGCAATTCTGGAATTTTTGACAGAAATCTGTAATCAAAGAGCAGCGGCAGCCACAGTTCGAGTTCAATTAGCTGCTATTTCTAATTATCATATGGGAGAATCGGAATCTAGTCTAATGTCCCAGAGACTATGCAAAGCTTACTTCAAGGGTACCTTTCTGTTAAAACCACCCTTCAGAGAACCTCCTCCTCCTTGGGACCTCAATCCGGTATTATCATCTTTGATCCTGCCCCCTTTCAAACCAGCATCATCTTGTTCATTTAAATTTTTATTTTGGAAAACACTCTTCCTGACAGCAATTACTTCAGCCAGGAGAGTATCAGAGTTGCAAGCCTTGTCTATCCGTCCACCTTATTTGATCTTCCACAAAGATAGGGTCTCCCTCAGAAAAAATCCTTCCTTCTTAATGAAAGTTTGTTCTCAAGGGAATTTAAACCAAAATATAGAATTACCAGTGTTTTTTCCTAACTATGGCAACAAGGCAGAATATAAACTCCACCAAATGGATGTGCATAGACAGTTGCGTGTTTACTTGCATAGGACCAAAGAATTCAGAAAGTCAGACTAATTGTTTGTCTCCTATTCAGAAAATAAAAAAGGTTTGGCAATCTCAAAAGTTACCTTGTCCAAATGGCTTACTGAGACCATAACATATGTCTATGATTCCCACAATAAAGAACCACCAGGGAAAATCAAAGGGCATTCAACTAGAGCTGTATCTACCTCCATTGCCTTTCAATCCGGACTTCCATTGGATTCAGTTTGTGCTGCCGCTACATGGGTTAACCCTCATACCTTTATTACTCATTACAAAGTAGATGTGGCTTCCCAGAACAGGGCATCCTTTGGTTCCACTGTCCTGAAGAGTTTATTCCCTTGAGCCACCCAAGAAAAAGGTGCTGGGGATTCTGTCCCAACCAGCAAGAATGAAGGCGAGATGGGACAACATAACATAAAGAAGTTGTGTACTCACCATAATGTTCCATGTTTGTTGTCCAGTATCTCACCTTCAGTCTTGCGTCCCTTCCAGCCATCCCCCTCCTGGAGGATCTAGAGGAAATTTCTCAGAATTGGCAGATAAGGTCCGATTCCCTTCTTGCCCTTTCTTGTTAATTTTATGACAATATGTTTCATATTTTATCTTTTTGGATATTGAATATATCATAGGAACCTTTCTCCCTCAAACAAGATCTGGGGAACAGCCGCTAAGCACCATGGGATAGGACTCAGCCTCGAGCCAGTAGAAGCTCTTGAGCTTTAGTATATGGCCGAGTCAGATCCAAGTTTCAGCTCTGAACCCAACTAGCAAGACTGAATTTGAGATACTGGACAACAAACATGGAACATTATGGTGAGTACATAACTCCTTTTTCTTACAACCTCTCTCTTAGTTGTCACTGGCATTAGGGATTTTTTGACCCTTATATTAAAGTTTTTCTACTAAGTTTTTAGTAGTCTTCCTACCACTGTTGGTACCTTCTGTTATCTGATTTAAAAGGTGTCTCCTTAAAAACCCTAGTTGGCATTTTTATATTTTATTTTGCTTCTAATTTCTAGGGTGTTTCTACTAATTACCATTTCTGGTAATTTCTTTTCTGGTAACTGTCCTTTTCTACTGCAAAAAAAAGTTGTTTACTTTTTGCGATTATTTTTACAGGATTTGTTCTCCTTTTTCTGTAGCTAAGTCGGACAAAACAACAAGTTTAAAAAAATGCACTCCTTGTGGGCATAAGATCCCAAACTCAGATGCCCACAATGAGTGTGTTTATTGCCTTGATCCTGATCATCTAAATATGACTTGTACAGTCTGCTGTACCTTTAACCCCAGAGCTTTGGCTGACAGGTGTAATAAGCTCATTTTGAAAGGCTTACTACTTGCTTCTTCTTCCAGGGCTCAACCCCCCTCATAATCTGGCACAACAGCTTCTTTAGAACTCAAGAAAAGGTCTCCACCAAAGTCCTCCAGTCTTCTTCGGAACCTAGAGGAAAAAGTTAAAAAAATTATGGATCTGACAGCCTTGGATCAGAGCGCTCTTAGCCTACTGTCAATTCTGAAACCTTCTTCAGATCCGAAAGTTTTGGCTTTGATAGTTAATGCCACATCTCCAGTGACATCCTCGCTGGATCCTAAGCCTTTGAACTGAAACCAAGTACGTCTCCCAGGAGCATAACTCCTGAGTTTATTGTAAAGCCCATTTCGCCATCTTTGTCTACACAGTTGTTTCAGACTCATAAGAAATATTCCAGGCCCTATTCCACAGCATCTTCTAGATCCTCCAGAAGCTTATCAGAGGCAAATGTGGATAGGATGATGCAAACGTTTCTCAGGGCTCAGATCCAGAGGGGGAGTCTTGCCAGCTGTGTCCCCTACTGGATCTGTGAATATACACTCTTAAGTCCATTCTGTCTCCTTCTCTGATCTGATCAGTGGTTTCAGAGCCCCAGGAGCTGAAATCCCCAAGAGGTTTGGTGTCGGATCTAAAGAGAGTTTCCTCCTCCACTCTGACTGCTTCCCTGATGGGTTCTACTCCATTACCCTTGGATTAGAATAGGTCTTGGAGCTGAAGTGTTGGCATTGGGTCCAAGAGGGTGGGGTTGGCTCCGGTGTTGTCGATTCCATCTCTCTCCCTTGGAGCTTTGACCCTTGACAGTTCGGGTCCGATTCTCCCCTTGAGACTCAGACCCAGGGGTGGCCATGATCAACTTTACTCGGAAACATAGGCTCTGAGCGGGCAGTCTTGTCTTCTCCTGAGCCCTCAGCCTTTGAGGTGATAGAATGGGCTTTTTCTTTCCAGAGAGAACCATCCTCTCTTTTTTTGGATCCTACCCCTTTACTTCCATTGGTTCTGAGCTCTGAATCGGTCAGGTCTATTCCACAGGGAGAGCCAGTTCCAACAAGCCTCCAGATGGTTCCAGTAGAGGAGCTTTCCTCCTCTTCCAACACCTCACTTTAACATCCCATGGAGGAGGTCCCCCAGAAGAGGACATGTAAAAGGAAACATAGACTCCCCCTTGGAGTCTCTCATTGAAGACACTGATTTAGATGAAGGATCCCCTAGGATCACCACTGGATGACATCTCCTTTGGAGATATTCTAGAGATCCTGAAGCGAAGGGTGATTGGTCATCCGAAACTCCTTCTCCTGAAGTATCAGTGTTCTTGGAGGCTTTTGGTTCTGACCTATCTACATCTTGGGTCACTCCCCAGCAGACAAACTAATTGACCTGGTTTCCCACCAGGCATGGAAGGATCCAAATACTGTTGAGTCCATTCCCATGTGCCCTGACAAATATTTCGCAACACCTGCAGACAGTCCCAACTCCAGCAAAGGAATCCTGGTTGATGCTATGGTGCTGGCTGCAGCCACTAAAAAGAGCTAGCAGAGCAGAGCTCTACTGTCTTTCTGTCCAGTAGGGAGTCTAAAGCATTGGACAGATTTGGAAAGCTGGTGTTTGCGTCATCTACCTTTGCAATGAGATTACTTAACTATCTGGTGCATTTTACTAGATTTCAGAGAGATTTAACTAAAGAACTTTCAAATACACTGTCAAGAGTCCATGTCTGTTGAGGATTTCAAGAGAACATCCTGTGAACTGGCCACTCTTTTATCCATATTAAATGCTGCAATGAGGTTAATCTTTCATACAGCTGAAGGTGCCTCACTAATAGCCGGTTCAGGCATCACCATAAGGAGACATGCCTAGATGCAACTATGTGACTTTGCTGAGCCTTTTAAGATATCTTTTATTAACATGCCATTCAATGACACTTCTTTGTTAGGGCCATCAGTTAAGGATACACTTACCCACAGTGAAAAAGATGGAAAGACCCTGTCTACCATAGGGTCAAGTTTTCTATGCCACAGCAGACCTTCTGTAGGAATCAGAGAGGCAGTAAGAAAATGTGGTCCACAAATCTCAGCGTCCATGCCAGGATTCACATGGGGAAAATTCCTCCAGGGGCAGAGAGGGAAATTTTAATGGCAGACATCACCCAAGAGGCAGAGGAGGTCCGCAAAACCAGGGCTTTAGAAATTCTTTTTCGGCTAGGCCCTATCAGCACTCCTGAAGTGCTCTCTGACTGCCCTTCCCTGGAGGCAGTCAGGAGTCGATTCTCTTTGCACCTAGATGCCTGGACAAACATCACAAAAGATTCATGGATGCTAATTATAATATATGAAGTCTATTTTATACTATTTTCTCTTATTCCTCATTTTTAAAGGAAGAAACTTCCTGACATTCCACCCAGTCAGAGGAAGGCTGCAGCACAAGAAATTCAAAAGCTGCTAGAAAAAAGTTATCCAAGGGGTTCCACCAGACCAAATTGGATTCAGAACTTAGTCCCGCTTCTTTTTAGTGCCAAAGAAAACAGGGGACCTCATATCCATTTTGGATCTAAGCAAACTGAACCATTATGTAAAGAAAGCAAAGTTTCAAGTGGTCATGGTTCAGTCCATCCTACCCTTTCTACACAGGAAGGATTGGATGTGCTCTGTAGATCTTCAGGAAGCATACTGTCATATCAAAATAGACAGATGATCCAGAAGACCTCTCCGCTTTTAGCTGGGAGTCAGTCACTATCAATTCAGAGCAATGCCCTTTGGACTTAACATTACTCCTAGGGTATTTACAAAATGCATGGCAGTAGTTGCAGCTCACTTGAGACTGAAGGGATTCCAGTTGTTTCCATATTTAGATGACTGACTTCTAACCACCCCCATCCATGCATCAATTTGAGCATGTCAGGGACTTTTTGCTCCAGATTTCTGACCCTTGGGCATTACTATAAATCTTGCCAAATCGAAACCTGCTCCAGTTCAGATCCTGTAATTCATAGGGGCAGTCTTAAACACATCTACTCAAATAGCATCCTTGCCTATCCATCGCATTATTTCTGTCAGTAATCAGGTTCAGGCTATTCTCTCTCATTCTTCTGCCCCCAGCAAGATTAGTGTTTCAAGCTCTGGGGTCAATGGCAGCTGCCATAGTGTTGCTTCCTCTAGAAAAATTTTTATGTGAGTTCTGCATTGGACTTTGGCTGTACAGTGGTCCATTCTACATCAATCCTTGTCGTTTCATATAAAGCTCACCCCTGTTTGAAAGCAACACATTCGCTGGTGAATACAATTGGACAATCTTTTTCTGGGCAGGCCATTTCTACTACCAAACCCAATAGCCACAGTGACCATGGACACTTCTCAACTGGGGTGGGGGGCATTTCTTGGGAAGAACTGTCCAAGGGTTGTGGTCCCACAAGAGTCCAAGTGGCAAATCAGTGTCCCAGAGATGAGAGCAGTCCTTCTGGTGTTGCAGGCATTCCAAGATGCTCTTCCCTTGGGGTTTATTGCAATTCAAACTGACAACATGACTGCAGTCTGGTACATCAACAGACAAGGAGGAACCCAATCTTACCCCCTTTGCAGAGAGGCCATGAGGGTTTGGGAATGGGTGATCTCATCAGACCACTTTCTTGTTGCAATGTACATCCAAGGAAAACCAACCTGCTTGCAGACAAACTAAACAGATCCATTCTGATGCCTCATGAGTGGTTTCTCAGGTCAGATTTGTCTAAAGGTTCAAAGAGTGATCTGAACTGGAGCAGGTTTCGATTTGGCAAGATTTATAGTAATGCCCAAGGGTCAGAAATCTGGAGCAAAAAGTCCCTGACATGCTCAAATTGATGCATGGATGAATATGATCTTCAGGCATTGGGGCCAACCTTGCTTTGACCTATTTGCCCTCCCTGTCAACTACAAGTGCAGCAATTACTTAACTTTGATCCCCCATCAGGTGGAGTCACCGAGAGATGTTCTTCTTTATGTTTGGTTCTCAGGTCTCATTAATGCTTACCTTCCTCTTCCTATGATTCCAAAATGTTTGCAGAAATCAAACAGGCTGAAGAGTTCAGTATCCTCACTGTCCCTTCAGATCTTAGCAAGTATGGTTCTCCTTTCTACAGTCTCATCTTCTTCGTCATCCATGGATACTGGAACCCACTCAGTTTTCTGTCTCACCTGTCAGAAATTCAACACCCCAGCATTCAAATCCTGAAGTTGACTGCATGGTTTCTCCACTTCCAGTAATAGTTAGACAGTCCAGGCTTTCTTCCCTGCTCTGTGACATTATCTTGGCCTCTCAAAAGGATTCTACCAAAAAAGTTTATAGAAGCAAGTGGATTAGGTTCTGTATTTGGGCAACAGATAACAGCACTGATCCTATTGCTGCCCATATTTTTACTGTTCTTCAATTTTTGACAGCTCTTTTTAAAACCGGTGCTAGTTTCTTTTCAGTTAAACTTCAGTTGGCAGCAATTTCAAATTTTCATTCAGTAGGGCTTTTCCTTAGCTTCCTCTAGATTATGTAAAGCTTTTATGAAAGGGGTTGTTCTGCTAAGCCTCTAATAAAGGATCCCTCACCTCCTTGGGATCATGTGGTAGTACTCAAAGTTTTGACGCAAAAACTTTTTGAACCTTTAGACAAATCTGACCTAAAATTTCTGTCAAGGAAGACAACTTTCTTGGTAGCTATTCAGCTATTCAGCTAAAAGAATTTCTGAACTCCAGGCCTTTTCAGCAAAATCTCCGTACATTATTTTCCACAAAGATAGGGTTTCTTTGCAGACTAACGCTTCCTTTTTACCTAAAGTAGCCTCTGAAAATAACATTAACCAATCCATTCATTTGCCAATATTATTTCCAAATTTTGCAAATAAAGGAGAGCACATGCTATACCTCCTTGACGTACACAGACAATTATATTTTTAAGTCCATAGAAAAAAAACAATTTCAAAATTTGGACTAACTTTTTGTATCTTTCTCTCCAAATCATCTAGGCCAATCAGTTTCTAAAGTCACCCTAGCTAAGTGGATTATAGACTGCATCTCAAAGGTATGACATTGACAATCCCTCCCTGAGCTCACTCAACTAGATCTATGGCTGCATCATCTGCTTTTTGGTTAAGAACATCTGTTGATGACATTCGTGCATCATCCACATTGTCCAAAGCTCATACCTTTGTCTCACATTACAAACTGGGCATCATATCTAGAAATAGGGCCTCATTTGATTTGTCAGTACTCCAGAATATTTTCCATGAGGGCCACTAAAGGTGAACATAGATGGGAACTCAGTCCCATTAGTGAGGCAGAATGAAAAGGACAAAATCAGATTAATACGTTATGTACTCACCATAAGTAAGCATCTGTGTTGTCCATTTTCATTCTTTCTCAACTCCTCCCATCCATCCCCCATCCTTTTCTTCTGGAAGGACCAATTGGACTGTGAGTGGAACCTGCATTTCCAGGTTTGAGCCCCGTCTCTTCTGTCTTCTATTTCTGTTCCCTGTCTATTATTAGGAGATAGAACAGCAAACTATATCTGAAGTAATGAGGATGGAGTGGGGCATTATGGGTAGAGGGAGAAGCTCGAGAATTGGACCCCGAAATCTGTAGTATGCAGCTGAGTCAGAACTGAGGATCGGATCCATAACCCATTAGTGAGGAAGAATGAAAATGGACAACACAGATGCCTGGTTATGGTGAGTATATAACTTATAATTAGCTTTTCTGAATACTTACTTGAAGACCCAACATCTGAAGAGCCTCACGCTTAGCAAAATGGCCTAACTTTCGCCTTGGATGTCCTACTCGCACCTAAGAAGAACAAGAAATGAAAACCTAATACTTTGGCTGCCAGTCTGACTCAGATGTCCTGTCTGAGATACAAAAATAATTTGTAGTATATCTGGCTCCATCTGAGACCCCAGCTACCACAACCCCAACAGAGGCTGACATAGCATCTCTTACCTACACTTCCAGTGAAACTGAATCTCTTACCACTATGGGAGAGAAGAGAGAATCCAGGTTGATTATTTCTGAGAGACCAGAGGTCACATACCTCAGGTCCTAATGAGAGAAGAGGTACCTGGCCCTATTATTGAGGTCTGTCAAGGTTCCTCTGTGCTGTTCTTTGTTAAACTGGACTTCCCAGCAAAAAAAAAAAAAAGACCAAACATATTTCTCTAGTTTCAGACGAGAATTCACTAGCTTTCTCCTGCACAACTGGCTTAAGATGATGAGGAGTCCTTGTCAGAGATTCTTCAGAGGAAACAGTCTCCAGAGTGATGCAACATTTTGGACACTAAATAGATCTCAGATGTACAGAAGAGGTAGTATGAATTATTGGAAGTTGGGCCCCTAAAACCATCAGTAGTGCCCACTGCCCTGGATGCCTTCTAGGATATTTTTACCTCCATGTCCTCTAATCATGTCACAGTCACAGGCTGCTAAGAAACTAGAAAGATTTTACAAAATTGCTGACAAAATTAAATTTCTGTACAAAAGTCCTGTAGCTGACCCCTCATTTTTTTCTCTTTCTAGACAAATTCACCAAACTCATCCCTACTTCCAATGTGCAGTCATCAGATAGATTCAGCAGTACCATGGACAGGTATGGGAAAAAGTCTATCTCTCTGTCACCCCGGTATTTAGGGCCGTAAACTACTAAGCTCAGATGACTATGTATTTTTTACCTATTCTGGGAAACCTGAGTTTGGCCATTAGCAGGCTTGCTTAATTTTGCCTTCAGTTTTTTCCTGAAGATGTTAAGGCCAAGCTTCTGGATTCCCTTCTCCATTGTGACCTCCTGTTTGGCCACTTGGTTACCGAACTCTTCAAAACCCTGCAGGAAAAAAGCAAGGTCATGCATGATTTCAAACAGATCTTTCTTACTTCAGTCCTTAGATATCAAAGGAACTATCCCTCCAAACCCACCACCTTTGTCTGTAAGGGAACAAAATAAAATTCAAAAGAGTAAAAGATAAACAAAGAAAATATATTGGGAGAAACAACAGTGGGATTCCAAACCTGGAAAAGTCTCTTTTCCAGAAAAAAATACTACTAACTGACTGTTTTCTGTTCCCCACAACGTGGTCCACATATTCTTATGTCCCAAAGACTAAATTTGTCCCTCCCAACATGGGACTGCATTACCTCAGACAAATGTGTTTTATCATACAATACAGCTGCAGAAAGTCTTATCCCTTCACCCCTGCAAATCACTTTTTTCTTATCACATCCCCCCACCCCCCAGTCCAGACCTGCTTCTCAAGAGACTATAGAACCAGTTCTTTTGCATTCCCATGGAAAGGATTTCTTCTCAAGACTACTTCTGGTCCCCAGGAAAGAAGGAACATGGAAGCCCATTCTAGACTTGTCATACCTCAACACATTTTTGGGAGTTCCATCTTTCAAGATGCTCTCTCTTTTTAGACCTTACTTCCCTTAGTACTTCTTCACTCTTTCCTTGTCACCCTAGACGTGGAAGTTGCATACCAGCACATGCCCCATTCACCCTGCCTGCCAGAAATTTCTCAGGTTATCAGTCTTTATCACACTTTCAATTCTCTTCTTTACTCTTTGGACTGTCTGCAGTCCCAGTGTGTTTACAAAATATGTAGCATCAGCTATCACCTTTTGCAGAACCCAGGGAACACAATTTCTCCTTACATGGGCAACCTTCTAATTCAGGTCTCATCCTAGGAGACTCTTCAGTTACAGCTCAGCTTCACTATGTCTCTTCAAGAAAGACTGAGATTCACTCTCAAGCCTCAGGAAGTCTTCTCTGGCAGTGCCCAGGATACTAACTTCCTAGGTTGCAGACTGAATGCCCTGTAAATGACAGCCTTCATTCCTTAAGAGAAAGATCACTGTCTCTCTCTCTCTCTCTCTTAACAATCCTTGCTCCCCCTTTCCATAACCTCAGCAAGAGAAATTCTAAAAGCCTTAGGGTATATGGCAGACACATTTCTGATGGTGCCTTATGCCAGATTATACACTAGAAAGACTCATTGTTGGTAATTCCCTGCTGGGTGAGTAAACCTTTATTTTTTCTCTGTAACTGATAGAGCTACTTAGACTGCTCAATTTTGTTTTCTGTTTTAACTCATTACATTAGAGTGACACCTCCAGGTGCATCTGCAGTTAACTCCAATTGATGCCGCTAGGCATCAAATATTGCTTGTTAATATTTGCATCAATAATTCCAAAACCAAGTTATGTACAAGGTTTTAAAATATTTCATCTTAAAGCTTACGCAATGGCAAACTTAAATGCATTAATATATGACCTGTGTCTTGTGCAGGTAGAGAGATATTAACAGTTGTTTTTACGATATTAATTTCTATAGATATAATTTTCACATTTTTCTAAATATTTCAATAACAATGTAGCACAGATGGAACTATTTAGCTTCATATGAATGCTCTCAGCTAGATGAATAAAATGCTGCTGACAGTATGTGTGTAACTTGAGTACTTGCTGAGATATTATAAGTTGTTTGCAAAATATTACAAACATAATATTTACTGTCTTTACTCTGACTTATAAAATTCAGTTTAAGACCTAGAACCTAAAGAATACTACCACTATAAAAATAGTTTGTGCTGAAGGGTTTGCCATTTATACTTCTTTCAGAACCCTATGGTTCCAGAGATATGAACACTTGTTTGAAATGTGGGGACATAATTTGATTCTATCAAAAGGTTTAGGGTCCACCCATTGCAAGTTACAGTGCAAACGTCCTGAGCTCCATTGGAATGAATGAGTTAAGAAATCTGCTTGGCCTGGTGTTTTTATTCTATAGGTTCATAGATTAGTACTAAGCTAACTGCCCTTGCGAGCCATTTTAAGCCTAGCCAATTATCCCTTGTGAGACTCAAACCCTGCACCTTGTGTTTGTAAGGCAAACACCTTAACCATTAGTCCACCACCCTCCCCTATGTGAGAGGTAGATACTTAAAATTTCTAGGCTGCACTTTTCAAAAGTATTTTTTTCCATTGGTTAAATTGTCTCTTGAGTGATACTTAAATACTCAGTGAAATTCTGGGCCTTTGTTTTTGTCTGAAAAGATTTTAAGTCTGCATAAACTAAAGGAATGCTGGTGGCTCCCTGCTGGGCAAGGAAACACATATATTTTTTTGTCTATGTCTGATAGAGCTGCTTTCTGATACCTGCTCCATTTGCTTTCTGTTTTAAGAAATCTGCTTCGCCCGGTGTTTTGTTTTTTTTTCTGTGTGAGAGGTAGACACTTAAATAATGTAGGTGGTATATTGCACGTTTTTTTTCCATTGGTTAAACTGTCGCTTGAGTGATACTTAGCGAAATTCTGGAACTAAAGCACTGCTGGTGATTCCCTGTTGGGTAAGGAAACCTATATTTTTTCTCTGTGACTGATAGAGCTGCTTTCTGATAGCTGTTCTATTTTGTTTTCTGTTTTAAAAAATCTGCTTGGCCTGGTGTTTTTGATCTATGTAAGAGGCAGTCACTTAAATTATCTAGGATGTACATTTCAACTGTGTTTTTTCTCCATTGGTTAAATTGTCACATGAATGATACTTAAATACACAATGAAATTCTGAGCCTTTCAATTTTGTCTGAAAAGATTTCAAGCCTACATAAAGTAAACCACTGCTAGTGATTCCCTGTGTTTCCTACTGGGTCTATATTACAAGCTTGACCGCTTAGGTTGTTGAACGCCTAAATGTCATAGGTTCATAGGTTGGTACTAGGCTATTGGCCCTAGGGCCTATACAAGCCTAGCCATAACGTTGACATCTAAACAATGAAAACTTAAAATAGTGAACGGTCACATACGCAAATTCTTTCCTTGGGAAAGACTTCGCTAGGCCATGGCAAATTAATGTAAACTTCCAAATCCTAACATAGTGGGGTGCTTCACCCCCCACCCCCCACCCCCGATGTGGGGGGGGGCTGTGCGCCCCACACACCCCTAACTAAATATACCAACTCCAACATTGCTCTACATTGGGGAAAAGGCAAATCCCCAATAACGGCCAAGCAAATTCCTTCCTGAGGAAAAAAGTCACATAAGTTGCTCTTTGTGATTTTAAGCTTTCGCCGTTTAGGTGTCGACGTTTCAACATTTGACAACCTAAGAGGTCGAGCTTCTAATAGGAACCCTTTCCTACTCACTCTGTCCTTTGTTGATCTGCTTTTTAAACCATTTGATTGATTTTAAGCTGCCCACCCCTCCTGTAAATTGAGCTTAATACGCTCCTCCCTTTCTACACTGCTGGTGATATCCTAAATTATTTACTTGCATTTCCTTGTGCATATATTGAAAAAGTGCATTTTGCTTCACATTGTCTGTTATACTTGATCTGACTTCATTATCTAGCTAGCTGTTGGATAAAACAGTGTATTTTTACAATCTAGCAAACACTTGTTTTTACAACAAAAGAGGTCAGTGGATTTTCCGCCTGATGCACTGGGAGGTAGTCTAATCTGTTTAAGTTTGAGAAGCACTTTAGATTTCTGAATGTAGCTTTATTAACTGGATGGCTTATTAATCAGCTTATCTTGTTTTTTAGTGCCTTTATAAAGTCTGTATAACTGAGTGGCTCTTGGCTCACTTATTCAAAGCAAAGTATTTTATTAAGTAATCACACTTTTATACGCCATTTAAAGTACACTGCTGTATCTGTAATCTTTAAGTTTGTTTGTGGTAGCATTTTGTACCATTTAAGTTTTTGGTAGCATTTCAATCTGGACACTCCTTTACTGTGCTTTTACATTCGGAGAAGTGGAATTATTCATCTATTGTCTGTAGGTTTTTACCTGGTCTAGCTGAGCTGGGAAACACAGAAAAAATGCTTTAAGTATTTTTTTTTGCACTTCTCTGCAGTTGATTCGCATTATTCTGATACTTAGATATAGACTAGATTCGTACCTGCTGAATCTAGCCTGTTTTTGATACACTTGAGGACTAAACCAGCCATCCTAGATTAAGAAGGGCTTCCCTGCACCCTTGTGGCAGAAGAGTATGGATCCAGCCTTGTCTGAGCTGGGGCTTGCTGGAGGAAAGTTCATTGTATGCTTTCCTGTTGGTAGATTTGCTTAAAACTGTTTCACCTGTAATCCGAAGTAGTTGTCTTCATTTGGTCTTCAACCTGTGGGTTATGGATCCATATGGGATCTGACTTGGCCGCATATCCAGCATGTGATCCGAGCTCAAAGCTCCTCCCCTTACCCATAATGCCCTTGTCTCCTTGTCTCCTCCTTCCTCCCTTCCAAAGGCTCCCACCCCTGGAACCGGCTGATTTTATTTTGATTTTAAAAAAAAGTTGTTTTTTTTTTTAAGTGTGTTCCTCTTTAAGAACGCCCTTTGCATCCCGTCCAGTTGCACAGACGCAACAGGTGTTTGCGATCTGTTTTCGTCTTCTGTGCATAGGTGCCGCCCGGAACTTTTCAGCTGCAAAGACCTGTTTTAGTAGTCAGGACCCAACAGTCATGCGTGCGTCGCATGAATTTTAAACAGAAACCTGCGCGGGAAGGGAATCACATCATTGCTGCCAGCCTGCCAGAGAGTCACGCACAGTAAGGTTCCCTGAGGAGTTACAATTTTAAAATTACTTTAATCTGACACAAGAAAGGGATGGGTGCTCTGTATTCCGTGTACTTGTAAGTAAAGATTTTAACAATGTGTTTGAAATTAATCTGTATTTCAGTGGACTTTACTGGTTTTAAATGGAAAGAAATTTAGATCCACCTTTTCATTGTGTTGAATACCTAAAGCAAGAGTGGTTTGGTTCATGTTATAGTTAAGAGAAATGCATTTGGTCAAAAAATAAATAAGCATATTAAGTTTGGTCTAGCGGGTGACGGCCGCAAAACATTGCAGGTTAGAAAAGGGGTGCATCAGCATGTTTACAGTTCGGTCTCACTTAGCTGTTGGCAGTAAGAATTAATTAAAACTACTACTACAACATTTAGACCAACTGTTGAATTTCACCACACCATTAATTGGCAGAGAAATTGTACAAAAAAGGTTAAGTGGGCAAATTAAGGTCAACATACATTTAAAAAGTCTTCCTCCCCCAAAAATTAACAAATAAGTAAAAATAAAAATGCTAGTTTATACTCGACTGCATTGTTTCTGAAGCATTTCTAAGACAGTAGCAACTAACACATGCCAGGATTAGCAATAGGAGAAGCTGATGTGAGACTTAGGAGTGTGAAATTCCAGTTTGGTTGAGTTTTTGTATGATCTTTCTACACATTAGTTTGGATGTCACTAAATTGAGACATTTTGTAGGCTTCTTGATGTTTATGAGGTCCAGCTTGGTTTAAAATGTATTTTTTAACTGTAGCCAAGCTATTTATTTATACTGTGCCAATGAGGTCAATTAGAAGTGAAAACCATACAAATCCACAGCTAGCAGAGTTTAGCTTTATTGGCTTGAAGTATATTTTAAGCCTTTGAAAAAGGAAAATGTCATGGACATTTGAAAGCTGTGTTGCTGAAACATGTCAGGTACTTATGGGGTCATTTGCTTGTATTTTAAGGGCCTGCATTACAAGAATTTTATCAGGTAGTGAAAACTCTAGCTGGGCTCTGTCTTGCTGTGTTTAGTGAATAATTTGTCTGTGTGACCTTTTTACCCTTTGGTTTAGTGCCTAGACTTACCACTGTGCAGCAAACCAGTTTGAAAACTAAAGTATAAAGAAGCAAGTATGCATACATGTATGGGAACGTATTAAAGAAAATATGGTCTTCACATTTGTAGAGAACTGTTAATGCAGGTGTTATCAAAAGTATACCATCCAGGACTGCCGTTTATTTATGAAACTTGCTGCCAAGAGTCACACTGTAAGCACTGCCATGTATTTTTGTTATGAAACTGCTGCTGGGCTTGCTCCGCTCTCTGTTTAAGCTGCTGGGCTAAGTTGCTCCGTTCACTGTTTAAGCTGCATAGCTAAGTTGCTCCGTTCACTGTTTAAGTTGCTGGTGATAGCATGGGATTGTCTAGGTACCATATATTCTGTGAGTATAAGTAGTCAAACCTGCTTCTAAAACAGTAGTAGTTGTGTGTGTACAGTGACCTACCTTTTGATCAACATGAGCCCAGAGTCATAAGAAAGTCTTTCTATAATGCACAGCTCATAAACAAATTGTGACTAGATCTAGAGATGTTGTTGCCCCCCTTTAGAAAGTCCTCATTAGATCAATCATTTTATAATGCCCACTTTGGCATGTGTAAGTTGGAAATGTACAGTATATTCATGTTCTCTAGAGCTTACTTTTATGACTGCAGTGCACAGAAGGAAATAAAAGTATAAAGACGAGGCACAAAAGACTGGGTTGTTTACAGAGCATAAGTTTTCTGTTCTGGAAATTGATATATTTGAATATTTGATGCATAATTTCCCCAGTTCTAGTGGTGCAATTGCTAGTTTACTGAGATTCTTTCTTTTTTCTTTATGCAAAATAATTATTTTTCATGAGTAAAAGAGGACAGGGCAGTGAAACAAAATACTTTGTAACCTGGCGAATATATGGCCTTTTTTTATAAAAACAAGAGAAAACAGGAGTAAGTAATTTGCATATGTACTGCACTTTAACATGACCTAGTAACTAATCACTACAGCAGGAGAGAGAATGATGATCAGAGCTCCCTGCTGTTTTCTACAGGGACACAGGCCTTGGTTCATTGTAATACTAGAGAATACATATGTCCTTGAGAAGCTGTTGTGATGAACATTCATTGCTGACATCTGGTTCTCTGAGTCCTTGAAAGATGGATGTGGCATAAAAGATGTATAGAAAACTGTAGTGTTCAGATGTAAAAACTGCAGGAGTTTTGTACATCTCTGAGCTTTGTGCATCTCTGGTCACAATCCATTTAATTAGCACATGGTGCATTTATGAAAGCTTTGAGATCCGCACTGACATCATTGCATATTTGGCATGTGTCTGTATATGGGGGAGAGAGACAGAAGATTAAAGTATAAATGAATAATCCATTAATGACTGTTCACATCTGTCTGACTCTCACTCAGATTCTTTTTTGCCCCCCCTGCAAAAGCCTGAAATAAGAACTTTCCATGTTTTAGGTTATTTTTTGTAAGTTTGATATTTTAGCACTTCGATTCTCTGGTCTTCTACTATCAGAGGTTCGATGTTCTGAAATTTCGACCCTTCATAGTGAACATATATGTGTGTGTGTATGTGTGTATATAATATACACCCATATACACATGATGAACTTCAGATGCTTATTATTGCTAAAATTATATACCAATGTCCGACTGAGTTAGCAAAGAAAGAAAAGGAGTTATAAGGGAATATAGAGGTAAATTTATGAAAGGAGGGATATAGAGAAACATTATAGGAAGCATGTGTAGAACATTGTCATATATGATCATAAAGAAGTAAATGTATGAAGAAAGTTCACCAGGGAATAGAATAATTTCTACTAGAGGGGATAGAGGCAACAGGACTACGCTGGTACAAGACTCCAATGAATATGATACTAGTAAGAAATGTTGACAGGTCATGTCACTGTGACTCTTTTTGCAGAAAACCTCTGGTGGAGCTTCTGAAGTTGTACTTGTAACCTTAATCAGTAGCAGAAGACAAAATAGCCAATTATACCATGACCCCCCCATTAATATTCCAAAACGTGCATGCTGATTGGCCAGCGTGCACGTTGTAAATCGACTTATACTAATGGGAAAGGTCCGGTCGCCCAGACTTTTTCCATTAGTATAAGTCTTTTTTAAAAGACTGTCTCGCTATGTTAAAAGAGTTTAACATAGTGACACAGGTTTAAAAAAAGCAACGGAGATCTCTGTTGCTTTTTTTAAAGCTGTCTCGCTATGTTAAACTCCTTTAACATAGCGATACAGTGTGTAAAAAGCAACGGAGATGTTGCTTTCTCCGTTGCTTTTTTTTTAAAACCTGTCTCGCTATGTTAAATGGGTTTAACATAGCGAGACAGCTTTAAAATAAGCAACGGAGTTCTTCGTTGCTTATTTTGAAGCTGTCTCGCTATGTTAAACCCATTTAACATAGCAAAACAGTTTGTAAAAAGCAATGGAGATCTTGCTTTCTCCGTTGCTTTTTTTCAAAACTGTCTCGCTATGTTAAATGGGTTTAACACTGCGAGACAGCTTTAAAAAAAGCAACGGAGAATCTCTGTTGCTTATTTTAAAGCTGTCTCGCTATGTTAAACCCATTTAACATAGCGAAACAGTAAAAACCAATGGAGATCTTGCTTTCTCCGTTGCTTTTGCCCACAGCTCTGATGTACTGCGTAGGCATAAGCATGTGCAGTACATCAGAACTGCCGCGGAATACTAGACAGCTGCGGAAGGGCAGCAAGGAGGCATTATACAATGCCATTATTTAAGAAAAGTAATTATTTTTTTTCTTAAATAATGTCATTGTATAATAGCAATAACCCACTTCTGGGTGTGGGTAATGTTGGATTTACCCACGGTTGGCTTTGTTTGGTCCCTCGGGCTTCGCCCTCGGGACCAAACCATGCCAACCGTGGTAAATCCAGCATTACCCACACCCAGGCGTGGGTTATTGCTATAGTATGTATGTGTGTCTGTATGTCTGTATAAGAAAGAGGTAGCATACCCCTCAGCTGTCCAGGTTTTTGCAGAATGTCCAGATTTTTTCCCCATATTCCTCCTAAAAAGGATTGAAGTTGCTAAAATAATGGCAGACATTTGAGTTTTAGATGTCATATCCTTTAGAAAAATGCATACTAACATAAATCTTGTTGTTCTAGCAATGTTCTAAGTTCATGAGAGCAATATTTATAATCTGTCCCTATTTATGTTTGGCTTTGTCCAGATTTCTTGCACTAAGAGGTTGAGATTAAGAGGTGCATTTTCAAGGAATTGTGAGCTTCATGGGAAGAGAAGTTTACTGCTACTCATATTGTCTGCTTAAAATGGGCAACTGTTTTGTTTAGCAAATGGTTTCACTATTGTGGTATAGAATTTTAAAGCAGTATTAGTGGCACAGCAGGTAGCATACTTACATCTTGTTGCAGAGGGCTATAGGTTCTACTCCCACAGCATGTAGATTTGTATTTTAAGGTGGGTGAAGTGCTGCAGTCCTGACTAAGTCCTCCTTTGGATGAGTGCCTAATAACTATGAACTTGTTTTTCAGCTTACAACCCATTCCCTATTACAATATACCAGCTTACCATTTTTTAATGTAACGTAGGCAATTTATTCTTCAAGGGCAGCAGGCATTGAATTTGTAGATGAAACACTGAAATATAAAGTTATTTTCTAGCAACAACAACTTCATTAGTTTCAGATCTCTTTAATGTGAAATTATTCAGATGACTTTTACTTCTGCAGAGATTGTGTACATTGACTGATACTGGTGGATTGTAATGACAGAAGTCTGAGTGGCCTTTTATGGTTGAAATGTTCTGAACTGGGCAGTTTGTCATTATTGGTTCATATGTTTTGTTTCATTGCTTGCTGGAAAAACGTTCAAAACTATAAATTTAAAACAGTCTAACAAGTGCTGCTGTATTATAGAAGGGATATAATTAAATTATTATAATTAATGCAATCTGTATATATTATAATCCTATGTATAAATATGTACACTTCTTATGCATAGCTACTCTTGTTTATCACAGTAACAGGAAGGATACTGTAATGGCTGTGTCAAGAAAAAAGGTCTGAAGCTTTTAGTTAAGCATATAATGAAGTTGTTCACATCACTGATAATACAGACCCAGTTTCATATAACTAAGGGTCAACCATTTCCCTTGCCCACTCAGTAAAACTAATCTTGAAAAAAGAATTAATAATGTGCATATATTAGCGATATTGATATTTAAAAAGATGAAGTGATGATTTGCAACTGTGTCAATGTTGGGGTTATGAAGAAATGCTTGATTAAGCATTAATTAAAAGATATACATAATTTAGTGACTGCACACAGTTTGTTAAATACAGCTATAATGTGTCTTGCATTCAGAGCACAGAATGTCAGCTTTTATTTAAACAGCAACTTGTGTTACTGAGAGCTAATCTTGGAAGCCAAAGAACACTAGTGTTATAAACTAATCTGTTTAATCTGAACAAGCTCATGGGACTCAGTTTAGTGTCCTACATGAGAAATACTGAGCTAATGAACACTATTCCCCAGTAGTTGGTTCAAAGTCACTTACAAATAACTAAATAAGGGGAGGTATTTTGAGATAAAACAAATACCTTGTCTTTATGGTAGGTAAAAAGTAAAAAAGAAAAACTCTGTTAGTATCCAGGTAAATAAAATGATTATTAGCAATGAATGAGAAATTATTCCAGTATAGAGAACTGAACAGCCAAGCCTTTTTAATCAGAATTCAAAAGGGCTGCCAGCTGAAAGTTCCCTTGAGTTAGTTGCAATGTACATGGTAACATGGGGTATGTAAAAAAACATATCACGGATTCCTAATTAAATCTAGATATATGTAATCGTTGTAGAAGTGAAGTATAAAAATAGTATCCACACTGAGAATTTTGAACAGTGTTTATGGCAACTGGGGAGAAATAGCCGAGTAATGGGACCCTGTAATGGCTGCGTGGGGGGTGGGGCTGCATGGGGCAGGTGGTGGGGCTGCGTGGACAGAGGGGGTGGGGCTGTGTGGGCGGGGCTCTGGGTTTGCACCCCCCTGCAAAAAATCCTGCGGGCTCCCTTGCTCCCTTCAGATCTTGTTTGCCGCATGCAAGGTCCACATCATGGTCTGAGCTCTCTGCTTCATACAGTGGGAAGTAGGTTTTTTTGTAGTTGTTTTCTCTCTTTCTTTTGTGATTCACTTCTATTACTATCCTCCCCCCATCGCACTTTTGAGATTTTAAGTATTTTCTTCAGATTATTTGTTAAGTTTTTCTGCATTGCCGCCTACTTTTTAGCATTTTCTGGTTTGCTAAAGCTTATATCTGTGTTAGTAAATGTACTTAGAACACATATAGAGCCTGTTTACTGCATTTCCTGTGTTGCACTTATTTTAAAATCGTTTTTTTCTTAAAACTTGCATTTTAGCTGTCTCTGGCCTAGCACTCAAGTGTGGGGTCATTTATTGCACTGTTCTAAGTAGTTGCTACTTGTTTATCTTTATCTTTAAACAAAAACAAAAAAAAAATCTTGCTTTTTTCCCACTTTCTGTATTTTAAAAAAGTTCAGTTACAGATTTGCTGTTCTGAACTGTTTGTAAGTTTCTTGGAGGCCTTTGCTTGCTTGGGCTAAAAGGAAGTCTCTGTGTTCATCCGTGGCAGTGGTAGACACTGAACAGCTTGCCTGCCCCTGTGGGAGTGGTTACTGCCTAGAAACTGTAGTTTTATTGGCCATTTTGGGTCAATTCCAAACTCCTTGATCTATCTCTCTTAAAAACCACTTTAGCGCGATTTTGTGCATCAGGCAGCACCGCTAAATCGGGTTTAAACTATTCTCGGCTCCACAAAGTCTGCTCTTCACTTTTTCCCTTAGAACTGTTCCAAATCTCAACGTAAGCATTTTCTTTCTAAAGCCCAGCAGTAGCTTGTATAAGTATCTTATAAGTAAGCACTAATAAACTAAGCACTACACCCTCTTATACTCCCTTTAAGTACCTGGCTCCCTATTGGTCCTTTTTGATAAAGTCATAAGTAGTTCCTCATACTATTCTGGCATGTCCAAAAGTCAGTTTCGGGTTTACTCTCCAGTCCAACTGGTGAATATGGGAATCTTGAGGCAATGTTACAACTGCCTTATGTACACAGACCACCCTCTCCTCTTCCAAACAAGCTCAAATATATGCGAGAGATGCAACTATATAGCTAAACTGGAGGCTAAACTCTCTCAACATAGTACTGGCACAGTCAGTCTGGAGGAGAAGGTAATCACACACACCACAAATCCAGTCTCACATAGACCTATTGCAACAGCAAACCAAACACACAAAAACATACTTGGAGGCTCTAATTAAAAATCTGCCCAAGCAACAGAGACCTCCAAAGCAGACATCCAAGCAACTGCTACCCCACAACAATACCCACGTATCACATAGTCCACAAAGTCAGTGTGCCACACAGTCACAGCCCTTAAGGCTAAACAACACACCTAATACACTTGTAATAGGTGACTCTATTGTCAGACACACTGACGTCCCTCTCACCAGGCTGAACAAGGAGAAGGTCACTGTAAGCTGCCTGTCAGGTGCCATGATCCGCCACATAACACAAGCACTCAGGTCACTCCAAAGCAAGTACAAATATGACTCCGTCATTATCCATGCTGGTGTGAATGACCTGAGACGTACCTCCCTGGATTACATGAAAAGAGACATAGAGGAGCTCTCTGATCATGTAGCCCAGGCTAGTATGACCCTCACCTTGAGTAGCATCTTACCCTCACCAAGAATGATACCACAGTATAAAGACAAAATGATCAATTTCAACAATTGGCTAAAGTATTGGTGTCACTCAAAGGGTATCCAGTATCTGTCAGCCTGGTATGACATGCTCGACAAGCCATGTTGCTTCACTAGGGATGGCTTGCACCTGTCACCCCTGGGTTTTCGAATACTGGCAAAGGCTCTTGCCACCCCCATAGTGCCTTTTTTAGGCAAGGCTCAAAAGACAAACCCACCTCCTTAGACAACACAAGGAAAAAGAAACTAAGGGTAATGCTGCTCAACGCCAGAAGTCTAAACCTCAAGATGCACGCACTTGAGGCTTTCCTCAGTATGGAGAATATCGATATCTGTGCAGTAACAGAAACCTGGTTCAAGGCTCCCGAGAGCACCCCAGCACTACCAGGTTATACCTCATACCATGCTTTTCGGCCGCAAAACTCGGACCGAACCACAAGAGGAGGGGGAGTACGCATATTCATCAAAGATACCCATACCTCCAGGTTAGTGGCACTGCAAGAAGCATCTGAGACCATCCATGTGCAACTAACAGTGGGCAAAACTGCCTTCCAGTTTGTAGCCTGCTACAGACCACCCTCCCAAACGCAGGAACCACACTTGGCTTTCCTGAAGACACTGGAGAATATGAAGGTCTCTCCAAACACCATTATATTGGGTGACTTCAACTACCCAAACATAGACTGGGAGCACTACTCAAGCACCAACACCCTCGCCCAACGGTTCCTAGAATTTATAAACTCATATGCTATGGAACAACTGGTCACCACTCCCACAAGAGGGGAAAACATATTGGACCTGATTATCACCAACATGGGTACTCTATGTTCTATACCTGAGGTATACCCTTCTTTAGTAAGATCTGACCATAAATTAATCACTATGGATGTCCACATCCCGTCCCCACCCCCAGCAAAGGAAACCACGGTCAAAAACTTCTCGAAAGCAAACTTCACACTTCTCAGAACTGAGATGGAATCCTACAAAGCCTCCAGGCCAGTGGAAATTATGACCCAAACCACAGAATCCCTTACAAATGCATTCTATGGATACTTACAGGAATGCATGGAGTGTGCTATCTCAAACAAAACCAAGACACACTCCTCCAAAGGCAGGAGACCTGTCAGGTGGACCCTAGCCATAAATAGCCTATACAACAGAAGGAGGAAGTTACTACAGGATAGAGCAAAATCCCAAAAAGAGAAGGCAACTTTGATCAGTACTAGCAAGAAACTAAGATCCCTCATAAAAGCATCCAAGGCTAGCTTCGAAAGAAAAATTGCACAAGACGCTAAAGATATTCATAAGGCATTCTTTAGTTATGTCAGGAACTTGGGTGGAAACTCCCAGATATGCTCTAAGTTAGTGCAAAATGACAAAAAATACACTGAACCCACAGACATTGCCAACATCCTGGCAGACAGGTTCAGTGCAAACTTCTCCCCCCCCTTCCCCCCAAACGTGCAAATGACTATCCCAACAAAGTGTAGCCCCCCTGACATCACAGATGCACAGGTGAGAGTTGCCCTCTCCAAAGCAAAAAACACAGCATCTATGGGACTAGACGGTGTCCCGGGCTGCGTTTTACACGAGCTGCAAGAAGAACTGAACCCTCACTTAAAATCACTGTTCAGTCTCCGCCTTACAACAAGATATGTACCCAAAGAATGGCGTACAGCAACAATGGTCCCTCTCCATAAAGGTGGTGCCACAACAGACCCCGATAACTATCGCCCTATAAGCCTGACTAGTCTGGTCTGCAAAGCTATGGAGTGTATCATCATGGAACTCATAAAGACATTGGGAACCTCCAAACACTGGATCCTACCCAGTTCGGCTTTGGTAAGGGTAGAATTTGCCTCTTGAACCTGGTTGACTTCTTTGAAATAGTCACCAAGGCCATAGATGAAGGGAAGGTAGTCCACACAGCCTACCTTGACCTCGCAAAATCCCTCGACACAATACCCCACTCGGGCATCATAAACAAGCTCACCAGCTTAAATATCAACCCCTATGTCACAAGATGGGTTGCAAACTGGCTTAGGGATAGAACCCACATGGTCAGAATTCCAGGTGCCATGTCAGACTCTAAACCAGTTACAAGTGGCGTCCCACAAGGCTTAGTCCTGGGACCTCTCTTGTTCGGTATATATTTCTCTGAGGTACAGGCTAACACAGGAGGACTTTGGCTGACCAAGTTTGCAGACGACTGCAAACTGGGGGCCATAATCAACTCGCCAACTGACACAAGTATCCTCCAAAATGGGCTCACAGAGACAGATAACTGGTGCCAGAGCCATGGCCTGAAGCTAAATGTCAAAAAGTGCATAGTCATCCCCTTTGGGAAAAACAAAGTGCCCACAAATTACCACATAGGTGGTAATCCATTAAGTACGGAAGAAGTAATTAGGGATCTGGGGACCCAAGTAGATAGTAATCTTTCCTTTGACAATCACATTGCCAAAGTGGTTAGAAGGACCTTCTATATAGCCCACCTTATCATGAAAGGGTTCACATCTAGATCAAGAGAGGTAATTGTGCCCCTCTACTCATCACTCATCAGGCCCATAATTGAATACAATGCCCCATTTGGGATGTACCTTACCCGACACCTGCAACAACTAGAAAGACCCCAAAAGTACCTCACCAAGGGGATTAAGGGACTCAAGCAGATGCCCTATGCAGTTAGACTAAAGAAACTCCAGCTCTACTCAGTTGCTTACCGCCTGCTCAGAGGCGATCTATGCCTAACGTATAAAGCCATGTCCAACCCAGAATTAATGGACATGCTCCACCTCAGGAAATCCAAATCCCTTAGAGCTACATGCTCCAGTGACTTAAACCTCAGCACAGAAATAAATAGGACATACTGGAGAGACAGATTCATATCCCAGAGGCTCCTCTCACTCTGGAACAAAATCCCAATCTATATTAGGCAGAGCCCCTCAATGACCCTCTTCAAGAAGAATCTTGATGATTGGATGGGAGACCGTAGATTTACCCATGGGATCTCCTCTGTGTCACTGCTACACAGGGGCACTTTAAACTAACCATAAATGGGCTATCTTCTGTGTCCTATTATACTGGGACACAGTCATCTAATCTAAAAGGGTGGCGAAAGCCAAACACACTCTGGCTAGGCTTGTAAATGCCCTAGGGCAGATAGCCTAGTATCTACCTATGAACCTATGAAGTAACCACTGCAGAAAAACCCGAACCAACAGACACAGAATGCTCATAAAGTATTACAGTCAGCCAACTGCATACAGTTTACCTGGACAGCATTAAAATTAAAACACATACGCGGATAAATGACTGAGATCAAGCCCCCTAAAATGACATTTGACAAAATATTCATCAGTCAGATATAAGTATCTTAGTGCAGTATCTTCAAATAAACAGAAGAGTGCCATATTCGAGAGGATAACCCATCCGAGATGGCGGCAACAGAGACTGATGACATATGTATCACTAAGTTAATAACATTTACATTGAAATAAATATGTGCACACAGACATGGAGTTCTACATTTGTAAAACAATCTGTATGTCAATGGATAATTGTAGAAAGTTTAATTCATAAGGCTGTGCACAATGTCAAAGCTTTGGATAAAGCACTGAACAGGTTGTAAATGAAGCCCAAACCTCATTTAACAGAAGCTGTTCCTCTTTCAGAGACCGGAGTCCCACAACCACTTAATTTAAATCAGGTTATGTAGTACTATGTCAGGGTACTTACATATGAACATTTTTCGGCAGGAGAAGGGCTGGGAAAACAGACGCTACATATGTTAGGAATGTGGTTGCCATAATACATAAGTACCAGTGACACTTGTCTTAATTGCTTTATACCTTTGTCTACTCGATACTTCCATGATGGCATTCAATTTCTCCCCTTCCTATCCCTTACAACCTTGTGTTTTTGTGGTAAGACTTTATCTGTTATCAATTTAGCTGCAAAATAGTGTATCCTGTTTACTTCTGTCATATCACATGGAAATCTATGGACAGTCCTAATTATTGTGTTCATTTGTTTTATCAAACTTCTAACTTTTGGGGTTTTATTGACCTTCTGTAGTCTGTTTCTTTCATTGATCTTAATATGTCTGTCCATCTCTATTAAATCAAGCAATTCTACTCTTAATAATTTTCTTCTAAACTGAGGGCACATTCTTTGTTCTCCATTTCCTGTGGGTATTCTATAGAAAGTTTCAAAGCATTTTCCTGTGCCACATTCTCTTCGCTTTCATCGTGTTTCATCTGTTACTGTTTCATATGGGAACTCACTGGCCTGTCAATCCACAACATTAACTGTGTCAGAGTTGCCACAGGTTCCTGTTCCTCCCCTTGTTGTACAACTTCAACTGAACATTTATAGCAGTTTCCTATGGAAGGCTCCAAAGTATTTTCATATGGCAGCTGATCACATGCTTCTCACTCCACTGGTTTCTCCTTAACTTGGGGATCCATTGCTTTATCCTTGTGTGGTGTTGTCTGAGTTTGGTTTTCTACACAAAATTGTTAATTTCTCAAGTAATGCATTACCTCAGTTTTTGTTTAAGTTATCCATTACTAATCTTTTCTTCTTTTCCTCTTTGTTTTCTTATTTTTTGTATTGTAAAATGTTCCATGCACAGATGCCTTTGCCTGTATTTATCTTCAAATATCTCTGTTGTTGCTGCTCTTTTTATATTTAGTTTTGCTTTCCCCTTTGTATAAACATTACACCATATTAAATCTCTTTTTCTTTCCCATGTCCATATTTCATCTTCAGGTGTCTTCTGATCCTCCTGTTTCTCTACTTTGGGGACTCATTCCATCATGCTATGATATAACCTGTGTTAGACGTTGTACACTAAATCCTTCACATTGTAAGTATTCAAATAACTTCAACTTCTATTTTTTTAACTTCTACTTTACTAATCATTTGTTCTATGTTCCTTCTTTCTGGTCTTATTTTTTTATTGTGAATTTTCCATATCTGGAAGCCTTTGCCTGTATTTTTCTTCAAATATCTTTGGAGCTTCCTTTTTTGTGTTGATTAATTTGGCTTTCTCTTTGCATAAATATTGCACCATATCCAATCTCTCTTTCTTTCCCGTGTTCATATTTCTTTTTATAACTTTCAAAAGTCTCTAGATTTTGTTCTTTGTATTTTCCTCAGATGCATCTTTTTTCCAAATGGATCAAGGTTTCGTAAACTGTTTCTTTCATAAGTCTGTTGTATTAATGAACACAAATTTTTGTTTGAAGCTTCTGATGTTTTTTCTTGTGGAAGTATTTTTCTTTCCTCTTATTTCTCTCTCTTAATCTTTTGTATATCTTTTATCTGCAAATTTGGGCTTTCTGCCTAACAGAAACATCACATAATTTCTTTCTTATCCTCAAAAGTCCACTCTGTCATCTTTATGGCTCTTTTTTGGCGTATCAGTTTTTCTGATTTTTGAGGACTGCTACTTCTTTTACAGTGGGTGGGGGGCATCCTTCACCTGGGCCTGGCCTAGCCCCACTGTGGGAATGTTTCCGTGTCTTATTTTTCCCAGTCCTGGCACCAATGCGTCTACCAGGATTTGACACATTTTTGTATTTTTTAACCTACTTCTGCTCATGATATATGCTATATAAAATACAGTTTATATACGTGTGTTATTTTAGTGAGATTTTGTGAAAAACAGGGACCACCTTGTGAAGGTATTCATCAGGACTTGAGGATGAATTCAATTCCAGCAATACTACTCTCCTTTGCTTGCTGACTTATCTGTTCATTCGGACTCCTTCTAAATAGCATGAAATATGACCTATCAGGCCCTCTGGAATTGCTATTTAACTGTAGGCTCTAAAGAGGCTTCATGCCTCATGAATGGAGAACAGTAACAGTCACTCCTCTGCACAATAGTGGGCCATCTACAGACCCATAAGTCTCACTAGTCTCATATACAAAGACTTGAAAATAATTATCATGGAAATAATCAGTTATGACAGAGGAAACTTCCAGACACTGAACCCAACCCAATTTGGTTTTGTCAAGGGTAGGTTTTTGCCTACTCAGCCTGGTGGACTTCTTTGAAAAGGTCACCTAAGCAATGGATGAGGGCAAAATGTTTCACACTGTCTACTTTGACCTGACCAAGGCATTTGACATAATACTCCACTTGGACATTGTTGGCAAACTCAAGAGGTTAGGTATGAACCCTTATATCACCCTGTGGATAGCCAGCTGGCTCATAGACAGGGCCCAGGAAGTTAGAATTTGGGAGTCCACCTCTACAAAGAGACAAGTCACAAATGGAGTTCCTCAGGGATTGGTCCTGGGACCACTCCTTTTTGGTATTTGCTTCTGTGAACTCAAGGCGATTGTCAATAGCCTCTAGATGACTAAATGTGCAGATGATTGCAAATTAGGAGATGTCATTGAATCCCACACTGACAGAAATATTCTCCAGGAAGGACTGACGTGAAAAACAACTGGTGTCAGAGCCATGGACTAAAACTAAATGCCAAGAAATGCATAATAGTATCCTTTGGGAAGTCATCCACCCCTGGTAACTAGCATATTGACAACACACCTCAAAGAGTTGACTCAGTAGTCAGGGACTTGTGGAGACACATAGTAATCTAGCCTTTGACCATCTTGTGTCTACAGTAGTGAGGAAGTCATTCTATCCTGCACAACTTATAAACAAAGGTAAGCCATCTAGGTCCGAGAAATTCATTGTTCCACTGTATTTGGCATTCATCAGACCTATCATTGACTACAATGCCCCCTTTGGTATGTACCTAACCAGACATAGCCAACAATTGGAACATCCACAGAGGTTCCTCACTAAAAGAATACAGAGCATAAGTAACATGTCCTATGCAGATCACCTCAAGGCCCTATCCCTATATCTTGTCTCCTACAGGCTGTTGAGGGGAGATCTATACCTAGCATACAAGGCATTGTCAGACCCCACTATGATGGACCTCCTGCATATCTGCAAAACAAACAGCACCAAAATTACCCATTCTAAAGACTAAATCCTTGTCTGTGATATAAATAGGACTTGCTGGAGCTACAGGTTTGTATCCCAGAGACTACCCTATCTCTGGAGCAGGCTCCCCATCCATGTGAAGCAAAGTTCCTCCCTAACCCAATTCATGTGTAACTTGGACAATTGGATGTAGGATAGGAAATTCATCCCTAGTTTGTCAGCTATGTCTGTAATGGACACAGGCGGTCAGTAAATGGTTCATCTCCCAGGCCCTTGCTTGTGAATGCTTCATCTCCCAAGCTCGTCTGGTACCCTTACACTTATCAAAGGTACCAGAACTTGTCAGAGATTTGCGATGCGTGGCTAGGCTTAAAAAGGCCCTTGTGGTCATTAGCCTAGTAAATGCCTATGAACCTATGAAACTATATTTATTAAGAGCCAGTCATGTATCCCAGGTCACCAAGGGAATCAAAAGAAAATACAGTACCACTCTCAATCTTCATATTAAACACATTCTAACTACTTTCTACAACATTAACTAGAATCGCACACAAAACCAGATTGTTTAATCCAACCTCAGTTTCAGGTTAAAAACACTGTCAAGGATTCAGCAGCAGCAACAACTGACTCTTATGAGCAACTAACAGTGTGAGCCATGCAAGTGTCAACAAGACTGCAACGTTAATAATACTGTACTGGCCACTATTTTTTTTTTTTTATTTTACATTTGTTTACCGGGCTAGTCCAGCTGGATATATGTCCATTTTCAGTGGAGCTCCACTACATACTACTAAACAGTGTCAGTTATACATCAATTTATAATAATAGGAAAACAAAAAATATGCAATAAATCTTATAACAAGTTGTATAAACTTTTGAGTAGAGTCTAAAAGTAGGATGGTAAAAAAGAAAAGATTAAGAAAAAATTAAATACTCTGTAAGTGTATATAGAAGAGAGAGAGAAAGGTTGTTAAGGAATTAGGTAAAGATGGGGAAAAAGAGAGCTAACCAGGGTTATGACAAGAACAGAGCCAATGGTTATATAGAAAGAATTTTAGTTTAGTTTTAAAAGGGAGAGTGAAGTTAGAGATGTAAGGTCTTGTGGTAAGTTGTTCCATATTTTGCCAATTGAGTTGGAGAATATAATTTTTGGATCGGGATGTTTGGACCAGTATTTTGTTGGTGGAGCGTAGGTACTTCTGATTATTATAGGGCGTAATGAGGGTAGAGAGTATTGGGGTGTTGTCAGGGTGATGTAGGGCATTATGGGCAATAGTGAGTTGATAGTATTGCATGAGATGTGGAAGTTCAAGCCATCCTAGCTTCTTGAGATTTAAACAATGATGAGTTCTATATGGAGAGGCAGTTGCAAATCTGGCAATATTGTTATATGATGTAGTAAGTTTTTTAAGATTATGTTTAGACTTGCAGTGCATGGCAGGAAATGTAGTCCATTTCACTAACAGGATTCATAGCTACTACAAGAAGCAAGACAACTGGGGGAGAGGGAGAGAATGCCTTGCACTTAGCAGACGTCATCTCATAGAAAAGTCTTGTGGGTCACATAAGGCATAATGATAATACTGCAGCACAGTGTAGGGCCCTCTGTGGGAGCATGGCTCTGTTTGGCCAAACTGGTCCAGTTGGCCTAAGTCTGGCTCCAGTCAGCCCAAAGGAGGGAAAATTAGCATTCAGAGTGGAAAATCTTCAGTACTTTCTTGTTGCCTGTTGAAGAAGCAGCTGTGAGGCACCACAAGAGCTGCAGATGGTACTTCAGCACCTTTCTGGCAGATTTGGGTTTTAGGGAACCCTTCTTCAAAGAAATTATTTATATATATATATATATATATATATATATATATATATATATATATATATATATATATATATCTATATATCTTTTTCTCAGTCTGCAAGGCTATGGAGCACATCATCATGGATCTCATTAACAGAGATACTGGGAACCTCCAAACACTGGACCCTACCCAGTTCGGCTTTGTTAAGGGCAGGTCATGCCTCGTAAACCTGGTGGACTTCTTTGAGACAATTACCAAGGCTATAGATGAGGGAAAGGTGGTCCACACAGCCTACCTAGACCTCACAAAGGCCTTTGACACCATTCCCCATTCTGGTATTATAGACAAGCTCACCAGCCTGAACATAAACTCCTACATCACGAGATGGGTTGCCAACTGGCTCACGGGCAGAACCCACATGGTAAGAGTTGCGGGAGCTAGGTCTGACTCTAACCCGGTTATAAGTGACATTCCCCAGGGCTCAGTCCTAGGAACCCTCCTGTTCGGCATATACGTCTCAGAGGTACAGGCAAGCACAAGAGGTCTATGGCTGATCAAGTTTGCAGACGACTGCAAATTAGAAGCTATAACGGACTCTCCAGCTGACACAGACATCCTCCAAAAGGGTCTCACTGAGACAGATACCTGGTGTCAAAACCATGGCCTCAAGCTAAATGCCAAAAAGTGCATAGTCATCCCCTTTGGAAAAAACTAAGTAACCACAAACTACCACATAGGTGGTAGCCCCCTAAATACAGAAGACGTAATAAGGGATCTGAGGACCCAAGTAGATAGTAATCTCTCCTTTGATAATCAAATTGCCAAAGTGGTTAGAAAATCCTTCTATGTGGCCCACCTAATCACAAAAGGGTTTGCATCCAGATCAAAAGAGGTAATTGTGCCCCTCTACGCATCACTCATCAGACCCACCATAGAGTACAACACCCCATTTGGGATGTACCTTACAAGACATCTGCAACAGCTGGAAAGACCACAGAAGTACCTCACCAAGAGGATCACTGGCCTCAAACAGATGCCATATGCAGCTCTACTAAAGAAACTCCAGCTGTACTTGGTTGCATACCGCCTACTCAGAGGTGATCTCTGCCTGACATACAAGGCCATGTCCAACCCAGAATTGATGAACATGCTCCACCTAAAGAAAACCATATCCCCTCGAGCCACACGCTCTAGGGATCTAAACCTCACCACAGCAATAAATAGGACATGCTGGAGGGATAGATTCCTGTCCCAGAGGCTTCCCATGCTCTGGAACAAGATTCCAATATGCATTAGGCAGAGCTCCTCACTAACACTCTTCAAGAGAAACCTTGACGAGTGAATGGGAAACAGAAAGTTTACCCCAGGGGATCACTACAGTGGTTCTGCTGGACAGAGGCATAGGGAACTAATGTAAGGTGGTGTCGAAAGCCAACACGTTCCGGCTAGGCTTATAAATGCCTTTGGGCAGATAGCCTAGTACACACCTATGAACCTATACATACAATACAGATATACACACAAATTTAAGTGTTTTTATTTTCTTTTTCATTTGAAAATAGTACATGGTCCCCTTAAGGAACCCAGTATTTCTTAAATACAATCCCTTTCCTGTCAATGAGATTATTTTTAGGTTTGGCTATTACTGGGGTTTATGTTGTGTAGCAATGTACTACTTATGCAAACTTTTAAATGTCTTTTATTAAACTTTATGTTTGTTTGCTGAGAGGGCATGTACTGCCTGTGTCCATTATGTGACAACTTGTCAGTTCTTTCTGTCAGACTAATTTTATTTCTAAGGGGTGACTGGCAGTATTTTAGTGTACTGTTTGTGCATTACTATGTTGTTGAGGATATGGTGTATATGTCTGCATGGTGTAAAACATACCTTCAGGCTGACGCATTCCAGTGATTTTAGCTGCTTTTATATTATCCTCCACATTCACAGCATGGGTATTTAAAATGCTGGTGCTGGTCCATTTTCCACAGCCCATAGGAAGAAAAAAATACATGTTATGTGATCCTATCTCGCCTACATTCAATACTGATGGTATGCTATAGAGCGAGGCCTCTTATTGGCTGAGCTATTTCTTATCCCAGGATGCACCACCACTAATCCCCAGATCACAAGCTAAGACGTGGTCTCAACTTGGCTGGGCTAAGTACTACTTTATTTAGGCTTTTCTGTCAGGAATTTGCTTGTTTTGAACCCAAAAGCTGTTTTAACAGCTATTGTTGTGATCTGACTGTGTATTAGACTTTTTGTTGAGAAATTTGTGTTTTAAGGTCTCCGTTTTAGTTAGAGGGGCCCTTCCCCTTTTGCTATTTGCTATTCTAGCTTGTTATTTGTGGATCAAGTACCCGTTTAAGTTAGAGGGTCTTGACCCTCCTTTTTCTGTGTTTCTGTGACGGTATTGTCGTTTAAAAAAACAAAAAAGAAAAAAAAAAAAGAAAAAAAAAAAAAAGAAAAAACCAAAACTTTACATTTTTTGTTAATCTTTAAACTGCTAGTTTTTGGTATTATCTATCTTTAGACATGTCCAAAGAGCATAGACCCTCCGGGTTTAAAAAGTGCACGAGGTGTGGTTATAAGATGTCCATAACGGACGACCACAAGCACCTACAAGAGTCATGTAGCATGTGTCACGCCTTCTCATCAAGGGTCCTCCAGGAGAGGAAAAATAAATTAATCCTTAAAGGGTTAATTAAGCCATCCTTCGAGGAGGCTTTATCTTCTTCTCCCTCTCCTTCAAAAAAGTGTCAGCTCCGACCAGTTTGTCGGAACTGACTGCCAAAAAACCTAGGCAGACTTCTCCATCGTCCAGTCACGACCCCTCTGGTTTACTGATATTGCTCAGACTCTTCAAGTCTTCATCGGAACCGATAATTATGGAATCCATCCCTAGTCTTATGGAGCAGATCCTCCAAGATGTCTGATTCCTAAGACTCTTCCAGTCTCCGGTGTTCCCAGCCCATTGCTACTATGGTTCCTCCTCGCACCATTGGAGCTGGTGCTGGTGGACCAACTCCGGCTCTTGAGTCGGAGTCCAGTCCCAAGTCTTCAGGTGGGACCCTTCCAGGATTCTGGTGGTCTCTCCCCAGCTCCTTCCGTCCCCTGTCTTTAGACAGCGGAGCCCTGGGGCCTGAGGTTACCCTCCTGGAGGTCCTTCTGAAGCTTCTTGGAAGAACCCCCAGGAAAAGATTGATGAGTCTCTTACATCAGACACTGATCTCAGATGATGTCTCCTTTGCAGACATCCTCGAAGCTGGCAATTCAAACCCCCTTCTGCTGATGAAGCTCTTGGACTTGATCTTGCCTGCTCATCCTAATAAATTCGGAAAAAGAGTTCCTGACTAAAGGTGTGGCTGTAGATGCTTTGGTGGTGGCATCTGCTACCCAGGAAGATGTAGCAGAGGTTCGACGTCGAACTATCTACCAGATTTCAGAGGGATCTGATTAAAGAACTTTCGATACCCTCTTGGTAACCCCCCCTGAGGAGCTGGCCCCAGACGTTGGCTCTCAGCTGGCTACTACTGTCGTCCATTTCAAACATCCCCTTCAGAGGCAGGGGGGGAAAGAGTCCTTTCATGGCTCTTCAGCCTTTCACAGTCCCTGAGAGCAGCAAGCACCTAAAAGCCTGGAAGGTATCACTCAGGACCGATGGGTGCTTCTAATTATCGCCGGAGGTTACACCATCCCTTTCTCACCTCGATCCAAAAAATCCGGACCCACCACCCAGTCAATGGGAAACTGCAGCCACAGAAGTTTCAAAGCTGCTGCAAAAGACCAGATCGGATTAGGGACTTACTCAAGATTCTTTACTTGAGACCCATTTTGGATCTCAGTATTCTAAACCGTTCAGTCAAAAGTCCAAGTTCGAATGGTCACCCTACAAACCATTCTCCCATTGCTGGAGAAAGGTGTTTGGATGTGCTCATAGATCTCAAGGACGCTTATTACCATATCATGGTACATCAAGCCCCAGGAGACATCTGCGCTTCAGCCTAGGAGGCAGTCATTTTCAGTCAGCAGCGCTGCCCTTTGGTCTCACCACAGCCCCCAGGGTGTTCACCAAATGTTTGGCGGTCGTGACTGCTCACCTGAGAAGTCTAGGATTCCAGGTGTTTCCGTATCTGGACGATTGGCTCCTAACTGCCACCTCCAAGCATCTACTATGGCGGAGCCTATAAGCCAGTATATCACTGGGCAATTCCCTTGGAATCACCTTCAATTGGCCAAAGTCTGTGTTGCTGCCATCTCAACGCATAAGATTCATAGGGGTAGAGATAGACTCAAACCGAATGCGGGTCTATCTACCTACAGACAGAATACAAACCATTCAAGCTCAAGTTCGGGCTTTACTTCCCAGATCCAAAGCCCCAGCCAGAATGGTCCTGCAGCTATTGGGATCCATGTGTTCTTCTAGTTCCCCTAGCAAGGTTGCACATGAGAATTCTCCAGTGGCTTCTTTCAGCTCAATGGTCCTTTCAGGAACTCCCTCTCAGTCACCTCATATGGATCACGGAAACCTGCAAACGGGACCTTCGCTGGTGGCTGGTGCCCTCCAATCTGGATATTTGTTCCACCTCCTCCTGTGCCACTTTGACCACGGGCGCCTCCCAGATGGGGTGGGGTGGGCAGGTCAGTCCAAGGCAAATGGCATCCGGAAGAGACCCTACTTCATATCAACATCCTAGAAATGAGGTCCGACAACATGTTTGTGGTATGGTACCTGAACAAACAGGGAGGGACCAAATCCTATCCTTTGCAGAGAGGCCATGAGAGTTTGGGAATGGGCAAGTCCAATGTGATAGCCGACAGACTGAGCAGAACTATTCTCTCTCCACACAAATGGTCTCTGAACATTACAGTTGCAAATCTGATCTTCAGCAAATGGGGAGTTCGTTTTCTCCTCACCCGGCTCGGGGAAGAGCCCTATGTTGCTTTATGCTTTCCTCCAGTTCCTCTCCTTCCCAGGGTGATTCAAAGGCATCTCTCTTGGGGAGCAAGATAATCTTAGTTGCTCCTTACTGGCCTCATCAAGTATGGTTCCCCTATCTTCAGAAATATGCTCTGGAAGGTCCATGGTTCCTGGTTCAGATCCCAGACCTATTGGTGCATCAGTCGGGACTATTCTCTTCCAACTATAGTCAGGAGTCTTACATTGGATCCAGAAGTTGTACACATTTTATCTTCAGCCCACAAGTCTGCTACAAAGAAATTGTATTCTAGCAAATGGAAAAGATTTGCTATTCCTGGACCCCATCACTATTCCTGTTTCAGAGTACTGAAATTTCTAACTTCTCTGTTCAATCAAGGCTCTTCAGTCTCTACCATCAAGGTTCAATTGGCAGCTATTTCCAATTTTCACGAATCTATAAACCCACCTTTAATGAGTAACAGATTGTGTAAGACCTTCTTGAAAGGTGCATTTCTCATCCTGCTCCTCCATGAGATCTCATGTGATTTAAAATTTCTATCGTGGAAGACTGCCTTTCTGGTGGCAATTACTTCTGCCAGAAGGGTTTAAATCCATCCTTTGTCCCTAAAGTTTTTTCCAGTTTCTGTCTACAACAATCATTAGAACTTCCAGTCTTCTTTCCAAAATATTCTAACAAAGCAGAATTCATATTCCACACATTAGATGTCCACAGGCAGATTTAGATAGGACCAAACAAACAAGGAAAACAGATCAGATGTTTGTATCTCACTATTGCTAAATGGATCAGGGACTGTATTACTCAAGCTTATTCTTATTCTAATAAAGAGCTTACCACCTCTGTCAAAGCTCATTCCATTTCATTCTAAGCTTGCCATTAGTGACATTTTTTCATTTCCTACAAATTGGATGTGAGTGAGCCACCCAGGAATTAGGTGCTAGGGATGCTGTCCCATCAGTACTGAATGTCCCTCCTTCCCCTTCCTTGGAGATCAGAGGATATCAGAAGGTCCGAATCCTGTTGTTTCATCTTGAAACATCTAACAATGTTATATAAACAAGTTGTGCATGTGTGCATGAATGCGGACAAACAAGATCTGGGGGATTAGTGGTGGTGCATCCTGGGATAGAAATAGCTCAGCCAATAAGAGGCCTCGCTCTATAGCATAAGCCCATCAGTATTGAATGTAGGCGAGATGGATCCCAAACATCTAAAGTTATGGTAAGTACATAACTAAAAGTTAACAGAGAGCCCTTCCTGAATCCATGACTTCAGTCTTCACCTCAGCTGACAGTAGGTGACACTTTAGTGGCCAGCAGTTACCTCACCATCTTTCTCTGGTGTAGTTCTTTTAGCCACCATGAACCAGGGGTCAGTCATGTCCTATTCAGCTCTTCCAATGTCTGACACAGGCTTGGAAGAGCCGTCCTTTCTGGGATATGGAGTTTTTCCAGGAGATGCTGATGGATATGTCTCCAAGGGAAGAGCATCTCTGGGGGGGGGGGTACATTTTTTTTTATTTCATGAGTCTTTTTCCAGATGCCTGTAAAATAAACAGTTAATCATTGCTTTTCCAGCACTTGGGTATCGAATATCAAAGAAGATTTTCTTACCTCAACCAAGAAATTGTTACAGACAGTTAATCCTGGTACACTGTATTCCACATCTGTTTATTAAGTCAGAATATTCCTGAGAAAGACATGTAAGATGATTCTGACATACAGAGAGACGGGGCGTCATCTCCTGTGGATTATTTAACAGAAATGTTTGTTCACCATGTTTTGAGGAGGTATCATGATATGTTGTCTCATTCTATGTTTATTCATCCTCATAAGGTTGCCTGTAACAACCCTTATTCACGCACTTCAGTTTCTAATAAAGCAGGTAGGTGTTTTAAAGTTTATCAAACTAATCAGAACTTCTTTTTAACCCCTGGTCTAACTATACAGTTATTGTGACTTCTGCACTAGCAGGTAATAGCCCTCAGGATCATCCAGTCCTCCAGCAGCAGACATAGTGTGGGATTTTGCGGATTGTTTTAGTAAGAGAATTTTCTTTCTTCTGCTTTGGTGTGTATAATTCTTCATTATCTGAGCCATAAGTGGAACTTTGTGCTTTTTACTATAGAAAGTTTTAGAAACCTACCTACTACTCTTCTCCCCTGAAAGGTAGGGTCTGTCTGTATTTCATTATTTTCTTCAGGTCTCAAGAAGCTAAACATGTTTTAAGAAATGTGTATGATTGCGCGGATCTAATTTGAAATCCCGACACCCATATAATCGACAGTCATATACCAAGACAAAAATAGCAAAATATGAAAAACCTGAATGTCAGCTTTTCCCAGGGTAAGTAAACACTTGCCCAAACGTAAACAAAACTCACGCCAAAGTAAGTAAAACCCACCCAGGTGGAGGGTTACACCCCCCACACCGCCCTAACTATATATACCAACTCCGTGATCGCACTAGAGTGGAGAAAAGGGCATATGGGGCAAACGTTTACTTACCCTGGGAAAAAGTCGACATTCGGGTTTTTCATGTTTTGCTATTTTCTTCTCGAGTATATGACTGTACATCATATGGGTGTTGGGATTTCAAAGTAGATCTGATTGTGTAGATACTGTGTCTTGGGCCTCTGCTTCTGATACTGTTTTAATGAGCTATACTTTGGTACTTAACCAAATGTTTTTTTGATGTGCTAAATTCTGCAATTTTGAATTCAGCTCTTGATAAGGAGGTTGTATTGGACCCATCTGCTACTTTGATTCTCTAATAATTAAGAAGAAGATCATTTGGGGAATTTCTTATTTTTGGCAAAGCCTCCCTAACAAATCCCAGAGATTAGAAACTGATTATGCACTCCCTGCCTTCTCAAGCCTAACAGGGAAACAATAAGAAATTGCTGGAGGGAATCATTTAGAAACAAACATCATATCATAATTAGGAACAGTCTACCATTCCAGAATGACTATACCATCATTTACCCCTATTCCTTTTGCTCTAATCTCTTAAAATCTGTCCCGTCACCTGGCTCTCTACATCCCCTTTGGCTATTGATTTTATCAAACACATGGGGTGTTAAAGGTTCAGGAGGGATACATTTAGCACTGTATACAAAAACCTCATATCAGGAGATCTCCTCTCCACCCTTTGAACCAAACAATATTTTTCCTCAGGTTCTTCTGCACTTGCTCACAGTAGGAGTAATAGAACCAGTGCATTTAAACCAAAGGGGTAAAGACTTCTATTCCAGAGTGTTTATTTTTCCTGTGAGGTAGTCTTTTTTTCTGCACACCATTAAATTTGGGTCTATATTATATAGTCGAAGTTTCAAAACTTCGAACCTCACATGAGTGAACTCATATGAGCGAAGTTTGAAACATCAACTATATAATAAAATTAAAAAAAAAAAAAAACTTACTGCTCTGAGCAAGGGGGGGGGGGTGGCAAGCCTCCCTGCGCCCCACACCCCCCTACTTAAATATACCAACTTCGAGAACGCACTTCAGTGCAGAAAGGGAAAGTTTCCCATTCTGCACATGAAAAGCCATTGACTTTCACCTTCGACCTTTCCGATGTTCGATCATATGATGTCGACCATCTATGATTCGAACATTGAAACGGTCTTTCATCTAATATAGATCCATTAAATTTCTGCACATTCACCTTTCAGACAGTGATACTCCTCATTTCCCTGCAAAACCTTACAGTAACTTTGGATCTAAAAGATGCTTTCTATCACATTCCATAGCCAAAGGCTTTGGAAAAAGTTCACATTTTCTATCTTTGGGCCACATAATCATTTCTCTGCATTACACTTTAGGCTATATTTTGCTCCAAATATATTTACAGAGTGCCTAACTCCAGTCATATCTCTTTGAAGATTAAAAGGCATTCATTTGTCACCTTACTTATCTTTGCAAAATTATCTTGTAGATGTCAAAAGTCCTTTACATGGGTTTAATCTCTTCTGACCAAACTAAGATTCCAGATGAACTCAAAGAAATCATCTTTAGCCTTGTCATAGAGGAATGTCTTTATAGGAAGCCTCTGCTGCAAAAGGTGTTTTTTGATTCAGTTGAGGGGATATTTGTATCTCTAAACCTTTTGAGCTCAATCTCTGATTTCAGCTGGAGAGTTCCTCAGGATTCTGTGATTCATGGTTTCTTTGATTCTCATGAACCCTCTCACCAGTGGTATCAAAAAAAAAATCACATGAATAAAGGAGCTGCATTGGTGAAGACTACAGGTGGTTCTTCATTCTCTTACATGGGAATATTATTTTATGCATTCACCCTTTTTACTGATATCCATGGTAAATCTGAAGATTCAGAAGGGCTTTCCAAATATTTGTGGTGATCCCATTTTGGCCTAGGCAACATTGGTTCTCCTTTTTTATTTAATTGGCAAAGGGAAATACTGCAAGCTTTCTTACAATCTATAACTACTCACACAAGACAGGGAGAGTCTGATACACCCAAATCTAACACATCTTAATCTATAACAAATACCAGGTCCAATAAATGAAAACAACTTTCAATCATACAGTAATAAATGTTAATGGTTAAGTGCTTTCGTCAAGCATGTAACACAGACTTCTTCAGAACAAGTAAATCACTGTACAACACTCATTTAAAAACCTTCCCAAATAAGTCAAATGTTATACAACCATCAATCAAATTGAGTGCTCATTAACATGCTGAATGTACACACCTTCAAAGCTAAATTAAATGAAACTGAGTAAAAAGGAATCCCTGCAACTGGTCAGTAGAAACCTAAAAACATGTTTTGAGCTGTAAAACATACTTGTAAAACATTTTTCTACATAGTAAAATAAATAAACATTAATAATGCACTTTATAAACATGTTGAAAGAAATCCAGGGCACAAATTTGAAATCATGGGGATTGATCAGGTTATTAAGAACCCTAGGAGGGGTCCTTGGGTTGACTGGATTGAGGCTGTGTAGTTGAAATGGCAGATCTGGCTAAATGCATGTGTTTGCCCAGGCTTGAATGGCAAGATTTCTTTACATAGTATTTTGAAGTTACGCTCATACACTGTTTAAAATTTTTGGTTATTAGGTATTTTTAAGTTCACGCGTTTCATTGTTAAGAATGACTTTGTTTGTTTATTTATTTTATTGTATAGAAAATTGTTTCACAAGTGAGTATGTGAACCTGGTATTTGTTATTTTCATTATGGTGTTTAATGCGGTTCTGGGTTTACATCTTAGTCTATCTGCCTGGATGATTCAATTCCGATATCTTTTAGGCACCTCTTTTCAGAGGATGTACAGCAGGTACTATTTATTAATTTATTTTACATTTGTTTACCAGAAAAGTCTGACTGGGCATGGATCAGTGGAGGCCCAGGGAGAAAAGGAAATGCTCCACAAAGATTAGTTACAGCAAATATAATAAATACAATACACATGCTAATAAAGTATAGTATAGAGTCAAAAGTTAATAAAGTGCAGATTCAAGACCAAGAAAGGAGCAAAAAGTAAATATACTATAAGGAGCCCAGTGTGTTACAATAAATAATACAGTTGCAAGGACTAAAGGAAGCAACACATCCTGCTACTAAAAAAAAAATAATCTTAGATTGGCATATGGAAGAGTTTTTCCTAGTCAGTGTCCAGCCATAAACAATGGCCCTCTCAGGGAATGTTCAACAAACACAATACCTTATTGGCATATGGGTAGTAGTCCTCCGGTAACCTCCATCTGGCAGTCTGTCAAAGTTCAGATTTCTTGGGATATTGCATTTTTTTCAAACTTGGTGATGATAGCTGCTGAGCTCATGTATGAAAATTCTTTTGGATTTTGTTTCCTTCCTCTTCCTTTTCTATCAGTGCTTGAATAGTGTATTCTGCTGATTTGACTTTTTTTTTCTTATTAGAAATGTTGGATATGCTTCTGTTTTTGCTTTGACTTGCACAGTAAGGCCTGTTGATTAAAAGCTTCATTTGAATAGGATTACAGCTTTTTAAATGATTTATTCATTTAAATTGTGATTTTGACACTATTTTGTATGTTAAACATTTCTGACAGGAATATTTCATCAGTTTATGATTAATTTCTTGTCTAATAGGTTGTACCCATTCATTTTGAGTGAGACTACCCTTTTATTTTGTGCTTGGAAATGGAATACTGAAACTGTCATTTTATTTAGTGTAGTCTGCAGACAGACTTCAGATTAGTTTCGTCACCAGTTTGTATGTTAAATATGACTGACAGGAGCTTTTCATCAGTTTATGTTTCTTTGTCTAATACTGTTTTAGGCTGTATCCATTCATTTGGACTGAAACAAGCCCTTTTTACCAAATCGGGACTTTTGTGCATGTATTTTGTGCTTTGAAATGTGTTACTGAAAATACTATAATTTTCTCAGTGCAGTGATCAGAATAGTATCCCTACATAAAATGTCTTTAGATTGATATTTAGAGGGAGAATAGTGGAATTTGTCCATCTTCTTACTGGGCTGACAGTGCAACCAGTATTTTGCATTGGGCTGGCTAGTTTCTTGTCCCCTGACTTCATGAACTGAGAACCCCCCCACAGTCTTCCCCATCTGTACCTAAAAAATGAAAGAATAAATAAAAAAAATATGCCTCAGCCTGCAACTTGTGACTCTGCAGTAGCCTTAGTTTCAGGCAGACTATTGGACCACTCACCTTCTGCTGCCTCCATGATTCCTGGGGTGGTCATAGTATCACCACTGTGCATGACACGAGGGCGAGATGTTTCCTCCAGGGCTGTACCATTGTCTGTTTCAGGTGTGGAAGAAAATAACCAAACCCTTTAGATGGTGGGTTAGTCAAGGGTGCAGGATCTGTTGCCAGTATTGATTCTTTTCCTCTGGGGATTCTTCCAGTAGAGTAATATATGCTAAAAAGAGGCAGAGGACCCTTCACATGCTGGAGCAACAGTCTCTGACTAGTTTACCACCTGAGATAGTAGCTACAAATAGATTGATAGCTCAGGCAGTTGCCCACAGGATGAAAACCCACAATCTGATATTGTTAATCCTCGTTCATTCTTTACGTATGGGTATTGGTTCCAACCTCGGAACCGAGTCGGCTATCTTCCAAGCTCACGTCAGCTACAAGCTCCTGAGCTAAAACTCTTACCCAAAATTCCCCTCTCCCTTTTACCTCAGATTTTGTTTTCCACGTTGCCATTCAGTCGTGTGAAGCTACTTCTCTTGAGCTAAGTAGAACTTTTTCTCTCAGAAAAGTTACTAAATTGTTTTCTCTTACCTTGTCGCATTTAGCGACTATCTCTTGAATTTTTTCAGTCCCCTTCATCCTTTTTGCTGCAAGGTATTTTCTTCTATACCATCGTTGGTAGACCCCTTTTCTTCATTACCTTTGGGTATTTCTTGTACCATTGCTGGTATTCTTTCTGATTTCCTTCTTTCCTATCATGGCAGATAAAAAAGGTAGTCCAGGATTTAAGAGATGTTCAGATTGTGGCCATAAATTACCTACTTCAGATGCACATTCTCTGTGTGTCTATTGCTTGGGTGTGTCTCATTTATCAGTTGATCTGCCCTGTGGAATTTGTAAGAACTTCTCTAACAGGACGTTGATTGAGAGGAAAAATAAATTGTTTTTGAAGGGGCTACTCAAATCTCCTTTTTCAGAGGCTATTTCTGGGTCGGAGGCTTCAACCCCTCCTAGATCCCATAAGAAAAAGACTGATGATCATACAAAGGCCAAGTCTCTTCCTTCGTCCCTGGCTGGGGACTCCCACCAACCGAGACACAAGAAGGCTAAGCTTTCTACTTCAGATCTGACATTTTTGGCTCCAGCACTTTCAGTGCCTAGACCTTCGGCACTGAGGCCATCGGCACCATCTGTGATTTTGGCACTGACTAGTGTGCCCTCTACCATATCGGTATCGGTTCAGATCTCTCTACTATCCAGTCGGTGCAGACTGTAACCACTTCGGCTCTGAAACCTTATCCAAAACAAACAACTCAGTTATTGACACCGATTTTTTCGGTCCCAGCCTTGGTGGCAACAACCACTTCAGCACTGACCTTATTGTCGGTGCAGACCTAGACTTCGGCACCGATGAGTTCCTCGGTGCAGACACCTGTAGTCCAGTCCCTTATGGCCCCGTTGTTTTCAGTGCAGACTGGTGAGGTGGGCACCGAGCTCGTCCCATCTTTGGATAGACCTGACTCTCCTTCAGCCATGTCCGTGAAATCCACTAGAAGCTTCTCTGAACACGACATGTTGCATCTTGTGGATCAAATGCTTTTGGCCAGAGGTATCCTGCCCCCCAGGACCTATCCTTCCTTAGGAGGTGATCACCCTTTGCGAAAGACCCCTACTTATTCTCCTTCTTCATTGTCTTTGAAGCCCCTTGATGTAGCACAGTCTTCCCCCTCTACAGTTCCCTTTATGGACCTCACTAAGGAACTGCAGTTGCCTTTGTGGCAGGATAGTTTTGCTATGACCCAGGATGTCAGCTGTGGCTTACGAAATTTGATGTTTCACAGCCATCCAGGGACTCCGAATTGGCAGGCTGAGCCACCTAGGGGAGAGGTGACCCCTGTCCTGGACACTCACCCCTCTTCAGGTGGACCGGCCTTCCAACTAATGGAGAAGGCTTTGGCATCTGCTGGCGATACTGTGCTGTCAACCTCCCCGCCCTCCTCTGGACCGCAATGTACACAAGTTGCTCCTAGCGGACACCGGGCACAAGGGCCTCTGGATGTACTCCCACAGGAAACTCCTTTTGCGTTGACTTCCCCAGCTTCTCCCTTTGAGGAAGTTCATCAAAAAAGCTCATACAAGAGGAAGCACATAGACTCCACAGAGGAGTCCCTTACTGAAGACACAGACTTTCATGATGGGGAAGGGTCCCCTCGGTCACCCTCTGAGGTATCCTTTGGTGATATCCTCGAAATCCTTAAACAGAGAGGTGACTGGCAGTCCTCTAACCCAACCTCTGAAGAGTCTATGTTCCCGCAGGCCTTTCACGCCAGGCTCCCTACCACCTGGGTAACTCCACCTGCCAACGAACTGATCCGGCTCATCGTGCAGCATGAGTGGAAGGCTTCTGATACCGTTGAGGCCATTCCCCGGAGGCCAGATAAAATTTTGTCCCCTCCTGCTACTGACTCACATTGGTCCAAAGGTATTCCTGTAGATGCACTGGTGGTGGCCAGAAGGACCTAGCGGAAGAAGAAAGCCAGACTGTCCATCCACTCAACGAAGAGTCATGGGCTCTGGACAGAATAGGGAAGCATACTTTTGCATCAGTGACTTTTGCAATCAGGTCCCTGAATTATATGGCACACTTTACTAGGCCTCAAAGGGATTTAATTTCTGAGCTCTCTGAAACTTTGGCTGGTGCCGTGTCTGATGAGGTCTGTGACAAAGTAGCCTCTCAGCTGGCTACCATTGAATCGATATCAAACTCCTCCATGCACCTGATATCTCACGCATCAGAAAGAGCAGCTAGAGCGGCGAGTTCAGGCATAGTTTTGAGACGACACGCCTGGATGTGCTTATGTAATTTCGCGGAACCCTTCAAGGCTTCCTTTCTCAACGCTCCCATTAAAGCCTCTTCATTGTTTGGACCCAAAGTTAAAAGCACACTGGCCAGATGTGAACAGGATGGTAAGACCGTTTCTGACGTGGATGTCCATTATTCTTCCCCTCAACGTTCTTTCTCCAGGAACCAGAAGAGTGGGAAGATATGGTACAAAAAGTCTCAGGGTCCTTTCCATGACACACAGGCCGAGTTCTCCCCTAGAGGCAGAGGGGGAAACTCACAGGGAAGACACCCTTTTCGGGGCAGAGGGGGTCCATGTAACCAGGGTTCCAGGGACTCTTTCCCTGGTCAATCCTACCAGCGTTCCTGAAGAGCGGCCCAACTCCTTTCCTCTGGAGGTGGTTGGGGGTCGTTTCTCCTTGTACCCTTCTGCCTGGCTAACCATCACCACCGATTCTTGGGTACAAAGGATAATAACCAGAGGCTACCATATTCCCTTCAATCTTTGTCCTGTTCCCCCAACAACTTACCCGGCGTTCCACCCAGTCAAAGGGAAGAAGCAGCATTAGACATAGCAAAGCTGCTAAGAAAAAGTCATCTAAATAGTCCCTCCAGACCAGATAGGATCCGGATTCTACTCAAGACTATTTTTGGTGCCAAAGAAAACTGGGGACTGGAGACCAATTTTGGATCTCAGTGTAGTGAACAAGTTTGTAAGAGTGCAAAAATTCCAAATGGTCACTATACAGTCTATCCTCCCACTTTTGGAAAAAGACGATTGGATGTGCTCGATAGATCTTCAAGATGAGTACTACCACATAAAAGTGGACAGGCCATCAAGACGATTTCTGCACTTCCATGCGGGAGCCAGTCACTACCAGTTCAGAGTACTGCCCTTTGGACTCTCTACAGCCCCCAGAGTGTTCACAAAGTGCATGGCAGTCATCACAGCTCACTTGCGACTACAAGGATTCCAGGTGTTTCCATACCTAGATGACTGGCTCATCTCCGCCCCCACCAGACATCTATTGGAAGAATCCCTGGCATACTCTCTCATCATTGCAGAAAAGCCAGGCATAACCATAAACTGGCAAAAATCCAATCTCACCCCATCTCAGTCCACAGAATTCATAGGGGTCATCTTGGATACAAAGAATTGCAGAGCATTCATTCCAGACCACAGAATTCAAGGATAAAGCAACAACTGATCCCAATCCTTTCAAGGGAGAAATCCGCAGCTCACTCTGTCCTACAGCTGTTGGGTTCCATGGCAGCCTCCATCACCATTGTCCCCCCTTGCCAGGTTTCACATGAGGCTTCTACAATGGCTACTGCTCACTCAATGGTATCCTTTTCAGTATCCTATTTCAGCCAAGATTCGAGTAACTCACAGGTGCAAACAGGATTTAACTTGGTGGATGACCCACAACCCGTCACAATGGTCTCGCCCCTTCTCCTCCCAGCAGCCCAAGGCTACAGTGACCACGGATGCCTCCCTGATGGGGTGGGGGGGCTATGTCAGGGACAGACAGTCCAAGACACTTGGTCTGAACTGGAGGCCCATCTGCATATAAATGTTCTAGAGCTGAGAGCGGTGCTTCTGGCATTGCAAGCATTCCATCCTCTGCTGCCGTCTGGGACTATTGCGATACAATCAGACAACATGGCGGTGGTCTGGTACATCAACAAACAGGGTGGAACCAATTCTTACCCCCTTTGTCAAGAGGACATGAGGATATGACAATGGGCGATGACTACCAACTGTTTTCTTCTAGCAATGCACATTCCTGGGAGTTCCAACGTGATAGCAGACAGACTCAGCAGGTGCATTCTACAACCTCACGAGTGGTCCCTGAATCCCTTGATAGTGGTGGAGAACTTCCACCGTTGGGGCCGTCCTGCTGCGACCTCTTTGCATCCCCGACCAACTACAAATGCAGATTCCCCCTCTGGGACAGTCACCCAGAGATGCTCTAGTCCACGATTAGCCCTTGGGTCTTTTTTATGCATTTCCACCTCTCCCCCTCATTCCCCACTTTCTGAAGAAAGCCCATCAGTTGAAGAGCAAGGTGATCCTCATTGCACCAAATTGGCCTCATCAGATTTGGTTCACCTTCCTTTGGCCTCACCTGTTAGATCAACCATGGATTCTCCATTCAAGCCCGGGGTTGATCCCCCATCCACAGAATCTGATTCATCCCAACTTGGACAGCCTAAAGCTCACAGCTTGGCTCCTCCAATTCCCTTGATTGCTAGGCAGAATGATCTTTCTTTGCCAGTACTGGACATTCTTATTGCATCTCATAAGTCTTCCACTAGAATTACTTATCTAAGCAAGTCGAAAAGATTTACCTGTGGGCTGAAAGAAAAGCAAGCAGATCCCTTTTCAGCACCAGTGTCGATAGTACTAGAGTATCTAGCTGACCTTTTTCAATCGGGTCTATCGGCCTCTACCATTAGAGTTCATTTGGCTGCAATATCTAATTTCCATGAGGGTGTCCAAGACTCCTCTCATGTCACACAAATTATGCAAGACGTTCATAAAAGGTGTGAATCATCTGTAGCCCCCTTTTAGAGAACCTATTCAACCATGGGACCTGCCATTAGTTCTGCAAGCTCTGACAATGCCACCTTTCGAACCAGCTTCTTCTTGCGACTTCAAATATTTGTCATGGAAAACCATGTTTTTGGTTGCCATTACTTCTGCCAGATGTATCTCTGAGCATCAAGTCTTATGCATCAAGAGTCCATACTTGATTTTTCATAGAGATAGAGTGTCTTTGAGAACTAATCCTTCCTTTCTGCCAAAAGTGATCTCTGAAATGTCCATTAATCAAACCATTGAATTGCCAGTTTTCTTCCCCAATCATTCAAACAAAGGAGAGTATTGCCTACATACCCTAGATATTCACAGGCAAATTCACTTCTACTTGAAAAGGACTAAGGCCTCTCGTAAATCAGACCAGTTATTTTTGGCCTATTCTGATCCTAGATTAGGATGTGCTGTTGCTAAGATCACATTGGCTAGATGGTTGAAAGACTGTGTGACCTTCATTTATAGACAACGTAATATTCCATTGCTGACTACCATAAAGGCTCATTCGACAAGGTCGTTGGCAACTTCTGCTGCTTTCCATGCCAGAGCTTCTTTACATGACATCTGTGCAGCTGCAACTTGGGCTACGCCTCATACCTTCATCAATCATTACAAATTGGATTTGGCTGCCAGGGGAAGAGCATCTTTTAGTTCTATGGTGATCAGGAATGTCCTTCCATGAGAGCCTCCCAGGAATAGAGGTCGCTGGGGACTCTGTCCCATACGTAAGGAATGAACGAGGATTAACAATATCAGATAAAGAAGTTATGTCTTACCATAATGTTTCATCTGTATTGTTTATCCTCATTCAGTCATTACGACCCTCCCTCTTTCCCCCTCCTGTGGCTTCTAGTGGATCTCACCATCTGGTTCTTTTAGGTCATTTGATCAGAGGTAGCCTGTACCTTCTTTTGACTTGCAAACTCAATCTGAGGTAACAGGGAGAGGAGAATTCTGGGTAAGAGTTTTAGCTCAAGAGTTTGTAGCTGACGTGAGCTTGGAAGATGGCTGGCTCAGTTCCGAGGTCGGAACCAATACCCATACGTAATGACTGAATGAGGATCAACAATACAGATGGAACGTTATGGTAAGGCATAACTTCTTTTTATGAATAAAGCCAGTGCTTTCACTTCCAATCATTCTGCTAAGGATTATCTTTTTGAAGGGGATCCTTTGTCTGAGGTCTTTGACCTGTCTTTGTCAGATCATTTGGTTTCTTCTGATGATGAACAGATACAGGGACCCAAACAGATGCATTATTTTCCCTCCTTTGCTCCCAGCATTGGAGTATGTCTTCCAGAAAGCTTGCAGTTCTCCTCTGTTCTGCGAGACTTTACCTAAGAAAGAGTTTAAGACTTTTAGGGCATTCTCGGCCTCAGTGTCCCCAGTAGTGTTTTCTAATAAGAAGACCATGTCTTCTTTTTACCCAGTCCCTCAAGATTAACTATCCAATTGCCTAGAATCTCAGGGAAGAAAGATAGTGCAGTATAGCATGGGTAGCTTTTAAAGTATTTAACTACCAGTGTTTTCTGTGGAAGTTTGTATTGACTTGCATGTACAGTTTAGATGAGTTTGTCATGTCATTGCCTGCATAGTAAAACGTCTGTCGTAAAGATATTGCTTCCAATGTTTCTCAGGTGTCAAAACATGTGCTAAAGAGTGCCTTGGAGGGGATTGATACTGTTTCTAGAAATGCAGCATTGTCAGTGGTGATTAGGAGGTATGTTGATTTGCATTACCAAAATTTTTAAGAGTTAAAAAATGAGATTATGAATGTCCGTCTTGAATAAGTTTGTGTTTGGTACAACAGCTAATCAGATCATTAAATGCTGGGATGACAGAGGTAAATAGATTCAAGTAGTATCGCAAATGCTTCATATTCCCCAGTTTTCCTCCTTTAAGCAATATAATTTCCAACAGCCTAATAAATAGAAGTACCAGATGAACAAAAACTGAGCCAATAAAAGACAACTCCACCAAATCTAACAAGGAGTTCCTTTCCTAGAAAGGATAACCCCACCCTTCCAACTTATAATTACAGTGAGGTGCAACACTTATCTTTATCAAGTGTCCAGCTGGATGCCTTATCTCTAAAGTTTACTCTCAACAAGATGGCCCAGCCATCAGTGGTTTCTGACAAATGGGTGCGAGCATTGTTGGCGAGGGTTTCAAAAGGGAGTGAAAAGCTCTTCTGCCTCCATTTAGGGGGATCCCCTCATCTACCAGATCAAACTTTATTTCCTCCTATATTACTGCAAATGCTGGACTCAGGGGTCATAGAACTAGTCCCTTCTTTGGAAAGAATGAGCAATTTCTTCTCTAGTATTTTATTGGTTTCCCAGTAAGAGCAGTCATAATGACTGGTGTGGGACCTTTCTGTTTTGAATAATTCGCCATGTACAAGATGATCATCCTTCAGTCAGTGCTTCATCTGTTTCTGCACTGCTGTTTTATGGTGACCTTGGTCTTGACTGATACCTTTCTTCTTATCCCCATTGCTCTTCACTTCAGGGGATATCTGAGATTTGTTGTGTCTGGTTCACACCATCAGTTTTCTGGATTGCCATTTGGACTATGCACTGCAACAAAAGTGTTTACCAAATGCCTTACATCTGTAGTGGCCCATTAATGGACTCTGAGCATTCACCTTTTCCCATGCTTGTACAACTTGATCTGTCTCCTTCCAAGATTGTGGATTCACTAGAAAAAAATCTCATCCTGATTCTCCCACCTAGGATTCAAACTGAACCTCCTAAAGTCTTGTTTGACATTCTCACAAAGACTCATCTTTCTAGGTTTTCTTAATTGATTTCAACAAGAGTCTGGCTTTTCTGCCTGAAGGCAAGGTCCTTTCATACAGTACAATGCTTCTGGAATTCTCATAGAGAAATGTAACCATGGCTAGAGCATTGCTAGACATTTATGGACTGATGGCATCCTTCATTCTCATTTTACCCCTGGTGTGTATTCATATTAGAAAAAATTCAGTGGTATGTCTGAAATTGTTGGAAACAACACCTTCATTCCCTGGAATCACAGTTACTGGTGCTGCCCTTCATCAGATGAGAATTACAGTGGTATAGATATCAGCTGAGTATCAGTCCATGGTTTCTTTTTCTCCCCTCCAATGCAGGTACAATCTGTCCAGACAGATTCATGTGATTTTGCCTGGGGAACTGTGTCATTGGGGAGGCAAGTGCTATCCCCTCATGGGTCAAGGACACGCAGAACCTCATCTAGGTATCTAGGAGATGTTGACAATGTTTCATGCCTTGTAAGTCCTTCACTACCTTTGGACTTCAGGTCCTCTTCTGGTGGTCAAGGAGATGACTGCAGTGACGTACCTCAACAAACTAGGGCTTATGACGTCTTAACCCCTGTTCCACTTGGCAATAATAGCTTGGAAGTAGGCTTCTCAGTATTCTTTTTCTCTTCTGGCATCGTATATCCTTTCAGAGCAGAACACTGTGCAGACAGACTAAGCAGATCCAGGGTAAATTTGCATGAGTGGAATCTCAGGACAGTGGTATTCCAGATTCTAGACCAGATGTGGGTAACACCCCTTAATATATCTGTTCACCTCCTTTCAAAACAGACAGCTAGAGAAATTCTGTTGCAGACATCCTTGTAGCTATGCTTGGAGGACATAGGCATTCTCATTCCCTGGGTTTGCACCCCTTCCACTGATTCACAAGGTACTTATGAAAATTCAAAGAGGTATGCCAACGATCATTGTGGTGACCCCGTTTTGTTCAGGTCATCTTGGTTCTCCCTTTTTATGCTGCTGGCCAAGGGCAATTATCTCAGACTTCCTCATATTCTGGACCTACTCACACAGTTTCAGAGATGACTGGTGCACCCGATTTGGAGAAATGTCTGTTGACGGTATGGATGATTTTATCTTGACTCCATTTAGACACTTGTTTCTTGAGGATTAGCAGGTTTTGAAGGAGGCCAGAAAACATGCTATTAGAAAATCTTATGTTTATAAATGGATGAGGTTTTCCATGTGATGCCTAAATGGAAACAGAGGACCCATTGTGGTTTATATCCTTCTGGTCTTGAAATATTGGAATGGGCTACTTCAAAATGGCTTAACAAATGCATCCATTTACAGTAGATGCATTTAATAGCCATCGCAGGATAGCTTTCTCTGCTTGTCTGCCAAATACATACCTTCTTTCTTTCTTTCTTCTTTTTTGATGAAAGAGTTTATGAAAAGGGTATCACATTCATATATGAGATCCCCTCACAAGTCACATTCTTCCTTTGGGGGATTTCAGCTGTGTTCTTGGAAAATTGACCATACCACCTTTTGAAATAACATCTCACACTGATCTTAAGCTCTTAACATAGGAAACTGTTTTGCTTATTGCTATGACATATGCAAAATAAGTTGATGAGCAGCAAACTCTCATGGTGGGATAACCTTATTGATTTTCCACAGGAACAGGGCTGTGTTATGCAAGCGGAAAATGGTTTCAGTCTTCACTTTCTATCAGTCTTTTAATCTCCCTGTATTCTTTCTGGAACCTAAGAATAAGGGATAAATGCTACTTTATTCCTCATAGGTTCATGCCAAATCTCTGACAAGTGGGAGATGAAAGATTTCCAAACAGAGGCTTGAAAGATGAACCATTTACACACTGCCTGTGTCCATTAAAGACATAGGTGCCATGTGTGGAATGCACATTTTATATGCCAAACCTGGGAATAATTTTCTTTTCTCCTTCTAATTGCCCAAGTTACTGTTCAATTAGATTAGGGAGGAACTCTGCTTCATATGGATGGGGATCCTGTTCCAGAAAAGGGGTAGTCTCTGGAATGCATGCCTGTCTCTCCAGTAGGTCATATTTATATCATAGGCAAGGTTTAGGTCTTTGGAATGGGGTTAGATATGCATAGGCAGTGCAGGTATAACCTTGACAGAACAAAACCTTTTATGAAGGGTGAAAAAGATTTTTTGTTTCCTTTTCTGTGGCAAAGAAAGGTCAGCTGTCTTCCGGTAATGTTTTGTGTTACACCCACCATGGAAAAATGAATCCAGGTAAGGTAAAGGCACTTTTCACCAGGGACTTTTCCTCCTCTGTGACATTTTCAAATGAGAGGACATTAGAAGTATTTTAGAGACAACAACTTCATCCTTTATCCTTACCTTCATGAAGCACTACAAACTGGATGCTTTCTAGATCCAGTGCAGGCTTCGCAAGGAGCATTCTGCACTGGTTCCTAGACACTTATCCTTCTTCCTCCCAGACTGGGTAAGCTTTGGGAATTTAATTATTGCTGATAATGTTTGTTGAACATTTTCAAGTGGAGTAGGTTACACTTAACTGTAACAGTAGATTTTCGTAGAACACACTACCTTACTAGCAATACCTTTCTGCCATCTCCCTTTTGTTGGGTATATATAGTTGGTGGTTAAAGTTGCTGTTGTGTTTTTCTTCAGCAACCTCTTCTGATATGTATATATATATATATATATATATATATATATATATATATATATATATATATAGGATCAGTACTAAATCCCGAACACTTACAGTACTGAAGACCGGAATCCCAAGACCAGATACCCGAAAGACGATCCCGAACACTTACAGTACTGAAGACCGGAATCCCAAGGCCAGATACCCGAAAGACGAGAAGACCGGAAGACCAGAAGCGCAAAATTCAAAATCGCAAAGTACGGAGATGTCAGGAGGTTAGGTAAGTATCTATGTTTGGCTGTGTTGGTTAGGGGCTTTAGTGTGTGTGTTGTGACTGTGATGTATGTGTGTGTGGGGAATGTAGGTGTGTGGTGGTGTTTTCATGTGTTTGTCTGTATAGTGCGCCCTTGGCGTTAGAATATTTAACTAGGGGGTGTGAGGGGGCGCAGCCTGTCCACATGGGTGGTGCAAGGGGGGCTTGCCCACCCTTCTTTCATGTAGTGCAGATTTGCGTGTTTGTGTTTTGGGTGAAGGTGTGTTTGTGTATGTATGTGGTGTATGTTTAGTCTAGTGGTCGGTATTTTAAATTTCGTGCTTCTGGTCTTCCGGTCTTTTGTCTTTAGGGTATCTGGTCTCGGGATTCCGGTCTTCAGTATTGTAAGTATTTGGGATTTATTAGTAACGCCATATATATATATATATATATATATATATATATATATGTATATATATATGTGTGTGTGTGTGTGTGTGTGTGTATATGTATATATATATATATATATATATATATATATATATATATATATATATATATGGGTCTAGGACTATTCTCTCAAAGCGCATTTCACTGAAACACATTTGACTGTGCACAGTTCACTGAAAACACAATTCACTGAAACACATTTCACTGAAAGTTATATATGGCCTTTTCCCCACTGTTGTGCGATGCTGGAGTTAGTATATATAGTAAGGGGGGGTGTGGGGGGCATAGCCCCCTATCTATTTTAAATATTTTGAACTATATACATGGATACTTGCAATTCCAATAAATTACTCTTTTCTGAACTTAATATATATCCAAAATATGTGAGGGGCTATGCCCAGCACACCCCCTCCCGATGTGGGGGGTGGTGCCCCCCGCAACCCCACCTTACTAGAAATACTAACTCCAGGCTCGCACAACAGTGGGGAAAAGGCCATATATAACTTTCAGTGTGAAATGTGTTTCAGTGAATTGAGCTTTCAGTGATTTGTGCACAGTCATTTGACTTTCAGTGAAATGTGCTTTCAGTGAATAGTCCTAGACTCATATATATATATATATATATATATATATATATATATATATATATATATATGTAAACATCTGTGGAATCTGTGGAAGTTTATATGGATCAGTAGATGTTCACAAAACTTGTGTTCTCTTCTGGTTTTCCTGCTGGACCCTAGAAACCATAAAGAGCCCTGTAAGTGTTAAGGGCTGTCCTTTTCCTGACAAGTGATTGGTCCTTCTCATGCATGGATGAGGGAGGACTTCTGATCATTGACAGACTGCCAGAGGGAGGGTAACAGGGCACCCCTACCCATATACCAGTAAGGCAGTGTCTGCTATTACATGTAAGTGGAACTTATGCAGCTGTACGTTTTGTACCACAAGTGCTCAAATATTTGTGAGAGTAACTAGCCACTGGCCTTTTGTATTCCTTTATAAGAAATTTTTTAATGACATTTTGGAATGTTTTCTTATAGATCCTTCACTTTCTTAAATGTTTTTTTTAAATAAAACACTTTGTGAAAGGAGTGCTACACTTGAGACCCCCCACACTAACAAGTTGCTCCTTCTTTGGATCTTAGCTTTCTTCATGAAAAATGAACCACAGCTCTGTTTGAACCTTCACATCTAGTAGTCTTAAGGTTCATTACCTAGAAAACTATTCTACTCACTGATCTGCAAGAAGATTATCTTTGAGTGAACCCTATCTGTTTTTTAAACACCTTTATTGAATTACCACTTGTGACATAGGCAAATTTACATTTATACAAAAGTAATCAAACTGTATTAACAAATTAACATTAACAATTCACATGTATTGCTATATATTATATAACCTAAGCAACATTAAATAAATTATTCAATTTCTGACCTTTTTTTAACAAGAAATATCTTTATTAAAGTATCACTTATGCAATGAGCAATTATACATTTGTATAAATGAAAACAAACCACACCAACACAATCCTAGTTGCAAACCATACTGACATACTCCCAATTGCAAACATTATACATCACTTATAACCTTCCCAGTAATTTTCAGGCAAACATTACATAGCTCGTTTTAGTCCTGCCTTCCTTTAAACGTCATTCCTCCCTTCAAGGTATTATTCCCACAGTTCCATTATTTTCCTATGTAGTCTGCAGCTACCCTTTTCTAAATATTCCAGTTGTTTTATCTCTGCTACTATATTCACTTCTTCTAATATAGTTGGCTTAGATTTTGATTTCCATTTTCTAGTAATTACTTTTTTGGCAGCCACCATAATTAGACACCGCAAGGCCTTACCATTTCTAGGCAATTCCAAATGTTAAGTTGTCTATCTCGCCTTCATTCTTGCTGGATGGGTTCGGAGCCGACCTCGGCTCCGACTCGGCCACTCTAAAGCTCGAGAGTTGGTTCCACCGGCTCGAGGCTCCCCTTATATCCCACAATGCTAGGCGATAGTTACCTCAGATCTCGTTTGCCGCTACAGCTTCGAGGTTGGTTATTCTACCGGTTCCTGGTGAGTTTTAGCTTTTTCTATAAAAAGTTACTCTTTTTACCCCTTTTTAGTTTAATTATTCTTAAATTAGTGTAGTTCATTGAACTCTATCCCGAACCTAATTTTTTCCCGTTTCTTGTTAAAAGAACTTTTAGTTCTTCCCTTGGGCCTTAGGCCTTCCCTTCCCTAGGGAATGTTTGTGTAGTGTACTACTGTTTATTGTACTTTATTTTTAGTATTTTACTAAAGTTTGTAATTTTGACAGGGTATAACTGGTGTGTTTGAGTGTGTGTTTGTGTTCACCAGTTAGGCTATGTCTAAAGAAGCAAAGGTCTTCGATTCAAGAAGTGTGATGCGTGCTGTCAGAAAATGTCTCTGACAGACGCCACACTTCTTGTGTCTATTGTCTGGGTTTTTGCACCTGCAGGACTCCTGTGCTGTCTGCCATGGCTTCAGCCCCAGGGTCCTGCAGGAAAGAAAACAAGCTTATATTGAGAGGTTTGTTGAAGCCTGAGGATTCCCTGTCTGTCTCAACAGGAAGCCCTCCAAGGCATCGAGGTCTTCGGCCCGCTTCTGAGCCGAGACCTCAGGTTGTTCAACCTTTGCCTTTATCGGCTCCGGCTGGAGCCGATAAGACTCAGTCCACAGTTTCTGTGGCTTCCTCGGCTCCGTCCGGAGCCGAGGTTATCGAGGTACCCGTGTCGGCTCCGCCAAGATCTTCGGAGCCGACAACCAGAAAGAGGTCTAGGTCACCTTCTCTTGGCTCCGTTCATTCGGCCCAGGATCTCCCCTGCTGTCTGAACGGAGCCAAAGGTCTCATTCCTCTAGGTCATCGAGGCTGTCCGATCATGACCTTCAGAGGGTGGTGAGTCGACTACTCAAGTCTGAGGCACTAGCCCAGATGCTTCAGAGCCCGACTCATCAGTCGGTGCCTGCCCCAGTCCATCAACTCTTTCCTCCTTCGACTCTCTTGAGTTCGAGCCGGGTCGTGTCGGAACCGAGACTGTGGTCACCTCGGAGCCGAGACAATTGTCTTCGGCCCGCCGGCTCCGCTTTCTTCCATGGAGGAATCTCGGCGCCGGACTTCCCTCGTCGGCCCGAGGGTGAGTGGCATCGGACCCTTGTCCGACCCCTCTCCCTCTCGGTGCTTGCGCTGGTGAGTTCGGCTCCGACATCGGCCTCAGAGCCATCACTGTCGGTGCCGAGGGGGTCCTTAGCTCCTCGGAGCGGGACCTCTGGCTCTGCCTGACAGGGGTGCTTTCGAGGTCATGCGGAGTGTGTTAGAGCCTGGCTCTACTCCACAGTCGGCTCCGCCAGCCCCTCCCTCTATGCTGCCTCAGGGTAAGTCGACTCACTCCCTCATCCCGGACCGCAGAGAGCCAACTCCTCAGGAGCTCCCTTTGGGGATTTCATCCTCTTCCGAGGCCTCTCCTGATTTGGCAGAAGAGCCCTCGGAAGAGGAAGTGCAAGAGGAAGCACATTGACTCACCTGAGTCTATCACGCCGGACACAGATCTGATGATTCTGAGGGTTCCCCTGCCCCTTCTGAAGATGTCTCATTTGCAGACATTCTGGAGATCCTTAAACAGAGGGGAAATTGGCCAGCCCTCAACCCTTCGGAGGACAAATCTGTGTATCTTGAGGCGTTTGGCTCTCGTCCTTCCACCTCCTGGGTGTCCCCCTTCGACCCCCTCATGCAGGTGGTTGCTAAAAGGCATGGACGGCTCCTGATTCAGTGGACCCCACTCCCAGGAGACCCTCCAAATTCATCACAGCTCCATCAGACAAGGAATTTTTATCAAAAGGAGTCTCTGTTGATGCTATGGTGGTAGCTGCCGCCACAAAGAAGGAACTGGCTGATCCTTCAGTGCCTGTCCATCCACCTAACAAGGAATCTAGGTCCATGGATAGGTACGGAAGCGGATGTTCTCCTCAGCGACATTTACTATGCATTCGCTGAATTACCTGTGCCATTTCACTCGCCTTCAAAGGGACTTGATCAAAGAAGCGAGTGAAATGCTGAAGGACCCTACAGCTACGGGTTTCAAGAGAAAATGAACACGCAGCTAGCTATCCTTAATTCTATTTCCAACTCCTCCATGCGCCCTCTTATGCGGCCGATGGAGCGAGCAGAGCCGCAGGAACAGGGGTAGCCTTACGTAGGCACGCCTGGATGCGCTATGCAATTTTATGGAACCTTTCAAGACGCCTTTCACGAACTCCCCTTTGATGGATCATCTCTGTTTGGTCCACAAGTGAAAGAAACCCTGACTAGGTGCGAGACTGATGGCAAGACCCTTTCTGCCGCCGGAGTCCGTTTTCTACTCCTTCTAGGCCTTACCCCAAAGGCCAGAAGGGGAAAGATGTGGTTCCGTAAACAATCTCAAGGGACTTCGCCTGACGACAGAGTCGGGTTCCCCGCCAGAGGCAGAGGGGAACAACAATGGTAGACGCCGCCCTAGAGGCAGAGGGGTCCGCAGAACCAGGGCAATCGAGAAACGCCCTCCGATAAGCCCTTTCAGCATCCCTGAGGTGTTGCCCGACTGCCCATCTTCGGAGGCAGTCGGGAAGATTGTCACTGTACCCAGAAGCCTGGCTATCCTTGACACAAGACAAATGGGTACAGTCCATCATTTCAAGGTTATTCTATTCCCTTTCTTCGCTTTCCAAATCAGTCAAAAATCCCTTCCAGATGTTCCACCCGCCAAAGGGATATAGCAGCTTTGGAAATTTCAAAACTGCTTGCAAAAGAGCTATTCAGCCAGTGCCAGCAGACCAACTAGGATCCGAATCTACTCAAGGTTCTTTTAGTTCCAAAGAAAACAGGGACTGGAGACCAATTTTGGATCTCAGTATCTTGAACAGATCGGTCAAGAAAACAAGATTTCGGATGGTCACGCTGCAATCCATTCTTCCCTATTGGGAAAAGGAAACTGGATGTGCTCTATAGACCTTCAGGACGCGCACTATCACATAAAATGAACAGACGCTCCAGAAGATTCCTCCGCTCAGGCTGGGAACCAGTCATTTTCAATTCAGGGCCCTGCCCTTTGGTCTCACCACTGCCCCGGTGTTTACCAAATGCATGGCAGTGGTAGCTTCTCACCTGAGACGACAAGGATTCCAGGTGTTTCCATATTTGGACGACTGGCTCCTCACAGCTCCCACCAAGCATCTCCTTCTGATGGCCAGAGATTACACTTTTGGCCTGTCAAAACTGGGTATCTCAATAAATTGCGAAAAGTCTGTGTTGTCGCCTTGTCGCACTATTACCTACATAGGCTAAATTTAGATACTGTAAACATGTCTGCAACACTAACGAACCAAAGGATATCAGACATTCAAAAATTGGTATCACTACTTCTCAACAACAACAGAGCCAAAGCCAGGTTAGTTCTAAAGGTGTTGGGAATCATGGCAGCGCCATACCTCTCCTTCCATTGGCCAGATACCACATGCGGATCCTTCAGTGGATGCTTTTTCTCAATGGTCATACCAGGAACTTCCAATGTCTCACACCATTATGATCACGCAAGCATGCAAAAAGCATCTCATGTGGTGGATGTCTTCCCCCCAGCTCCTGTTGGGGAGACCATTTGTTCCACCTCCTCCGGTTGCTACTCTGACAACGGATGCCTCCCTGATCGGGTGGGGGCATTATCAGGGCAGGACAGTCCAGGGCACATGGCAACCAAACGAATGCCACTTGCACATAAATGTTCTGGAGATGAGAGCAGTGCTTTTAGCGTTGCAAGCCCTTCAAGACTCTCTTCCCTTGGGAACGATTGCAATCCAGACAGACAATATGTCTGTAGTGTGGTACATCAACAAACAAGGCGGAACCAGATCATACCCCTGTGTCGAGAAGCACTCAGACTGTGGCAATGGGCGATTTCTTCTCAGCGTTTCTGATAGCAACGCACATCCCCGGAAGTCCAATCACATTGCGGACAAGTTGAGCAGAGCTATTCTCATGCCTCACGAGTGGTCTCTGAAAGACTCTGTAGTGAGAGAGATTTTTCTCAAGTGGGGTCAGCGTTGCTGCGATCTTTTGCTACTCCCCAAAACAGCAAGTGCAGAGAATACTTCACTCTATTCCCTTTACCAGGCCAACCCAGCAGGGACGCTTAGTCCAAGTTTGGCCCCGGGACTTCTGTATGCATTTCCTCCTTCCCACTGATCTCTCAAGTAATACAGAAAGCTATCGCTCAGAAGGCCTCATTGATCCTCATTGCTCCTTACTGGCCTCGGCAAGTGTGGTTCCCCTTTCTGCATCGATTTCTTTTGAGCGACCGTGGAATCTGGACCTAGTTCCAGATCTTTGATCCATCAGTCGGGTCAGTTTCATCGCTCCCTCCCTCTCTGAACCTCACTGCTTGGTTCCTCCACTTCCAACCGTAGCCAGGCTTCCTCAATTATCTCACTCTGTTAGAGATATTTTGATAGCTTCCCATAAATCTTCCACTCGAAGATTTATTTGAGTAAGTGGAAACGCTTTTCATATTGGGCACAAGGAAAGGACATAGATCCTTTCACCGCTTCCATCCAACTAGTCCTTGATTTTCTTGCTGAACTCTTCCATGCAGGTTCATCTCCATCTACTCTTAAGGTTCAATTGGCAGCTATTTCTAATTTCCATGTGGGTATTTCTGAATCTGCCCTAATGTCCCACAAACTCTGCAAAGTTTTTGAAAGGAGTTTTTCTTCTCAGACCTCCTGTAAGAAATCCTCCTTCTCCTTGGGACCTAAATTTAGTTCTTGCTTCTTTGATTCTTTCCCCTTTCGAACCTGCAGCTTCATGTTCCTTAAAGTTATTATCATGGAAAACTCTCTTTCTGGTGGCTATCACATCAGCTAGAAGAATTTCAGAACTTCAAGCACTCAGTTGTGCAGCTCCTTACCTTGTGTTCCATAAGGACAGAGTTTCCTTACGAACTAACCCGTCCTTTTTGCCTAAGGTGGTTTCAGCATCAAATCTAAACCAATGCATTGACCTCCCTGTCTTTTTCCCCGAGTATTCAAATAGCTCTGAACAAAAATTACACTGTCTGGATGTTCATCGTCAATTAAGGTACTACTTGGACAGGACGAAACAATTCAGAAAATCTGATCAGCTGTTTGTCTCCTATGCGGAAAGCAGAAAGGGACTTCCAGTTTCAAAGGTATCTTTATCCAGATGGCTAACATCTCTGATTACCCTTGTTTATGAGATTAGACACCAAAACTGCCTAATAAGCCTAAAGCCCATTCCACCAGAGCTTTGGCTACTTCTCTAGCCTTCCAAGACAGACTGCCTATTGACACCATTTGTGCAGCGGCTACTTGGGCTACCTGCCACACTTTTGTTTCCCATTATAAGTTGGATTTAGCTTCTAGGCATAGAGCTAATTTTGGTTCCACTGTTCTCAGGAGTCTGTTCGCTAGGGCCACCCAGGACAAGGTGCTAGGGACGGTCCCATCCAGCAAGAATGAAGTAGATAGACAACTTAACATATAGAAGTTATGTTCTTACCATAACGCTCCATGTTAGTTGTCTTCTTCTCGCCTTCTTCTAAGGCCCCACCCTCCTTCCCCTGGCCTGGACAGACCTAGAGGAGTTGTGATCGTGACCTCTTTCTACCACCTCTTTCTTAGCTATATGCTATTATGCATATTTCTTGTTTCAGGATGTAGGTCACCCTTCTTCTTCCTGTTGTTAGAGGTGGATTCTGTTTTTTTTACAGTTATACTGTTTCTGTTATAAGCTGGGGTTAGCTTACAAACGAGATCTGAGGTAACTATCGCCTAGCATTGTGGGATATAAGGGGAGCCTCGAGCCGGTGGAACCAACTCTCGAGCTTTAGAGTGGCCGAGTCGGAGCCGAGGTCGGCTCCGAACCCATCCAGCAAGAAGAAGGCGAGAAGAAGACAACTAACATGGAACGTTATGGTAAGAACATAACTTCTATTTCTATATCTTAGCTCAGAAAAGTCATCTTCCTCATCATACCAATCCGCCTACCCAGCATCTCTGACAGTGCATCCTGCAGGGAATCCTTAAAGTCCACCAACCCACCACATTCCCAGAAAATATGTTCCCAAGTACCTCTTTCTTCACTACTTCACCTCCAGCATTTGCTGTCTACCTGAGGAAAAATTCTTTGGAATCTACTCGGGGTATAAGTAACAATCCTAAATCTTCTAGATTTTGTTGCATATTTGGGAGACATACATATATCCTCCCATTGCTTCTTTGTGATTTGCTTATCCAGTCTCTCTTCCCAATCCTTTCTAAACTTTATCCGGTTTTGATTAGGGGCATGGGATATTATTAATAACAAATCTCTCATTCAAGCCCAGGGTCGTTTCAGAATTTACTGGAGTAAAGCCATCAATCGCACAGTGATCTATCCTGACCCCAGAACCAGGAAGAAAGGATTCTGCCTAGTTTGGTCATGCATAGGCATCTCATGTACCATCTTGGCATATCCAAGTCCTCTAGAAAAGCTGATTAGCTGTTTATTTCTTATGCTGGGACTAAATTGGATAAACCATGTCAAAACAGAGTATTTCCAGATGTTTCTCTAGCCTTTTGTTATACTTGCCATGCTTAACCTGTTCCTGCCAGTATCAAGGCACTGTCGTTGTTGGCCTTGTCTTCTTTGATGGCATATTGGAAAGTGGTGGACTCTAGAAACATTGTAGAAGCAGTTATGTGGTCCTTTGTACATATTTACAAGGGATTTACTTACTTACTTACTTATGCCCGTCACCCTTGACAGGGTATGGGCCACCAACTACAGCTCTCCACCGAATCTTGTCCTGGGCCAGCTGTTCTATTTGGTTCCTTGTGTAGCCTCTAAGCTTAGCATCTGCCTCAAAGTCTCGCCTCCAGGTGTTTCGTGGGCGGCCTCTTCCTCTCTTCCCCTGAGGATTCCAGCGCAACGCCTGTCTTGTAATGTTGTTTGCTGGTTTGCGAAGAGTATGCCCGATCCATCTCCACCTCCTCCTCTTAACTTCTTCCCCAATCGAAAGTTGGTTGGTCCTTTCCAAAGGGGTGGCGTTGCTAATAGTGTCTGGCCATTGAATCAGAGAAGCTTCCTGAGACAGCTATTTGTAAATGTCTGAAGTTTTTTAGTGGTGGTCTTGTTTAACCCCCAGGTCTCTGCCCCATACAGCAGTACTGACTTCACGTTAGAGTTAAACAGCCTTATCTTGTTGATCAAGGATAGTTCTCTTGTTTTCCAGACCCTATTTAACTGTATGAAGGCTGCTCTTGCTTTTCCTATCCTTGCCCTGACATCAGCTTCTGATCCGCCCTGCTTGTCAGTTATGCTGCCAAGGTAGGTAAAGGACTGCACTTCCTCCAGTGGCTTCCTTGCAGAGTGATAGGGTTAGTATTTGTGGAGTTTAATTTAAGGATCTTTGTCTTCAGATTGTTAATGTTAAGACCCACCTCTAGTGCTGTAACTGCCACCAAATTTGTCTTGTTTTGCATTTGCTGCTGGCTGTGAGAGATGAGGGCGAGGTCATCAGCATAGTCCAGATCTTCCAGCTGACTCCATAGGGTCCACTGGATCCCATTTTTCTGTCCTGCAGTAGATTTCTTCATAATCCAATCGATAACTAACAGGAAGAGGAATGGTGACAGTAAGCATCCTTGCCTGACCCCAGTTTTTACTTGAAAGCTTTCAGAGAGCTGCCCTCCATGTATAACCCTGCATGATAGACCATTGTATGAGTTCTTTATCAAATTTACTATTTTCGTTGGTATACCATAGTGCTTCAGAAGGTTCCACAGTGTCTCTCTGTCCACGCTATCAAACGCCTTTTCAAAGTCAACAAAGTTGACATATAATGGTGAGTTCCATTCAACTGACTGTTCCACAATTATTCTGAGTGTTGCAATTTGATCAGTACACGATCTATTTTTGCGGAAGCCTGCCTGCTCTTCTCTCAGCTTTTTGTCAGTGGTGTCCTTTATCCTTTCCAAAAGGATACGGTTGAAAACTTTTCCTGGAACTGATAGAAGATTGATGCCTCTGTAGTTGTCGCATTTGCTAAGGTCCCCTTTCTTGGGAAGCTTAATGAGATGGCTCTCTTTCCATTCTGAAGGAACAGTTTCCTCTGCCCAGATTCTTTCAAAGAGTGGGTACAACATCTCCACTGATGTATTCAGGTCCGCTTTTAAGGGCCTCTGCCGGGATGTTATCTGGTCCTGCCGTTTTCCATTTTTCATTTGGATGATGGCTTTCCTGATCTCCTCCTTGCTTGGCTTTTCACAATTGATTGGTAGATCTTCATTGGCTGGCTCAATAATTGGAGGGTTTAGAGGTGACGGTCTGTTTAGAAGTTCTTCAAAGTGTTCCACCCACCTTTTCAGTTGATGTTCTATACTATTGATGGTTTTCCCTTGCTTATCTTTAACAGGTCTCTCTGGCTTACTGTACTTTCCTGAAAGTTGCTTGGTGATATCATACAACATTTTTGTGTTACCACTGTAAGCTGCCAGTTCTGCCTCAACTGCCAACTGTTCCACATAATTGTTCTTGTCTATTTTAATGCATCTTTTGACCTCTCTGTGGGCATCTGCATATTCTTCTTGGGCCTTTATCTGTGGAATCTGCAGAATTTTATATGGATCAGTAGATGTTCACAAAACTTGTGTTCTCTTCTGGTTTTCCTGCTGGACCCTAGAAACCATAAAGGGCCCTGTCTGTAAGTGTTAAGGGCTGTCCTTTTCCTGACAGGTGATTGGTCCTTCTCATGCATGGATGAAGGAGGACTTCTGATCATTGACAGACTGCCAGAGGGAGGGTAACAGGGCACCCCTACCCATATATCAGTAAGGCAGTGTCTGCTATTACATGTAAGTGGAACTTATGCAGCTGTACGTTTTGTGCCACAAGTGCTCAAATATTTGTGAGAGTAACTAGCCACTGGCCTTTTGTATTCCTTTATAAGAATTTTTTTAACGACATTTTGGAATGTTTTCTTATAGATCCTTCACTTTCTTAAATGTTTTTTTAAATAAAACACTTTGTGAAAGGAGTGCTACACTTGAGACCTCCACACTAACAAGTTGCTCCTTCTTTGGATCTTAGCTTTCTTCATGAAAAATGAACCACAGCTCTGTTTGAACCTTCACATCTAGTAGTCTTAAGGTTCATTACCTAGAAAACTATTCTACTCACTGATCTGCAAGAAGATTATCTTTGGGTGAACCCTAGCTGTTTTTTTTAAACACCTTTATTGAATTACCACTTGTGACATAGGCAAATTTACATTTATACAAAAGTAATCAAACTGTATTAACAAATTAACATTAACAAACATTATACTTCACATGTATTGCTATATATTATATAACCTAAGCAACATTAAATAAACTATTCAATTCCTGACCTTTTTTAACAAGAAATATCTTTATTAAAGTATCACTTATGCAATGAGCAATTATACATTTGTATAAATGAAAACAAACCACACCAACACAGTCCTAGTTGCAAACCAAACTGACATACTCCCAATTGCAAACATTATACATCACTTATAACCTTCCCAGTAATTTTCAGGCAAACATTACATAGCTCATTTTAGTCCTGCCTTCCTTTAAACCTCATTCCTCCCTTAAAGGTATTATTCCCACAGTTCCATTATTTTCCTATGTAGTTTACAGCTACCCTTTTCTAAATATTCCAGTTGTTTTATCTCTGCTACTATATTCACTTCTTCTAATATAGTTGGCTTAGATTTTGATTTCCATTTTCTAGTAATTACTTTTTTGGCAGCCACCATAATTAGACACCGCAAGGCCTTACCATTTCTAGGCAATTCCAATTCTATATCTTAGCTCAGAAAAGTAATCTTCCTCATCATACCAATCCGCCTACCCAGCATCTCCGACAATGCGTCCTGCAGGGAATCCTTAAAGTCCACCAACCCACCGCATTTCCAGAAAATATGTTCCCAAGTACCTCTTTCTTCACTACTTCACCTCCAGCATTTGCTGTCTACCTGAGGAAAAATTCTTTGGAATCTACTCGGGGTATAAGTAACAATCCTAAATCTTCTAGATTTTGTTGCATATTTGGGAGACATACATATATCCTCCCATTGCTTCTTTGTGATTTGCTTATACGATCTCTCTTCCCAATCCTTTCTAAACTTTATCCGGTTTTGATTAGGGGCATAGGATATTATTAATAACAAATCTCTCATTCAAGCCCAGGGTTGTTTCAGAATTTACTGGAATAAAGCCATCAATCGCACAGTGATCTATCCTGACCCCAGAACCAGGAAGAAAGGATTCTGCCTAGTCTGGTCATGCATAGGCATCTCATGTACCATCTTGACATATCCAAGTCCTCTAGAAAAGCTGATTAGCTGTTTATTTCTTATGCTGGGACTAAACTAGGATAAACCATGTCAAAACAGAGTATTTCCAGATGTTTCTCTAGCGTTTTGTTATACTTGCCATGCTTAACCTGTTCCTGCCAGTATCAAGGCACTGTCGTTGTTGGCCTTGTCATCTTTGATGGCATATTGGAAAGTGGTGGACTCTAGAAACATTGTAGAAGCAGTTATGTGGTCCTTTGTACATATTTACAAGGGATTTACAGCAAGATTATTTGTCTTCATCCAGGACTGGTTTTGTTAGGACCATTCTCCAGGGGCTCCTGGATACATATCCTTCCTCCTCCCAGGTTGGAAAGGCTTTGGTAATCAAGCCATATAGTCCAAATGCTACTGCAGCAGTGGGTAATCATAAGCATAGAACAGTTGTGTAAGTTACACTTACCTATAATAAGTGTTCACATTCCTTACTGCTGCAGTAGCTGCACCCACCCTGGATCCTTCTCTTTAAGTTAGGAAATAGTTTTTTGTTTATTTATTGTTTCTTTACTTCAGGATGAATACACTACTTCTTAACTATTAGACAAGTATTAGACAAGAAAGTCTTGATTTTCCACACTGACTGCTGATTTTTCCCTCCTCTTGGCAGACCAATCAGAAGTTGGAGTGGAAGTATGGGAGGGAGCCAAAGCTTTTGGAAGCTGACCTATTGTAGTGTCCTGAGCAATACACAACCCATATAGCCGAAAGGCTGCTGCAGTAGTGAGCAATTTAAACATCTGGTGATCATTGTCATTATGATCATAGCTACAGTAGCCTAAGCTATATGAGTTATATCCTGCATAGAGTATGACAGCTGGCCAGCTTCCAAAGCTTCAGTGTTCCTTCCACGCACACAAACTGTTAAGTTATCTAGAGCTAAGCTTAGTAAAATTCATGTTTGGGCACCAAGCCCATCAGAGCTATCTTGTTGCTAAGAAGAGTGCACTTCTGTAGGCTTTTGAGGATCAAAGGTTGGTTAATGCTGTTCCATTGATGGACAGATAAGTTCCCTTCAGGGAAAAAAATCTACTTTACTTTTTTGTTTTTGTTAAAAAAATAAATAAATAAAATAAATAAAAAAAATTGTTACAGAAATTTTACTTTTTCAGTCAAAGCATTAGTTTTAAGCTAGAAAATAGTATTTTTGTTCACTGTAAAAAAAATAGATCCAGTAAAAAAGGGCACAGCACAACCATCCATATAAAACAAGGTTTATATTACATCAAGCTTTCGAGTTAAAACTTTTTCAAGAATGATTCATTCTTGAAAAAGAGTTTTAACTCGAAAGCTTGATGTAGTAATTCATTCTTGAAAAAGAGTTTTAACTTGAAAGCTTGATGTAATATACCTTGTTTTATATGGATGTTCGTGCTGTGCCCTTTTTTACTGTATCCAATTTTGTGTTGGTTTACCAGTACGTCTAATTGTTCTACATCTGGTTCTTGGATTATTGTTCACTGTCTCATGACTTTTATGTACTTTTAAAAGGGAGTGCACTTTTTTCATTTTTGATAAAACATTGTTTAAAACTACTTTTTCTGTGGAGAAAACTCTTGTTAATTTATTTTTTGGGGCTGAAGTAAGTGTTTAAAGTCCTTTTCACTGTGTTTTATTTTCTGGTAAAAAGTACCTTTTTTGCTACTTGTTTTACTGACTATTCCATCTAAGCTTATGGAAATTAGGCACCATTTTCAGTTTGACCATGAAACAACATACTGGTTCCTCAGTTTTTCCTTCTTTCAACCACAGACTAAAAAGCTTGTTAAGTAGCATTTTTGATCACAGCAGGCTGGCAGTTTGCCTCAACCACAGGTGGGTGACTCTGGCCAAAGCTGGTTCTTCAGACCACTCATCTTTTTCAATGGATGCCCTGATGTGGTCCTTAAAGCCACTAAGGACTCGGGGTTAGACATGTCCTCTTCGGCTGTGGGTGACTCATTAACAGAATAGGGAGAGCCACTATTCCATGAAGAAATTGTTCCTGGCAATTCTAGGTCTGTTTCTTAGAGAGTCCTGTCAGAAACACATGGTAAAACATTTCTCTTATCCTGTCTCATTTACACCGGACAATACTAATTTATTAGGTGTAGCTGAGGGTCTAATGCAGGCACTTGATCCTTCTTTTAAAGCTATTTTTGGTAAGGGAAAAAGGGATTCATGTTTCCCTGGAGAAATTCAAAAGTCTGTACCTGTAGTGGAATGTGAAGGGACAGATGAAGTTATTTCTGCTTAGGTTTCTGATTCAGATTCTTAGGAGAGTGTGGTATCTGATTCTCTCTGAGAAGGATTCTCTTTCTCTGAGACTATTTCCAGGATGAATCAATGTTTTCAGTGGAAAACAGGTTTCTCATTCTCACAGAAAATGTTAAGATTTGTTAAAACTAAAATTTCCAGATTTTTCATCTATCCCTCCAGTTATATCTGTTGTGAAGGATGTTTTGTCACAGCCTGCAATTTCCCTGACTGTCAGCCTGCTACCCTTAAAAATCATTTAGATTATATAAAATTACTCAATCTTTTAAGTTTCTATATACAAATCCCAGACATGACCCAGCAGCTCTTGATTTAGTAAATCCAGTTACTGTTAAATGTTTGATTAATTCCAATCCCTCTCCTTTTAACAAGAATGGGAAGACTTTTGACAAGTTTGGTAAAAAAGTATATATGATTGCACCTTTAATTGTTAGAATTCTGAGTTTTCTGGCTCATGTATTGAAGTTTATCCTGCTGGATAAACTTTGGAGCAGGGAGTGGTCATGGTTCCGAGGCAGTATTTCTCAGTTCCTGTCTCCCTTCCCTCTTTGCAGGGGGTCAGCATTCAAGACAATGGAGAGAGCTCTGACTGCCATAATCAGACAGTTGACACGTTCCACCTTGGAGCAAGTAGCCCTTTCTTCCTCACAGCCAGATATTCAACCCACAGTCCCATTGGGTCAGCAGATGCTGAAATCTCAGGAATCCTAGATGACAGTTGTTTCCTCCTCTGATACCTCCCCAGATCACCCGACTGCAGAGGTCCCTAAGAAGAGAAAATGTAAGTGGAAACACTTGGATTCCCCAGAAGAATCGATCACAGAAGACATCAATTTCGATGAAGGAGAGGGTCCCCAAGGCCAATCCCTGATGATGCTGGAAATACTGAAGCAGAGAGATCAGGGGAAGTCCCAAAATACTTCTTCCAAGGAGTTGGTGTACCTGCAGGCTTTCAGCACCCGACCATCTACCTGTTGGGTGACTCCACCTGCTGATAAGATCATTCAGTTGATTTCTCAGTAGGTGTGCAAGATCTTTGATACTATTGAACCTGTCCCCAGGAAACCTGATAAAATTTTGTTCGCTTCTGAAGACAAACAGTTCTGGGCTAAAGTGTTAGCTTTGGATGCCAGAGAAGTCACAGCAGCCACAAAGAAGGAACTGGCCGAAGAGAGTTCTTCTATAAATCTACACAATAGAGAGGCTAGGGCGATGGATAGATTTGGGAAGTGGGTCTATGCATCATTGGCCTTTGCCTTAAAGTCTTTGAATTTTTTGGCACACTTCACCAGATTTCAAAGGGATCTGGTCAAGGAATTATCAGATACCCTGGCAGGATCTATTTCTGAGGAAGTCCAAGATAAGGTTCTTCGAAGTTGGCTACCCTGGAGTCTGTGTCTAACTCGTCCATGAAGCTCATTGCTCATGCAGCCAATGTGACCACCGGAGTGGCGGGCTCAGGCATTGCTATTAGGAGACATGCCTGGATGCACCTATGTGATTTTGTGGAGCCATTTAAGTCTTCATTTGTCAATGCACCCTTTGATGGATCATCCTTTTTGGCCCAAAAAATTAAAGAAACATTATCCAGGTGTGAGAAAGATGTAAAGACCCTTTCTGCCATGGGCATACATTTTTCCACTCCATGATCCTTCTCAATGAACCAGAAAGGCAGTGGAAAGATATGGTTCTGAAAGTCCCAAGGGCCTTTTTAGGACACACGTGGAGGTAGTTCCCCCAGGGGCAGTGGGGGAAACTTTAATGGAAGATGCTGTCCACATGGCAGATGTGGCCTACAAAACCAGGGTTTCAGGGATTCTTTCCCAGGAAAACCCTAGAGGCACTCCTGAATGGATGCCCGATGTCTTCCTCTGGAGGCAGTCAGGGGATGCTTATCCTTGCACCAAAACACCTGGCTACAAATAACTTTCAATACTTGGATGCAAAGAATAATTTCATGAGGGTATTCAGTTACCTTTTTCCCTCCTTCCCCGTATGCAAAACAATCCCCAGTGTTCCAACCAGTCAGAGGGAACGAGCACTTCTAGAAATCCCAGAACTGCTAGAAATAGAAGAGTCATTTAAGAAGTCCCACCAGACCAGATAGAGTCTGGAACCTACTCAAGATTCTTTTTAGTGACAAAAAGGACAGGGGACTGGTGACCAGTTTTGGATCCAAGTGTATTGAACAAGTCAGTTTGTCAATCCAAATTCCATATGGTCACAGTATAGTCCATACTTCCATTTTTGGAAAAGGATGACTGGATGTGCTCAGTAGATCTTCAGGATGCATATTACCATATAAAAAATGGACAAATGATCGAGAAGGTTTCTCTGATTACATCTGGGAGCCAATCACTGCCACTTCAGAGCTCTGCCTTTTGACCTCATCACAGTCCCCAGGGTGTTCACCAAATGTATGGCAGTAGTAGCAGCTCACTTAAGACTGCAGAGATTCCAGTTGTTTCTGTATCTAGATGATTGGCTCATTACCGCCCTGACCAGGCACCAATTGTTACAAGTCAGGGGATCATTTACTCCATGCCTCTTCCTTCTGGGTGTAACTGTAAACTATGAAAAATCAAAATTGACTCCAACTTAGAACTTAGAATTCATAGGGGTGCTCCTAAATACCCAGTGTTCCAGAGCATCTCATCCCCCTGTGAAATTACAAAAAATAAAAATTCAGGTCCAGAAGATCATCAGCAACAGGAAAGTTACCACTTGCTTAGTCTTAAAAGCACTAGGCTCCATGGCAGCAACAATAACCCTAGTTTACTTAGCAAGATATCAGATGAGAATACTTCAATAGCAATTAGGCATCTCAATGGTCAATACTACACCAGTCCCATGTAGGACTTGATCTTGATCACCACTCTTTGCAGAAAAGATTTAACCTGGTGGATACACTCCAAAGACATCCTTTTAAGCCATCCTTTTGTCCCACCACAACCCAAAGCCATAGTGACCATGGATACCTCCTAGATGGAGTGGAGGGCATTATTTCGGAAAGACTGTCCAAGGCACTTGGTCCTCTGCAGAGGCCAACTTGCATATCAATGTCCTGGAGTTATGGGCAGTGGTCTTAGTGTTGCAAGCCTTTCAGACTGTCCTTACTTTGGGAACAATTGCAATTCAAACAGACAATATGTCAGTGGTTTGGTACATCAACAAACAGGGAGGAACCAAATCCTATCCCCTATGTTGAGAAGCGGTCAGAGGGTAGCATTGGATGATCTCTTCCAACTCATTTCTGATAGCAATGCACATTCTGGGGAGTTCCAGTGTGATAGCAGACAAACTAAGCAAGTGTATTCTTCTGCCTCACTAGTAGTCTCACAATCTAATGTTGACGGAAATGATTTTTTGTTGGTGGGGCTAACCTTCCTGTAGTCTATTTGCCTGTTTCCATAAACAACAAATGCAGCATATATTTTGCCCTGACCCCCTCCCCCTCCAGAGGAGTCTCCGAGAGATGCTCTTCTACATACTTGGCCGTCCAGACTGCTGTATGCCTTTCCCCCATTTCCCCTAATTCCAAACTTCCTACAGAAAGCAATCAGGCTGAAGAGCAAAGTAATCCTCATTGCACCTTATTCGCCGCAACAGATATGGTTCCCCTTCCTTTATCCCTATCTGATTCAACAACCTTGGATTCTGGACCTGGTTCCAGATCTTCTGTCCCATCCAGAGGGTCTACTTCATCCAAACATTGTGACTCTCAAGCTGACAGTTTGGTTACTCCAGTTCCATTAATAGTCAACGCTGCTTTCAGTTTCTTCCCTAGTGTGCCATATTCTTTTGGCCTCACATAAACCAGCTACATAGAAACTTTATGCAAGTTAATGGACAAGATTCACCTTTTAGGATTGTGACAAGAATGTTGATCCTTTTTCAGCACTCATTGATAAGATGGCAAAAATTTTAGCTTCACTTTTTGAAACAGGAGCTTCTCAATCTACCATCAAAATTCAATTAGCAGCTATTACTAATTTCCATAATGGTTTTGGAGAATCCTCCTTGGCTTGTCATAAACTTTGTAAAGCCTTCTTAAAAAGAATACTCTTGTTAAAAACACCATTCAAAGATCCTACTCCTTCTTGGGATTTGAATTTAGTGCTACAGACCATTGTTCTGCCTCATTTTGAACCATCAGCTAAATGTGATCTAAAGTTGTGTCCTGGAACACTATTTTCTTAGTGGCAAATAACTTCTGCCAGAAGTATTTTGGAAATATAGGCCTTATCATGTAGACTTCCTTATCTGATTTTCCACAAAAATAGAGTTTCACTAAGAACCATGCCCTCCTTTTTACCTTAGATTGTGTCAGAGTCAAATATTAACCAGACTATTCACTCACCAGTATTTTTTCCTAATTTTACTAACAAAGGTGAATACTGCTTACATTTACTAGATGTTCACAGACAATTACACTTCTGTCTGAACCAAGAATATAAGAAAACCCAATCAATTATTTGTGTCCTTTCTATCTACAAGACTTGGCCAACCAGTGAGCAAAGTATGATAGCTAGCTTGCTCAAAGAGTTTATTTCAGTTAACTATAATAATAAGAAAATCAAAATCAGTTTACCTAGACCCTTAAGGGCATATTCTACATGAGCTGTTGCTACTTTAGCAATTTTCCAATGCAGAGCTTCCATGGATGATATTTGTGCAGCACCAACTTGGGCTACCCCTCACACCTATATTACTCATTACAAATTGGATATGGTCTCCAGGGGAAGACCATCTTTTGGTTTTATGGTGCTCAGGAATATCCTTCCTTGATTCCTCACAAGGTCCTATGTAGCTGAGGATCTGTTCCATTTTTTTGAGGATAAAATGAAAGTTGACAACATCAGCTAAAGAAGTTATGTACTCACCATAATGTTCCATCTGTGTTGTCCATTTTCATTTATCCTTGACTTCCCTCCCTTCTCCCCTCTGCCCTTCGAAGCTTTTGATGGAACGCATAATGACGTTTTGCCACTGGTGTTACTTGTATATGATTTCAGATATGGACTCTGTGAAGGCTGTTGGATTACTATATATTTTGTCTGTTTTTACTGCAAACTCGATCTGAGGTAATTGGGAGAAGAGCATTCTGGGTAAGGGTAAAGCTCGAGAGTTTTTGGCCAGCATGAGCTGTAGTAACAGTCGAGTCAGTTCCGTTCCTCTAAACCGGACTCCCATTTGTCGAGGATAAATGAAAATGACAACACAGATGGAATGTTATTATGAGTACATAACTTCTTTTTATGGCAGTTAACTCTGTACCTACACATGATTTGGTTCAGCAATACCTATATCTATGAAAAAACAATAAAGTATTTAGATGTATATTATGGCAATTGGTGATATGTTGGAAGAGTCTAAACAAAGGTTAATATGAAAACTGAGAACCTAGAAGTTTGTTATTATGGATATAGGTAATAAAATGCATGCACTGAAAATGTTTTTGTCCCTTTACTTTTATACAGAGGTCAGGCATACTTTTATCAACCAAAGAAGTTGGGGATGATAATTATAAAGAGCTGAATGGATTAATTTGGAAGGAATTAAAGAGGACAATAGTTAAGTAGGATAAGAGGATTCTCTCTATAGAACAAGGTCATTTAGGATTACCTGATTTGAAGAGATACTTTAGAGCTATGTAGTAGTTAAGGCTCTTATACATATTACGAGCAGAAGTGTAAATATTAAAGTATAGAGATGCTGATGAAATAGGAGAAGTTTGAGAAATATGGAAAGAGTAGGCTTTCTGATGTAAGTCCTTAAAAATAGCATCAGCTGCACAGAATATTATATTCATAATGAAGCAGAAAATATTCAAAAAAAATAAGCCAATATTGGAATTGAGAAAGGAGATTCTTACCAATAGGGATGGCTGGAAGTATGGGTAACAAAAATAGGCAAGAGGGAGATGGAATTTACTGGAGAAAATAAGCAAAGAAACCACGGGACTGGGAACAAATAACTAGAGAGGGAAAGCTAATAGAGTGAGGTGTGGCTAAGCACAAGTTTGGACTGCAAATTAGAGACTGTTTTCCTAATAGGGACTGATAATTGAGTATTGGAAAGAGAAAGAGAAACAGATAAGGGAGTGCTAAGTGAAAGACCAAATACTGTAGACATCTTATTTGAGTCTAGAACATATACTGCTGTTAAGAAAGGGATAATTAGTAGGGCATAATAAAGTATTGCATCATAACTAAATTTTGTGTTTTTATTATTGTCATGTATGTGGAGCTTTTCTCCTCGGGTCTCTGCTGAAAATGGGCACCTGATTGCCCAGCAGACCAACCTAGTAATCAGATATAAAATAAAATAAATAACTATAAGAATCAATCAGGGGGAGTTAATAAGTTTGGGAAAATGCTCCCTAGTCCAGAAGGTTTAAGATTCCTGCTTGGAAGTATTTGCATAGGTATTTTTATACTCCATGTAGACTTCAGTTTTTCAGGTAGATAGCAAATGCTGGAGGTGTGATGGGAAAGAGAGAGGTAAATGTAATGAGTTGGCAAATCTTAAAAATTCACTGCACAGTACTTAGTCAGAAATGTTGGGTGCACAAATGGTTGTGACTGAGAAAATTATCCACGTGAAGTTGTCTTATCTCGCATTCATTCTTACTGATGGGTCCGGAGCTGACTCAGCCGTTTTCACAAGCTCGAGGTCTCCAGCTAGCTCGAGGCTAATTCCCTATCTCATGATGCAATATTTCTCCAACTCAGATCTCGTTTACTGCAGAAACAGATCAAGAGTTTTCTATGCTAGCTCAGGCTAAGTACAGACTTTTTTAAATATTTTACAATTAAAATTTCATAGTTTTCCTTAAAAATAGTTTGGAGGTCTTTATCCTCATTATAGTGTGCTGTTTGCTGTTCGTTTTGTAAAAATATAATCTTTTAGTTATAACTTAGGTCTTCGGTTGTTGGGCCTGTTCTTACCCTATCCCTTTTCTTCAGAGTTAATATTTCTAATAGTAGTTCTTTGCTAGGAGTTTGTGTGTTTTTTGCCTCTAAAGAGAGTATCTTTGATAGTTCACTTATTATAGTGTGCAGTGCTTGACTTTGTAGTCGAGTTTATATAGGTAGTTAGTGTCTCCATTTATCAGTTAGATATTAGCAGTTAACCTTATTATACTTTCAGTAGTCCATTAACTTAGAGGACTCCTTTCTCGTTGCATTTGAAGGGATTATTGTGTGTGTGTGTGTGTGTGTGTGTGTGTGTGTGTGTGTGTGTGTGTGTTTCCTTCGATTCTAGTAATTACATTTATAGATATTTGTTGTACTATAACCTTGTTTAAATTAGAGACGTTCAAGCCAATTCTTTCTTTGCTAAATTGAGACAAACTTCCTTAAAAATGTCTAAACAGTCAAAAGACTCAAAACCTTCTGTATTCTAAGAAGTGTCCTAAGTGTGGACAAAAAAAATTCACTAACTGATGGTCACATGGAATGTGTATATTGCTTGGGAGCAATTCATTTGCAGGACTCTTGTGCTATAAGTCATTCTTTTAACTCAAGACTCCTGCAGGAGAGGAAAAATAAACTGATTGTAAGAGGCCTCCTAAAGTCCTCATTCACTGAAGCCCTTGAACAAGGTCAAGAAGTACAAAAACGTAAGTCACCTACTTCTCAAAAATCCTCAAAAAGATATTTTACTTCATCAGAGTCGGAGCCATCTAAAAAGCCATAGAGATTGTCTCTGACTGCTTCTAAAGAAGTTCACTCTGCAAAAATTTCAACCTCAGCTGCACTGTCTTCAGAACCAATGGTTTTACAAGTAAGGAGCCAGTCCCCTGCACTGGAGTCAGTTTCTCCAACCTTGAGATTACCTGTTCTTCTGGTATCAGCATCTCCAGCCCCCTTGACTAGGTCCTCAAGAAGTCTTTCTGATTTGGATGTGGATCGTGTTGGGCAGAGACTGCTAAAGAAAATTGTTATTGGCACTGACCCTTAGGGCTACAGAAGCAACTGGGTCTTTCCCCTCTTCTTCGATTCCTCCTCTGACCTGACCAGTGGTTTCAGAGCTGGAATGTGTGGAGCCAATGGTGACGGGTTTGTTGGAGCTGAGACCTACCCCAGGTTCTTCGGCTCTAACTACTCTGACTACTTCTGTGCCGTCTGTTTAGTCTAGGGGCTGACACTCGCTGGTCTGGTCCAAGGGGGTGAGTGGAGCCAGGCTAGTGAAAGCGGATAACATATGCATACTAAATCTAGAGCAATTGATAATAGTTTTTCAATCTTACTCACAAACACTGGCTAATCTACAATGTATGTACTGTACCTGTGTACTATGTATGTAGTCTACCTACATTCCAAAGTTCAGCTGTACACCACAAATTTATTACTTACCTTTATTTTTAAAATGAATATCTTTTTTGATTGTTCTCTCCACTGTAACTGTTTGTGCCGCATACCACTGTAAAAACATGTCTCTTGTAATTTGTGTGTATACTGATTATGTCTAAATAACTAAATGTGTCTGTAATTTTTCTTTGTGGAGCTTTTCTCCCCGAGCCTCTGCTGAAAAAGGGCCTTTTCGGCTCAGTCAGACACCCCCGGTTAACAAATGTAAAATAAAAAATAAAAAATAAATAAATAAAATTTTGTCAGATTTGACTCTTCCTCTTGGAGTCTCAGCTCATGTGAGCTTGGCCCCTACCTCGGCTTTGCAGCGTGCTCCTCTGGCACCGGGGGTGTCCATAGCTTCCTTGGAACTGGAGGGCTCCTCAGCTCAGGGGAATGGAGCCTTTGAGGCTATGAGGAGAGCTCTGTCATCAGAGATAGCCCCACCATCTGCTGCACCCATTTCATCCCTTAAAGCACCGGTGTCCATCTCAGCAGAACCGACTCCAAAAGGGCGTAGAGAACCAGAGCTTCAGGAAGCTCCAGTGGGTGGTCCCTTGTCTTCTGAGACCTCTCCAGAATACCCTTCTGAAGAGGCTCCTCAAAAGAAAACATGCAAGAGGAAGCATTTAGACTCCTCACAGGAGTCACTTACATTAGATACGGACCTCGATGAATCAGAAGGGTCCCCGTGGTCGCCCTCTGAGGATGTCTCCTTTGCAGATATCCTAGAGATCTTAAAGCAGAGAGGTGGCTAGAAGTCCATTAACCCTACTGAAGAGGAGTCTGTGTACCTGAAAGCTTTTGGGTCTCGACCTTCCACCTCTTGGGTGTCTCTGTCTTTTGATGAGTTCTTGGCGTTACATTGTCGAAAGGCGTGGGAGTCTCCAGACACAGTGGAGCCCTTCTCTAGGAGGTCGAATAAGTTCATAACCAGTCCACAAGAAAAAGTTTTCTAACAAAAGGTGTTCCAATGGATGCTATGGTGGTGGTGGCAGCAACTAAAAAGGAATTATCAGAAACATCCTCATCTGTTCCTCCACCGAATAAGGATTCGAGGATGATGGACAGATATGGAAAATGCATGTTTTCATCAGCGGCCTTCACACTCAGGTCCTTGAACTACTTAACCCATTTTATTAGATTGCAGAGAGATCTCATTAAAGAGCTAGGAGATTCTCTCCAGGGTTCAGTAGCTGAGGGGATATCAGAGAAAGTATAATCCCAGCTCTCTCCACCCTTAACTCCCTAGTTAACTCATCCATGAGGCTTATCTCTTATGCAGCCGATGGAGCGAGTAGGTCAGCAGCTTCAGGAATCATCCTTAGGAGACATTTCTGGATGTGCCTGTGTAATTTCATGGAATCCTTCAAGTCATCCTTCATAAACACCCCCTTTGATGGCTTGTCCCATTTCAGATCAAAAGTAAAAGAAACATTAACCAGGTGTGAACAAGGGGAAAATACTCTCTCTGCTGTAGGAGTATGTTTTTCCACCCCTTCCAGACCCTATCCCAAAGGTCAAGAGGGAGGAAGGATGTGGATCCGGAAATTCCAGAGAGTTTTTCCTGACACACATGGTGAATCCTCCTTCAGGGGCAGAGGAGGAGGAAATAACAGAGGATGCCACCCATGCGACAGAGGGGGTCTGCAGAACCAGGGTAACTGGGAATCTTTTTCCAGAAAACCTTTTCAGCGGTCCTGAGAGGAGGCCCATCTGTCCCACTGTGGAGGCAGTGAGGGGACACATATTTTTGCAGCCAGTCGCCTGGCTAAAAATTAGAAAAAACTCGTGGGTGCAAAAAATCATATCCAGAGGTTACTCAATACCCTTTTCAATCTCACCTCTCTCAAACAAAAGGATTCCGGATGTTCCACCCAATCAAAGGGATCAAGCAACCATAGAAATTCAAAAGTTGCTAAAAAAAAAAAAGCCATCCAATCAGTCCCCACAGACCAAGTAGGATCCAGAACGTACTCAAGGTTCTTTTTAGTTCCAAAGAAAACAGGGGACTGGAGACCAATACTGGATCTCAGCAGACAAGTCAGTGAAGAAGACAAAGTTCTGGATGGTCACATTGCAGTCAATACTTCCCTTTCTAGGGAAAGACCATTGGATGTGCTCTATAGACCTTCAGGATGTGTACTACCACATAAAAATGGACAGGCCATCCAGGAGGCACCTCCGCTTTAGGCTAGGAGCCAGTCACTATCAATTTCGAGCTCTGCGCTTTGGCCTCACTACAGCCCCCAGAGTGTTCACCAAATGTATGGCAGTAGTCATGGCTCACCTGAGACAGCTAGGATTCCAGGTGTTTCCATACTTAGACGACTGGCTCCTAACTGCCATCACCAAGTAGCTACTAATTCAAGCAAGGAACACAACATTACAGCTATTTGCAGAGTTGGGAATTACTGTCAGTTATGAAAAATCTGCCTTATTGCCAGCTCAACATACCATTTTTATAGGAGCAGAGCTAAACACAAACACAATGGTGGTAAAACTTCCAGAAGAAAGGATTCAGGTCCTTCAAAAACAGGTGCTGAATCTCCTGCACAAAACAAAAGCTCAAGCTAGTGAGGTTCTGAAGGTTCTAGGCACAATGGCAACTTCCATCACAGTAGTTCCTATGGCCTGCATGCATATGAGGATCATACAGTGGCTTCCTTTTTGCCCAATGGTCGATGCAAACTCTCCCAATGTCCCACAAAATAACCCTGATGGCAGCTTGCAAAAAGGCTCTATTTTGGTGGCTTCATTCAGATGAAGTAATGATAGGGAAACCCTTTATTCCTCCAGTGCCCCTAGCACAGTGACCACGGACGCTTCCCAGATTGGGGGGGGGCATTATCTGGGAAAAACTGCCCAAGGCACATGTAATAAACATGAGATTCACTTGCACATCAATGTTCTGGAGATGAGAGCGGTGCTTCTAGTGTTGCAGGCATTCCAAGATGAAAAGAATGTTCCATATTAGCTTCATGGAACACTCGAGGGACCTAAAACATCAGTGGGAGGACAAAATAGTTTCTTTACATTTTAAAAAGGAACATAACAGTGAAGTTACTTTATTACAGGGTACTATTCTGGAGCAAATTAATTGTGTTTGGGAAGATAAAAGTACATTGAAACAAAAATTATTGTATAAGGAATCTATATACATTTTAAAATATAAAACTTTGGTTCCTAAGGGTCTGAACAATGAACTAAACTGGAAGTGTCTACTTTAAGAACAAAGTGGCTTTAATTGTTTAATTGGATATAATATGTGTTGAAATTTGTATAAAAGTGCAGTTTTAAGAGCATGTATTTGTATTCCAAGAAGGTGGTGACACTGAGGCACTAGAATAAATAGACTGGATTTTTTATCATTTGGTGGTCTCATTTAACATTCAGCTTTATTCCATGTTTGGATCCTTTTTGTTGTTGCAGTTATTTGGAGTGTGCGAGCATTTATTGTGTTTTTTTATTCCAAGACTCTCTACCTGTAGGAACAATTGCAATTCAGACAGACAATATGTCAGTGGTATTGTACATAAACAAACAAGGAGGAATCGGATCTTATCCCCTATGTTGAGAGCTCCTGAGAGTATGGCAATGGGCAACGTTTTTCCAACGCTTTATAATAGCAATGCACATCCCGGGGAAATTCAGCGTATTGTGGACAAACTCAGCAGACATAAACTGATGCCACACGAGTGGTCCCTCAAACAAGAAATAGTGGAGAGCATTTTCTGCAGATGGGGCCAGCCTTGCTGCGACCTTTTTGCCACGTCCACAAACACAAAATGCAGTGACTATTTCACCCTGATTCCCCCTCAGAGAAAGTCCCCGAGGGATGCACTCATACACGATTGGCTCCCGGCTGTCCTGTACACCTTTCCTCCCTTTCCATTAATGCCCAAAGTCATTCAGAAAGCCAAATTGTTGAGAAGGACCTTAATTCTGATAGCCCCTTACTGGCCTCATCAAATTTAGTTCCCCTTCCTAGAACCTTATCTTCAAGAGGAACCTTGGATTCTGGACCCAGTACCGGATCTTCTGATACATTCTTTAGGAGTTCTTCATCCCTCTGTCAAATCCCTCCAGTTGACAGCTTGGCTGCTCCATTTCTAAACATAGCCAGGTTACAAAATCTTTCATCGCCCACTCAACAGATTTTGATATCTTCCCATAAAATCTCAAAGGGAAAATTGTATCTTAGCAAATGGAAAAGATTCTCATTTTGGGCCCTACAGAATAAGATTAACCCCTTTTTCGCATCACTTTCTTCTATCCTAGAATTCCTAACAAAGCTTTCCATAGAAGGTGTAGCGGCTGATACTATCAGAGTGGAATTAGCAGCAATTTCAAATTTTTATCTAGGTGAAAATGGACAAAACATTATGTCACATAGACTGTGCAAAGCTTTTTTAAAGGGCACTTATCTCTTAAGATCACAAATAAAATCTCCACTACCACCATGGAATCTCAGTTTTGTATTATCAAAAATAAGTCTTCCACCTTTTGAGCCAGCGTCTTCATGTCATCTGAAATTTTTAACTTGGAAAACCATCTTCTTAGTGGCCATCACCTCAGCCAGAAGGGTATCAGAACTGCAAGCATTGTCAATCAAACTCCCGTATCTCGTGTTTCATAATGATAGGGTTTCACTATGTACTAATCCATCTCCACACCTACCAAAGGTGTGTTCAGAATCAAACTTAAATCAGACCATTGAGTTACCAGTATTTTTCCCAAATATGCCAATAAGGCAGAATATATGCTACACCGACTTGATGTGCACAAAGAGTTACATTTCTATTTACATAGAACAAAGGAGTTTAGGAAATCGGATCAACTTTTTGTGTCTTTCTTATATGCCAAAAAAGGTACACCGGTAGCAAAAACCACTCAGTCCAGATGGCTCTCAGACTGTATTTCCTTTACTTATAATTCGCTGATTAAAGAACTGCCAGGTAAAATAAATGCTCATTCAACTAGAGCAATTGCCACTTCTTCAGCCTTTCATGCCAGAGTGCCTATATATACCATTTGTGCAGCAGCAACATGGGCAACTCCACATAATTTTATTACTCATTACAAAGTAGATATGGCCTCCAGGGGCAGGGCATCCTTTGGGTCCACTGTGTTGAAGAATATACTCCCATGAGCTACCCAGGAATAATGGTGCTAGGGATGCTGTCCCATCAGTAAGAATGAATGTGAGATAGGACTTCACATAAAGAAGTTATGTTCTTACCATAACGTTCCATGTGAGTTGTCCATCTCACTATTCATTCTTACGTCCCTCCCTCCAACCCCCATCCTGTGACTTCTAGGGGATCTATGCTTTATTCAGTTTGGACACTTTTTTGACTTGACCCTTTTCAATTGCTTATTTCACAGATAGATATATGTATGCAGTCTTTTATTTGTAGACTACTTTTTTTCTTAGAGGCAAACAAGATCCAAGTTGGAGCACTAGTGCAACATGGGTTAGGGAATTAGCCTCAAGCTAGCTGGAGACCTTAAGCTTGTGAAAACGGCTGAGTCAGAGCTGAGGATTGGCTCTGAACCCATCACTAAGAATGAATAGCGAGATGGCCAACTCAAATGGAACGTTATGGTAAGAACATAACTTCTTTTTTTGAGCCTAGACATAGGATCTGAATTAACTAGACATAATAAGCCCTTACTTAGTTTAATGCTATTGGCTGCCAGAAAAACAATTACTGGAAAATAGAAACCAACTGCAGCTAAAGTACTGAATATTATTAAGGAGATAAAAGACTCGGAGATGGGTTCTTTAGAAAAGTGAAGGAGCAAACTAAATAGAAATAAATCAAATTTGTGAGAACAATACATGCAGAATAATATTCAGGAGGAGTGACGAAGGGAAGGCAGCAATTTTATGCAATGCTGGGATGAATTATAATTGTTAAAAATAAAACATATGTATACTTTGTGAAAATAACAATGGCAAATGTTCTTATGGCATGCTTTTTTTCTGTTGATCCATGTGTACCTATGTCACTATTTAAAATGTGATTTAGTAATAATGTTTAAGAAAAAACTCCAGCTATACTCTGTCGCATATCGTCTACTCAGAGGCGATCTCTACTTAACATACAAGGCCATGTCAAACCCAGAGCTGTTGGACATGCTACACTTAAAGAAATCCCAATCCCTCAGAGCTACACGCTCCAGGGCTCTAAACCTTGTCATCACAATAAACAAAACATGCTGGAGGGATAGGTTCCTGACCCAGAGACTCCCCAGACTCTGGAATAGATTGCCCATACATGTCAAGCAGAGTGCCTCTTTGGACCTCTTCAAGAGGAACCTTGACGATTGGATGGGAGAAAGGAAATTCACCCCAGGGATCACGTCAGTCGCCCTGCTAGACAGGGGTCCAGGAAAGTAAATAATGTGGGAAGAAATAGCCAGGGAATTGTTATGGCTAGGCTTGTATAGGCCCTAGGGCTGATAGCCTAGTACCAACCTATGAACCTAAAATACCCTTTGATTGTAAGTTTGATTATCTTTTTTAGTATATTAGAAGTTTCTATTTACTGCATCACATGTCCTTTCTATCCATCCATCCATCCATCTATTGATTTTTCAGTGACTTACTTTATCCTTTTAGGGTTGCAGTGACACTGCAGCCTATCCTAGTAGGTGCAAAGCATTAGAACTTCCCTTAGTTATGGCACTGGTGTATCGCAGAATGCACACACACACACTTACTCTCACACTACTTCCACACCTACAATTTGGAGAATACCAATTCACTTATGGTACCTCTTGTGATTTGAAGGTCACTATCTTTACTGCTTCCATGATAGTCTTTTTAACCCACATGCATGCAGTTCTCTGTCATTTCAGGTATATGGTGTGACTTGCAGTTTTCAGTAAACCTTACCCTTGCGACTTTTTGAATAATTGCTGCTGTAGCTGCCATGAGACTGTGTGGTTTCCTTTCTTACCCTCTGGCTGAACACAGATGCTGATTTATTTATTTATTTATGCATGTATGTATTTCTTTATTTGTCTGTCTTTGATTATCGGGAAAGTCTTGAGTGCGTAATACACATTCTCAGCAAAGGCCCAGTGAGCAAAGCTCCATTTGCTTACATTGCATTATACTAAGTTCCAGTTAAACACAGACTAGTTACATTTCTGTTTACATTTATAAACAAACAGTAGTTACATTTATATATTCTAAAATTTTATAGAGAGAAATTAGGAAAGAGAAAGCCCACATGCAATTTAGTGGATTGTACAGGCAGCAGTTATGTATAAAAATTGTTTGGTCATTTCAATGAGAAGTTGAGTGCATTCTGTTTAAGGAGAGTATTTGAAGAGTGCTGTACAGTGAACACAAATTCTCAACCTTGAGATGAGTATGTGCAGGACCAGAATTGGTTAAGATGTTGGGTATGCAATGGTTTAAAACTGTTCAGTTTATCAGTTTTATTTGTGTGGGGATACTATTTCACAGTTTAGCAACATATCGAGAGTAGAGTGAGGCTTCTGCAACATTTTTTGATTTATTTGTAAGTAATAAGAATTTGTTACTAGTGTGGAGGCCCCTTTCGGGACAGTAGGTCAATAATAAGATGTTCTTCATTCCACATTGCTGCAGTCCTAACCATTGGGTAGTCCGCTGTCCAGTCGGCCCGAATACCAAAGTATATGGCTGACGTCGGTCAAGGCGCATTAGACTGATGTCAGGACGTCAGGGTACTAATGCGCATGACCGACGTCATATCCTCAGTCTTTTTTGCCGCATGGTCCGATGCAGAAGCAGTTTTGCGAGTGCAGGTTGGCGTTCTGAAAAATTTCTGAAGTCGGAGTTTCAGACCGAATCAAAGTTGGCTAAGTACCCCGTTGGGGAACATTTTGGTTTTTTCTTGCCTCAGTATTTAACCGGATGTCAGAAAAAGTGAATAACTGTATTTCTTGTGGGAAGCAGATACCTCATAGGGATTACCATACTTTGTGTATACCTTGTTTAGGGCCTGAGCACGACGTTGTTGGTTGCCGCTCTTGTGCTAGATTTAACAAACGCACTATTAAGAGAAGGTTAGACTGTGCCAGGTTAGTGTTTGGGAAGCGTTGTAATTATAAAATGCCGTCGGATGCTCCGGCGCTTCCAAAAGCGCAAGGACAAAACAGCAAAGCCTAGGGTTGATGAACCGGCAGTCCCGGACGTCGGTTCTTTAGAAGGCTCAGTGGAGCCAGAGGTTTTGCCAGGAGTTTCTTTGGAGTCTCAGGCAGAGACTTTACTGTTACAGGATGTGCCCTCTCAGGAGGTAGGCCAGGCTGAGGGGCTTCTCAGGTAACTGTTCTTCCCTCTCTTCCCAAGGTAGTTAGAGCCTCTCCTTCTGTTTCCAAAACTTCTTTGAGAGGTAGGCCAAGTTTAGCTTCAGTGGGGGCTTCTCCTAGCACTTCAGGTTCTGTGCCTAAGAAACATATGCTTAAAATGGCAGAAGATTTAATTACTATGATTAGAGGCTCTATGCCCCCTCCTGATAAGAGGCCTAGGGTGGAACCTGAGTTTGAGAGTTTTGAACAGGGTTCAGAGGCTTCTGAGTCTTCTGCGGAAGACTTGCAGGAGTATCCTCCTTATTCTGATTCTGATGTGGATGATTCCACTCCTACAGCTTCTCCTCCTGAGGATTTCTCATTTTCAGAGACTCTGCATTCCATGAGGGAGCACTTTAAATGGGAAGGCCAAGATTACTCTGATTCCAGGAAAAGGCTTAGGGAATTCTTATTTTTACCCCAGCATAGGCCCTTAGCTATACCTCCTGTGTTGAATGTGGTGGAAGATGTTTTTGCAGAGGCTTCCCTGAACCCTGATTCTTTGCCTCCTGCCCCTGTTAAACCTGATAGGTACTATAGGGTGCCTGAAGCTCATAAGTATCTGTTTAAGAGTCCTAGGGCAGACCCGGAAACTGTTTCTCAGGGGCCTAAAGGTGTTAAGGCCTCTGTTAAAAATCCTGTTCCCACTGATAAAGAGGCAAGGGCTTTGGATAGGTGGGGAAAGAAAGTGTATACTTCTTCCACTTTAGCCATGAGAGCGTTGAATTGTCAGTTTCACATGCTAAAATATCAAAATTATCTCCTTTCACAATTGAAATCTAAGGTGGATGCTTTGGCGGAAGGTATAGAGTGTAAAGAGTTGCTGGATTTAGTTCATGTGTCTGAACAAGTGGGTAAGCATTCTTTGCAATGTGGTTTTGATGCTGTGCAGGCCTCCTCGAGGGTGGCTGCCACTAGTTCTGTTCTTCGCAGGCATGCCTGGTTGAGGGATCAGAATTTAGCAGAGCATGTTAAGACTAGGATTTTGGATGCTCCTTTACAGTCTGATGTGTTATTTGGTTCGCCTGTGGAAGCAGTTTTAAAGAAAATGGAGGACAAAGCTAAGTCTATGCAAACTGTTAAAGATTTTTGCAGGTGCAGCCAACGAAGTTTAGTAGAAATTGGCCTACTAAGGGATGGACATATCCTGCTTATGATTCCCAGTCTAGGGGTAGGTCTAGACGTGGTAGGGGCAGAGCTCAAGGTTCTTTTAGGCCTAGAACAGGGGTTCACCTGCTCAGACTTCTGGTGAGGGCAGGGGTCAGTCCTTTCGTAAACAGACCCAATGACCTGCCTTTTCAGCTGCCAGTAGATTCTCGTCTGGCAGCTCCTTTGGGAGGAAGACTGTCTCTTTTCAAAGAAAATTGGGATTTAATCACTCAAGACAGATGGGTGTTGGATATCATTCACCACGGTTACAGGTTTTATTTCCATACATTGCCCCTTTCAAAGGCATGCCAGACGTTCCCCTCCACAAAGGAAAGAGGCTCACAAGCAAATTTCTCTGTTACTCCAAATAGGGGCCATTCAGCCAGTCCCTGTACCAGAAAGGGGCCTAGGATTTTATTCTCGCCTGTTCCTAGTACCAAAGAAGGGGAACACGTGGAGACCAATTTTGGATTTATCTATCCTCAACACTTATCTGGACATTCCCAAGTTCAAGATGTTGACGTTACAACAGCTTTTACCTCTGCTGGGCAAGGATCATTGGATGGTAACTTTAGATCTCAAGGAAGCTTACCTTCATGTGCCTATAAGACTAAGTTGCAGGAAGTATCTGCGTTTTCGAGCTGGAAATTCTCATTATCAGTTCTCTGCATTGCCCTTTGGCTTATCTACTGCCCAGAGTATTCACAAAGGTTCTGGCTCCAGTGATAGCTTACTTCAGGCTAAAAGGAATTCAAATCTATCCTTACTTGGACGACTGCCTGATTCTGGCTCAAGAAAAGGAAGACCTTCTACAGCATCTGGAATATGTCATAGCAGTGCTAAGATGCCTAGGGTATTCTGTGAACGAAATAAAGTCCAGTCTAGTACCCTCTCAAGACATGTGCTTTCTGGGTGTGAGACTGAATACAGCAGCCCAGATGGCCTTTTTAACCCCGGACAAACAAAAGAATCTTTCCAGTTACTTCCATCAACTATCTCTTCAGTCCGGGCTGACTGCAAGGACAGTCCTTCAAGCCTTAGGGTTCATGGCATCTTGTATTCTGGTGCTTCCCAATGCCAAACTGCATATGAGGAAGCTGCAATGGTATCTCAAAAATGTGTGGACACAGCACTGCCAGGATTTGGACACTGTCATTCAAATAATACCTTGCATTCCAAAAGAATTTTTGTGGTGGGCTCAGGAATGTCACCTAAACAAGGGACTCTCTGTGACCCGGCCAGAGGCGAGTCAGATTTTGACGACAGATGCCTCGGACATTGCTTGGGGAGCTCATCTAAATGGAAAGTGGATACAAGACAAGTGGCCTGCCAGACTACAGCATCTACATATCAACATGAAGGAGATGTTAGCAGTCCAGTTTGCATTAATGGCTTTCAAGGAGTTACTTCTTCCTGGGCAGGTGTTGATTCTAACAGACAACACAACTGTCATGTGGTACATCAACAAACAAGGGGGAACACATTCTTATCCTCTATGCAGGCAAGCAATGATTTTATGGGAGACTGCGCTCAGCTTGCAACTAACTCTTCAAGCAAGGTTTCTGCCGGGAGCACAGAACTCCTTAGCAGATGTGTTAAGCAGGCAAATCATGGATCCCCACGAGTGGAAACTGGATCTTCATGTATTTCAGAAATTGACAGTGTCATGGGGAACTCCAGACATAGATCTGTTCACTTCTCCACTAAACCACCAGCTGCCAAAGTTTTGCACAAAGGGGTTTCATCATACAGCTTGGAAAGTGGATGCTCTTTCTTTCAGTTGGAAAAATCTTCATGTGTATGCCTTTCCACCTCTGCCTCTTCTTCCAAAGGTGCTCCTAAAGGTCAGACAAGACAAGCCAAGGATGATTTTAATAGCTCCAGATTGGCCTCGGCAACACTGGTACCCACTACTAAGGAGTCTGGTAAGGCAGCCCCCATGGCCTTTACCTTTGATTCCACATCTGTTATCTCAGAAGGACGGTCACCTGCTCAATGTCAAGCTTCACTCTTTTCATCTAACAGCCAGGCATATTCTGTGTTGAAACACAACAGGTCTCAACTTCCTCAACAAGTTTTAAATGTGATTATGGAAGCTAGAAGACCTAGTACAAGAAAAGTGTACGCAGAAAAATGGAAGAGATTTTTATTTTGGAGTGCAGCAAAGAATTTGGAGATTTCTGAGCCTAATTTGAGTGTGGCTCTTCAATATCTTACTGAGTTACTGGACAAAGGTTTGTCTTTCTCTTCCATTAAGATTCATGCTGCAGCAATTTCAGCTCACTATGATTGTGACCCACCATTGTTTTCGCATCCTTTGTTCAAGCAGTTTCTTAGAGGGGCAAAGAATATAAGACCCCGAGCTCCTACTCCTGCTTGGGATCTCAATTTTGTGTTGGAAAAACTTACTCTACAACCTTTTGAGCCTGCGGCTACTGCTGACTTGAAATACTTGTCATGGAAGACTGCTTTTTTGTTGGCTATTACTTCTGCAAGAAGGGTTTCTGAGTTGCAGGCCCTTATGGCAGTAGAGCCCTTTTTGATTTTCCATAAGGATAGGGTATCATTACGTACTAATCCTTCCTTTATGCCTAAGGTGGTTTCTAGTGTGGCTTTAAACCAAACTATTCATTTGCCTACTTTCTATGCAGATCCCCAAATTAAGGGGGAAAAAATTTTGCACACTTTAGATGTACATAGGCAGTTGCGTTATTATTTAAGCAGGACTAAGGATTTCAGGCAGTCTCAGCAATTGTTTGTTTCTTTTGCTTTGAGTTCTCGGGGCAAGCCTGTGTCTAAGCAAACTATTTCTAAGTGGATTGGGTTTTGCATTTCATTTTGTTACTCCCATCATGGCAAGGAGATTCCAGCTGGGATTAGGCCTCATTCCACTAGGGCTACTGCCACTTCAACAGCATTTCTAAGGGGGGTGGCAACTAAGGATATTTTGGAGGCAGCTACTTGGAGTTCAGTGCATACTTTCTCTAAGCATTACCACCTTCCTCTCTACTCTAAATCTAGGGCTGGTTTTGCCACAGCTATTTTGCAAGGCATGTTGACAGCTCCTGCTTCCTTATGATTTGCCAGCCTCCCTTACCTCTGCTTTGGGATTCTACCCAATGGTTAGGACTGCAGCAATGTGGAATGAAGAACATAGTACAGTTTTGTACCTACCATAAATGTAGATGTTCGAGGATCCACATTGCTGCAGTCCAATTCCTCCCTCCTTCCCTCTGTGTTTAGGGGTGGTGGTGTGGGCTAATATATATATATATATATTCTTGTACATTTGTATATATTGTATATATGTTTGATGCAGGGTTTTTGGTGTTTTGGTTTGGGCCTTGTCTTTTTAGGGTCTTCTGACATCTGGGGCAAGAAAAGACTGAGGATATGACGTCGGTCATGCGCATTAGTACCCTGACGTCCTGACATCAGTCTAATGCGCCTTGACCGACGTCAGCCATATACTTTGGTATTCGGGCCGACTGGACAGCGGACTACCCAATGGTTAGGACTGCAGCAATGTGGATCCTCGAACATCTACATTTATGGTAGGTACAAAACTGTACTTTATGTAGTACAGGGTATCTTTCTGGATGATGAATGAGCTTGTGTATTGTAGTTAGTTGTGAATATGTAAGACAGTTGTGCAGTTCAAGCCAGTTTAATTGCTTTAAGCTATGGCAATGGTGGGTCCTATGAGGGAGATTGGTGGCAGACTTAGCTATTTTATTGTAGCAGGTGGCAAGTTTCTTTGAGTACCATTTAAGTTTGTTAGGATAGGAGTGGCATATAAGTGAGTTGGCAATACAAAGGTGGTGGCTAGAGTTTTTCTTGCAGTATCTGTAAGGAATCCATTGAACCTACAAAGACATCCTAGTTTCTGATGAGTAGATTTAATGGTTGGTGTTACTGAATACATTACAGGCAATGCAGCCTGAGACCCACAGATGCTCTCTGGCAACAATGTTTAAACTACATGATTTTGTCTCTCAATTCTTTACCCAGTATGTATGCATTGTTAACAGCATATACAAATGCAAATTTGTACTACCCAGTTAGTAAATACAGAAGACTATAATACTGATAAGTAAGATTTGCTGAGAATCTCAGATGAAGATCAGGTTAAACACACAAAGTATTCAGAAATGACATGTTAAAAAAGAAAGAACCATATAACTTGTAACTTTGAGAAGCCACATGATCTCATTGTGTATTCAGTAAGTCATCAGTGATGTCTTACACTTCAGCTATATTTTAAAAAAGTCATTATGACCTACCTGGAGCAAAAACATTTTGATCTAATATTTGGTCTCATTTCTCAAATTTGATTTTTATACTGCAAACACATAAAGTTCTTGTTGCCAATGCATTTGTTTTTCAACATATTTTTTCTCCCCAACTCAGATATACGTATGGGAAACCTGTTCTGGGAACTGCTGTTTTCAGAATATGTCGAAAAAGTCAATATTTTTGGCAGAAGGTAAACAGTCATGAAATGACAAATGACTACTGCAAGGAATTTAATGGCACTGTAAGTTGTTGGTCACATTTTCTTAATAGATATTGCGATTTCTTAGTTTATTTATTATTTATTATTTATTGTTTCTGCCTTTGTTTACAGGGTCCACTTTCTAGTTATTGCTTACTTTGCAATCAGTAATATCAAATAGAACATCTTTTCCTGTGGGGGTGAGATCAAAGTATCTTAAACCTCAGCCAGAAGAAAAACTTGCTCAATCAATGGTGGTGGTGGTGGTGGTGGGTGGGGGGGCTAATGGCAGTACAATCCCCAAAATTCCTGAGCATTTCTTTTAAATTCCTGTAATTTTGTCATACTCCTAAAAATTTGTTTCCATGTGCGCTGCTCCCCTGCTTGTAACTCCAGCACCTCCCTGAGGCTCCCGGGAACATGTGAGCTACATGTGCTGGAGTATGCATTTCTGGAGGTACTTCCATCTGAGTATCCTATACCTTCTGTTTTTTTTTGTAGCATACCTAAGTAAAATGCATATCTTCTCCTAATAAGTCTTGAAAATGTGACTTTGTAAATCTAGCTCCCACTTATTTTCCCTTTACAAGCCTCATTTATTTACAGTGACTTAATCTCTCTCTCTGTATGTCCTTCCTATCAGCCTCTTTCCAAGTGAACCACCCATTCTAATATCCGCTCAGAGCTCCACTTACATGGGGGCCTCTGGGAGCCTCTGGGTATGATATTTAACTTAAGAGCAGCACACAATAGTCCCTCATGTTCAAGTCTCAGCCCCTCCTCAAATGAAATTCCACATGACCTAGTGTCATTTTTTTCAGTCCAGGTTCACTGTTATCTTATTCCAGTATTTAATAAGGGTATTCTTCCTTCTCCAGTTCTTACAGGCCTCATCTTCTAGATTCCCCCTGCCTAGATGACCCAATATTCAATAGAAAATTTTTCCATGATTGGAGATCCTTCAAATTAAGAGAGCCATAATCATACTCTGGAGCTCCCTAAAGGGCATAGTTAAGCTCATGGCTCTTCGCTGTTCCTAGCCTACTAGTCTAACTGTCAGATCTTCTAGTCAGGTTTCAAAATAAGTTGATGCCATCTCTTTCCATCCGGGATCACCTTTTTGAGATAGCAGTCTCATAATAAGGGAAACATGGGTAGCAGTCAGGTATTGAGGCAAGTCAGTCATCCCCAATCCTCCCACCTCTCGTGTGAAAACTAATTTGTCCTAGTTAAGTCTTGAATTTGCACCTTCTCATATGAAATGTGCTATTTTTCTTTTTAAAGGAAGGAGGAATCTCATTAGGGAAAGACTGCAACAGTGCAGACAGACAGGAAGAACAAACAAGGATATTGCCAGTGCTTTCTGATCAATCTCCAGGGGTACTGTCTTCCATCTACTTATAATAGATCTAACTTTATTGTGAGCCATGTTAGCAGTTTGCTAATTATTGTTTCATACGTTGGATCTCTATTGAACTGGAAAATGGGCTGGGATTTCCAAGGAAGGAAGGTCACCTGTCCCCAACTTTTTTGTTTTCTTCTTGTTTACTTTATATCCCAACATTTCCCTATATTAATCTAACATTGTAAATAAAGTTTCAATAGCCTTCCCAGCCCCCTTTACAAAAAACAGGATATCATCAGCATATAAGGCCACTTCATACACTTCCTCTCCATCTCCAATTCCCTCCAGATTCATTCTCCTTATTTGCTGAGAAAGAGGTTCTATGTAGATGCACATAAAATGGGGAAAGCAGGCAGCCCTGCCTAGTACCTCTGTACCTAGTACCCCCCCCCCCCCCCCCAGTATAGAGCAAAAAATCATTTCCACAAACTTTCAGCTCAATCCAAATCTTAATAAAACTTGTTGCAGAAAAGAATATATCTAATGTTGTCAGTTTTCATTCATTCCTCAACAGTTGGAACAGTTGGGTACAGATCTGACCTCAGGTCCGACTCAGCTGTTATTTTAGCTCATGGCCACTAAAAAGCTCTCATGCTCCTCCCTTACTCATAATACACCAACCCCAAACATATCTCAGATCTTGATTGCCACTTTTGGGTTTGGACATGGTCACTTTGAGCTCTCAAGTGTTTGAATAAAGTGGGAGATACGTTTTTTAATTTCATTGTTCACTATAAAATTTTACATTTTTCTTATTATTTCCTTTCAACAATTCCTCCCTTCTACAATATTTCAGTGTAAACTTCTTACCATAGCTGGTAAGCTACTTTTTCTCCTTTCCCCCCTTACACCTTTTTAGTGTATTTCTAGTTACCATTGTTGGTATTTTCTCTCCTTATGCACTTTTGCTACATGTTTGCTAGTAAAAAAACTTATTTCTGCTAATTTTTCTTATATTATTTCAAAAATGTCTGAAAAGGGTCCTTCTTTTTTAAAAAAGTGCCAGAAATGTAGTCACCAGTTGCCTCTTTCTGATGCGCGTACTTTGTGTATCTACTGTTTGGGCCCAGACCACTTACAGGTAGATTCTTCCATCTCTAAAGCCTTCAACCTGTGAGCAGTCATGAATAGAAAAAATAAATTAATCCTGAAAAGATTGTTACCCTCTTCTTTTTCAGAGGCTATTTCTGGGGTTCAGCCCTGCAAAACCTAAGCTTATGGAGCCTTCAACTAAGCCTTCAAGTCCTTCTGGATCCTTGACACCCTCGTCGGATCCTACCATGGAACAACCATGGAAAAAGCACAAGTCATATCCAAAAACTGCTCCAGCTTAGCCTGTGTCGGAGTTGAAAACAGCTTCCACGGATCCTAATTCTTCAGATCTGAAGTCTTTGCCCAGGATCAGGTATTCCCCTTCCATAGATCTGATACCCTCAAGAATACCTTCCCCATAACTTGACTCCCACTGGCACTCTAAGTCCCCATCAATAACTTCTTCTCATTCGTCCAGAAGTCTGAACAAGGCTGATGTAGACAGAATGATGAGGAAATTTCTCTTGGCACAGATACACATGGGAGTTCTCCCTGCTCCTACCCCTTCAAGTCAGAAAGCCCTTGTTTGTACTACTCCACCAATCATAGCTCCTTCTTCGATCTGACCTATCATTTAGGAACTCATGGATCCGAGTCTCCTGGGACCATTTGGATTGGATCTGAAGATGTTAGTATCTTTGGCTCCAAGGCTGTCTCTGACTGCACCAGCTCCAATGGTTTCAGAGCCAGACAACTCTCAGAACTGAAACATGCCTGTGGATCCCAGGCATTAGAGTCAACTCTGAAGTTTTTGACGCCATCTCTTCACCTAGGAACCTCTGCATTGGATAGCTTGGCACTGATATCCACCTCAGGTGGACTGCCTTTGGGGCAGTAGGAGCCAGTGGAGCAGAAGCATGCCTTCTCAGCTGTGTTGGCTTCCTTCTTCCCAAAGCATTCTGCCTTTAAGGTGGTGGTGAGAGTGTTCTCTCCTTCCATAGAAAGGATGGTACCTGCCCCTTTGGATCTCGCTCTGGATCCCATGTGTGTTTCTGTACCTTGAGCCCCATCATTCTATGCCACATTGACAGCCAGACCAATGTCTTCAGGATACCCAGCAAGGTATTACTATCTCTTCCAACACTTCTCTGGAACACCCCACCAAAGAAGTCCCTAGGAAGAGGAAGTGCAAGAAAAGGCACATGGACTCCCCTCAGGAGTCTTTCACCTAAGATACCGATTTTGATGAAGGGGAAGGGTCCCCAAGATCACCACCTGAAGACATCTAATTCAGAGACATCCTTGAGATTCTTAAGCAGAGGGATGGTTGGTCTACTGATAACTCTTCCCCAGAGGAATCCCTTTCCTGGAGGCCTTTGGATCTGGCCCGTCTACCTCCTGGGTAACTCTGCCCACTGAAGAGCTCATTGACCTCATCTTTAGGTGGGTCTGGAAGGAACCAGACACAGTTAAGCCAGTCCCAAAAAGACTGAATGAGATTCTGGCCCCACCTGTAGGGAAGGAGTTTTGGCATAAGGGGTTGCCCATAGATGCTATTGGTCATTGCAGCGGCCACCAAGAATAAACTTGCAGAGCAGAGTTCCTCTGTCCATCCCCCTAACAGAGAGTCTAGGACTTTGTACAGACTTTGGAAGCATGTGTATGCTTCAGCAACCTTTGCCCTTAGATTGCAAAATTAGTTGGCATAATTTATAAGACTGCAAATGGACTAGATAAAGAAACTGTCAGAATCCATTTATGGAACCATTATTGCTGAGACTCAGAATTCTGTGGCCTTACATTTGGCAACTCTGCAATCCATTTCTAATTCATCCATGAGACTTCTCTCTCATGCAGCTGAAGGTACATCAAGGGCGGTGGGTTTAGGCATTTCCAATAGGTAACATGCCTGGATGCACTTGTGTAATTTTTGCAGAGCCCTTTAAGTCCTCATTCAGCAATGCTCCATTTGATGCCAGTTCGTTGTTTGTCCCAAAGGTAAAGGACACACTCTCCAGGTGTGAGCAATTTGGAAAGACCTTCTGTGCAGTGGGAATAAATTTTTCTAACCCTCAAAGGACCTTTTCCAGTAATCAACGAGGAGGGCAAAAAACGTGGTTCAGGAAGTCCCAGGGTCCTTTCCAAGATCCATGTGGAAATAGTTCCCCCACGAAGAGAAGGGGAACTGAAATAGAAGATGCAGCCCAGGCAGCAGAGGAGGCTCACAGAACCAAGGCTCCAGAGATTCCTTTTCTGACAGACCCTACCAGTGCCCCTGAAAGGAGGCCTGACTGTCCCGCTCTGAAGTCAAATGACAGTCAATTACCCCTGTACCAGAGAGCTTGGATAGACATCACAAAAGATACATGGGTGCAGAGGATAATTTCCAGTGGTTATATAATTCCCTTTTCCCTTCCATCTTCTATCTGTATGCAAATTTTCCGATGTTCCACCCAGTCAGAGGAAAGCAGCAGCTATAGAAATACAAAAGGTGTAAGAAAAAAAGAGTCATCCAGGAGGTCTGACTAGACCAGATAGAATCTGGAATTTACTCAAGATTCTTTGAAAAAACTGGGAACTGGAGACAAATTTTGGTTCACAGCAACATGAGCAAATCAGTTTGACACACAAAGTTTTGGATGGTCACAGTTCAGTCCAGTCTGCCCTTCTTGTGCAAGGACAACTGGATGTGCTTGACAGACCTTCAGGATGCATATCACATAAAAAGGAACAGACAGTCCAGAAGGTATCTACACTTCCGGCTGGGAGCCAGTCACTACCAGTTCAGAGTACTTGCCTTGTGACCTCACCACAGCCCCCAGGGTGTTCACCAAATGCTTGGCAGTGGTAGCAGCTCACTTCAGGCTACAGGGATTCTTAGTGTTTCTGTACTTGGACAACTGGCTCATTACCACCCTGACTAGGCATCTACTAATAAGAGCATGAGATCAAGTAATCCAGACTTGCTATCATCTGGGGATAACTATAAATGACAACAAATCTCAGTTAGAAGTGTCCCTAACATTGGAATTCATAGGAGCGATTTTCGATACAGTTTCAGTGACGGCTTCTCTTCTTGCCTCAAGAGCACAAACTTATCAGATTCCAGGTCAGAAAAATAATACACAGTACCACAATCTCAGTCTGATTGATTCTACAAGCCTTGGGATCAATGTTAGCAGCTATAGTCCTAGTTCCTCTAGGAAGATTTTACATGAGAATTCTTCAATGAATGATAGTAACACAATGGTCTATTCTTTGCCAAGAGATGTCAGCCCAGATAAGAATTAATTAGACATACCAGAGATACCTTTGGTGGTGGACTCAATCAGATCAGGTTCTACAAGGCCATCCTTTCACTGTCCCTCAGCTCAAGGCCATAGTGATCATGCACACATCCCAGATTGGGTGAGGGACACTTCCTGGGGAAAACAGTCCAAGGCACTTGGTCCCCTGAAGAGGTCAACATGCATATTAATTACATGGAAATTAGAGCAGTTTTTTTAGCATTGCAGACCATCCAATATTCTCTCCTTTTCAGGATAGTTGTTATTTAGACAGACAATATGTCAGTAGTATGGTACATCAACAAACAAGGAAAAAACAGGCCTTACCCCTTAAGTCAAGAAGCCCTCAGAGTGTGGCAATTTGCAATCTCATCCATCTGGTTTCTGATAGCAATGCACATTCTGGAGAAGTCCAATGTGATAGACAAATTGAGCAGGTCCATTCTACTACCTCATGAGTGGCCTTTCAACATGAAGGTGGGGTGACAGAAATTATTTTTCTACAGAAGAGGATAATAGCAACTTGGATGAAGGTAGGTCTATCTCAAAAAACAAATCACAAGACAATAAATAAGACCCAACATACACGGCATGAAGTAATGAATCAAAGTTTTATTGAATGTTATGTGTTTTCATGCTTAACAAAGATGCATCATTAGACCAAAGAACATAAAACTGCATTCGCAAGCAGCATATATATAGGAAGATAAAAAAAAATCATGTGACGTTAATATAGGTTTTAAAGGTACTGTTTCATTCAGACCAAACCCTCTATCAGCTTGCAGTTTAATAATCCATCTCACCTCAGCTGTTTCAGTAACATTAGTGAAGTCACCCCCCCCCCCCCGGATCTTTGTGTATGAGATGTAAGACCAAAAATCTAAAAGATTATGTAGACCCCGTACATATTCACATGTTTGGCAAGGGCATTAGTCAACTTAACCCTCCTAATGTCACTCATATGCAAAGTGATTCATTCTCTAAGGGATCTGTTCATCTTCCCAACATAAAAATCCAAACACTCAAGACAGATTGCTAAGTAAATCAGATCAGTGCTCCTACTTGTAGCAAATAAATTAGGCTTTATCTAAAATTAGTATTCAGCCTAAGATGCACTTAAAAGAGCTACAATTGACATGGAAAGGTACCTCTCTGTGAAAAAAAATTCTCAGAGGTCTTATTATGCTTGTAACATAAACGACACTTGAGTGATTTAGTATTTTTAAAACAAAAATTAGGTCTTGTGCCAACAATCCCTTTTAATTTGTCATCTACCTGTAAAATGGACCAATTCTTCTTTATGATGTTACATACCCTATTCACATCACTGGATGTAAAGGATCTTCGGGTTATATCTCTGGCCAATCCCCAGTTGCCATTAGCCATCCCGTTTACTGTATCATGACGAGGAACTTCCCTCACATTAAAACCCATATCATTGGTGGACGAAGTTAAACAGGCATTATCACTAGTAAGATTTATTTGACCATATTCTTTGCTTAAAGAATTTCCTTGCTCAAGGCTATTGGTCAAGATAGCGGGAACAGCTTTTTAGGTCATATCAGACAGTAAACCATCAATTGTGTTGGAACCTACATCATTGGCTAACTGATTTCCAGAAACCAGCTCTTTTAGCATCATTATTGGTTGCTTATCTGATTGGTTAAAAGAGATCTGATAACAAAAAGCTTTTGCAGAAAAATCACCCAGGATCACCCAGTCTGTTGGAATATTCAAAAAAATATGGTTCTCCTCCTTTCTCTTCTCTCCTCTTCTCTTTCATTGTAGATTTTGTGTCATTGGTGGAATAACTAAATAATAAAAATATATAAAAATAAAAATCAAAATCTTCCTGCAAGTGTACTCATTATTATTCCAACCTGAAATATCTAGTAAATTGTTTTAGTACATTTCTAATTACGGGATGATGCATGCTTATGCGATGTAACAAGCTGTTTCTTTTAGAGGGTTTGGTAAATACACTGGTTCTAACTGAATCTTCAGAACTTTGTGTAATTATAACATCTAAAAAGTCTGTACTGTTCAACGAATGCTGAGCTGTAAATTAAAAAAAAAATAGTTGTCCCTTCAATATAATCTATAAAATCTTGCAGGACATGCAATGATCCTGCCCAGATTAGAAACAGATGTCTACAAAGCATCTGTAAAATTTGTTCTCCCACTGAGCTAGCACAGTATTCATGTAGCTATTGGAACACAAAAATTTTTTTTCAAGAGCTAGTTCTCAAAGTGAACAGATTAAATTTCTCATGCTACTAGAGAACAAACTGTGTTCAGAACAATTTAAATTTAACAAATTCAATGTCAGGTAGAGGTAGAGAGAGAACAAACATCCATAGTAACAAGATAACTTTCAGAAATATTACCAATCTCATGGAAGTCATCCAAAACTGTCTGTAAAAGATGTTTGGTGTCCTTCAAAGCAGAAGGCATAACATCTAATAATGATCTTAATTTCTTCTCAATGAAAACAGACAAGGATTCAGTCACCCAGTTACAACCAGAAACTATGGGTCTGAGCAGAGGGCAACAGGGTTTTATAGGGCAATTTGTTACCAATGATAATCCCTGTTTGCCTTCTTCCACCAATGATACAGGATTTAATGTGAGGGAAGTTTCTCGTCATGACATAGTGAATGCGATGCCTAATGGTAACAGGGGATTGGTCAGAGATATAACCTGAACATATCCCTTTCATATTCCAGTGATGTGAATAGGGTATATAACATCATAAAGAAGAACTGGTCCATGTTGCAGGTGAATGACAAGTTCAAAGGGATTGTTGGCACAAGACCTAATTTTTGTTTTAAAAATAGTGAATCACTCAAGCATCATTTATGTTACAAGCAGAATAAGACCACTGAGAAAATGTCTGCATGGAGAGGTACATTTCTGTGTCGCTCATGTAGTACATCTTAGACCAGAATTATTTTGTACATCTAGATACTAATTTTAGATACAGTCCTGATTTATTTGCTACATGTAGGAGCACTGATCTGATTTATCTGGCAATCTGCTCTTGAGTGTTTGCATTTTTATGGTGGGAAGATGAACAGATCCCTTAGAGAATGATTCACTGATATATGACATATGAATGACATTAGGAGAGTTAAATTGACAGATACCCTCACCAAACATTTGAATATGTATGGGTCTACACACTCCTTTAGATTTTTGGTCTTAGAACTCATGCACAAAGATGTGAAGGGGAGGTGACTTTGCTAATGTTACTGAAACAGCCGAGGTGAGATGGATTATCAAACTGCAAGCTAATAAAGGGTTTGCTTTGAATGAAATGGTACTTTTAAAACCTATATTAAAGTCATGTGATTGGTTTTATTAGGCATTTTAATTGCTAAACTGGTATTTAATTGTTTTATATTCCTATATATATGTTGTTTGAGAATGCAGTTTTATGTTCTTTGGGTTGATGAAGCACCTTTGTTAGGTGTGAAAGTCCTTACCATTCATTAAAACTTTGATTCATTATGTAGTGCTGTTTATGGTAGGTCTTATTTATTGTCTTGAGAAATGATTTTTTGGCAGTGTGGCCAGCCTTGCTGCAATCTCTTTGCATCTCCTGTGAACAAGTGCAGCAGCTTCTTTGCCCTAATCCCCCCACTGGGTGGACTCACTGGGAGACACTCTACTACACAGTTGGCCCGCCGGTCTACTCAACTGCTTTGATCCTTACATTTCTACAGAAATATTTCCATTTGAAGAGCAAAGTCATCCTCATTGCCCTTTACTGGCCTCGACAGATTTGGTTCCCCTTTCTTTGGCCTCATCTAATGTACCCACCTTGGATTCTGGATCCCATTCCAGACCTTCTGTGTCACCCAACAGGCATGATTCATCTGGATATCTCAAACCTAAAGCTGACAGCATGGTTTCTCCACTTCCTTTAATAGCCAGACAACTAATGTTCTCGTCCTCTGTCCATCATATACTTTTTATCTTCCCATAAAGCTTTTCAAGAAAACTTTACAGAAGTAAATGGAAGAGGTTTGTTTTTTGGGGTGCTTCAGAAACATGTTAATCCCTTTTCAGCCTCTGTACATAGTGTCCTTGAATTTCTGGCAACAAGTTTCAATGAAGGAGCTAGCTCCTCAACAATTAGAGTTCAATTAGCAGCCATATCTAATTTTCACATTGAATTTGGGAACTCTACCCTCGCTTCATCTAAACTTTGTAAGGTCTTCTTAAGAGGTACCTTTCTTCTGAGACCTCCTTATAAAAATCCAAGTTCTCCATGGGACTTAAATTTAGGACTACAGGCCTTGATTCATTCCCCCTTTGAACCAGCAGCAAAATGTGATCTAAAGTTTCTGACCTAGAATACCATCTGTCTGGTGGCCATGGCCATCACCTCTGCTGGAAGGATTTCAGAACTTCAAGCATTGTCTTCTAAACCTCCCTATTTGATTTTTTACAGGGATAGGGTAACATTGCAAACCAATCCTTCTTTCCTTCCTAAGGTGGTGTCAGAATCTAACATCAACCAATCCATTAATCTGCCAAATTTCTTTCCTAAATTTACAAACAGAGGTGAATATATGTTGCACTTATTGACTTTTCATAGACAATTACATTTTTCTGACAAAAACAAAAGAAATTAGAAAGACAGATCAATTATTTGTCTTCTTTGCAGATTCTAAATTGGGTAAATCAGTTGCAAAGGTACCTTTAGCCAGATGGATGACAGATTGTGTATCTTTTGTCTACGACAAGTTGGGTCTGACCTTACCAAAACCTTTAAGAGCCCATTCAACTAGGTTCATGGCTACTTCTCAATGTTTCTGTCTAGGGATTCCATGAACAACATATGTGCGGCTGTGACTTGGGCTGGTTTTCATACCTTTATTACTCATTACAAACTGGATCTGGTCTCGAGGGGAAGAGTAGCCTCTGGCTCATCTGTGCTCAGGAATATCCTTTCTTAGAGTCCACCCAGGATTTTAGGTAGCTGGGAACTCTGTCCGAACAGCTGAGGAATGAATGAAAATTGACAACATCAGAACAATAAGTTATGTGCTCACCATAACGTTCCATCTGTGTTGTCCTTTTTATTATTTTTTCCCAGTGTCTTTATTTGGATTTCCATTAAGTAATATCAAAAACTTGTCAATGTGCTGGCCATTTTCATTCTTCCTCAACTCCCCTCCTACAAACCCCTAACCTTTTTCACAATTGATTTCTGGAAGAACGACACTTTATAAGGACACCACTACTCCTTATGCTGAGCTCCAGATAATAGCTTCTGTTGTCAGGAATATTATGTTAATATTTCTTACATTATATCAACCAGTAAATAAGATCTGAGGTATGTTAAGGGGTTGGTGCGTTATGGGTAAGGGAGGAGCTCAGCAGCTTTTTAGTGGCCATGAGCTAAAATAACAGCAAAGTCACATCTGAGGGTCGGATCCAAACCCAGGTGTCCCAATTGTTGAGGAAGAATGAAAATGGACAACACTTATAGAACATTATGGTGAGTATATAACTTGTTTTTTACCCTGTTAAATGTTTCTCAGCATCCAGGCTAATCAAAGTAATTCCTATCTCTTGAAGTCTTTCCCCCTCTGACAAATGTAATGCTCTAAGAGTATTGTTGTGTAAAAATCTGCCTCCCACAAAGCCTGTCTAGTCATTTTGTATCAAGATAGTGACAAACAATAATCATGGTTAAGGATAGATATGGGATCTGTAAGAGGAGGGTAATTCTCCTTTTCCCTTCCTTATGTAGCACTACCACAGTAGCTTGTTTCCAAGAGGCATGGATTTCACAAATTGTCAATAAAAGATTCTATAATTTCAGTAAAGCTGTGATCGCTTTCTTTACAAATCACCTCCACCAGTCAATTGGCAGTCTATCTGGTCCTGTTTCTTCTGTGTGGTCTGTTTCTTAATAATGCTCTCTTATTTGTCTCTGCTAACTGGAGTCAAATACAAGTGGCATATTCTTCTTCTTCTTCTAATCAGTGCAGATTTAGGTTCATTAAATATCTACTAATAGCTACTTTTGTGTCCCCGTGGTCTGACTGTCCCTGATAAAGATCCTTATAACACTTAATAAGTTCCTGCATTATTTCCTCTGTGGAATTAACAATACAGCCCTGCTTTATAAGATATAGAGCATCCACTATGGCATTTACTCATTCCTGTCTTAGCATAAATGCCAGTTTCTTCTGGAATTGAGGGAAATCTATAAAGAAACATTTCTGGTATCTCTGAATCAGGCATTCCTAATTATTATGTAAGATTTCATGTAATTGTTTTTCTTGTGTCTCATAAATCTGCTCATCCACTTGGAGGCCCCTTTGTTTCCTGCTATCCATGTATGCCAAAGAACTTTTCAACCTTTCCAAGGCATCCCTTTTCTGCTTCTAGTCTCTACTAAGAAACCTTCTCACTTCATATGCCATCTGGATTTTCAGGGCATCCCATGCTCTCCCAGTCACTATAGTGAAGTTAATAAAATTCCCTATCAAATCTAGTAGCAACTTTTTGCCTTCTCATGAGAAATTATGTTGTTTTAAATAATAAATGGAAAAACACCAATGCTTCTCCCCAGGAGTATTTACAGGAAATGTCAATTGGCAGGCTATAGAAGAGTGATCTGATGCAAAATTTACTGTATCTCTACCCGTGGTGCCATAAATGCATCTTCATGTGAGATGTATCGTCTGTCCAGTCTAGTTGCTGTACCTGTACTAGCTTATGTATGTGTAACGTGCCTAAGGTAGTTCAGTTCTATAGTAACATCATCTAAGCCTAAGCTCTTTAAATATGAATCCACATATTTACTTAACTGGGGGAATTTCTATCCCCCTAGGGCTCCTGGATGGGTCTATATTAGTTTACTGAAATGTTATTCTGGCGAACACCTATTCATCAACACCTAATCAGCAAAATCACTTCAGCAATTCATTGAAATTACTAAGGGCAAAGATGTAGTTGGCCAACAACAGGACTTTGCCCTTTTCTCCACTGTAGTGCGATCTCGGAGTTGGTATATATAGTTGGGGGGCAGCCCGCCACTTGGGTGGGTTCGATTCACATAGATGTTGGTCCTTTGTGCTGCAGGCAAGCACTTCCTTGCCCTTAGTAAATTCAGCAAATGGCTGAATAGGTGTTCGCCTTAATGACATTTTGGCAAACTAATATAGAACCTCCTGGAGACATCCTGTAGAGCAGTTGTGATACTCCATTTTCCAGCCATCAACATCATCCCCTCTGCAAAGTGCATCACTACCAGCATAATCTCTCTAAATTCCTTTTTAGTAAACCTTGACAGAAAATACATAGAACCTAAAGTAATCTTTCTTTGCTGTAATTCACCCGTAACTAGCACAAACCTTCCTGCATGATCAGAATGTGTTTCCTGCACTCTAAAAGGGATAAATCAGTTCATTAGAATTGTGTTCCCTCTTCTTCTTCTTGAGCCTTCCAATGAAGCTGAGACTAGTCTGCCACCTATTGACTCCCCAATACTGCACATTCTTTGGTCTCCAAGTGTGTCCCTTGCAATAAAAAAAATGTTGGCTGCAAAAACTACACACATTATAATACTATCCTCCTCTCTGTAACATCCATCAACCCATTCACTTTCCATGGGACAACCCTAACATCCATACTATCTTGGCTGTTCAGCAGCTCTTTCCTTAGTTTTCCATGTAGTGCAACACCTGTGTCCTGCTAAATATATCAAGATCCCTACAAATGTTATAAACTTCTGCAGTAAATAAACACAAGGAACAAAGTCAACATTTCAGAAACAGAAAAAAGATTTGCAGTTATTCTAAAAAAGAAAATATTATTCAACTTCAGGCAACTATGCCTGCACTGTTCCCAGATTTAGTTAAATCAAGGCTGTTTAACTGTCATATTGATTAAAGGAGCCCATTGACCTCCACCAGAGAGCTTTCAGATGCATCACATTTTCTTGGGGAAGTTCAAATTAGCCATATGACACTCCAAGCAGTTCCACAGGACAGCTTGAGTTCTTATACCTCCATGAGCCCAGAGTTATGGTTACTGAAGAGTTTTTGCTATGCAAGGGTAATTAGATATAAACAGAAGCCGCTGACATTCTTCTTCACTGTGGGACTAGGCAAGTCCCTCCTGTATTTACAGCAACCTCAACAGACACAGCAGGAATAAGGGTAAAGTTAGACTTTCCCCACCTGTTTATTAAAAATGGGGAAGTGGTTTTCTCTTAATGGATTCCCATCATGACCAGTTGTAGGTATAGCATTCTGCTCATTTATTCTGTTTCATGACTCTGTGTAAAGTGCTTGGCCTGGAAGGTCTGCCCTTCTTTCCTCCAAAAACATTAAAGCATCTTGAACTGCAAGAAAAGTTTTGTTTCTTCCTGGAAGATACATCTTTAACTCATATCCGAGTGACACCTCCAGGTGCATCTGCAGTTAACTCCTACTGATGCCTCTAGGCATCAGATAATTGTTTCTTCATATTTGCATCAATAATTCCAAAACTATGTTATGTACAAGGTTTTAAAACATTTAATCTTAAAGCTTATACAACGGCAAACTCAACTGCATTAATATTTGACCTCTGTCTAATGCAGTTAAATAGATATTAACTGTTGTTTTTATGATATTCATTTATATAGATGTAATTTTCACATTTTCTAAATATCTCAACAACCAAGTAACACAGATAAAACTGCTTAGCCCAATATGAAAGCTCTCATCTAGATGAATAAAATGTCGCTGACAGTATGTGTGTAACATGAGTGGTAGCTGAGATATTGTAAGTTGTTTAAAAAATATTACAAATGTAATAGTTCACTGTGACTTACAAAATTCAGTTTAAGACCTAGAACCTAAAGAATACTACCACAATAAAAATAGTTTCTGCTGACGAGTTTGCCATTTGCACTTCTTTCATAACCCCTACAGTTCCAGAAGTACAAACATTTGTTTGTAATGTAAGGATGTTTTGTTGCCTGCACATTTTAAGAACCAGATAAAAAGCAGCCCACTTCTGTGAAGTAGCTGCTGAATAATCATTGTAAAGAAATACTGTCTGATCCCTCACTTTTTATACGTTCCCTGGTTTCCATATGTAAGACAGTAAAACCTCCTTAAGTCCAGAAGTCTCTAGACAAATGATTATATATCTGGGTCTGCCTCTTGCCCTATTTGCAGGATGTCTGCACTCTTTTTGTTTTACTTATTTCCATTGCGAATCCAGACCATTCTGCAAGGGAGTTCTACACAAATTTTATGCAGTCAAACCCCTCCAGCTTCTCTGCAATCCCAGTTAGCCTGAGAATCTTCCTTCATGCTTTATCTTCTGCATCTAATTGTCTGTCAGCTACTTCTTCCACTTTAAATGCTTGGTCTGCTATTCAGTCATTCTCCTTCTGCAGTGCCATGATGTCATCCCAGAGGGCTGAAAGAGCATTTTTAGCGTCAGCCTTATGCTTCATTATAAATTTCATAAAACAATCCCTCTTGGAGTTAACTTTTTATAGTTCCTCCAAAATTTGTTGAAAAGCAGCATTCGGTAGAGGAACCGAGACTTCTGAATGATCGTTGCCAGGCCCTGGTAAAAGTTAATGTTAGCATTCAGCAGTAGGAAATTAATGCTTCAACCAGACTTTTACATCTTTTCCTGTCCACACACATCCAATTAATCATTTACTGCTCACTATGTGATAAGCAAGGTCAGCCTAACATCAGATGTTGTCATTTTTATTCATTCCTCAACTGATGAGTCTCAGATCCAACATCAGATGTGACTTGGCCACTTTTACCAGACTCAGGGATCCAGATCTCGAGTTCCTCCCTTCACCTATAATGCTCCACTCTCCTGGTTTACCTCAGATTTCGTTTACCTACTATTCATTTGGACACAGATTTCTGTTCTCCAGCAAATGGAGGATTACAGATTGCCTTATATCCTTTTTTGCTGAAAACTTCCTATAGTTGGTTGATGCCTCCTTATTACTTTACTCCATCTTCAAATTATTTGTACTTTCTATCCATTCTGTTTATATCTTTTCTCCTTTTCCTTTCTTATCCTAGGCTTTCTTACCCATTTAAGGCATTTTTTTCACACCATTGTTAGGACTCTCTCCTTTACTTACCCACTGTTAGGGTATTTCTTTTTTTTCCCCATTGCTGGTAATTTTTTTCTATCTGGTGCTGTATCTTCCAAAAAAGTATATATATATCTGTATTACAAGAGTTCTTTTCTTTCTTTATTAGAAGTATTTAGATTCTGCTATGGCTGACAAGCCTGTAGGTTTTACAAGTGCACATCCTGTGGCCATAAAATTTATAACTCAGATACCCACAAGGAGTGTGTATATTTTCTCGGAGCTGCTCATTTGTATGTGGAATGCTCTATTTGCTCAGGGTTCATCTCCTTAATTGTCAGGAGAAATAAGCTTGTTTTAAAAGGTTTGCCTCCCTCTTCTGCTGTAAGTATCTTGGCAGGGGTTCAAATTCCTTCTGATAAAACAGATAAAGGAAAGCCTGATTCAACACCTAAAGAAAAGGAGTCCAGGAAATGGGCCCCTAATCGATCTCCACATTTGGCTTAACCCTCTGAGCCACCTGCTAAAGTGTCAAAAACTTTTTTATCTGACACCTTCTTTGGATATGACATATAAGCCAAGGTCTCCTCAGATCCAATCGCCAGTTTTCACACTGGATCTGATTTCTTCTGGCTCCATTTGCCCTTTCTACAGGAGACTCCTAAAAGACCTTCTAGGCCACCATCTACTATGCCATCCTTTAGGTCTTCCAGGAGTTTATCAAGAGCAGAAGTGGATAGGATGATGAATTTTCTCAGGGCTCAGATTTAGATGGAGATTATTCTGTCTCCCATTGGACCCATGAACCTGCCTTGATCCCACCATTACATCACTTCTTCTTCTCCGATCTGACCAGTGACTTTGGTGCCTTCAGATCCAAGACCTTCCAAGATGTTCTTGTCGGATTAACTACTCATTCTTCAACTCTGACAGTTACCCTGAGTCATCCTGCTCTGAACACTTATGAGCAGGAGAACTCTTGGAGCCACAGGGTCAATCCAGGCTCCAGGGGTTGGGATCAACTCCGAGGTTGTCTGAGCCATCCTGGCCTCTCTGCATTTTGGCATTAGATAGCTCAGCTCTGACTCCCTCCTTGAGGCAGGGGTCCATGGGGTTACTAAGGTCAGCACTGGGTGCCAGCACTCCTATGTGATTGATAGCTGTTTCTACTGGACCCTCTACCTTTGAAGTTGAGGAGAGGGCCTTCTCATTATCCCAAGAAAGGATATCCTTGCCTTCTTCAGATCCTACCCTCCCTCCTCCGACTCTGAGCACTTATCCTATCACACCTACTCCATCTGGACAACCACTCTGTTGCCAACCTTCAGCCAGTCCTTATGCAGGACTCCCAACTCTCTTCTGATACCTCACCAGACCATCTCATTGATGAGGTTCCTAGGAAGGGAATGTGCAAAAGGAGGCACATAGATTCCCCCAGGAATCTGTCACCAAAGACAGTGACTTTGATGAAGGGGAAGGGTCCCCAGATCTCCACTTGGTTATGTCTCCTTTGGAGAGATACTAGAAATCCTTAAGCAGAGAGGTGGGTGGTCTTCTAATACCCCCTCCCAGGAGGAGTCAGTTTTTCTGGAGGCTTTTGGCACTGGCCTACGTCTTGGATGTTTCCTGTGGCTGATGAGTTAATTGACCCAATTTCTTGCCAAGCATGGAAGAAACCTGATACAATGGAGCCTATCCCTAAGAGACCTGATAATTTTCTAGCCCCCCCCCCCCCCGAGATAGAGCCCACTGGAACAAGGGAGTTCCTATAGATGCTGTGGTAGTGGTGGTAACCACCAAGAGAGAGCCTGCAGAACAGAACTCATCTGTATACCTTCCTAATAGAGACGTGAGAGTGCTGGGAAAGTTTGGCAAGCATATTTATGCCTCATTAACATTTGCCCTTCAGTTGCTGAATTATTTGACTCATTTCAGCAGGTTACAAAGGGATTTATCAAGAAGCTTTCCGAATCTCTTTCAATGTCTATGTCTGTGGAGGACCAGAAGAAAACTTCTCCACAACTGGCTACCCTACTGTCCATCTCCAATGCATCCATGAGGTTAATATTTCACGTGGCTGAGTGGGGTCTATATTAGTTCACCGAAATGTTATTCTGGTGAACACCTATTCATCGACACATAATCAGTGGAAATTGCTTCAGCAATTCGCTGAATTTACTTCTTCTTCTTTCAGCTTTATCCTGGTTAGGGGTCGCCACAGCAGATAACCTGTCCACTCATGATTGGCAGTGGGGTTTTACGGTGTCGAGTTGCCAGCCCGGCTCCTAACCCTCCATGGAAGGCACACACATGCACGCACTCACACCACTTGGTCCAGTCCTCATACTTTTATTACTCATTACAATTTAAACATACTGTCTAGCAGTAGGGCAGCATTTGGTTCTGGTGTTCTCCGGAATATCCTTCCATGAGGATCCCCAAGGTTTGTCTAGCTGGGGAATATTCCCATCACTCGAGCAATGAATGAAAATGACATCATCAGATACAAAAGTGATGTACTCACCATAATGATGCATCTGTGTTGTCCATTTTCATTCTTCCTCAACTATCGACCCTAAAGCCCCCTTCCTTTTATTCTAGTGAGGCTTAAGGGATGTCTCTTTTTGGGAACTCATCTGTTCCCTGCTTTGAGCTTTAGCCTTCCTTTATGTCTTTATCTTGTTCCCTTTGTGCTACCATATATATAAATAAATATATATGTATATATATATATATATATATAGATCTACTGTATTTGGTCGAATTTCATTTGGTCGAAAATTATTTCAGGCAGCCCACTTCACTGACAGCTCAGTTGACTGAAAACACATTTGGTCGAAAACGGAATATAGCCCCTGCCCCACTGCAGTGCGACCCCAGAGTGAGAATATTAAGTAAGGGAGAGTACATTTTGCAATCAGTTTTTACTGATGTTATATGTTTCAGTGTATTATTCAATGGATACACATGTATATAATAGTGCATAAACTGCAATTTTATATATGTATGTATGTGTATGTATATATATATATATATATATATATATATATATATATGTGTGTATATATATATATATATATATATATATATATGTATGTATGTATATATGTATGTATATATATATATATATATATATATATATATATATATATATATATATATATATATAGATATCACTGTGGGGCAGCAGACTCAAGTCTGATGGAAACCAGGTGAGTGGGGCATTATGTGTAAAGGGATGCGCTCAAGAGCTGGCTCCATGAGTCTAGTAAAAGCATCCGAGTCAGATCTGATGTCGGATCCGAGACCCATTAGTTAAGGAAGAATGAAAATGGACAAGACAGATGCATCGTTAGAGTAAGTACGTAACTTTTGATCTGATGTTGTCAATTTTCATTTTATCCTCGACTGATGGGTTGGGATCCGATCCCTCGGATCTGACTCGGCCATTGCTAAAACTTGTGGCAATCAAAAATTCTCGAGCTTTTCCCTTACCCATAATGCACCGACCCTAAGTACCTCAGATGTCTTTTGCTGCTGTTAGCAAAAGATGTGGTCATCAGTCACTCTCAAGCATTTGTTATAAGATGTGTAAATTTCTATTTTTTTCTTTAAAAAAACCCTTTGAAATCTTTAGCATTTAGTTTTTTCCCCTTACCTGTCGTATATTTCCATTACTGTTTTAAGTATTTCTTAAATACTGTCATTAAAATTTTTTTCTCTGCTAACCTACAGTAATTGTAGTTTTCCTACCATTCATAGGATCATAGAAGGTTATTAGGTTAATGGCCCTGGGGCGCTTACAAGCCTAGCCAATAGTTTATCTCCGAAAAGAAAGCTCAGTCAGCACTTGTCGCCCCTGTCAGTGAGGGACACAGGTGGAACTCTTGGGACAAATTTGTGTTTTACCATCCACTCATCAAGGTTGCACTTGAAGAGGGTCAGCAAGGTACTTTGTTTGACATGTCTGAGAAGTCTGTTCCAGAGACTGGGCAGCCTCTGGGAGACAAACCTGTCTTTACAGCAGGTTTTGTTGATGTCACATATTAGATTCAGGCCTTTTGAGAGGTTAATGTGCGAGGAGTTAGACTTACGGATATGGAGCATCTCTAGTAGGGCAGGGTCCAAGATTGCCTTGTAGGTGAAACACAGATCACCTCTGGCAGTCCGTATGATAGCCTCTCTGCATAGGACAGGTTTTGGAGGCCATTGATTCTCTGTTGGCAATTTCTTTTTCTTTCCTTTCCCTGTCTACACAACAACAACAAAAAGTTAGTTAAACTTTTAGTATTGATATTTTTTGAATATGGTGAAGAAAGGGTTTGCAGGCTTTAAAAAAATGTTCAAAATGCAGGCATAATATTTCATTATTGGATGCACACACCTTATATGTGTACTGTTTAGAACCTCTTTATTTACAGAAGGACTGTTCAATATGTCAAGCATTCAATCCCAGAGCTCTGATTGAATGCAAAAATAAATTAATCGTGAAGGGACTCTTACCCTCTTCTTTCAAAGAGGCTGTATCTGGAGACAAATCTCTCAAATTAAAATATAAGACTAAAACAGGGTCTTCCAAGCCTTCTTCCTCATCTTTAGCTTTGGAGTCCTCTTAAAAATGGATTAAGGGAGATCTGCCTTCAACCTCAGATTGGAAAACACTGAAATTGTCTGGTCCGATGCCCTCAGATCCAAAGAAACAAAAGCTGATGGATCCGACTTTATCGGATCTGAGACAGTCTTGCTGTTGCCAGTCCATCTAAATTTATTGTGCTACCGAGGACTAAATATTCACCCTCTGCGGACCCAGTACCCTGTGGGGTACCCTCCCCCTTTCTGGAAAGACCCAGCTCTCCTTCAGTCTTGTATGCTCATTGTTCCAGGAACCTTGCAAAAGAAGATGTGGAAAGAGTGGTGAGAAAAATCCTCTCAGCAAGGGTCAGATGGGTGTCCCCCTCAGCTCCTACCCTTCTGGGATAGGAGGTCCATTCCACTACTACACCCCACACTACAAGTTCCTTCTCTGTCTCCTTTAGTAGTCTCAAGAGTCTATGGATCCTAGCTGCCCAGATCTGTCTGGTTTGAATCCAAGGATTGCTGTATCTTCGGATCCTAAGCTTACTCTGAGAGCTCAGATCCCGTCAGATCTGGTGAGCTCTTGGAGCTGAAGCTTCCATGTCGGATCCAAGGTGTTGCAGTCAACTCTAAGGCTTTTGGAGCTATCTGTGCACCTCAGATCCTTGTCATTTGACAGCTGGGCTCAGGCTTCCACCTAAAGGATTTTGCCTTCAGAGCAGGGAAGATCATGGTCCAGAAGCTTGCCTTTTTGGATCTGAGGTCTTCTCTTTCTTTGGGGTGATCTGCTTTCAAGGTTGTGAAGAGAGATGTAATGTGATCCTATCTCGCCTACATTCTCTACAGATGGGTTTGGAGCCGATCCTCGGCTCCGACTCGGCGCTATACAATAGAACGCAGTCTCTTATTGGCTGAGTCACCTCATATCCCAGGATGCACCACCACTACCTCCCCAGATCTCATTTGCCGCTTTCCAGCATAGACGTGGTCTCGGACTTGGCTGAGCTAAGTACCTCTAGTTAGAAATCTTTTTCTGTCAGATTTTTTCTGAAATTCACCCAAAAGCTGTTTTAACAGCTATTGTTGTTGTACGTTTGTGATTTGATAACTTTTTGTGGTAAATTGTGTTTGTTTTTTGGTAGGAAGATTCCGTTTAAGTTAGAGGGGCCTAGCCCTACTTTAGGCATTTGAGTTAGAGCCTAGTTGTCGCTGTCTATTGTTAGTCTGTAGTTGTTGTTAACTGTCGAAACCATGTCAAAAGAACATAGACCTTCTGGTTTCAAAAAATGTGTCAAGTGTAGCTACAAGATGTCAATCACAGATGATCATTCCCTGTGTGTGTATTGTCTAGGTCCTAAACACCTGCAGGAGTCTTGTAGCGTTTGCCACGCTTTTTCCTCTCGAGTCCTCCAAGAGAGGAAAAACAAATTGATTTTAATAGGGCTCATTGCCCCTTCTTTTGAGGAAGCTTTGTCCTCTTCTTCTTCCCCTTCTGGCAAGAAGAAAAAATCGTCGGCTCCGACCAGCCCGTCGGAACCGATAGCCAAAAAGTCTAGGCAGGCTTCTCCGTCGGCTCCACGGACTTCGGAGCCGAGGGCGGAACGGTCTGCCTCGATGCCTCCAGCCTCGACTCCCCTGGCCTTGGAGTGAGAGCTCGGACATCGAGAGGTGGGTCACCTTCATCGGCTCCACTGACTTCGGAGCCGATGAGGATTGCCCGCTCAGACACTTCCACCGGGCCAAGTCCACATCAGCTCCGAGGGAGATTGCAATAGTAGTGGAATCTCCCTCGGCGCCGATACGTCTCGAACCTTTACGGAGCCGGTCCCCCACTCTTTCGGAGCCGGCGGAGAAGTCGACTCGGACCCGATCGGTCTCTTCTCGTTCTTCGAGGATGTCCGATTCGGACGTAGACAGGGTGCTTCAGAAGCTCTTCCAGTCACCGGTCTTCGCTAAATTGATCTCGACTCCTGCCCAGTTGGCTTTGGAGCCGATCCCTTATCTTTCTACTACCATTCCTCCTCCGACAGCCTCGGCGCCGTTGGAGTCGGTGTTGGTGGATCCGGTCGAAGTTATCGAGTCGGCTCCGACTCTAACTTCAACTCCGTCCCTTGGGTCGGTGTTCGGTACACGAACTTCCTCAGTCGGCCCCGGGGGGGAGGCTTCGGATCCGACCCTTTCGGTTCCGAGCCTCTCTCTAGGTGTGTCGGCTGCGGGGGCTCCTGTTACTGTTGTGGCCTCGGGGATGGCACCTTCCCAAGATTCTGGGGGTCCTGCCTTCGATGCCATGAGAAGTGCTTTAGCCAAATCCTCTTTGGCCACTTCGACCTTTCCACCACCACCCCCTTCCTTGGACGTGGTGACTGGCGTTTCTGGAGTCCCCCTGTCTCGTGACAGCGGAGCCCCTGGGCCTGAGGTTACCCCCATTGGTGGTTCCCTTCTTCCTGGAGGTTCCTCCGACACTCCTTCGGAGGAACCACCCAGGAAGAGACAGTGTAAGAGGAAACACGTCGACTCCCCTGACGAGTCCCTCACATCAGATACCGACCTCGATGATGCGGAGGGGTCCCCAAAGTCGTCATCGGAAGATGTCTCCTTTGCTGACATTTTAGAAATCCTTAAACACCGAGGCGATTGGCAATCCAAACCCCCTTCCGCTGAGGAGTCGGTGTTCCTCAAGGCCTTCGGGGCTCAGCCCTCTGCCTCCTGGGTGTCTCCGCCCTTCGATGAGCTTCTGGATTTGATCTCTCGAAGGGCGTGGGAACACCCGGATTCTGTGGAACCGGTGCCAGCTCGTCCCAATAAGTTTCTCTCAGCACCCCCGGACAAGGAGTTCTTATCTAAGGGTGTGGCTGTAGATGCTATGGTGGTGGCATCTGCCACCCAACAAGATGTGGCAGAGGCTGACGTCCATCCATCCCCTAACAAAGAGTCTAGGAGCATGGATCGGCACGGCAAGCGTACCCTTACTTCAGCGGCCTTTACGTTAAGGTCTCTGAATTACTTGGCACACTTCACCAGACTACAGAGGGATCTGATCAAGGAGCTGTCGGATGCCCTCTCGGGTAACTTACCTGATCAATTAACTCAGACAGTTAATTCTCAGTTGGCTACCCTATCCTCTTTATCTAATTCGTCCATGAGGCTCATTTCCTATGCGGCCGAAGGGGTGAGTAGAGCGGCGGGAACAGGTGTTGCTCTACGGAGACAAGCCTGGTTACGCCTGTGTTATTTTGTGGAGGCCTTTAAGTCTTCCTTTGCCGACGCCCCCTTTGATGGGTCCTCATTGTTTGGACCCAAGGTAAAGGACACTTTGACTCGCTGCGAGCAGGAGGGTAAGACCTTGGCTGCCGTAGGGGCCCGCTTTTCCACTCCCATCAGGCCTTATCCCAAGGCCCGGAGGGGAGGGAAAATGTGGTTCCGTAAGTCTCAGAAGCCTTACTCGTCGCAGCAGAGCGATCCCCCTTCTAGAGGCAGAGGAGGGGGAAATTTTTCAGGGAGACGCCGTCCCAGAGGCGGCGGAGGCCCCCGCAACACTGGAGACCGCGAGTCCTTTCGTGGCTCCTCCTCCTTCCAGCATCCCTGAAGGAGTGCCCGACTGTGCAGCTCCGGAGCCAGTCGGGGGTCGTTTCTCGAAGCACCTAAAGGCCTGGGAAAATATTACTCAGGAACAATGGGTGCTTCGAATCATTGCCGGAGGTTACTCCATCCCCTTTGTTCAACCGCCCCCACCAGTCCAAAGAATCCCGGACCCACCACCCAGTCAACGGGATCATGCAGCCGACGAAGTATCAAAGCTGCTTCAAAGGAGTCATCCAACCTGTCCCCGCAGACCAGGCCGGATTAGGGACTTACTCAAGATTCTTTTTGGTGCCAAAAAAGACCAGGGACTTGAGACCCATTTTGGATCTCAGCAAACTGAACCGATTTGTAAAAAAGTCCAAATTCCGGATGGTCACTTTACAATCCATTCTCCCACTGTTGGAGAAAGGAGTTTGGATGTGCTCCATAGACCTCAAAGACGCCTACTATCACATTCTGATGGATCAGGCGTCGAGGAGACACTTACGCTTCAGCCTGGGAGACAGTCATTTTCAGTTCCGAGTGCTGCCCTTTGGTCTCACCACAGCCCCCAGGGTGTTTACCAAATGTTTGGCAGTCGCGACTGCTCACTTGAGGAGTCTAGGATTCCTGGTGTTTCCATACCTAGACGACTGGCTCCTCACTGCCGCCTCCAGGCATCTACTCTTGCAAAATTTAGCAGCCACGATAGCACTGGGCAAATCCTTAGGAATCACCTTCAATTGGTCAAAATCTGTATTGCAACCATCTCAGCGTATTCTGTTCATCGGTGCAGAAATAGATTCAAGGCAGATGCGAGTCTATCTTCCTGCAGAAAGGATCACGATGCTTCAGTCTCAAGTCCGGACTCTACTCCTCAGGCGTCGAGCTCCAGTAAGAATGGTCCTGCAACTGTTGCAGGACCATTCTTGCTGGAGCTCGAGCAAGAATGGTCCTGCAACTGTTGAGTTCCATGGCAGCCACCATTCTTCTGGTCCCCTTGGCAAGGTTGCACATGAGGATACTTCAGTGGCTCCTCTCAGTCCAGTGGTCTTATCAGGACCTTCCCCTCAGTCACCACATTCTGATCACGGACACGTGCAAACAGGATCTCCGTTGGTGGCTTCCAACCCCCAATCTGAATCAAGGGCGACCCTTCGTCCCGCCACTCCCCTCTGCCACGCTGACTACGGACGCCTCCCATACAGGGTGGGGGGGTCATTATCTGGACAGGTCGGTCCAAGGCACGTGGCACCCGGCGAGTCTTCTTCATATCAATATCCTGGAGATGAGGGCGGTGCTTTTAGCGTTGCAAGCACTGCACAATCACCTCCCCCAGGGTACAATTGCCATTCAATCCGACAGCATGTCGGTAGTCTGGTACCTAAACAAACAAGGAGGAACCAGGTCCTATCCCCTTTGCAGAGAGGCCATGAGAGTATGGGAATTGCGATTGCTACCAAGCGTTTTCTAATGGCAATGCACATTCCGGGGAAATCCAACGTGATAGCCGACAGACTGAGCAGAACTATTCTCTCTCCTCACGAGTGGTCCTTGAACAACAGAGTGACAACACAGATTTTCACAAGATGGGGAGTCCCCTGTTGCGATCTCTTTGCAAGCCCCTTCAATGCGAAGTGTCATCACTTCTTCACTCTGACCCCAGTTTCGGGGGAGACTCCCAAGGATGCTCTAGTCCACGATTGGCCCTCCGGTCTGCTATACGCCTTTCCACCGGTTCCCCTTCTCCCCAAGGTGATTCAGAAGGCGATTCGCTTGAAAAGCAGGATGATATTAATCGCCCCATACTGGCCTCGGCAAATCTGGTTCCCCTTTCTTCACAGGTATGCATTGGAGGGTCCTTGGTTCCTGGACCAAGTTCCGGACCTTTTGACTCATCAGTCAGGACAACTCCATCAGTCCCTCCATTCGTTGAAGTTGACAGCCTGGCTACTCCTCTTCCAACCATAATTAGGACCCACTCTTTGGCTCCTGAAGTCATACACATTTTGTCTTCAGCCCACAAGACTTCTACAAAGAAAATATATAGCAGTAAATGGAAGAGATTTGCTATTTGGGCCCAGCTCGAGGATTAGACCCAATGACAGCCTCGGTATCAGAAGTACTCAAATTTTTAGCCTCCCTGTTCCAGCAAGGCTGCTCAGTATCTACCATTAAAGTACAACTGGCGGCTATTTCCAATTTTTCATGAAAGTGTGCAACCTCCTTAATGAGCAACAAGCTTTGTAAAGCCTTTATTAAAGGAGCTTGGCTTCTCGACCCCATTTCGCAACCTGCACCTCCGTGGGATCTGAACGTGGTATTAGGTGCCTTAACCTCGCCACCCTTTGAGCCGGCAGCAACCTGTGATCTCAAATTCCTTTCTTGGAAAACTGCACTTCTAGTTGCTATTACTTCAGCAAGACGGGTTTCAGAGCTTCAGGCTCTATGTGTTAAACCACCTTACCTGGTATTCCACAAGGATAGAGTATCTCTTAGGACAAACCCATCCTTTATACCAAAGGTTTGTTCTAGTTTCTGTCTACAGCAGTCGATGGAGCTACCGGTCTTCTTTCCCAAATATTCCAATAGAGCTGAATACACTTTTCACTGCTTAGATGTGCATAGGCAATTGCGCTTCTATTTGGATAGGACACACAAAGCACGGAAATCAGATCAACTGTTTGTGTCCTTTTCAGATAACAGATTAGGCAAAGCCATCACTAAAGTCACTATTGCCAAGTGGATCAGGGACTGCATCACTCACGTTTATCTCATCTCAAACAAGGAGCTCATGGCTCCCGTAAAAGCTCATTCCACTAGAGCTATGGCCACTTCGGCAGCCTTTCATTCCAAGCTCTCTATTGGCGACATTTGTGCGGCTGCCACGTGGACATCTTCACACACCTTTGTTTCTCACTACAAATTAGATGTGGCATCCAGGGGTCGAGCTTCCTTCGGTTCCACAGTACTCAGGAGTGTTTTCCAGTGAGCCACCCGGGAATTAGGTGCTAGGGACGCTGTCCCATCTGTAGAGAATGTAGGCGAGATAGGATCACATTACATCTTTTAGTTATGTACTTACCATAACTTTAGATGTATGGGATCCATCTCTACATTCCTAATAACCCACCCTCCATCCCCCTGCCTTGTAGACCAGGAGAGATCGGACGGTCCGAAACTGTTTTTCTTTCCTCTCTTGAAAGACCTGAGTATGTTATGACAATAGTATGTCTCTGTGAATATGAGTGCGAACAAACGAGATCTGGGGAGGTAGTGGTGGTGCATCCTGGGATATGAGGTGACTCAGCCAATAAGAGACTGCGTTCTATTGTATAGCGCCGAGTCGGAGCCGAGGATCGGCTCCAAACCCATCTGTAGAGAATGTAGGCGAGATGGATCCCATACATCTAAAGTTATGGTAAGTACATAACTAAAAGTTTTCTCTGTCTCAGCAAAACAAATGGATTAAATTCCCTCATTTCCTAGATCTTTAACCCTGACATCTCAGTGTTCAGAGTCTCACCAAATCTTTCCTTTTGGACAGTCAGTACCAAGATCCCAGGCTTCCCCACAGGGACTGTTGATTTCTTCTTCTGATACCTCTCCAGATCATCCCACGGAGGAGGCCCCTAAGAAGAAGACGTACAGGTGGAAGCACGTAGACTCATCAGAGGAGTCCATCACAGAAGATATGGATTTTGATGAAGGTGAAGGTTCCCCAAGGTCACCTCCTCATTTGGAAACATCCTTAAAATCCTTAAACAGAGAGGTTGATGGACACCCAGCAATCCTTCACTGAGGAGTCTCTATTTCTGGAGGATTTTGGTACTAGCCTTTCAACCTACCCACCCACCGATGAGGTCACTGAGTTGACCTTTCAGCAGGCATGGAAGAAACCTGACACCATTGAACTTTTACCTTGGAGACCAGATAACATTATGGCATCACCCATAGACAAGCAGTTTCAGGGAAAATGGGTGCCCGTTGATGCCATGGTCATAGAAGCAGCACCATAAAGGAACTTGCTGAGCAGAGTCCCACTGCCCATACCACCAACAGGGAGTCGCAGGCGATGGACAGATTTAGGAAGCATGTCTGTGCTTCAGTGACCTTTGCTTTAAGGTCTCTGAATTATTTGTCACACTTGCAAAACTTCAGAGGGATTTGATTAAGGAGTTTTCAAATTCCATCTCAGGAGTTGTTTCTGAAGAAGTTTGATTAGTCATCTGTGACTTCTCAGTTGGCTACCTTGCAATCCATTTCTAATTCCTCCATTTCGTTGATGTTGCGTGTAACAGAAGGAACCTTGAGGGCAGAGGATTCAAGCATTTCCATTAGGAGGCATGCCTGGATGTGAGTGTGTGATTTTGAGGAGGCCTTCAAGTCCTCATTTGTCAATGCTCCCTTTGACAACACATCTTTGTTTGACCTCAAGGTGAAGAACACACTATCCAGGTGTGAAAGGATAGAAAAACCCTGTCTGCCATGGACCCCTCAAAGATCCTTTTCTAGGACTCAGTGAGGTGCATGAACGATGTGGTTCAAGAAATCGCAGGGTCTGTTCCAAAACACATGTGAAGGAGGTTCCTCCAGAGGAGGGAACTCTAATGCACTACAATGCCCCCGCAGCAGAGATGACCTGCAAACCCAGGGGTCTAGAGAATTTTTCTTTGACAGACCCTACCAGCAGTCCAGAAAGAAGACCCAATTGCCCACCTCTGGATGTAATTGGGGATGTTTATCCCTGCACCAAAGAGCCTGGTTAGACTTAATAAAAGATACTTGGGTGCAGAGAATTATTAATTATAATCCTCTTTTTTCTTCCTCCTCCAAACATGAGAAATCTTTCTGATGTTCCACCCAGTCAGAGGGAACAAGCAGCAAATCAAATTCAAACATTGCTAGAAAAAAAGAGTCATCCAAGAGGGTCCACCAGACCATATAGAATCTGGAACTTACTCAAGATTCTTTTTTAGTGCCAAAGAAAACAAAGGGCTGGAGACCAATTTTAGATCTCAATATCTTTAAACAAGTCACTTAGATGAATCAAGTTTTGGATGGTCACGGTTGTCCATTCTCCCATTCCTGGACAAGGATGACTGGATGTGTTCAATAGACCTTCAAGATGTGTTATATCATGTAAAGGTAAACAGATGATCCAAAGGTATTTACGCTTCCAGCTAGAAGACAGTCACTATGAATTCAGAGTTCTGCCCTTTGAACTCACCATAGTCCCCAAGGTGTTTACCAAGTACATGACAGTAGTAGTAGCTCACTTGAGACTGCAAGGATTACAGGTGTTTCCATATCTGGATGACTGTCTCATTTCTGCTCTAACCAGGCATCAATCGATAAGGGCAAGAGACCAAGTTCTTCAGACATCCTCTCTTCTGGGGATAACCATAAATTACCAAAAGCCCCAACTAGAACCAATTCAGACTGTAGAATTCACATGAACAATCTTCAACACAAAGTCAACCACAGCTTTACCACAGCCCTCAAGAGTTCAGACCATTAGATTCCAGGTCAGAAAAATAATCTGCAGTACCAAGGTTTCAGCCCTCCTGGTCCTTCAAGCTCTGGGATCAGTGGCAGCGGTGATAACACTAGTACCTATAGCCAGACTTTACTTTAGAATTCTTCAGTAGCTGCAAGCCAGAGAGTGGTCAATACTTTACCAGCCCATGTCTTGTCAGATATGAATCAGTCAGACATGCAAGAGAGATCTTAGGTGGTGGATTCAGTTAGAGCAGCTTCTGCAACATCATCCATTTATTCCCCCTCAGCCCAAGCCCATAGTGACAACGGATGCTTCCAAGCTATGGTGGGTCATTTTCTGGGGGAAAAAGTCCAGGGCACTTGGTCCCCCGAAGAGGCAAACTTGCATATCAGTGACCTAGAGATGAGAGCAGTGTTTTCAGTGTTGCAAGCTTTCCAGGATACTCTCCCCTTAGAGACTATTGCATTACAGACAGAAAATATGTCAGTAGTTTGGTACATGAGCAAACAAGGAGTGACCATATCCTACGCCTTGTGTTGTGAAGCTCTCAGGTTGCGCCAGTGGGTGATGTCATCCAACCGCTTTTTCATAACCATGCACATTCTGGGGGAATCCAATGTGATAGCAGACAAACTGAGCAGGTGCATTCCTTTATCCCACAATGGTCCCTCAACAAGAAAGTGATGGAAATGATTTTCCATCAATAGGGCCAGCCTTGCTGCAATCTTTTTTGCCTTTCTCCTAAACAAATGCGGCAACTACTTTGCCCTAATCTCCTCTCGGGGGGGGGGGTCACCGACGGATGCTCTACTTCATGATTGGCTCCCAGGTATACTTTATGCCTATCCAACAATGCAACTAATTTCCAACTTCCTACAGAAAGCTACCATGATGAAGAGCAAAGTCATCCTCATTGCACCTTACTGGCCTCAACAGATTTGGTTCCCCTTCTTTTGGCCTCACTTGCTTCACCAACCTTGGATTCTGGATCTGACTCCAGAGCTCCTGTCTCACCTGACAGGTATGATTCATCCAGACATAACCAATCCCAAGCTGACTTCCTTGCTTCTCCACTTCCATTAATAGCCACACAAACTATGCTGTCTTCTCCTGTCCATCAAATACTTTTATCTTCCCATAAACCATCTACTCGAAAACTCTATTCCAGCAACTGGAACAGGTTTATTTACTGGGCTCATCAAAATAATATTGATCCCTTTTCAGCCCCTATATGTACCATCCCTGAATTTTTTACACATCTTTTTAAAGAAAGAGCTAGTGCATCTACAGTTAAAGTTCAGTTAGCAGTGATATAAAATTTTCACATTGGTTTTGATGTTTCTACTGCAGCATCTCATAAATTGAGCAAAACTTTTCTGAAGGGTACTCCTCTTCTCAGACCCCCTTTTAAAGATCCTGTTTCCCCATGGGACCTGAATCTGGTACTGCAGGCTGAAAAAAACTACAATCCACTCTGCTACAGGCCCCATGAAGAGCTCAGTGTCTCTCCAACCTAACACCACTCTTAAGTATTCAACTGTGGTACCACTTTTTTAATTCTTATAAGAAAAGTGCAGTCCGGGTCTGAACTGTCTGCAAACAACTAAAGTTAACTTTGAATCTAACACCACTCTTAAGTATTCAACTAAGGTACCACCTTTATCATTCTTATAAGAAAAGCTCACTCTGGGTCTGAACTGTCTGCAAACAGTTAAAGTTAACTTTGAACCTAACACCACTCTTAAGTATTCAACTGCGGTACCACCTTTATCATTCTTATAAGAAAAGTGCAGTCCTGGTCTGAACTGTCTGCAAACAGCTAAAGTTAACTTTGAGTATGTGTCTACCTGTTTGATTTCATTTTCCCTTGGAGAGCACTGTGCTTTGACTTGTAAGCAGCCCCCCCACACACACACACATCTTCCACTTTCTCTCTTATTCCCTTCTGTTAGCAAATAGTATCCATAACTGAAATAATGTGTATTTGCTAATTTAATCTGAGACCACAGTAGCCTACTGATACAAGGTTATCCTGTTTTTCCACCTGAGAAATGGTTAAGAAATGACTTACTGTTTCAGAGCAGTCCTTGGTCAATTCTGATTGTTTCTTAAACACAAACTTGTCTTTGCTTTAGCTCATTAGCAGCCGTTCAAAAGAACTGCCTGCTCACACCCTTGTTCTCCCCTTCCCTTTTCCCTGTTTATTACCTTAAGCCAATCCCAAAGTTAATAAATATTACCTGTGGCAGGCACCATTTTTAAAACTACAACCACCCTTTGAGCACCTCATGCTCGGCTTTGCCATAGAACTTATTAAAACTGCCTGACATGGGGCACAGCTAACTGATAGTTTGTGGAAATACAGGGTACCTACCTGAATCACCACATTCACTATCATATGTTCATTTATCAGTTTACTGTTACCTGATTGTTTCCAGCCCCCTCATAAGAGCAACTAACAGGGTTTCTACCCGCTTCGCTGCCCACCATGCCCCCTATTCCCTCCCGCCTCCAGTGGTCCTACCTTTATTACACTCACAAACCCCTCCCATCTTTCCAATAGCCAACCACGGCACTAAACCCAACACTACCTCCTCCATCTTCCCACTACTATCACTCCTCCTCAGCTAACATGTACAAGTATACCTCACCTATGCTCACTGCATACACTCTCCTTGCATATCTTACATCCTACCAAAACACCATCATTCCCCCACTCAACCACTACCATTGTACTACTACTCACACCACCACTCATGTCTCACCCTCACTCAGCTCCCCTCCCACCAACTCAAGAACCATCCCTATGCACCCCCGGCATATTCTACCAATTATATTACTCAAACATAAAGCATCCCTACAACTTAACATAGTAACCCTCCCACCATACCTATTACCCACAGAGCACAATTATAAAGTTTCCCTAATAAACAATCACATTCAAAAACTGAGAAAACTAATAACCTCATGCATATCAAAACTAGCCCTCAGTGGAGACATCCATCCCAACCCTGGCCCTACCATCTCCAACCCCAATCCTCATAATCAGACTAGAAACCACAACGTCTCCCATATCACAGCCAATAGAAAGCCAAGTGACTTCCTTCTACTAAGCCTAAATAATAGAGGTATATCCAAAAAAGTCCATGATCACCATGCCACCATAGACTTGTACTCCCCAGATATAGTCATCCTGACAGAAACCTGGCTAAAACCTCACATTACCAGTGAGCAAATCCTCCTTACCGGTTACGGCATACTAAGAGTTGATTGGCTAAACAATAAAGGACGCGGTGTAGCTATAATATTTAAACAGCATCTAAACATCCAGATCTTAAAATCATGAGCTCCACAAACAGGCAATGAAGAAATATTATATACCAACCTCAAAATAAACCAAAACAAAACCATCAGCATAATTGGATGCTACTTCCCACCTGGCCAAAACATCCCTCCACTAGAAAACCTCCTCAGCTGGTCTACCCACCATCTCCCCCAAGAAACTATAATTGTAGATGATTTCAATATTGACTGGCAATCCTGTTCTGGCAGCCATCCCAGGCCATCATGTAAACCTTCATGGCTTCACCCAACTAGTCCAGTTGCCAACCAGGATAAATAAAAACTCCAGCAATCACACTACCCTGGATTGGATACTAGTCAGTAAGAGCTCCCAGTGATATAACAGGCTGCTTATCAGATAGCCTCAGTGATCACTCCCCAACATTCCTACTCAAAAAATACCTATACCAAGCTAAACCTGTCATCTACCATCAAATACGTAAAAAAACTAAACTTTAACCCACTCACATTCATCCCATCCATCAAAGAATGTAACTGGCATCCTGTAAAGTACCTCAGTCTTGATCACGCAGTTAAATTTTTTAATGCTACCTTCCTGAGCATCCTTAATTACCATGGCCCCATAAGACTTTCTAGAACCAAAGCACAAACCTCCCCATGGCTACAGAAAACCACTAAGTCAGAAATGAAAAACAGGGATAAAGCCTGGGAGCACTGGTGCAAAACCAAAACCCCCTCAACTAGACAGAAATTCCTAGAACTACACAATATTGTCAAAAAGCTAATAAAACAGGACAAGTTCCAATACTACCAGTCTGCTCTAGACTCCTCCCAACACAGCCCCAAACAATTCTGGTCCTCCATAAACTCCATCCTCCACCCAGGTAAAGTCAGTACCCCTCCTCCTAACATCCCTCACTCCTCCAAAAATATTACTACCTCATTCAACACACACGTCACACAAACCATACTATCACTAGCTAAACAACACAACCCCCTTCCCCTCCAACCCACACCTTCAACTAGTAATCTCCCCACTGCCTTCTCTTTTTCTCCTGTACCTACCTCCAGCATAAAAAAACTCTTAACTAAACTTAAGCCCACCAAATTAGCAGCAGACAACCTCCCTAGTGAATAGCTACAAATCGCAGCTGGTGCTCTGGCCTACCCAATATCCATCTTGATTAACCGATCTCTGTCAGAAAGTTACGTTCCCACACTATGGAACGTATCACACATAATTCAGTTCCACAAAGATGGCCCTTCCACAGAACTAACCAATTACTGCCCCATAGCTATTCTCTCTACACTCTCCAAAATACTAGAGAGATGCATTCACTCTCAGGTCTCAGACTACCTCCTTATTAACAACCTCCTTTCCAATACTCAGCATGGTTTTTGACCAAACCATAGCACCACCACTGCCTTACTCTCCTTTACTAACACTATCCTTCAGCATAAAAACAATGACTATCTCTCCTCTGCTACTTTCCTAGACCTATCTAAAGTATTTGACATGGTCCCACACAAACAACTCATCTCTGTCCTCAATAACCTATCCTTCTCTCAATTAGTCACCAACTGGTTTCAGAGTTACCTGTCTGACCGCCAACAATCCATTGTATGGCAGAATGACATATCTCCCCAACTACCTGTCTCTATAGGGGTTCCCCAAGGATCCATCCTTGGACCCCTACTCTTCTCTATTTTCACCAATAATCCAGCCTCTGCCACCAAACATGGCACACTCATACAATACGCAGATGACTCAACCATCATCTGCTCAGCCCAGTCCCAACCCAAAATGCAAAAAGTCACACAGGAAGCCTTTTCCTCTGTTGAACCTTGGTTATCTGATGCCCAATTAATACTCAACCCAAACAAAACTAAACTGCTCATCTTCCAACCCACCAAACATACTCAAAACAAGTCTCACTTTAACATCACAGCAAAAGACACCACTATACACCCAACAGAACACACCAAATTGCTAGGAGTGGAAACAGACAATAAACTAAAACTTGACATTCACATATCCATGACCATAAAAACAGTCCACAAAAAACTAGGAGCATTATACAGAAATAAGCAACTTCTCACCAAAGCAGCAAAGATTTCAGTAGCAAATTCCCACCTTATCTTCACCCTACTTTATGCCTCTCCAATATATACGAACCTAAGGCAATGCGATCTAAACAAGCTAGAGCCCTACTACAACAAAATCGCCAAATTCGCCACAGGGGCATCCTACCATAGTCACCACTATCTCTCACTTGCTGAACTGGGCTGGCTTGAACTCCCTCACCTCCTTCAATGGTATCAACTCTCACTCGCCCACAAACTAGTAAACCATTCACTAAATGTTCCATCCAGAATCTACTCCAACCTTAGCACCACCAGACCACTAAGATCCAGCAACAAAAATCACTTGCAGATCACTAAAGCCAATAACACTGCTGGTGAAGCACTATTCTCTTATGCCATAGCCAAATTATGAAACTCCCTCCCACCCACAATTACCTCTGTACCATCATGGACCCACTTCAAAACTTTACTAAAAGTGCACCTAAAAACATGCTGGCTATGCCCTTGCAACTCCCACTCTAATATCACCCACCCCATCCAACCACTACCCTTCTTTCCACCCCACTAACTACCTTGATTATAGCAACCTCGGATGCTCATAAGCCTACTACTAATTATACAGCAGGAACTTCTTATTATAACAGTTGTTAATATCTGTTATGTACTTTGCAAGGTAAGATTCTAGTTGTCTACTGATGTACTATGTTCTTCATCTGTAACTATGTTTGTAATTAATTGCTATGTTAATCAAATTGTTAATGGCTATGTAAATCCAATGTAACTACTGTCTGTATATTTTAACTGTGGAACTTTTCTCCCTGGGCCTCCACTGAAAATGGACCTACATCCAATCGGACACTCCCGATTAACAAATGTAAATAAATAAATAAATAAAATAAAGTAACTCAGTCCACATTCGAACCAGCAGCTACAGTACACGTGAACTGAAATGCCTTTGTTGGAAAACAATTTTTCTGGTAGATATTACCTCTGCCAGACAAATTTCTGAGATTCAGGCATTCTCCTCTAAACCACCATGCTTGATTTTTTCATAAGGATATAGTTACATTTCAGACTAATGTGACATTTCTTCCTAAGTTGGTATCAAATCTAATATCAATCAGTCCATTAATTTACTTGTATTCATTCCTAAATTTGCTAACAAAGGTGAATACATGATCTGATGTTGTCCAATTCATTCCATTAACCTGAGGGACTCGGTTCTGACTCTTGGAATCAACTGTCCACCTTCTCACAGGTCGAGATTCCAAACTTGAGCTCCTCCTACTTACCCATAATGCCCTGCTCCCCCATGTTACCTCAGATCTCATGTGCCCCACTTAATGTTAGCAGTGAGTTCCACTTGAGCTTCTCCATATAGATTTCTTGGGTGTGTTTTTATAATTTTTTAATATTCCTACCCTTTTCTATCTTCTCATTTGCCTTTCTAGCCTATGGGATTCTATCCTTTAGGCTTTAAAAAAAAAAGTTTCCTCCTCTTCTTCTTCTTTTTTTTTTTTTGGCACCCTTTCTTCTTTTCTCCTTATGACTCATCAAAAGCATTTGGGTTTCAAAAAGTGCACTTCCTGTGGGCAGAAGATTCCTTTATCTGACACCCACAGGGAGTGCATCTACTGTTTGGGGCCTCTTCATTTGGAAGCTCCTTGTGACATATGCAGGGATTTTCACCCCCAGGCTCTGGCGGATAGAAGAAGCAAACTCATTTTAAATGGCTTGCTTCCTCCTTCCACCACCTTGGGGGCTCCTTCCACATCAGGGGCTCAACCCCCAGCTAAGAAGCCCTAAGATTCTTGGGAGTCCAGGAGTCTGTCTCCCACGTGGGCCTCCTCAGACCCTCCATGGAAGAAACAGAAATCTTTGGAACCGATACATTCGGCTCCGAGCTCTCTTACCTCCACTTCCCATCTGCCCCATTACTTCTCTGTGGATATGGGGCCAAATGGCATCCCCTTGGCATCAGCTCCAGTTGTGTCAGCATTAGGGTCTTCTCTGCTAGTGCCTTCTGGAAGATTTGTGACCCATTCCCCAAGAACAGGTCCCCAATCTTCTTCCTCAGCTTCATATAGGTCTTCCCAAAACCTGTCCTCTAGGGATGTGGGTAAGCTCATGAGGCAGTTCCTTGAGATAAAGATCCAGATGGGGCTCGTTTCCTCCCCATCCACTTCCGGATCTGAGAGGCTGTCTCTGTTCCACCCTGTAGCTCCTTCTCTGATTTACCCTCGGTTTCGGAGTTGTCGGTTCCATTGTGTCCTGGTGCTGGGGTGTCAGAGCTGATAGAGATTTCTTTTTTGCCTCCAACATTCTCCCCAATTTGCTCGGCTCTGACTGCTTTAGTTCTGAGTGTGTCTTGGAGCCATAGAGTTGAGGTCAGTTCCGGGGGGGTTGACTTCATCTCTGAAGGTCTCAGAGCCATCTCTTCCCCTTGGGGCCTCGGCCTTTGTCAGCTCAGCTTGGACTCCCCCCTCAGAGTGGGAGGCTCATTCCCTCTGGTAGGTGTCTGCCTCGGTGGTTTCGGCCCCAGTGAGACAGCTCCAGGTAGTTCAGAGTCCTTCCACATTCAAGGTTGTGGAGAGGGTCCTCTCTGTTCCTAGGAGAACCTCAGCACTCTTGGCATTGGAACATCCCTGTCCCACTCTGGAACTGTGCCTGAGACCTCCGAGCTACCACATGGACAGCCGGTCCAGGAAAGCCTCCACACTATTCCCTCAGTGGATCCTCAAGCTTCTTTTGATACCTCCCCGGAGGACTCTCCCAAGAAGGTCCCTTGAAAGAGACAATGTAAAAGGAAGCACATGGATTCCCCTATAGCAAAGGCTGCTGGTGAATTCAAATCAAAGGGAGGCTGCAGAAGACAAGTGAATGTGTGGGGTCAATGGGAAGGGGTGTGGCCAACTAGAAAGGGGAGAAGCTATGCTCAAAACCACAAAAACTGTAACTTTAATTAAATACGCTGCCCTGGGTGCCAGACTGTCATTATGAGAGTCCAATCAAGAAAAAATGAAGTGAAGAAGAAAAAAAATATTTCAATGCATTGGCTGCATGACAGCTTACTTAATAGCTACATGGAAACAAAAAGGTTGTGAGGCATGAAAAAATAAATTACTTTTTAAATACATTACTGGAATGCCAGTCAAAATCAAGTATAAGAAAAGCAAGCAGCACTCAACTCAAACCACTTCTCCTTGCACTGCAGTTCTAATTATAATTTATATTCAGCTTTATTAAACCACCAAGTAACATGCTGAAAGTATCAATCTCTGTGATAGCACTACTTATAAAAATGTTCCTTATCCAAAAAAGTCCTGCTGCCTGACAACTATCTACTTATCTCACGGGGAAAACATGATCAAAGTAAAAAATGAAAAGCAAACAAGAAACAAGCTCAAGATACATTGCTTAAAGGATTACTGTACAGGTAATGGACCACACATGATAGATTGGCATTCTGTTTGGTTTACAGGTAAAGCCTGCAAAGATGACTGCAAGTCTGCAACAAATGTAATGAGCTTCTTAAAATAATGTAATCCTGTCCTATATTACAAATACTGTCATATGCATTTCAATATCCAAGGCTTATACATTATCTCGTTATGTAAGTATTCTCTGCATGGCAACAACAGAAAGGCTTTCAATGTTGGCAATTCTTTAACGTTATGCTTATTAAAACTTACTTGCATCTTACAATCTCAGACAAGCTTACCTGATGGTCATTAGAGCATTGCTACTTAAACACAGAGCAACAGGCACTTTCTGAGTAATAATAAGCATAAATCAACAGTATACAAGTATGACAGAAACCAGAACATTTTACAAACTCAAGGACAGAATAAAAGTAGCACTTGCATCTACCTTGGATGGGGGGATACTCTGCACATTTACACTGCATAACTGCTCCTTGCCTTGCTTGGACACATCCAGAGTCACTACATGGGGGAGAGGGGTGCAACAAGTATGTCACAATTTGAAATGTCTCTGGCTGACTGTGATGGCCCTGACACATTTGTCATACCTCTCAACCACAGAACAAGAAATATGGAAAGAGCTATACATAGAAGTGGGACAAAGGCCCAAAAATTAGGACAATTTTAAATACTGCTCTTATAAACTTAGAAAGATAATAGAATAGTAGGCCATGCATTATTATGAATTTTCTGAAAGATACGAAATCTGAAACTCAAATGTCTGTCATTATTTTCAACTTCAGTCTTTAATGATTTGCCACTAATCTGCCAAAAAACACAATTTTATGAAAAATGGACCAAAAATGTGATGCAAAAATGTAAAAAAGCCACACAATACAGCTGGGAACCTGTCAAAGAAGGGACACTTTTTTAATATTAGTACTGCTAACTTGAGCAGCTGACAAAATAAAAGAATCTACATGCATTTCTGAAATAAAAGTAATCTGTAACTGATTATTACAGTTATTTCTTAATTGTAAACCTTTATCTGCCACTGGCAAAATGTATATTCTTTGAATGTGGCTTTCAATGCTGTTTCAATGAATGTGAGTTTCAAGGGCAGAGAAGTTTTAATGATAAGTCTGTTTTCATTGTGAGATTGCATTGCTTTATTTAGCAGATGTCTTAGTGTTTGTGCTGTAAAATGCAAAATAAAACTTTCAAATGAAGTCCAAATCATCGTAGAAGTAAAGCAGTATGCACATTAGTTGTTGTTTGTCTTTTGGCTTTTTCCCAATAAGGGGTCACCACAGTGGAACTCCAGTCTGCTAATGATTGGCAGTAGATTTTTACAAAAAGCCAGGGTGCCAGCTCAACGCCCAGCCTTCAATGAAGGCACGCCCATTTACTCACGCATGTCTTTCGAACGCTACCCAACTGCGGGGAGGACATGCAGACTCCACACAGAAGGCACTCCCAAGCCAAGCCGAGAATCGAACGGGAGAACCTCTTGCTGTGAGGTAACAACGCTACCGCCGTACCACCGCAGTATGCACATTAGTGTTTATGGTAAATGGGGTGAAATAGCCAAGTAATGTTTCATTGGAATGGCTGCAGGGGAGAGGCTCCATTCAACCATGATTTTGTAAGGGGGAAGGGCAGCATAGTCAAAGACAGCCCCAGTTGCCATTTTGCAGTGGGATTATTAGGGGAAGAGCAACATTTTGAGCCAAAATCGGGGACAGTTGAGAGGTTTGGATTTGCCTAATTCTATAAAGCAATTTATTTGCATGTACCTCTCAACCTGTTAATGCAGGAAATCTGGACAAGTCCAAATATACTGGGGGAACATATAAACAGTACTATAAATTGTTGTATAAACTGAGATAATTGATAGAATAACAGGTCTTGCTTTATTTATTTATTATTTTATTTGCAGTTGGTTTATTTATTTGCAGTTGGTTTACCAGGATAGTCCATTGGGCCAAAAAGAACCCGTTTTCAATGGAGTCCTGGGGAAAAAAGCTCCAAAAAACAGGCAGATTAGGTACATACAAAGATTGCTACTAAAAATTATACAAAAGTAAAAGATAAAACATTTAGCATGCATTTTTCTGAAGGTTTTGAAGTCTGAATCTCAGTGTCTGTCATTATTTAGTGACTTAATTCCTAAATTATTTGCCAGAAAACCTCACATTTTATGAGGAACAAACCAAAAATAAGAAGCAAAAATCTATTCATTCTGTGAAAATCTGGACAGTTGAGAGGTATAGTTCAGCTGGGGCTGTCTTTGACTTTGCTGCCCTTCCCCCTCACAAAATCATGGTTGAATGGAGCCTCCCCCCTGCAGATATTCCAATGAACCATTACTTGGCTATTTCACCCCATTTACCATAAACACTAATGTGCATACTGCGGTGGTACGGTGGTAGCATTGTTACCTCACAGCAAGAGGTTCTCCCGTTCGATTCCCAGCTTGGCTTGGGAGTGCCTTCTGTGTGGAGTCTGCATGTCCTCCCCACAGTTGGGTAGCATTCAAAAGACATGCGTGCGTAAATGGGCGTGCCTTCGTTGAATGTTGGGCATCGAGCTGGCACCTCGGTGTTTTGTAAAAATCTACTGCTATTCATTAGCGGACCGGAGTTCTTCTGTGGCGACCCTTTATCGGGAAAAAGCCGAAAGACAAACAACAACAAATACTAATGTGCATACTGCTTTACTTCTATGATGATTTGGACTTCATTTGAAAGTTTTATTTTGCATTTTACAGCACAAACACTAAGACATCTGCTAAATAAAGCAATGCAATCTCACAATGAAAACACACTTAGCATTAAAACTTCTCTGCCCTTGAAACTCACATTCATTGAAACAGCATTGAAAGCCACATTCAAAGAAATTACATTTTGCCAGTGGCAGATGAAGATTAACTTTGGGCTGTTTTCAAGTCATAGGCCCCTTGGACACGAAACATACACGTGGTCTTTGATACACCTTCCTGATGTATTAAATTATATTCCTTGTACAATATAGTACAGTTGTTTGAAGGGTGTTTGAAATTTGTTTTGAACATTTTTCCAGTAAACAAGGAAACAAAATGCATGCACCAATAATGACAAAACTGCCCAATCCAGAACATTTTCCAGTAAACAATGAAACAAAATGCATGCACCAATAACGACAAAACTGTCCATTTCAGAACATTTCTATGATAAAAGTCTACTCAAACTTCTACAGTCCACCAGTATCAGTAAATATGCACAATCTCTGAAGAAGTAAAAGTCATCTAAATAATTCCACATTAAAGAAATCTGTAACTAATGAAGAGGTTGCTGCTAGCAAACAATTTTGTATTTCATTGTTTCATCTACAAATAAAGTGCCTGTTGCCCTTGAGGAATAAATTGCCTAAGTTGCATTAAAAAAATGATAAGCTAGTAATATTGCAGTAGGGAATGGATGGAAAACTGATAACAGGTTCATAGTTACTAAGTATCTTCACCAAAAAGGACTGCGGCATCCACCCCCTTTACAATACAGTACAGTTTCAGCAATACATCTACTTACTGTGGGAGTAGAACCCACAGCCTTCTGCATCAAAAACAAGTACACTACCCGTTGTGCTATTAACAACACAAGCAGACACGGCATAAGCATCACTAAACTTTTCTTCCCCTGCAGCTCTGAGCTTCTTGTAAAATCTACTTGACACTCAGCTGCATCTCTAAACTTTGCAGCACAAGAAATATGGAAAAATCCATAATTTAGGAGGTGGAGGGGCAAAAGACCAAAAACAGGGACACATTTTAAACATTGATTGTACGATGATGGAAAGTTGTTAGAATAAAATGATGTGTTACCACCATACATTTCATTGCTAAGTATTGAACCCAGGACCCTGTGCAAAGCAGTCAGAACAGCATACCACTGTGCCAAATCATCTGTTTTATGAAAGAAAGGAAGACTGAAACTTAAATGGCTACCATTTAGTGAATTCAGTTCTCACCATAGCTGCCAACATCTTAGCACAAAACACCTGAACAAAGCCAATAATGGGGGAATACAGCCCCCAAACATATTCAGTGAATTCAGTTATCACCATAGCTCTCAACCTTGGCACAAAAAACCTGGATGAAGCCAATATTGGGGGAATACAGTCCAATAAATAGGGACAAATATCCATTGAAGACACCAGAGCAAACCCACACAAACACAGGGAGGATATGCAGACTCCACACAGAAGGCACCCCAGCCAAGAATCAAACCAGACAACCTGTAGCTGTCAGGCAACAATGCTACCACTGCACCACTGCACTGCTGACTGCGTTAAGTAACAAAAATACAGAAACTGCAGATTTTATGAGGAACAGAACAGAACAAATATGAGGCAAAAATTTGCAAATGTTTTACAAATGGTGGTGGGTAGGGAATTCAGGCTCTTGCCAGTTGGGCCCAAGGTGCAGGGTTCAAGCCTTATTCTCTACCCACCACCATGTAGTAACTGGGGCATTACACACACACACACACACACACACACACACACACACACACACACACACACACACACTACCTTCTGATCCTCTATAGTGGCCTGCCTGATACTGTCCTCTGCAAGCTAAGTCCTCTGTAGAAGCCCAATCACCTCCATAACTGTCTTCTGTAGCAGCCCGATCACCTCCATAACTGCAAGCTAAGTCCTCCATAGCAGCCCAGTCACCTCCATAACTGCAAGCTAAGTCCTCTGTAGTAGCCCAATCACCTCCATAACAGCCTGCACAGACTGTTCTGTGTTTCCCTGTGAGATATGAGTAGGCTAGAGCCTCCAGCCTTTGGGCGACACAGTCTGATGTGCTTCTGGTCTGTGTGATCGCCATCGCACAGACCTCTGGGCTGGCAGGGTGGAGTTCCCTTCCTTCCCTATCCGGACTGCTTAACTAAGCAGTCTGGAGTTCGGGAAGTAAGCAAGCATGCATCCGTGTGTAGAGTTCCCTTCCTTCCCTATCCGGACTGCCTAACTGAGCAGTCCGGAGTTCAGGAAGTAAGCACGCATGTGTGTGTGGAGTTCTGGATTGCCTAACACAACACGTCAGGAACTCAGCATGCATGTGTGAGTTCTGAGACTCTCGCAAATTTTTATTTTTTTTATTTTTATTTTCTACAGTGGGGAGACACAGTTATTTTACTTTTTACAGGTGGGCGGGGCTGCAGTCCTATAGCACAAGCCACCCCTGCCCTATGGAATCCCTTACCATGGGTATAGATTTCAAGGAAGGTGAAGGGTCTCCCAAATTTCCACTGGAGACATCCTTGAAATCCTTCGCCAGAAGGGTGGATGGTCCTCCCAGACCCCTTCCCTGGAGGAATCGATTTTGTGGAGGCTTTTGGGCCAGCTCATCTACCACCTGGGTGTCCCTCCCAGGCTGACCCACTGATCCAGCTGGTGTCTTTGAGGGCTTGGAAGGAATGGGATACAGTAGAACCCATCCCCAACCATCCTGATAAAATTTTAAGTGCCCTAGGCAACAAGCAGTAGATGCCTTGGTTGTGGTGGCAGCCACCAAGAAGGAGCTCGCTCAGGAAAGCTCCTCTGACTACACCCCGAATAGATAATCCTGGGCTCTGCACAAATTTGGTAAGAGGGTCTACACCTCACCTGCTTTTGCTCTTTGGGCATTGAACTACCTCTCTCACTTTACCCGGCTACAACGGGACTTAGTTAAGGAACTTTCTAGCTCGGTCCTGAGGTCTGTACCTTCTGAGGAGCTGGAGTCTGTTTCCTCTAGATTGGCTACCCTACATTCCTTGGCTAATGTGTTCATGAAGCTTTATCTCTCAAGCTGCGGTGGGTACCTCAACATTGACCTGTTCGGGCATTACTATTAGGCGTCATGCCTGGATGAGGGGGTGTGATTTTGAGGAGCCTTTCAAGCAGTCCTTCATTAATGCCCCCTTTAATGGCTCCATCTTGTTTGGCCCTATGGTATGTGACACCGTGACATAGGAAAGATGGTAATACCCTCTCTGCTGTCAGGATCCGTTTCTCTACCACACAATGGACCTACTCTAGGAATCAACATGGCAGTAAGAAAACACATTTTTGGAAGTCACAGGGCCCTGTCCAGGACACTCAGGGAGATTATCCCCCCGAGGCAGAGGGGGATGTAGTCAGAACAGTAGACACTACCCACATAGCTGGGGGGGTCCGCAAAATCATGAATTATGGGAACCTGCCCCAGACAAGCCTTTCCAGTAGTCCTGAATGGTTGCTCAACTGCTGTCTTCTGGAAACAGGTGGAGGATGATTTTCCTTGCACCCAAAAGCCTGGGAAGCCATCACGCACAACAAATGGGTGCTAAGGATTGCATCCAGAGGATGCTCCATTCCCTTTTTTGACATCTCAGAACAAAAATTTTGCCTCCCCGATGTTCCACCCAGTCAGAGGGAGGACACTGCCCAGGAAATAAGAACGTTGGTACAAAAAAGTGTCATCCAAGAGGTCCCCCCAGATCAGGTCAGATCGGGTGTGTACTCCAGATTCTTTTTAGTACCCCAAAAGGTAGGAGGCCTTTGCCCAATATTGGATCTCACATACCTGAACAAGTCAGTGAAATACACCAAGTTCAAGATGGTCATGATTCAATCCATCTTACTTGTCCTGAAGATGGGCAATTGGATGTGCTGTATAGATGTCAAGGATGCATACTACCATATAAAGATGGACAGATGTTCCAGGTCTTTTCTATGATTCTGGCTGAGAACCAGTCACTACCAGTTTTGGGCACTTCCATTTGGTCTCACCATAGCCTCCTGGGTTTTCACCAAATATCTAGCGGTAGTTGCAGCTCATCTCCGACTGTGAGGGTATCAGATATTTCCATATCTGGACGACTGGCTCCTAACTGTCCCAACCAGACATTTTATCCTTTAGGCCTGGTATTGCTTCCTCAGCCTAGCTTCCACTTTGAGCATAACTATAAATTGGCAAAAGTCACACCTGGATCCATTTTAAACCACAGACTTTATAGAGGCACATCTGGACACAACAGTGACTCAAGTTTTTCTTACATCGGACAGGGTACTAAATCTGAGAACACGTCAGCTAGATCTTGACTGCTTCAAAATCCCTAGCTTCTCTGTTTCTATGGACTCCATGGCAGCAACCATAACCCTTCTCCCAATGGCATTCCACAGTGGCCCTAGCGGTACAGTGATCTCTTCTCAGAAATCCCTTGAATTTTCCCATCTCGTGTGTGCAGGGATTCTCTCCTTTCATGAATATAGACCCTGTTTGTTCTCTTCTCCCTACCACCACATTGACCACGGATGCCTCCCAGTTTGGGTGGGAGGGCATTGCCTGGGCTGGAAGGTCCAAGGCATATGGATGCCCCAAGAGACCAAGTTACATATCAGTGTGCTTGAGATGAGAGCGGTTCTTCTAGCGTTGCAAGAAATAGACAGCTTTCTTCCTCAGGCTACAACTGTGATCCAAACAAACAACATGTCAGTGGTTTGTTACCTCAACAAACAGCAGGGAGGGACCAAGTCTTACCCCCTTTATTGAGAAGAGATGAGAGTTTAGCAGTGGGCGATTTCTTCCATCTACTTTCTAGTGGCAACACATTCCAGGTAATCCAACATCCTAGCCGACAGACTTAGCAGAGTGCTGCTGATGCCTTATGAGTGGTCCCTGAACCAATCCATGGCAGAGGCAATCTTCCAGAAATGGGGTCATGCTTACTGCAATCTCTTTGCATCCCCCCTCAGTAGCAAATGCAGCAAGTATTTTGTCTTGATCCCTCCTCAGTGACAGTTTCCCAGGGATGCTGTGGTTCATGCTTGGCCCTCCGGTCTACTATACGCCTTTCCCCCTCTTCTGTTGATTCCCACGTTCCTACAGATAGCTTTCAAGTTGTGAAGCAAAGTGATCCCCATTGCTCTTTTTTGGCCTCAACAAACCTGGTACACCTTTCTTTGGTCTCATCTGGTTTGCCCCCTGATGAGGTTAGATCTGAGTCCATAATTGTTTCTTAATTGTTGGGGTATCCACATCCCAATATTCAGGCTCTGAAATTAACAGCATGGTTTCTCCACTTCCAGTGATGGCTATATCTCCTTGGCTGACTTCTCCAGTCCGACACATTTTGATTTCATCACTTAGAGCAAGATTTACAAAAGTAAGTGGAAAGATTTTCCCTTTGTGTGGAGCAGAATATGAAAGATCCTTTTACAGCGCCAGTTTCAGTAGTCCTAGACTTTCTAGCCTTTCTTTTCAAGGAAGGTGCTAGTCACTCTACAGTCAAGGTACAGCTTGCTGCCATTTCTACCTTCCATTTTGGTTTTGATTCAGCGTTTTTGGCCTCTTCTAAGTTATGTAAGGCTTTTCTTAAGGGCACCTTTTTGCTATGACCTCCAGTCAAGGACCCTACACCTCCTTGGGATCTTACAATGATTTTGTAAGCTTTGGTCTATCCTCCCTTTGAACCTTTGGCTACTGTAGATCTACAATTCCTTTCCTGGAAAACTCTTTTCCTAGTAGCTATTACCTCACCAGGAGAGTATCTGAGCTGCAGGCTCTTCCCGCTAAATTTCCATACTTGGTTTTTAATAAAGATAGAGTTACCCTACCTACGAATCCTTCCTTTTTTTAACCAGATATTGTAGTTCCAATAGTAGTAGGAGCAATGGGTAATATAAAAAAGAGTCTACAATCCTATTTAAATACACTACCAATACATGTAAGGCCATATGAATTGCAGAAGGAGGCATTACTGGCCACGTTGCAGGTGCTGCGAAGAACACTTTTGGCTGACATCAAAGAGTGAAACAATACTAATTTCATAAACTTTAATCATACTTTGATTTAGGAATGGGGTCCATTCCCGTCATGGTATTAGAAATTCAAAAGATTTGGAGAAATTAAAAAAGAGAGAAACAATTTAACTCGAAATTCACAAATTCACTCGAAGCTGGACAGCAAAGGAAGGAACAGGAAACTGTGGAAACCCTGATGCAGTTAATGTTGAGGAGTAATAGGCCAATGAGTTTTCTTTTGAAAGAGCAATGGATGGCACAGGATAAAATTGAAGAGAACGTGCCATAGGAAGATGCAATAGAACTTTCTATAGAATGCCCGTAGGAAATGGAAAACAAAAAATGTGTCCTCAGTTTAGAAGAAAACGAGCTAAGAGAAGAGTTGCTTGACTTAATAGAGACAGATAGACATGTTAAGATCAATGAAAGAAATAGACCTCAGATGGTCAATAAAACCCATAAAGTCAGAAGTTTGATAAAACAAGTGAACACAGTAATTAAGACTGTCCATAGAGATCCGTGTGATATAACAGAAGTAAACAGGATATATTACTGTGCAGCTAAATTAATAAGTGATAAAGTTCTACCAGAAGAACACAGGGTAGTAAGAGAGAGAAAGGGGAGAAATCGAATGCTATCATGGAAATATCGAATAGAGAAAAGTATAAAGCAACTAAGACAAGAAGTGTCTCTCTTAGAGTATAGAAGAGGGAACAGAGCAACAAAAATACTCATAAAGATAGATGTGATAAAAGCAATGCGCAGTATTAGAACAGATCAGGATCTATCATGCTCTTTCGCAAATAAACTAAAAATCTCAGTACAGGCGGAAAAACGTAGAAGATATGGAGATAAATATAAAGGAAAAGTACAAAATAAGCAATTTATTGACAACCCAAAAAAGTTTTATAGAGAATTGGGAAATAAGGTAAAAGGAACTGAAAGACCATCAAAAATAAGAAGAAATAGATACATTTTGATAAAGTATCTATGAAGATCCTGTGGAACATAACAAAGATGCTAAATGGATAGAAGAAGTAAAAGAAAGAATAAGAAGTTTAAAGGTAGAGGATATAAAATGGGATGAAGTAACAGCCACAGAGATTGAAACAAAGTTAAGAAAAGCCTCTGATTGGAAAACCCGAGGCCCAGATCCAGTACCTAACTTCTGGTTAAAAGTATTAACATCTTTGCACAAAGATTTAACCATGAGTAAAAATTATTTATATGCGCACTCCGAATAGACACCAACCTGGCAAACAACAGGAAAAACAATGCTCCTGCTTAAGAGTGAACCTGCAAACTACCCTAAAAATTATAGACCCGTAACTTGCCTACCGACGATATATAAACTATACATTGGAATTGATGCAGATGGAGTTTACAGATATTTAGAAGAAAACTCAATTATGGCAGTAGAACAAAAGGGTAATAAAAGAAAGTAATATGGAACAAAGGCTCATTTGTTATTAAATAAAGTCATAGTGGAGAACTGTAAAAAGGGGAATAATCTAAGTATGGCATGGAATGACTACAATAAAGCATCTGATAGTATCCCACATTCATGGATAAAAGAGTGCTTAAAAATGTATAAGATACACCCATACATTGATCGACTATATTACAGTGATCATGAAACAGTGGCAGACCAATCTGCAATTAAGCCATGATAAAGGACAACCTATTATTCCAGGGATAAAAATTCAAAGGGGGATATTCCAGGGTGACTCTCTGTCACTACTGCTATTCTGCCTTGCCCTTAACCCATTAAGCTATCTACTTAACAGCTTAGGCCATGGCTATAATTTAACTCCTAGAAAACAACAAAGTTTAAAGACTTCTCATCTTCTCTTTGTCATTGATTTGAAACTGTGTAGCTCATCAGATGAGGAACTGAAAGCACAACTGCAAGCTGTCAAAACTTTTTTAGATGATATAAGAATGTCATTTGGTCTTGATAAATGTGCAAAAGCAACCTTTAAAGCAGGAAAACTGCAGCACCAAGAAAACATCAGTTTGGGACAAGAATGTGATATAAAAGAACTTGAGCAACAGTATATATATAAATATTTTGGAAATGATGAAGAATCAACAATAAAACATGAACAAATGTGAATACATCTTAGTAAGGAGTACTTTAGATGACTTAAATTAATCCTGAAAACAAAATTCAAGCTATAAACCAATTTGCTCTTCCTGTCCTAACTTACAATTTTTGAATGATTGACTGGTACCAAAAGGTGTTGGATAGATTAGATAGGAAAACAAGAAGGATGCTTCATGCTCACCAAATGATTTATAAAAATTATTGCATACCAAGATTATATATTCCCTGCTCTGAAGGTGGGATGGTCCTCCTTGAAAGTGATTGCATGCATATATCTGCAATTGTGGGACTCCACACATATCTGCTGCCCTCACAAGACCCAAATGTAGTGAAAGTTTTGGAACATGAGGATAATAAATTTAAAATGACTTCCCTGCTTAGGCTAGCAAAAGCAGGAATGGGAATCAAACCACAAGTAGATAAAAATCAGGCAGCAACTGAATGTACCGAAAAACAAAAGTAAGGATATAAGGTGAAGGACCAGATGAGAAGGTATGAAATGTTTAAAATGCATAAATGAAGTTGCAAGTATAGAAAACTTCTGGAAGAGCCTCATGTTGATCAGGACCAAACACAGGAATGGTTAAGAAGAAGAGAATTCAAATCAAGAGATAAAAGGTTATTGGCAGCAGAAGATAGAGGGCTACGTACACGTTGGTTTACAAAGTCCTTTCAACATGTGGGAGAAACAGACAAATTTAGTTTTTTTTAAAACAGAATTGGAAACAGTTGCACACCTCGTTGCTGGTTGTGACATACTAATGGCAGAAGGACTTTATACTGAAAGGCATAATAATGTGGCAAGACTGTTGCACTGGAGATTGTGCAAACATTATGGACTTGAAGAGGCTGAAAAAAACTGGAAACATGGGCCACAAAGCATTATAGATAATGATGACGTATGCATTACATGAGATCATCCATTGCCAACAGTTCAAAAGGTAGATGCCAGAAAACCGGATATAGTGGTCCAAGAAAAGAAGACAAAAGTAGCATTGATCATTGAAATTGCTACACCCAGTGACTACAGTCTCTTGCATACAGAGAGACACAAAGTCATAAAATATCAGGATCTGCAAGCAGAAACGAGAGCAATGTGGAAGAAAGATACCCAGATAGTGCCAATAGTAGTAGGAGCAACAGGTCTTCTAAAAAAGACTCTACAATTGTATTTAGATATGCTACCAGTACATGTAACTCCATACAAATTGCAAAAGGAGTCAGTACTGGGCACGTTGTGGATGTTGCGAAGAGCACTTTTGGCTGAAATCAAAGACTGAAACAGTACTAATTTCATGAACTTTAATCATACTTTGGCTTAGGAATGGGGTCCATTCCTGTCTTGGTATTAGAAACCCCAGAGATTTGGAGAAAGTATAAAAAAAAAAGGAGAAACATTTTGAATATGATATTTGCCTTTAAAATGTAATCCTGTTTAATGCCCTGTAAATTCAGAAAAAAATGACTTTTTTGTGAAAAAAATTCACAGAAAGGGCTATGTGTAAAGTAATATGGATACAGTTACAATATACTAATTACCATTGGTTTGAACCAATCACTGGTTCTTATTGGTTACACCTACTAAATAAATGAAGGTTTCCTTATATCTATACATATTCTTATCAGCATTTAAATCCTTTTTCATAACTCATATTAATTTCTTCTCTCAAACTGTGGAACTAGCATGAAAACATTATCTTTGGCTTGCTGACAGAAAATAATTAATTTTACTTGAATTGCATAATTCCTACTTGTCTGTAACAGTAGATGCTTGTAGAACATGCTGCCTTACTGGCATAAAGGTAGTAGTGCCCTGCTGTCCTTCCTCTGGCAGTTTATCAAAGCTCAGAGCTCCTCCAACTGCTTATCTATGCATGTGACTGACCAGTCACACCAATCACTTGGCAGTAGAGGGTTTGCCTTTCAGACCCACAGACTGGTGCCTTTCAGTTTTCTAGGGTTCAGCAGAAAGAAAAGATGAAAATTCAAGCTTTGCAAGCAACTGCTGTTCCAAACCAAAACACACACACGCACACACACACACACACACACACACACACACACACACACACGCTCAAACACACAAAACAATAAAGGCTACTGAGCATAACTCATCTGCAACTCCAAAACCAAACTATATGCATCTAAAAAAGGGGATGGTGGGAGGGTACAGCCAATAAGGCACTGTGTTCTGCTAACATCTACTGTTGCAGGTATTTGGACTTACATAACTATACTATGTTCAGCAAACAAACTGCCTTACTGGTATATGGATAGATCCCAAACAAGCTTACACAACTTGGGAAGAGGAAGGATAAGGGTCCAGGAGCCCCTAGAGAATGAATCTAGTGAATCCTGCTCTGGATTTAGAAACAAACGTCCAGCTTGTAGTGCTTCTTAAAGGTATAGACAGACGGCAAAGTTGCTGCCTCAAAATACTTGTAATAGGGTCCTCTCCTTTTCAATATGCCACTGAAGAGGAAAAGGCCCTGGTGAAATGTTTCTTTACCATGCCTGGATTTGCCTTGCCATGTGAGTGTAACAAAAAACAATGCCAGAGGAGAACCAACTTGCAGTGGTTGACCCTTTTTTGCCCTTGTGTAGGAAATAAAAAATCCTTTTTGCCTTCCTAAAGGGTTTTGTTCTGTCAAGCTTGTAACTTAGCCACCAGTTCACATCCATGGTATGAAGTATCCTCTCGTCCTTATTCTTAGTTTCTAGAAAGACACCAGGAAATTAACAGACTGATTGAGAGTGAATTCTGAGATTGCTTATAGCATGAAAGAGGGGTTAATGTGTAACATGACCCTATCCCTGTGGAAAATTAGGTAAAGTTGTCCCACCATGAGAGCTTGTATTTCAGAAGCTCACCTTGCAGATGTCAGAGCAATAAGCAAAATAGCTTTCCACATTAAGAACTTCAGATCAGCTTAAGGTACCAGTTCAAAAGATGGTAGGTCAGTTTTTCCAGAACATAGTTGAGATACTGTGAAGGAGAAATCTGCTTGTAATGGGGGGGGGGGGACTCATATGCAATACTCCATTCTACAACTCTTTTACCAACAGAGAAGAAGAAAGAGGGGAAAATCCATTGGCAGGTAAGCAGCGATGACCATTAAATGCACCTTAATGGACGCATATGATAATCAATCCTGATGTAGCTCACATAAATATTTCAAAACCAGAAGGATGTTAACCTTTAAGGGACCCTCTTTTCCCATTTAGGCACCACTTAAAGAAAAACTCATCCTTTTGTAAACATAAGATTTTCTAGTATCAGGTTTTCTGGCCTCCTTTAATACCTGCTGTACATCCTCATGAAACAAGTTCGTAAGCAGAGTCAAGATTGAATCATCCAGGCTATCAGTTGTAGTTGCTACAAAATGGGTTGCACCAATTGCCTCAGAGACTGTGTGAGCAAATCCAGAGTGTGAGGAAGTCTGTGGTAATTGCCCTTGGCCAGTAACATTAGAAGGGAGAATCAAGACTGCCGGGGCGGTGGTTATGAGAGAGATGCATTTGCACAATGCAACTGTAAGCAAGACTCTCACATAAAAGCACTCCTTATGTCAATCAATCAGGTTGTCAGTAGTACACACTCTGCACCTAACACACACAGCATCAAGTAGATACATGGACCCACATATGCTGAAGCACTTAAATGTAACTGTCCTAAACCACAAAGCCCTCCTAGATGAAGCACGTATAAGAAGTGCCCTCAGTAGCTCTAAATGCACTCTTTCAAAACAACGCACACATGAACACATACAGCCATATCTTATGGAGCCTCTACTTTTAAACACATAAGGCAAGCCACCAACACAGTCCAACATTCTGGTCATTGGAGACACGCTAATGTTCTGCTCACCAGGCTGAGTAAGGAGAAAGTCGAGGTCAGTTGTGTATCAGGGACCGAGATATGCCGTATTATGCACACACTTAGGTCAGTGAACCACAAGTACCACTATAACTCAGTCATAGCCCATGTGCGTATAAATGACCCAAGACACACCTCCCTAAAATATGGGAAGAAAGACACTATGGAGTTCTCAGAATATGTGTCTCTGTCTGGTAAGAATCTAGCTTTCAGCAGCATTCAACATTCTCCAAGGATGATGCCACAGTATGAATAGAAGATGACTGACTTTAATAATTTGTTAGTTTCTGGTGTCATTTTAAAGGGGTTCAATATTTGTTAACATGGAAGGAGATGATCAGCAGACCTCACTGCTTTACCAAGGATGGTCTGCACCTCTCCCCTCTAGGCTTTTGAATATTAACTATAAGATTGTCCTTTTCCATAATGCCTTTTTAGCTAATGCAAAAATGAAAATACTTCTGACATAGCAAATTAAAACCAAGAAAGTCTGAAGGTGTTCCTGCTCAGTGCTAAGAATCTAAACAAGAAACTCCACTCCTTGCAAGCTTTCCTCGCTCTAGACAATTCTGATGTCTATGCAGTCACTGAGACGTGGTTTAAAGCCACAGACAGCACCCCAGTAGTAAAAGGCTATAATGCCTTCCACACACTTAAACCACCTACTACACAGGCAGTACTAAGGGTGAGGTGTCTCGATTTACCTAAAAGCTGGTCAAACAGAATGATGCACTTGAGATTCTCTGTTCAAATCACTGTAAGTAGAATCCCATATCACTTTCGTGCAAGCTATAGATCTTCCCTCTATGACCCAGGAAAACATAATATGTATTTAAACTTACTGGAAGCACAATCAAACCCAACGCTGTATTCATGAGCAACTTTATTTCCCCTACTATTAACTCAGAGTCATATGCAACACCAAGCAAGCAGGCACAGAGATTCCTCGATTTTGTAAATACATGCTGCCTAGACCAGATTGTCCGTATGCCAACCAGGGGCTCAAACATACTAGACCTGGTCATCACTAATATGGGAGAGTGCTGCATACCCCTAGTGTAATGTCCTCTCTGATGAGGTCAGACCAAAAAATGGTGTCCTTTGAATTAAAATTAAAACTCAGAAACCCACCTAACCTTGGAATACTCAGCAACTACTCTAAGGCTAACTTCCTAGAATTAAGTGATAACCTAGCAAAATTACAAGACGACCTAAACCCTGAGAACACTGCATCCTACACAGCACTGTTCACATAAACCCTTTACAAGGATGTTAATAGCTACATAGAGACAACTGTACCCACCAGGTATAAATACAGAACTAACTCAAAAAACAAGCCACCCTGGTTGAATTACATCAGTAAACTGTATAACAGAAGGAAGAACATCATGGCAGAAAATTAGGAGGTATAGCATCCAGCAAGATAAAAATGCCCTCATCAAACTAAACAAACAACTCAGAGGAGAAATAATGTATACCAAAGCCATGGCCAAATTTGAGGTAAATTTGGCCTCCCAGGCCAAGGACAACCACAAAACATTCTTTAACTATGTCTGCAACTTTAAAGGCAATACACAATTGTGTGCAGAGCTCATCTTAATAGGAGCATCCTATACTGAGCCAGAAACTATAGTAAACTCACTGGCTGACAAATTCAGCTCTAACTCTACCCCTCTCCTAGCCTCCACTAAGGAAATACGAACAGATCCTCAAAGTTCTAAGGCCAAAAATGCTGCAGCAATGGGCAGTGACAATGTCCCAGGCTACCTTCTAAATTGTATGAAACATGACCTGTTAGGCCATCTGGAATCACTGTTTAACCTTAGTCTCCAAACAGGCTTCATGACGCATAAATGGAGAACTGCAACCATCATCCCTCTGCACAAAGGTGAGTCATCTACAGACCCTGGAAAGTACAGACTCATGGAAATGATTAGTAGTAATGTATGGAAATCTCCAAACACTGGACTCAACCCAGTTTGGTTTTGTCAGGGTCTGGTCATGCCTACTCAACCTGGTTGACATCTTTGAGAAGGATCCCAAAGCACTGGACAAGGGTCAAGTAGTTTACACTGCTTAGCTTGATCTAGCCAAGGCATTTGACACAGTTCCCTACTCTGGCACTGTTGGCAAACCCAAGAGGTTAGGTATAAACCCTTATGTTACCCAGAGGATAGCCAGCTGTATCACAGACAGGACCCAAGAAGTTACAATTGGGTAGTCCACCTCTACAAAGAGGCCAGTTACCAGTGGATTCCCTCAAGGATTTACTTTTCTGAAGCCAAGGCCAATTTCAGTGGCCTCTGGCTGACCAAATTTGCAGATGACTGCAAATTAGGAACAGTCATGGAATCCCCCACTGGCACAAATGGTCTCTAAGAAGGGTTGAGAGAGACAAATAACTGGTGTCAGTGTCATGGACTAAAACTAAATGTCAAGAAACGTATAATAGTATTCTTTGGGAAGTCATCCATCCCTGGTAACTATCATATTGACGACACACCCCTATGATTCAACCCAGCAGTATAAGACTTGGGGACACACACAGACACTAATCTATCCTTTGACCATCATGGGTGTACAGTAGTGAAGAAATCATTCTGTATGTTGTGCAGCTTATAGAGAAAGGTATATATCTAGATCCAAGGAGGTATTTTTTCCACTGTATTTAGCCCTATCACCGAATACGATGCCCCCTTTGGTATGTATTTAACCAGGCACTTCCAAGAATTGTGACATCCACAGAGGTTTCTTACTAAAACAATACCAGGCATAAAGAACACATCCTATGCAAACTGCCTCAAAGTCCTATTCCTGTATTCTGTCTTCTACAGGCTGTTGAGGGGAAATCAATGCCTGGCATACAAGGCATCATCTGACCACTCTCTGGGCCTCCTGCATATCCACAAAACAGAATCAGCATTACCCATTTTAAAGACTTAAACTTGCTCATGACAGGAATGTGTCCTGCTGTAGAGATAGGTTTGTATCTCAGAGACTACCCCTTTTCTGGAATAGACTCCCTATCCATGTGAAACAGAGTTCCTCCCTAACTCAATTCAAGTGTAACTTGGACAAATGGATGGGGAACAGGAAATTCATCCCTGGTTTGACAGCTATGTCTGTAATGGACTTAAACAGCTTCCAAGTGTTTTACCTCCAAAGCCCCTGTTTACACTTACCAAGGGTACCAGAATTTGTCAGAGATTTGGGATGAATGTCTAGGCTTAAAAAAGCCTGAGCGGTCATTAGCCTAGTACACACTTATAAACTTATGCATTTAATCAGGAAAGGATAGGTCCAAAACCATTCTCCACAACAGCTGTTTTTTGGGACCTAGAAAAATTTTGGGATGGATTGCTCATTCTTTCCAAAGGAGGTACTGGTTCTGTGATCCCTGAGTCCAGCATTTGAATTGAAGGGAATAACAATGTCTGGTCTATCAGGTGAGGGGAACCTATTTGAACAAAAGTGAATGTTTTTTCCACTGCCACCTGTAACCTCTGCCAGTGATGTTGAGCACCCATTTCTTATAAACCTCTGATGGCTGGGTGCCTTGTTGAGAGCTAACTTTTGAGATTTCTCACTTGGAGTGGGACTGTAGAAAGATGGTTGCTGCACATCAGCATAGTCATATTTTAGAAGGGGGGATTATCCTTTCTAGGAAAGGAACCCCTCTTGTTAAGTTTGGCACAGTTATTGTCCTGCCATTTCCTTTTAGTTCCTTGATTTTTATTAGGATGTAACTTTTTGAGTCACCGAAAATTATCCTGCTTATTGGTGGAAACTTCAGAATATGAAACATTTTTAGCACCCCTTGCATCAGTGTAGCATCCATAGTCTCATTTTTTAACTCATCAGAAAAATTCTGGCTGTACTACCAAGTGACTCCTTACCATCACCAGCATCACTGAATTTCTAAAAATAGTACTGGCCCCTTCTAATGCACTCTTTAAAGCATGTAGTGACAAGTGAGGAACACTGGAAACAATATCTTTGACATAGACACAACAAACTCTTCTAAACAATACATACACTTCAACACAATCTTCTGCATAAAACACTGTTAGTTAAATACTTTAAAAGCTACCATGCTGGACTGAGACATCTTCTTTCCCCAAGATTCTAGTCACTTGCCTAGTTTATCCTAAGGGTCTGGATTTGATGATGAAAAAGTATTTTTATTGGAACAAGTCACTTTTGGCACAGAAGCAGGGTCTGCAGACATGGGGGCTTGGAGGCAAGGCATGGTTGAGCATATCCCAGCTTTCTTAAACACTTTTTTAGGCAGAGTGATTTAGCAAAGGAGAATTGCAAGCCTTTTTAAAAATCCTCTAAAGATTGGATCGATGGAGGAAAGGTCTGAACATCCAGGGCTTCATCCTACAAAAGCTCGTAAACCCTGCTGATCTCAGGGGTAGCTGATGATTGCTGCCAGTTGAATACATCTATAAATCTAGCCAGCATTTGGGAAAAAGAAAACATCTGTTTGGGTTTCGCTACCTGTTCATTCTCAAAGGAAACTAACTGATCAGACTCTGACACTTCCGTGTCCTCAGTCTCTGGATCATAGTATCATAGGAAGTTACTAGGCTATTGGCCCTGAGGCCCTGATAAGCCTAGTCAAGAGTATAGAACATGTTTAGACAAGTCAGCACCCAATGCCCCTGTCCAGCAGGGACACAGGTGGAATCCCAGGGATGTATTTCCTCTTTCCTATCCAGTTATCCAGGTTGTGCTTAAAAAGGGGTAAAGAGGTACTCTGTTTGACATGGAGAGGTGGTCTATTCCAAAGACGGGGGAATCTCTGGTACACAAATCTGTCCCGCCAACAAGTCCTATTGATGTCACAGTCCAGGTTGAGGCATGGTACTTGAGTGGGAGCTTGACTTGTGGATGTGCAGCAGTCCCATCAAGGCGGGGTCTGAGATTGCATTGTATGCCAGACAGAGGTCATCTCTGAGGAGTCTGTATGAAACTGAGTAGAGGGATATGGCTTTTAGGCTATCTGTGTATGGTAGATTTTTGAGACCCTGGATTCTCCTAGTGAGGAACTTATGTGGTCTCTCCAGCTGCATGCTTTGTGAGGTACATGCCGAATGGATCATTGTACTCAATAATGGGCCTTACAAGGGAAGAATACAGGGATGTTATGACCTCCTTGTCCTTGGATGAGATAACCTTACTTACAGTGGATATAAAAAGTGTACACACCCCTGTTAAAGTGCCAGGTTTTTGTGATATAAATAAACAAGATCACAATAAATCATTTCAAAACTTTTCCCACCTTTAATGTGAACTATAACCATACAATTTAATTGAAAAACAAACAAATCTGTTAGGGGAAAAAATATAAAAAATAAAAAACGTACAATAAGCTGGTTGCATAAGTGTGGACACCCTTAAGGTAATACTTTGTTGAATCACCTTTTGATTTAATTACAGCATTTAGTCTTCTTGGGTAGGAGTCTATCAGTATGGCACATCTTGGCTTGGCAATATATGCCCACTCTTCCTTGCAAAAGAGCTCCAAATCTGTCAGATTGCGAGGGCATCTCTTGTGCACAGCCCTCTTCAGGTCATCCAACAGATTTTCTATTGGATTTAGGTCTGGGCTCTGGCTAGGCCATTCCAAAACTTTAATTTTCTTCTGATGAAGCCATTCCTTTGTTGATTTGGATGTAAGCTTGGGGTCATTGCTGTGTTGAAAGGTGAAATTCTTCTTAATCTTCAGCTTTCTAGCAGATGCCTGAAGGTTTTGGGCCAAAAGTGACTAGTATTTGGAATTGTTCATAATTCCCTCCATCTTGACTAAGGTCACAGTTCCAGCTAAAGAAAAGCAACCCCAAAACATGATACTGCCACCACCATGCTTCACCCTGTGGGGATGGTGTTCTTTTGGTGATGTGAAGTGTTGTTTTTGCGCCAAATGTACCTTTTAGAATTGTGGCCAAAAAGTCCAACCTTGGTCTCATCAGACCATAACATATTTTCCCACATGCTTTTGGGAGACTTGATATATTGTTTTGCAAATTTTAGCCAGGCCTGGATGTTTTTCTGTGTAAGAAAAGGCTTCCATCTTGCAACCCTACCCCATAGGCCATACATATGGAGAATATGGGAGATTTTTGTCAAATGTAGTACACAACCAGTACTTGCCAGAAATTCCTGCAGCTCCTTCATTGTTGCTGTAGGTCTCTTGGCAGCCTCCCTGACCAGATTTTGTCTTGTCTTTTCATCAGTTTTGAAGGGACGTCCAGTTTTTTGCAGCATCACTGTTGTCTCATTTTTTCTCAACTTTTTGATGACTGTCTTCACTGTGTTCCATGGTATAGCCAATGCTGTGGAAATTTTTTTGTACCCTTCCCCTGACTGATACCTTTCAACAATGAGATCCCTTTGATGCTTTGTAAGCTCTCTGCAAACCATGACTTTTACTGTATCAGGCAACTGAGTTAATGTCAGGAAAATCCTACTAGGACAGCTGAACTTTATTTGGGGTTAATCAGAGTCTCTTTAATAGATGGCAGGTGTGTACCCAAGAAGACTGAATGCTGTAAATAAAGCAATAAAGCAAAAGGTGCTTCAACAAAGTATTAGCTTAAGGGCGTGCACGTGAGTGCAAGTTTACTGTGCATTGTTTTATTGTTTATATTTTTTCCCTAACAGATTTGTTTGTTTTTCAATTGAATTGAATTATACAAGTTATAGGTCACATTAAAGGTGGGAAAAGTTTTTAAATGATTTATTGTGGTCTCATTTTTTATATCACAAAAACCTGGTATTTTAACAGTGGTGTGTACACTTTTTTATATCCACTGTATGAGGTGGGCTATGTAGAAAGCTTTCAGTACAAAGGAAGCAACATGGTGGTCAAAAGTCATGTTGTTATCAATCTGGGTGCCTAAATCCCTCATGACTGATTGTGCACTTAGGACATTGTTATTAATGCGATGATTTGTGGGGATATCACTTTCCCCATAGGGAATAATGATGCATTTTTTGGTATTCACCTTGAGCCATGTTTCGGGCACCAGTCGTTTGTATGGGTGAGGCCCTCTTGGAGGATCTCCAAATCACTAGGGGAATTGATGACAGCACCTAGCTTGCAGTTATCTGCAAACTTGGTCAGCCATAGCCCACTGCTTTTGGCCTGCACTTCAGAAAGGTAAATCCGAAATAACAGAGGCCCCAAGATCGAACCCTGGGGGTACGCCACTCATTACGGGTGTTCTGCTTGAGGTGGCTTCCCTATTTTGACTGGGTGGGTTCTGTCAGTGAGCCAGTTAGCCACCCATCTGGAAACATAGAGATTGATGCCTAGTTGAGAGAGTCTATTTATTATGCCTGGGTGGGGAATAGTATCAAAGCCTTTGGCCAGGTCAAGGCAGGCTGTGTGCACAGTCTTCTCCTCATCCATGGCTTTGGTGACTGCCTCAAATAAGTCAACCAAATTTAACAGACACGACCTCCCCTTGGTGAAGCCAAGCTGTGTTGGATTGAGTGTTTGGAGTGTACCAATGTCCTTGTTATTGAGATCTATGATAATCCGGTCCATGGCCTTGCATATCAGGTTAGTTAGGCTGATGGGTCCATAATTTCCTGGATCAGTGAACGCACCACCTCTGTGCAAAGGGATGAGAATGGCTGTCCTCCACTCAGCTGGGACAAAGCCGGTACTCAGGCTTTGATTGAATAGGGTGCCTAATGGTGCTGCTAGTTCCTGCCTGAGTTCATGTAGGATGCAGCCTGGGATGTTATCGGGTCCCATGGAGTCTGTATTTTTTGCCTTTGAGAGAGCAGTGATGACCTGTTCCCTAGATATTACGGGAAGGGGGCAGGTACTGGGAATGTCCTGATTTACTGACAGGGGAACAGAGGGTGTAATTTTCGAAATCTGTCAGCCATCAAGTTTGCTATATCTACGGCATTTCTGTATGTGGTGTCCTTGACCACCAGTTCTGAACAGATCTGGGTGCTTCCTTTGAGATTGCGGACATGATTATGATTGTCTCCTGTTCAAAATCAGGATCCTTGGGTGGTTGAATGTGGGTGGGAGTGCCAGCATTACTCATAACCCTGGCTTGCACCTTATAATCAAATGCCTGAACAATGGATCTAGCTATAGCCACCAGCTCAGGTGAAAACACAGTTGGAGACTGCTGCTGTGCAACATGGTGGGTCTTCTATCTCCTTTCTGAATGCAGTATGCTAGTGGGAGAATCCCTGGGGAGAAACGTATTAACTCTGACAACAGATTCTACACTCCTGACTTCCTCTGTACCTAAAGATTTTGGTTCTCCTGTACCAGGCAATGGTACAACCCATGAGGATGTGTCTGATCCTTGAGTCATGCATAGTTGTGGTAGAAACACCACATCAGGAGACTTGGAAGTAAAACAAGGCAAGTGGTCCTATAGCCTGCCCAAGGCTACTGCACAGTCAAAAACCATAGGCTGAGACAATTCTTTTTAATTATTTCTGTTTTTTAGGTGGGCAAGGGTAGATGGTGGGAGGGTCTATATCATATCATCAAATTTACTGTTTGTCGAATACCTCTTCATCAAACTCACTTTGTTGAAACTCCTTTTTGTCGAATAATAATTTTAGCAAATATTTTCCCTGGAAAAGAACCAGTAGTCCAACTACCGATCATCACAAAAACATGAAATTTAAAACCCACTCTGGTGGGGGCTTTACTTCCATGCCCCCCAATGTGGGGGACTGTGCCCCCACCCTCTTAAATAAGTTTATCAACTCTGAGATCACACTACAGTGGGGAAAGGGCAAATTCCCAGTCATGGCCCCCTGTGGTCTTTCCCTGGGCAAATGTTTGCTCAAAAAGGATTGTTCAACAAAAAGGTGTTTTGACAAATTCAAGAATATGATATAGACCAGATGGTGGTGGTGGTGGGGTGGCACCATATCTGACTCCATCAAGAGAGGGGACAAAATACTAGCCAGAGCAATGTCAAATAGTAGCTTGACAGCTCAGTAAAAAGTGGCCAAAATCAACTATTCTCCCTCTAAATAGCAATCTGAAGTCTATTCCTGCAGGGATACTCTTCTGAATATTGCACTGAATAAAAAGATAGTAGTTTCAGTAACACACCTCAAAGCACAAAGTACATGTCACAAAAGGTCCCGATTTTTTTATACAGAAGCTATCGCAACCTCAAATGAATAGCAACTGCATAAACATCCTTAGACAAGGAATTAAATATAAACTTTTGAAAAATTCATATGAGAAATGTTTAACAATCAAAATGGTAGCAAAATCATGAATTAAATGAAATAGATAATTTAAAATGCTATAAACATGCTCAGTCACCTCAAATTATCTTACCTAAAAAGAAAAATCTGCAAAATAATGAGTTTCCCTGTCAAAACTTTCAAATGAAGCTAAATGTAAATAGTATAAATATTATGCTGCATGTAAAGTAAAACTCCATGTACATACACTTTTCCAGTTAGAAAAGTCAATCAGATTAGCAGTATATACCATTTACGCACTGACAGAAAAAGGCAGAGGGAGAACATAAAACTCAAAAGGGTTTCTTATCCGAACTCAGTAGCTGTAGAGTTAGAGTAAGAAGTCTTTCATAAGATCCTTCTCTTACTATGGCACTGGATAACTGAAAGGGTACTGTCTGTGGGTCATAAAGGCAGTTACTGTACTGTTAGTTGATTGATCCATCACACCCACATACAATTAGAGGGAGGAACTCTGAGTTTTGATATTCTGCCAGAGGAAAGGTAGCAGGGTATTGCTGTCAAACATCATGTAATCCACATGCTACTTGTTTTTTTTCAAACTGTCACTTGGAATCTGTAAGAATTGTGCCTCTCTAAAATCAGAATATTCTTAATTTTCTCTTCAGTGAATGTGCAATAAATACATTTAAAACAATGTTTATTTTTATAACATCCATGAGCCCTTCAGACATCAACAAAAGTAACATTTCTTCCTCTTTATTGCATTTTCTAGGAAGATAGAATATCTTGATTCACTTTTCAATACTTAGAAATACATTATCTTATGTCATTGCAAATTATGTTTTCAAGAAAGCATATCTTGAATGTAAAACAAAAAGGAAGCAGCTTGTCCAGTGAAACAATAAAGCCAGGAACAGCACGGAAACTTTTAATCATGATTTATTAAAATAAAAACCAACTACATCCAACATTAACGCTCAACAGTGCGTTTTCGTTTATAAAGCACTTCCTCAGATGTGGGCTGTACCGTTCCATAAGCCTTTTATACTTATTTGTAGGGCTAAATAAAGTAATTAGCCAATCAAATTATAATAATATCCTTTGTACAAAACCATTTATATCTTATAATATGTAGTCATTATTCTATTTAAGATGTTATTATACAAAAAAGAGGACATATTCACATAAAACATCTATTACAATCTAAACTTTCCATTTCATTGTATTAAAACATATATATTCAAGTATAAATTAAAACACCTTTTATTCTGTTTGGTTTCAAAAATAACTTTTCAGTTGCCTTTGAGAAAATTAATTTTCCTAGTAAATGTTTTAACATCCATAAGAATGTTAGTTAAATTTCCCTTTTTACTAGGTACAAATGTAATTCCTTTAGATAAAAGGCTAAAATGTTCTTTAGTTAAAGAAATATGGCTAAAATTATAAATACTAAAATGTTCAAAGGTAAATCTATAGGGGTTTGTCTCATCTTGTTGAATAAAATTATTCTCTAAATCGGAGTGGTTGGTACTCGTTTGCCTTATTTATGTATTTACTTATATAGTCACATATTGATTCATTTATATATTTTAGTTTTTAATGATCAATTTTATATAGTAAGATAGTCTGAATGTTGATTTTATTCATTTAACTTCATGTATACAGAATTATAGTGTTTTAAACATGCTTTATAGGTTGCTTTCGGACAAAGTACCTGTTCATTTATTAATTTGTTTGAATTAAGTTTCATAAAAGAGCCACAAGATGGAGCTGAAAGGCAACTGAAAAGTTATTTTTGAAATCAAACAGAATAAAAGGTGTTTTAATTTATACTTGAATATGTTTTAATACAATGAAATGGAAAGTTTAGATTTTAATAGGTGTTTTATGTGAATATGTCTTCTTTTTTTGTATAATAAAATCTTAAATAGAATAGTGACTACATATTATTATATATAAATGGTTTGTACAAAGGATTTTATTAGAATTTGATTGGCTAATTATTTGATTTAGCCCTACAAATAAGTATAAAAGGCTTATGGAACGGTACAGCCCACTTCTGAGGAAGTGCTTTATAAACGAAAATGTACTGTTGAGCGTTAATGTTGGATGTACTTGGTTTTTACTTTAATAAATCGTGATTAAAAGTTTCCGTGCTGTTCCTGGCTTTATTGTTTCGCTGGACAAGTTGCTTCTTTTTTGTTTTACAAGTGTTGAGTTGAAGCTGCTGTAAATTTGTGGTCGTTTTATTATATCTTGAATATACCTGAATCCCTGTTATAGAAAATTCTAACAATCCTGTGTGCATGCATTTTTTGCAGTTAAATTCTGTGATTCAAAGCTGATTAAAGGATATTAACTTGAACAAGTAATTTACATTTCCTTCATGAAGCCTTCAGCATTAAAAATGCTATATAAAATAAACCCCAAATGTATCTGCATAACCTTTAGATTGTAACTGTCAGTATATGATGGTGGGGAGCATGGTTTACTTTTACAAACTGAAATATCCTGCAAAAGACCTGAATATCTTTGTGTGTGTGTGTGTGTGTGTGTGTGTGTGTGTGTGTGTGTGTGTGTGTGTGTGTGTGTGTGTGTGTGTGTGTGTGTGTGTGTGTGTGTGTGTGTGCGTGTGTGTGTGTGTGTGTGTGTGTGTGTCTGTGTGTGTGTGGATATGTACATGTATGTGTGCATCTCTTACTTAATTACACATGCACCAATTTTCAAATACCTTTATAAAGATCATACAAAAAAGTTTGCTATAAAAATGCATTAATTATCTTTTCAATGTCATGCAATGTGTATTTTCTCTGTGCTTGAGAATCACCAAATGTAAAATCTCACAACTGTAACAATATTGCCTTTATTGTAGAGTATCATAGATCTGAAAACAGCGAATGTGCTTATTATTACAATTCAAAACTCTAGAAGTCCACACTGTAAGCATGCAAAAATGGGAGAAATTAAACCTGGTACTTGGAATGTCACATTAATTGCCAGTAAAATTAATTCTTGTTTTAACATACAACGTCAGATTACAATTTACTTTTCATTTAGAACATATGGGGAAAAGCATTTTAAGGGCATTTAAATCTAAGCCTGTACATGTGTGAAAAATGGACATCACAAACACCTTTTTTCTCTCTTGCTAACCATGCATCCCAAGGGTCTTTTGTTTTACAGTCATTGCAAATGTTCACAAAGGAAAAAATGAACTAGATTTTTTTAACTTGCTTGGTACACATCTCTTTTTTGAGAATGGATTTTGCACACAGTTCAGTCTTTTAGAATACAATTTACCATGCATAATCACATGCCACAACTTCTCCTTAGAACCTCTGTACTTCCCTTCATCTCCCAAAAGACAAAGACCATCTGATGGATGCACAAGTGCTGCTGCTTAAAGACTTTTAACCATAAGCATATCAGTTCATGGCAAAATACAGTACTGCAAAAAATCAAACTTAGGAAGTTCCTTGCCATGGTACATGTAATGGCAAAAAGTCTTGTCTGTGTAGAACATGACAGTTCAATAAATACTCAGAGAATCCTGAGAATTCATGTTCATCAGCCTATTTGTGCATTTTGTTTTTCTGTTAGCAGAATTCTTGCCATGCACATATCTGATATAATTTCACTGAATCTGTACTAAACTGTGCATCTTTTCGTGAATACCCTCCAAGCTCCAAAAGCATTAATTTATTAGCTTATCTCCTGAGAAACTCCCTGTAAATTACTTTTAAAAAGGTAACATTTCCTTAGAGTCCATGCATTCAGAAGATAGATCAAACCAAAAGTAGTATTGAAGACTCCAATGTAATTTACTGCCCATTATGCAAGCTTTCATGCGAAAAGGTCAAGCTGTCTTAATTGCCTCATTTTCTGACCATCTCTCCATCATAGGTTCATAGATTCAAAAGTGTGTACTAGGCTAATGGCCCTGGGGCCTTTACAAGCCTAGCCCATGGGAGTGCCCTGGCATTGTGCCACCCATCATTAGTTCCCAGTGCCTCTATCAAGTACAGCCACTGGAGTGATCCCCAGGGTGAACATTCTATTTCCCATCCACTCATCAAGATTCTTCTTGAAAAGGGCTAGTGAGGTGCTCTGCTTGACATGTATGGGAAGTCTATTCCAGAGCTTGGTCAGTCTCTGGATTATGAACCTGTCCCTCCAGTATGTTCTGTTGATTGTGGTAATGAGGTTGAGGTCTCTGGAGCATGTAGTGCATAGAGATTGGGATATCTTTAGATGTAGCATTTCTAACAGAGCTGGGTCAGACATGGCTTTGTAAGTCAAGCAGAGATCGCCTCATAGTAGACAATATGAGACAGAGAACAGCTGGAGTTTTTTGAGTCTGTCCATTTAGGACATGTGTTTAAGCCCAAGGATCCTCTTTGTGAGGTACTTTTGTGGCCTCTCCAGCTGTTGCAGGTGTCTAGTAAGGTACATGCCAAATGGGGCATTATACTCTATGATTGGTCTAATGAGGGAAGAGTAGAGAGAAATAATGATCTCTTTCTTCCTGGATGCAAAACCCTTGGTAATGAGATGTGCCACATAGAAGGACTTTCTGACCACAGTGGCAAGGAGAAGTTGCTGTCAACCTGTGCCCCAAAGTTTCTTAACACCTTCAGTGTTCAGTGGGCTCCCATTGATGTGGTAATTAGTGGGAACTGAGTTTTTCCCAAAGGGGAGGATGATGCATTTTTTTGGCATTAAGCTTAAGGCCATGGTTTCAACACCAGTTATTCATCTCAGTGTGGCCTTTCTGTAGGATGTCTGCATCACTTGGGAAGTTGATAATGGCTCTCAGCCTGCAGATGTCTGTGAATTTCATCAGCCAGAGTCCCTTTGTGTTGGCCTGGACTTCTGAGAAGTAGATACCAAACAGGAGAGGACATAGGCTCGATCCCTGTGAGACTCCACTCTAGACTGGTCGGCAGTCTGACTTGGAGTCCACTACTTTCACACTATCTGTTCTGTGAGCCAATTTGCAACCCACCTAATGATATAAGGGTTGATGCCTAGTTTGGTGAGTTTATCAATCATTCCTGAGTGAGGAATGGTTATCAAAGGCCTTGGCCAGATCGAGGTAGGCTGTATGAACTGCCTTACCTTCATCGACCACTCTGGTGACTGACTCAAAGAAGTCAACCAGGTTGAGCAGGCATGATCTACCTTTCACAAAACCAAATTGTGTGGGATCTAGAGTTTGGAGATTCCCTATATCCTTGTTAATTAGGTCCATGATGGTGATGCACTTCATAGCCTTACCTATCAGACTTGTCAGGCTAATGGGGCAATAATTTCCAGGGTCTGTAGTCGCTCATCCTTTATGGAGAGAGATGACTGTAGCAGTGTACCATTCGGTAGGTACAAAGCCTGAGGTGAGGCTGTGAGTGAACAGAGGACACAGATGTGGTGCCAGTTCACTTTGTAATTCATGTCGAACACAGCTAGGGATATTGTCGAGTCCCATGTAAGCTGTATTCTTGGCCTTAGACAATGCAGCTTTAACCTGTGCTGCAATAATGCAGGGTGCCTGGCATTCTTCTGGTATTGAGTTTGGTCCGTTGGGGAGGGGGTAAAGTTGGCACTGAATCTGTCAGCCATTATGTTGGCAATATCTGTTGGCTCAGTATAGGAGGTACCATTGTGCAGTAACACGGAGCAAATCTGGGTATTGCCATGAAGATTCTTGATATAACTAAAGAAGGCTTTGTGGTTGTTTTTAGTGTCTGCTGCAATTCTGCCTTCATAGCTGGCTTTGGAGGTTTTGATGAGGGATCTCAACTTTTTGTCGAGGCTAATAAGGGAATTTTTCTAGCCTTGGGACTTCACCTTTTTCTGCAACAGTTTCTTCCTTCTGTTGTAAAATTTATTAATGGCTTCCTTTTTTGGAGGAGAGTATCTTGGTTCTGTTGGCTATGGCTAGTTCCATGCATTTATGTATGTGTTCATACAGTGCATTGGTGTATGATTTGGCAGTCATGCATCTATTTTCCATTGCATGGGTGCCATGAATTTAGCCACCTCTGTTTTTTAGGAGTCCAAAGGCAGCTTTGGAGAAGATTTCATGGTGGATACCTTTGCATGAGAATTTCTAAAGGTCTGTTCAGTGGAAGCTAGTTAGGAATTATGTCAGATCCTTTCCTTCCTCCTTGCCACACTTCCCCCACTCATCTGCCAGGTGCTTCATAAATTTTACAGGGTGATGAGATAACATGCTAGGTTTCTGTATGGAAGGCTGCTCTCCAATGTTAAAGACTTCCCTAACACTGTTTATCTCTATTAAATCCAGTGAGACATACAATAATTTTGTGGAAAGAAGCTTTATTGTGCTAGAGTAATACTGACATCTACTGAGGTTACACAAAGTGAAATCTAACATGGCAGACTATGAAGACTAGCTTGATTAGAAACAAAAAAATGGCCAGCTTATTGGCACCTTTTGGAATATCCCTTCTAATTATAAATGATATTCCTAAGGATGGCATAATGGTTAAGGTGTTTACCTGGTAATCACAAGGTGCCGGGTTTGAGTCTCACATGGGATAATTGGCTAGGCTTAAAATGGCCCTTAAGGGCAGTTAGCCTAGTGCAAACCTATAAACTAACAATAACGTCATGCAATTACCAGTCAATGAAGACTCAGAGTGTTACATTTCAGAAAGTTCTCAAAATCTCACCTGTAATTTTCCTAAACAACACTGCATTCATTATAGACGTTATAATAAAATGTAATGACATGCTGTCAATACTTCTGACTGCTTTTCCTAGGCAGTCAGTGTCCATTATATATTTTTGTTTATAACAAAGCAGAGATGTGTCTCCTATCTAAACCTGCAGTGCATAGCAGCAGCACCATGTTTCACAGAACGCAAACGTTCTCTGGGCTAGCTTGCTTGGAAATAATGTCTGAAGTAATTCTACAAGGGAAAATCCACTTTGACACTTATCTTTTTAGTATTTTATATATGTTAACATATAACAAATTCTGATGCCATTGCTGCTGATATTACAGTTAAATGTATAATTTGTTACAGTATCATCAGAGTTTTATAGACAATAAAAATGATACACCTGTAACTTAATGGGGCATTCAAATGGAAAACTGTTGACTATAAGATAGAATATCATTTGATATATTAAGAAATTATGGAAGCACTTTTATCTAAAAATAAATTTATAAATAAATTACTAATGTGTAGTACTCTGAGGTAGAGAACAGCAGCAGCATAGTTCTCCACAATATGTTCTGATAATTTTATTGCAAATATTTTTGAGTTTCTCTGTTAGTGCCTTTAGATGCGCTCTTCACAATATGTTCCAACATTTTTATATACATTTTTCAGTTTTCCTGTTTTAGCTTTTAGATCATGCCACAATGGTTCATGCTTCCCGGTCCTTCATTGGGCTGTTTTGATCATATGTGCCTGAAGCAACAACATGAACCAGTTCCACTGATGTTAGAATGTATTCGTTAATGGTTCTAAAGTTAAAATCCTAACTAGCTTCCCATTCATATATCAGAATAATATTACATCATAATGGAGTTGTCAGAATGGGGTTGCGTGATATCAGTGACATCTGAAAGCCATTGCTTGAGCATGGTCTAGCTTGCTGGGATACCAGTATTCAAGAAGGCCAAACTGCAGTGCAAGAATTCTGATCTTACTTATAGATGTGGTGGAGTCCATACCTAAGAAAGGTGACCATATATCATCTGTGCCAATAGACAGGAAGTAATGGAATAAGGGTCAACCTGTGGATACTAGGGTGGTGGCAGCAGCCACAAAGAAAGAACTATCACAAGAAAGCTCATCTGTTTACCCCCTTAACAGAGAATCTAGGATGATGGACAGATTTGAGATATGGGTCTGTGCATCAGTCTCTTTTGTCCTTAGATCGCTGAACTATCTAGTTTAACAAGGTTCTAGAGAGGCTTGACTAAGGAGATCACCAAGTCACTCTTGGGGGGGGTGTTGTCTATGGATGTTCAAAAAACAGCAGACTTCCAAGTTTTCCAATCTACAATCCTCTTCTAATGTGACCATAAGTTTTCTCTCTAACACAGCGGATGGTATGGCCAGAGCAGCAGGCGCTGTCATTACCATTCATCACCATGCCTGGATGTGACTTTCTGACTTTGCAGAAGGCTTAAATCATCCTTTATTAATGCCCCTTATGATGGTTTCCCCTTATCTGGAAAGAAAAAGTTCTTTCCATGACTCCCAAGGTGACAGACCTCCCTGTGGCTGAGGTGGAAGCAGTTTTAATGGATGACATCCAAGAGGCAGAGGCAGACCACACAATCAAGGCTTTCCTGGCCCACTTTCAGAGAAAACTTTTCAGTTTCCTGAATGGTTGGCTAACTGCTGCTCTCTGGAAGCAGTCATGGGGGCATTTCTCTTTACACCATGACGTCTGGTACATGATAACATTAGCTTAATGGATGCTATAAATAATATCCAAAAGCTATTCAATTCCTTCTTCCTTCCCACCACAAAAACAAAAAAAAATAGAAGAAAGTCCATGTATTCCACCCAGTCAGTGGGAACTAATGACATAGAAATCTCAAAGCTGCTAGAAAAAAAGTAATCCAGCTAGTCCCCCATGTCCAGTTAGAATCCTGATTCTAATTCTAGATTCTTTTTAGTACCAAAGACCAGGGATCTCAGATCCATTTTGCATCTCAGTCACCTAAATCAATTTTTAAGATAGACAAAATTCCGGATGGTCATAGTTCAAGTCAATTTTGCCTTTTCTGAGGAAGGATAATTGGATTTGTTCTGTACATCTCCAGGATGACTACTATCATATCAAAACACCAAAGCAACCTAGGAGATTTCTCTGCTTTTGATTGGGAGCCATTCATTTCCAATTTAGAGCACTGCCATTCAGTCTCACCACAGCCCCCGGGGTGCTCAACAAGACATGGCAGTAGTAGCTGCACATCCGTGCTTACTGGGGATCCAAGTCTTCCCATATCGTGATGATTGGCTCCTCACTGGTTCCACAGACCATATTCTCATCACACAGTGGGATCAAGTACTCTAACTGTTTCTGAAATTAGGAATTTCCATAAACCTGGCAAAATGTCAGCTGACTCCAACTCAGAGTATAGAATTCATAGGATGCCACCTAAACTCCAGACTTCAAATAATCAGCCTTCCCCAGTTCAGGGTCCAGTCACTTCATCTAACAGCTCTTCATGTTCTGTATCACCCAACACTACCAGCAAGATTAATCCTACATCAAATGGGTCTCATGGCATCCATAATTTTGTTGATTTGATTTCATTACATTCACCAGATATTTCACGAGAGTGCTGTAATGGATTTTAGCAGTATAGTGGTCTCAATCAATACACCCACTGCATTCAAAAATTAAGATTACACATTCACCAGATATTTCACGAGAGTGCTGTAATGGACCTTAGCAGTATAGTGGTCTCAATCAATTCACCCACTGCATTCAAAAATTAAGATTACACAGGTATGAAAAAAGCACATAGCTTGGTGGATCATGTCCCTGTCTGTGACAGAGGGACACCCATCAACCTTTAGAGATGGATTCAACTATGACAACAGTGACCACAGACACATCCCTTCTTGGGTGGGGGGGCATTTCAAAGGGAAGGATTGCAAGGTTCATGGTTAACAACAGAGGCAGTCCTCCTAGCATTGCAGGTATTTTAGGACTTCCACTCCAAGGGTGTGATATCCATGCAGACAGACAACATTACTGTTGTATGGTACATCAACAAACAGGGAGGAACCCAATATTATCCTCTATGTTAAGAAAGCCATGAGGGGTTGGCAATAGTTAATATCTTTACAACACCTTCTGATAGCAACTCACATCCTAGGGTCCTCCACTGTACTTGCAGACAAATTGAGTAGGTTGTGCTGATACCTCACAAGTGGTCCCTTAATCCTACAGTGGCACAGACAATTTTCAGTCATGGGGCCAACCTAGCAATGACCTCCTTGCTGTCTATCTAAACAAGTGCAGCAGCTATTTTTCCCTGACCATCCAGTGGGAGAGTCACCAAGTTGTGGTCCACAACTGGCCCTCGGGTCTCCTGTATGATTTCCTTCTGTACCATTAATGAACAAATTCATACAGAAAGTTAGGCAGTGTAAGGCCAAGGTGATCTTCATTGCACCCTTTTGGCCCCTAGAGACACAGTTCTTCCACCTATGGCTTGTTCTAGTAGATCATTCATGAATTATGGATCTTTATCTAGGTCTGATAACTCAACCATCCAGATTCCGTCCTTTGCATCAGAATCCATGAAATTAATTACATGGTTCCTCCATTTTTAACTATAGTCAGAGATGCCGGCTTCCTCCCACAATAGTGAATATTCCTTCTGCTTCACAGAAACCATCAGCTAGGAAAATTTACCACAGTAAATGGAAAAGATTTCCAAACTGGCTCTACTCCAGAAGTTTGGATCCCTTTTCAGCACCAATTCCTTCCATACTTGAATTTTTGTCTGATCTATTTGACAAAGGCTTCAGTTTTGCAACTATTAAGGTATATTGGCTGCAATTTCCAATTCTCATTTTGGCTGTGATTTTACATTAATAGCACCACTAAAGATCTCAAAAACCTTCCTCAAAGGTACCTTTCTTCTGAAACCTTCCATTAGAGACCCAGCACATCCACAAGACACTACCATTATGTTAGAAGCTTTAACCCAGGGTCCATTTGAACCTGCTTCCACTGCAGACTTAAAATTTCTTTACATGGAAAACAGTTTTGCTGGTCATAGTGTCATCAGCCAGATGGATGTCAAAACAGCAAGCCCTCTCCTCTAAGACCCCTTATCTAATGTTTCACAAAGATACAGTTTCCCTAAGAACTAACACATCCTTTATTTCTAAGGTGGCATCCGGAACTAATTTATAACAATCAAAACATCTTCCTGTCTTCTTTCCAAGATACTCAAACAAAGAAGAATACTTAGTATGTATGTTAGATGTTCAGAGGCAACTGAGATGCTATACTACAGGACAAAAGATTTCAGAAATGATGATCAATTGTTCTTTTTCCTTTGACAAAAGCAAAAAGTTGGAAAAGGCAGTTACCAAAGTAACCTTATACAGATGGCTGTCAGATTTCTTCCTTTGTATTTCATAAGAAAAATTACCTTTACTAGATAACCAAAAAGCACAGTCATCCAGAGCAGTTTATACTTTGACAGACTTCAGCAGATGAGTATCCATTAATGACATCTGTGCCATGGCCGATGGACAATGGTTCATAGTTTTGTGTCTCACTATAAGTTGGACACTCAATCCACATCACATTCATCATTTGGTTCCACCATACTGGGTAATGTCCTTCCTTGATATCTCCCTGTCTAACAGCTTGGGATTCCGTCCCATATGTTTGAATGAATGAAAGTAGATAATATCGGATACAAAAGTTATGTACTGACCATAACTTTAGATCCACATTGTCTGATTTTCATCAGATTCAAACTCGTCCTCTTTGTACCCCTTTACAAATTGTCACATACAGTTTTAAGATGATTGAGTGAATGGCAGTCCCTGTCTGTACACAGTCACAATAGACTATAATTACTTTTCATCAACTATTTGAGATCACCAAGTTTATGACTTTCTTTCCTGGAAGGTTTTTTTTTCCCATAGGTAGTTTTTATCATATATTCCAGACTAGTGGGGGCAAACTGTATCTGAGCGTCTGAGGTACAGCCAAGGGACTTATAGAAATGGGAAGAGTAAGAGCTCTGGATCCGATAAGCTTTGAGATTGGCACTGATGTTGGATCTGACAACCTATATATTTGAAGCAGACAAAAATCAGACCACATGCATCTAACATTATGGTAAGTACATAACTTTTGTATTCTGAATTGGCTCAATGTACCTGAATCTTATTCCACTATACAGTATGGAAGCATTATGACATAATTTCATCAGTGAAACAGGAGTCTGTAGTATGTGTGGTCTAACAATATTATGATTTCTTGCATTTTATAAATTAGGACTTGGAAGCATAGTTTTTCCATGCACAACTCCATGGAACCATACATTTCAATTTGTAAATATTACTCTAGTTCACATTAAAAGTTACTAGAGCTGCAGGTTTTGCTTCTGTATGCATTTTTTGAACAATAACAAATATGAAATTATTGACTGACTAGTCCTCAGTAGTTTACCAGAAAATCAAATATTTTATGTGAGATAGAGCAAAAATGTGTGTGATGTGAAATTAGGGACATTATGCAATATTGGGGCAGTTGAGAGGTATACATGAAACATACAATATAGGACTCCAGACAAAAAGCTGGAAAATCATTGCTGCATCTCATGTAAAAACTGGATACATGGGTAATTTTAAATTGCTTATATTTTATGTGTGTGTGCTTATGTTTCAGACTGACATAAGTGGATGCGTTTCAAAAGTGATATACACTAATTATTTTCATCTGAGGACTCCGGTTTTTACAATGGAGTTTATTGTTGAAGCCAAACTGATTGAAAAAGATACTGGTAAGACAACAGCTGAGTTTTGCTATAGAATCTGATCATCTTCTGTAATTAAATATTAAAGATTATTATCAGTTTGTACTGTCATACTTTAATGTCATTGGTAATGTTAAGGCTACTGTGTGGGACTGTAATTAGAGATACTGCAATTTATGTTGTATTTTACTTTATAGCTAATATATTTATTTTGTTTATGTTTAAAGTTCTTATTTAATAGTTATGTTACTATAAAAAAGTAAAATATCAATGTGAAAATGTAATATGCAAATTAAATTGTGAATAAAAAGCTAAAAATGCATTCTGAAATAAACAAAGTCCTGGTCAGCCTCCAGCCCTCCATTCCCCACCTCCCGAATCCCCCTTCTCACCATGGCCTTCTGTTTACCTTTCATTTTAAACCTACATCTGTAAATATAGTTTTCTCACTTTTCAGCTTTTGTCATAAAAGTTTCATTCCAGCTCTTCAGTTGTATCCACATTTATTACAGAGGATGCCCCACTTATTGCCTCGCTCCTCCCATAAGCCCTTAACTTCTCACTTTCTTCAGGTTTTACCCCAGCTGAGTGGAAAACTGAAGCCATTATACTAATATTTAAAATGGCTAACCCCTCTAAAATAAAATAATATTGACCTCTTGCCAGTCTTCTTCCATTAGGCCAGATACTCAAAAAATGTTAAGTATGAGTAGTTACTCCTTTTCATTCTGGAAAATGTTGCCTTAATGACTGTCTGTCAACATGGTTTTAGATATGGAATTAACACAATCATAATATTATTTAAGCTACAGGTCTTATTTGTAACAAGATGAATTTAGGACTAAAGCTGAAGCCACTTTCTTTGATTGATTTAGAGAAGTATTTACTATAATAGAACACTCATTTCTCAAAACTCTGTAACAAGATATTGGTTTCTTCTTCTTTGATTTGATTTAAAGGTTACATCTCCACTCCTTTTTTTAGGATACTTTGAAACAAAACTTTCACTTCCATAGACTTCTGTTAAACTGCCTTTCACCAAGGCTTAACATTAGGGCATATTCTTCTCTTTCGGTTTTCTATCATAATCTCGAAATTAAAAAAAAATTGTACTTATTAGCAAAGCGTTTCGCCGAAAGTACACATTACCAAATGTCCCTAATGTCGCAAAATAGCTGTTAATGCTGAAAATGTCGATCACGACATTTTCAGCACTTAACAGCAATCCTACCCTTCCCGTAACTCCCTAACTAGCTAACCTAACATCCCGTTTATGCAGGGGGGGCCAGCCCCCCTGCACCCCCACACCCCCCTAAGTTAATATTCCAACTCCAAGATCACACTACAGTGAGGAAAGGGATGTATTTCCCTAACTGCACTGTACCACAATCCCTTTACATGAGCGAACGTTATATTTGCGAATGCATAGTCCATTCGTAAAAATTACATTCGCTCATGTAACCTGCACACATATGAAGTATTCGAACATCTGTTGTTCGAATACTTCATAGCCGTGCAATTGCACTGTGACATTTCAATGGTAAACCTTCTCTTTCATGTTTATCAGCAATTTCCCTTCTGACTTCGGTAACCTTAAAATAGTACTTGATATGGATAATTTACTCATTCTTTAAGGTTAAATTGACCATAGTTGTCTTCAGTCTTTCTTGCAGCACATCTTCAATAAGATTCATCATGTTTTAATAACAATAAATACAATAAATAAATAGTAGTTAATTTATATAAAACTAGAGCCATGCTATCTGCTTCTTCTCAACCGCTTAAAACACATTCCCCTCTTAAGTCAAAAAGACCCTTAAGGCCATATCATTATGTTGACTGAGTCTTGTAAATATCACCATATTGTTTTAAATCTCACACTTACTTTCCACCAACATGCTGAGTATGTCCTAATTCCGTATTAGTCCAACTTAAATGACACTGTACGTTTGCAACTGATCTTCTTCTGTGTGAAACTTGGAAAGTTTTTGTTAAAACCATCCTAATGCCAAAATTAGAATGTTTCCCACTTTTGCTTTGAACCTCACTAGACACTACCATTATATAAAAAAAAATGTTAAGCAGGACATGCTGTTTTGTCTGCCTAGCACAAGCACACAGTCATTACAGCTACTTACTTCTGCTGCTAAAACTCTGTGTTCCACCTTTCCTTTTTTAGTTTTAGTTTGTAAACTCTTCCTCAATTTCTGATCACCTTGTAGCTTAAAAAATCTGGAACTTTTCCTTCTGACATTAGAAAGTATCATACATTACCTATTTTCCGGAAGGTCCTATTAAAGTTTTCTAAGTAATTAAATATTTGAAATACTTAATTTTATTTATTGATTGATTTATTACTGTGGTCCTCACTAGACTAAGACACCCCTATTTTTAAACACCTTTATTAATTTATAACTTAGGCAGACATACATTAACAGAAAAGAAAACGAACCATATTAACATTTTTTCCATTTATGTACATTATACATCACATAACTTTTCTTTGTAACTATCATCACATGTACATGAATTGCTAAATTTCTGCCTTCTCTTAAACCTTGCTTCTCCTCCCCTGAACATGATTCATGTGGTTCCCACATTTTCCATGTATTTCTATGTAACTTGCATATTCCCTTTTCTAAAGATCCATCTTTCAGTTCCTTTATCCCTTTTAAAATATTCAATACCTCAAATACAATTTGTTTAGACTTTGATTTCCATTTTTTGGCAGCCAACAGAATTAAACTTAAGTCCTTACTATATCTAGGGAATTCAGAATCTGTGTCCAAGTTAAAAAAAAACATACTTTCCTTACTTACAATCATTTGCTCACCCAATATTTTTGACAGAGTACTCTGTAGGGAATTGTTACAATTTGCCAACTCATTACACTCCCAAAACATATGTACCCAGTTACCTGTTTCTTCCCCATCACACCTCCAGCATTTGCTATCTACCTGAAGAAAAAAAATGTTGAACTCTGCTTGGGGTATAAAAATACCTACACAAACACTTCCAAGCAAAATCCTAAACCTTCTGGAGTTTGCTGTATACTTGGGAGCCATAAATATATCCTCTCATTGTTCCCCTTTAAATTGCTTTTTAGTCTCTCTTCCCAATATTTTCTAACCTCCTCTCATTGATTCATATAGTTGTCATATAATGTTATTTGCCCTTCTAATTATCCATTTTTAACAGTAGTGTCTGCCCTAGATTCAACTAAAAACTGTACCAGAGCAGGTCTATCACTTGAGCTTCCCCCTGTCTCTTTATCTTTGCCTATAGTCTGATATTAATCCCTGGTAGGGAAGGCAGTCTCTAGCCTTCAGTCCAAATGTCTTCTTGGCCTCATCCCACCCTATTACCTTTCCCACTCAAGTTATTTCCTCCCAGTATCTTGTGTTATTTGCTAGTTTTCTCCAGTAAATTCCAGACCCCTATTGCCTGTTTTTTTGTGTCCTTACCTGCAAAATCTTCTTTCTTGTCTTTGTGCCAGTTTAGTTCTTATAATACTTTCTGCTGCTTTATTAATTTGATATTCTGTAATATTCTGTATCGTTATTATTCCTCTTAAAAATATACTTCCAAAATCCCACTCTCTCTTTATTTCCTGAATGTCCCTCATTGCTTCATCATCATCTCTTTCCATTTTGAATTATAACCTTCTGCTTGTGTTATGTATGAGCCTTAACTGTATAACTCAAAAATATCCCTTCAAATCAGGTAATCCTAAACTACCTTGCTAGTGGAAGAATCAATGTATCCCACTTCTTCCCCTCCCAGATAAATGCCTTCAGCTCTTTATTAACTGATGTCCACAGCTTCTCCTCTGGTTGATAAAAATATGCCTGAGCCATATATAAAACTAAATGGACCAAGAACATGTTTACTGCTTGTATCTTACTATCCACGTCCATAAACAAGAGTTCTCAATTTCTCAGTTTTATATTATCCTTTGTTTTGTCTCTTCCCACATATCGTTATCTGCTATAACAGCGATCTTTGTAATCCATACTGCTAAATACTTCATCTTATCATGCTCCCATAAATATGGGTATTGCTGAACCAATTTCTGCCCATAGGTTCATAGGTGTGCACTAGGCTAATGGCCCTGGAATCTTTATAGGCCTAGCCCCCAAATATTTGCCCAGGCACTGTGCCACCTGATATTAGTTCACAGTGCCCCTAAAATAATCAGGCCTGCCAATTCTTCAACCCAGGACCCTGTGCACTGCAGTCAGAGAAACTACCGCTACACCATATGAGCTTTGTGGGTACATAACTTACAGCTATAGCCTTTGTTTTAGCTTCATTAATTGTATATTCCAAAAAGACTTGAAATTGTCGTAAAATGTTCCACAACACTGCAGTGTCCTTTTCTGAATTTATCAGATACAAAATAGTGTCTGCAAATTAAGCCAAATTTTCTTGATTACTATACCAATTATATCATTGTATTTCCGAGTCCCTTATTTTATTTGTCATTGGCTCTAAATATAAAGCAAATACAGGGAAAGAGGGCACCCCTGCTTCATTCCTCTCTTCACAAGAGGAACTTCACACTTTAATTCTATGCTCTGATCATTCCTATATACTCCTAATTAACCTTACTGTTGTATTAGGGAATGCAAATGCTTCCATTGTCCTACTCATAAAATCTTAGCTTAATCTGACAAATGCTTTCTCTGCATAAAGACCCACAAATAACAGTGGTATTTCCATTTGTGCTGTTGCTTGATTTCCACATTTCTCTGCTTCATACAAATTTTCTTAAACTTCCCAGAATATCTATATCTCTAATACCTCTACAAGATCTCTGTTTTTTTAAATATGCTTCCACTTGATTAGCACCATTTCTGTTACTTCACTTTCTCCCAGTAAAAGTGATCCCTCTGGATTGTCATTGTTCTGTTAATGTTCTCAAATGTTTATCTCCCTGCCACAAAACCATATCTTATCAATTTTGGCAACACCTTTGTCATTCTTTTAGCTAGTATAGACATAAACACTTTATAATCATGGTTTAAAATTGAAAGAGGTCTATATGAAGATGGGTTTGATGGGTCCATAATGCCTTTAGGCAATACAGCGACCACGACTGTCTTCCAAGATGTTGGTGCTTCCACCTTCTTTTTAAAATACTAATCTGAAGTAGTTAACTTCATTTGGGCATCAACCTATGGGTCTTTGGATCCATATTGGATTCGAACCGGCAGTTTCCAACAGCAGAGATCTGAGCTCCAAGCTCCTCCACTACCCATAATCCCCTGCTAACCCTACCTGACCTCAGATCTAGTTTGCCGTGGTTGAAGCCAGCAGCTTGATCCTTGAGTTCAAGGTGTTAGTCGAGAATTGAGAGAGAATTTTTACCCTTTTTCTTTCCTTTTTCTTACCTTTTCTGTAAAAAAAAAAAAAAAGAGTGTCGTGTGTGTTTAGCGTTCCCTTGTAGTTTTTCTCTTTAATTTTAGCTTATTTGCCCCACCCCCCTTGTGAGAGCGTTAGGGCGTGTGTCTGTGTGCAGCCTAGTGTGTGTGTCCTCCTTTCCAGTGATGTCTGAGGCCCCAAAGACATTTTTTTCTAAATGTACCGAGTGTGGCCATAAGCTATCCCCAGCAGATGGCCACACTCAGTGCGTGTTGTGCCTTGGGGTTGACACCTCTCCTCTGGATGCACTATTTGCGTGGTGTTCAACCCCAGGGCACTTAAGGACCGGAGGTCGAAGTTGATTCTTGCGGGACTTCTGCCCCCAGACTTGGCTCCGACCTCCGGTCCCCCCGTGGTGCCTGTCGGAGCTGCGGCAGTACCCACAACTGCTTCCCTTCCCCTGGCCGGGACTCAACCTCCCACCTTGGGCCAGGAGGATAGGGAAGCCAGGAAAAGAGAAGAGAAGAGAGAAGCATCACAAGCGGCGGGCTGAGGCTTCCACATCGGCCCCGCCAGCTAAGCGGGCTTCTCCCTCCAAGACCTCCGAGTCTTCTCCTTCCCTGCTCCAGTCACCTTGCTTCTCTCCGGGACCGGAGGAGGCCCAGTCTTCCTTGAGGTCATCGAGGTGGCATACCTGTCCCACCTCGGTGGCCACCTCTAGGTCTACTAGAAGCCTAACGGATGCAGATTTGGACCGGATGATGAGAAAATTCCTCCAGGCCCAACTGCAGATGGGAGTGTTCTTGCCTCCCCCCCTCCCGGGGGGGGGGACTCGACCCTTTTTTCACCCCAATCGCTCCTTCTCTAACCCACTTCCCGGGTTTGTAGTCCTCGGAACCGAGCGGTGTTGGAGCCGGGGGTGTGTTGGCACCGATAGTATTGGGTACTTCAGCACCGACAGCACCCTCAAGTCTGTCGGGTCCATTTTCGGTGGATCCGAGCTCTCGGAGCCGAGAGCTGAGCTTCGGATCCGAGGGTGGCAGTCTGCCTTCGGCTCCATCCAGGTCGGAGCATACTGGCCCGTCGGATCTGATAGCGTCGGCTCCGGCCCCGATCCGCTCGTTGGATCCGAGGGAGGGTTTGCTGTCGGATCCCAGAGAGAGCAGCTCTCCTTTGGCTTTTGACGTGGTGGAGAGGGCTCTGTCGAGGGATTCCAGGCCCCCGGCCACAGCTACGGATCTGCCCCACACTCCCCCTCAGTTGGCTTCGGCTTCCATCACCGGGTCCCAGGGACAGCCTGCTCTAACGTCCCAGGTAGTTCCCTTGTTGAGACATGATGAGCCTGGTGAGGCCTCCTCAGACAGCCCCCCCCGAGGAGGTCCCTCACAAGCACAAGTGCAAAAGGAGGCACTTGGACTCCCCTGAGTCCTTAACTGAGGACACAGATTTGGAGGAAGGGGAAGGCTCCCCAAGATCACCCCTCGAAGAGACCTGATAGGATCCTTAGTCCCCCCTCCGACAGAGCGCACTGGAGTAAGGGATCCCTGGTAGATGCCATGTTGGTGGCGGCAGCCACCAAGAGGGAACTGGCCCAAGAAAGTCCCTCGGTCCATCCTCCTAGCAAGGAGTCTCGGGTGATGGACCACCTTGGGAAGCGAGTCTTCAGTTCAGCTACCTTCTCGGTAAGGTCACTGAACTACATGGCACATGTCATACGGCTCCAGTGAGACCTTATTAAAGAGCACGCTGGGTCGCCCCCGGAGTCCATGTCGGTGGAGGACAAGCAGGTGTACTCTGCCTGATTGGCCACTCTTCGGTCGATTTCCAATACCTCTATGTGGCTACTATCCCATGCTATGGAGGGAGCCACTAGAGCTAGTGCAGCAGGCGTCGTCTTGAAGCGTCAGGCGTGGCTCCGACACTGTGATTTCGCGGAACCCTTTAAGGCGTCTTTCGCTAATGCCCCATTCGATGGTTCTGCCCTCTTTGGCAAAACCGTATGTGAAACATTAGTCCAGAGGGAGAAGGATGGGCAGACATTGTCTAACATCAGAGTTCGCTTCTCTGCTCCCCAGAGGTCCTTCTCCAAGAACCAGAAAGGACAGAAGAAGATGTGGTTCCGGAAGTCGCAACAGTCCCATGACGCTCCGGACACCCAGTCCTTCCGAGGCAGAGGAGGACAGGGTGGACGCCGCCCTCGGGGCAGAGGAGGTCCGAGGAGTTTTGGGTCCAGAGAATCATTCTCTGATCGGCCCATGCAGCAACCCTGAGGGGTTACCCAACTGCTCCTCTCTGGAGGCAATCGGGGGCGCTTTTCGAGGCACCTGGCAGCTTGGGAGTCCATCACGACAGATCGCTGGGTGCTTCGTATCATATCCAGAGGTTACCAAATTCCATTTCTTCATCCCCCTCGCAATCCCAGATTCCTCCCCGATGTCCCCCCCCCCCCTGATCAGAGGGAGGCTGTGGCTGCGGAAATCCAGCAGCTGCTCGAAAAAGAGCCATTCAGCACGTCCCCCCAGACCAGTCTGGATCGGGGTTTTACTCCAGGTTCTTCTTGGTGCCAAAAAAGATGGGGGACTTAAGGCCAATCCTCGATCAATCCCTTTTGAACCTGTCAGTAACCAAGGAAAAGTTCTGGATGGTCACACTTCAATCCATTCTCCCCCTCTTGCAGGAGAACGACTGGATGTGCTCTATAGACCTCAAGGATGTGTACTACCACATCTTGATGGACAGATTGTCTAGGAGGTTCCTTCGCTTCCGGCTAGGAGCCAGTCATTACCAATTCAGGGTCCTTCCCTTTGGTCTCACCACAGCCCCCCAGGGTGTTTACCAAGGTTTTTTCAGTGATAGCGGTCCACCTGAGACTCGAGGGAATTCAGGTCTTCCCCTACCTGGACGACTGGCTCCTGACCGCCCCCACAAGGCATTTACTCTGCGCGGCCAGGGACTCTTTTCTCTGTCTAGCTCCCCGGCTGGGGATCACAGTCAATGTAGGAAAATCTTCCCTTCTGCCGACATAAATCATAGACTTCATCGGGGCCAGATTGTATACAAGCTGGCTTGTAGCCCTCTTGACTTCAGACCGGCTTCAAACTCTGAGACTCCATGTGCGGGCCTTCCTTCAATCCCCAGCCCCTTCAGCAGTGTTGGTCCTGAGGGCCCTAGGGTCGATGGCGGCTGCCGTCAACCTGCTGCCCATGGTGCATTTGAACATGAGGGTCCTGCAGTGGACCCTCCAAGTCCAATGGTCCTTCCTGCATTACCCTCTAAACCATCCCATTCGCCTCAGCAGGATTTGCAGGAAGGCCCTTCTGTGGTGGCTCCAGTCCCCGGACCTCCTCAAAGGTCGGCCCTTTGCTATGTCCTATCCCCTAACCACGGTGACCACGGATGCCTCTCGCCTTGGATGGGGGGGCATTGTCTAGGCAGGACAGTCCAAGGCACGTGGAACCACACGGAGACCACGCTGCATATCAGTGTCCTAGAGATGAGGGCGGTGCTGTTGGCATTGCAAGCACTCCAGAGCCTTCTTCCCGTTGGGACTATTGCAGTCCAGACGGACAACATGTCGGTAGTCTGGTATATCAACAAACAAGGGGGAACCAGGTCCTATCCACTTTGCTGAGAGGCCAGGAGAGTGTGGGAATGGGCGATCTCCACCAACCGCTTTCTCATAGCGACGCACATTCCGGGACGGTCCAACATCCTTGCGGGCAGACTGAGTCACACGATTCTATCGCCGTACGAGTGGTCTCTGAATCCTGAAGTAGCGAAACAAATATTCTCCAAACAGGGTCAACCTTGTTGCGATCTTTTCACTTCTCCCGCAAACACGAAGTGCAACGACTACTTCGCTCTAATCCCCCACCCGGGGAATCCCCCTGAGACGCTCTTGTACATGCTTGACCACCTGATCTCCTCTATGCTTACCCTCCTTTTCCTCTAATGCTGAAGTTCTTACAGAAAGCCAGATGGCTGGGGAGCAGAATAATTCTCATTGCTCCAATCTGGCGTCGTCAGGCTTGGTTCCCTTATCTACGGTCTCATCTAGTGAATCCTCCCTGGATTCTGGATCCCATACTGAATCTGATCCCACACCCGTTAGACCTTCCGACCCCGAATCTGGACAATCTGAAGCTCACGGCTTGGTTGCTGCAGTTCCACTTCTAGCTAGGACTCCCGGTATCTCTTCCCCGGTCAAAGCTATCTTAGTGGCGGCCCACAAGCCGTCTACTAGAAGGCTTTATGATAGCAAATGGAAATGGTTTTCTGTTTGGGCGGAACAACAAAACTTAGACCCCTTTACGGCTCCGTTACCTGCGGGTTACCTGCGGTGTTAGGTTCATAGGTTCATAGGTTCATACTAGGCTATCTGCCCTAGGGCATTTATAAGCCTAGCCAGAGTTGTGTGGCTTTCACCACCCCTTAGGTTGAAAAATACTATACCCATTAGTTTGCCGTGCCTCTGTCCAGCAGTGATACAGAGATGATCCCCGGGGTAAACCTACGATCTCCCATCCACTGGTCAAGATTCCTCTTGAACAGAGCCAGCGAGGTGCTCTGTCTCACATGGACCGGGATTCTGTTCCACAGCATAGGGAGTCTCTGGGTGATGAATCTGTCCCTCCAGCACGTCCTATTTATATCCTAAGTCTCTTGCTCTTGTGGCTCTGGTGGATTTGGATTTTTTGAGGTGGAGCATGTCCATTAATTCTGGGTTGGACATGGCCTTGTATGTCAGGCACAGGTCACCTCTGAGCAGACGGTATGCGACTGAATAGAGCTGGAGTTTCTTCACTTTTTGTCAGGACTTTTTGACCAAGGAGCCAGCTCTTCCATGGTCAGAGTTCAGCTGGCAGCAATTTCGCATTATCACGTGGGGAGTGACCTAGGCCCTTTAATCTCTACCAGATTGTGTAAGGCCTTTTTGAAGGGTACCTTCCTACTGAGACCCCCGGTGAAGGATGCAGTCCCTCCTTGAGATTTAGCGCTTGTGCTCCAGGCTTTGACAGCTCCTCCCTTTGAGCCTGCAGCTTCAGTGGATCTTAAACTATTATCCTGGAAAACAGCCTTTCTCGTCGCTATCACGTTGGCAAGAAGGGTCTCTGAGCTACAAGCCCTTTCCGCCAAGCCACCGTATTTGACCTTTCACAAAGATAGGGTATCCCTCAGGACCAATCCCTCTTTTCTTCCTAAGATTGCTTCCAAATCAAACATCAATCAGACTATTAATTTACCTGTCTTTTTTCCCAATTACCAAAACAAAGGCGAATACAAGTTGCACTCTTTGGATGTTCAAAGACAACTACGTTTCTATTTACACAGAACAGCTGGTCATAGGCAATCAGACCAGCTGTTTATTTCCTTTGCTAAATCTAATTTTGGAAAATCAGTTTCAAAATTCACACTGTCCAGGTGGATTTCACAGTGTATTCTACTAGCATATGAAAGTTCAGGCTGGCCCGCACCCCAGGGAGTCCACGCCCATTCTACTAGGTCAATTTCCACATCTGCTGCATTTCGTTCTAGAGTCTCATTGGATGAAATTTGTTTTGCAGCCACTTGGGCTTCATCTCATACCTTTATAAATCATTTTAAGTTGGACCTGGTCTCCAGAGGGAGAGCATCTTTTGGCTCTGCAGTGCTCTGGAACATCCTTCCATGAGGACCTCCCAAGATTTAGGTAGCTGGGGACTCTGTCCCATAGGTTGATGCCCAAATGAAGTTAACTACTTCAGATTAAAAAGTTATGTACTCACCATAATGTTCCATCTGAGTAGATAAACTTCATTTGGCAGCAACCGTCCCCCCCTCCTTCCCCCTGACCTTCGGATGTTTATATTACTATGTTGTCTTCCGATTGTATCGAGGTCAAACCATAGGCTGGCTATTTGGTGCAGGTTTTGCATTGGACAAACTCAATCTGAGATCAGGTAGGGTTGCCAGGGGATTATGGGTAGGGGGATGAGCTTGGAGCTTGGATCTCTGCTGTTGGAAACTGCCGGTTCGGATCCGATATGGATCCGAAGACCCATAGGTTGCTGCCAAATGAAGTTTATCTACTCAGATGGACCGTTATGGTGAGTACATAACTTCTTATTAAAGAAAATCTTCCAGATCTTCATCACTTTCTTCCCTCATAACTTCCATACTTCCACAGGAATACCATCTACTCCTGGAGACTTTCCTTAAGATTGATTATACAGCACATATTTTACCTCATCTCTTCCTATCTTAACTGTTAGTTGTTGAGCTTCATCTGTCTATCACCTTGTCATAATTAAGTTTTCCATGAATGTTTACATTTGTGCTCTTCCTTGATTTCCATGTTACTCTTGTTTTATAAAAACTTTCATAAAATTCCTGGAATATCTCTAATGCCTCTACAGGATCTCTGGTTATTTAAAATAAGATCTGATGTTGGCATTTCCATTAATTCCTCAATGAATGGGTCTGAGATTTAACCTCACATCCGACTTAGCTTCTTTAGATTCTTGGATCTGACTCTTAAGCTCCTATCTTTACCCATAATGCTCATTACTGCTAAATGAACTCGGATCTCGTTCATTGCTCTAATACTTCGGTCAGGTCTCTCAAGTTCTGGGGTGCCATTTTACATATTGTGAGTAAAAAATAGAATTTGTTTATTCTCTTTCTTCAGTTTCTCAACCTATATCTATATAACCCTTCCTCTCTTTACTCTTCCAATTACCTGCTTATTACCATTTAGGTATTTTATCGTCCCACAGTTGGTATTAGGTCTTTCTTTCTGTATCTTGTAAGGTATTCTTTCTACCATTTTTGGTAGATTTCCTTTCTTTTCTTTCTTTTTTTTCCTTAAAAAAATCTTTGTATACTTTAGTGTACTTTTTGACAGTAGCTGTTAGAGTTTTATTCTCTCTCTCTGTACAGTTGCACAGTTGCTTGTATGGCTGATAAGCCTACCGGGTTTAAGAAGTATACTTCCTGTGAGCATAAGATACCCATTTCTGATGACCACAGGAAGTGTGTGCATTGTTTAGGCCCTTTTCATTTACAGGTGCCTTGTGAGATATTGACTGGTTTCAATCAAGGGCAGAAAGTGACAAATGGAGTGAGTTGGTCCTGAAGGGTCTTTTGTCAGCATCTTCCTCTGCTAGTGCTTCTACTTCTGGGACTCAAGCCAAGGTCATCAGAGACCAGGGAGCGTAGAAAGCACTCTCCTGCACTGTCTGCTGGTCCTGCTCCAAGTTTGGAGCCACCGACTAAAGTCAGAAAAGTGTCAGATCCAACTCCTTTGGATCTGACAGTTTCTACATTCAAGTCTCCTCAGATCCAGAGTCCTCAATTTTCTCTGGAGGTGGTGTCTCCTTGATTTGGGTCTTCATTTTTACAGGAGACTCACATGAAACCATCTCTACCTCCCTCTACTTATTCCTCAGTCAGGTCCTCCCAAAGTCTTTCCAAGGCAGATGCGGACAGGATGATGAGGAAGTTCCTTAGATCACAAATCTATATGGGGGTGATGCCAGCTCTGTCTCCCTTTGGATCCATGATCCTTCAGCCACCTTCACACCATAGTGACTCCTTCTCCAAATAGACCCCCAGTTTTGGAGCCATCAGATCCCAAAGCACTAAAGGTTGAAGTGTCATATCCTAAGATACCACTATCTTCTTAAACTCTGATGTTTCCCCTGAATCATTTGACACTGATCCCCACTGAGAAGGGCTAGTCTCAGAGGTGAAGCTTCAGGACTGGACATAGGAAGTTTACGTCGACTCAGAGGCTTGGAGCCATTGCTTCCCCTTGGAGCTTCGGGTCTGACTCCCTCCTCGGAGATGAGATCCAGGGAGGGGTGGGTTTGATGGGTCCATAACGTCTTTAGTTAATACAGCCACCATGACTCTCTTCCAAGATACTGATGCTTCCACCATTTTAAAATACTGTTAAAGAAAATCTTCCAGATCTTCATCACTTTCTTCCCTCATAACTTCCAAACTTCCACAGGAATACCATCAACTCTGATCTGACAGTTTCTACATTCAAGTCTCCTCAGATCCAGAGTCCTCGATTTTCTCTGGAGGTGGTGTCTCCTTGACTTAGGTCTTCATTTTTACAGGAGACTTACATGAAACCATCTCAACCTCCCTCTACTTATTCCTCATTCAGGTCCTCCCTAAGTCTTTCCAAGGCAGATGCGGACAGGATGATGAGGAATCTGAGAGCTTCAGCTATGATGAGGTTGATTTCTGCTTCTCCTGGTTCCACTGCCATTAAGGTACTGGAGAGAGTTTTCTCCCATCCTAGAGCACCTTCAACTCTCACTTCCTCAGATCCTATCCCTATTCCTCCATTGGATTTGAGCTCTAGGCCATATCATCCTACTCCACAAGGACAGCCAGCCCTTAAGAGCATCCAGGCAATTCCTGTTCAGGAAATTTCCGCTTCCTTTGATACCTCTCCATAGGGACCCACTGAAGAGGTTCCATGCAAGAGATTAAGAGGTATTTAAAGTCTGCTTAGAAATCTTTAACTGAAGACTGATTTTGATGATGGGGAAGAGTCCCCAAGGTCACCACCAGAGGATGTCTCCTTCAGAGACATTTTAGAGATCCTGTGCCAAAAAGGTGGTTTGTCCTCCCAAAGCCCTTTCAAAGAGGAGTCAGTGTTTCTGGAAACCTTCTGTTCTTGGGTTAACCCATGGCAGAATACCTTATTGATCTTGTCTCCCACCGGGCTTGGAAGAATCTGAACACTGTACAGCCTATTCCCAGTCAACCAGAAAAGATCCTTGGAGCCCCTAAAGACAGGCAGTTTTGGAGTAAGGGAATCCCTGTAGATGCTATGGTTGTTGTAGCAGCCACCAAAAATGAACTAGCTGAACAGAGTTCCACTATCCATCCTCCTAATATGGAGTCTAGGGCATTGGACAGATATGGAAAGTGTGTTTATGCTTCAGCAGCCTTTGCCTTACGGTCGCTTAACTACCTGGCTCACTTGACTAGATTGCAGAGGGAATTGATAAAGGAGCTTCCAAGTCTAACCTGGGGTCTATGTCGACAGAGGAAGAGAAAACCTATTCCACCTACCTGGCCACCCTACAGTCAACATGTAATGCATCCATGAGGTTATTTATCATGCAATTGAAGGATCCTCATGGGCTTCTGGTTCAGGCATAGCCATTAGGAGACATGCTGGATGAAATTGTGTGATTCTGTGGAGCCCTTTAAATCATGATTAATCAATGCTTCCTTTGATGGATCTTCCCTGTTTGGGCTCACAGTTAAAGACACACTTTTCTGCAGTGAGCAAGATGTTAAGACCTTGTTGGCTGTTGGAATCCATTTCCCTACCCCGCAAAGATATTTTTCCAGGAATAAACTTGGTGGTAAGAAAATGTGGTTTCGAAAAATCACAAGGACCTTTTCAAGACTCACATGAGGATTTTTCTCCCTAAGGTAAAGGGGAAAATAACAATGGATGACGCCATCTTCACAGCAGAAGGATTTTCCAGAACCAAGAGTCCCTTAATTCTTTCTCAGACAGGCTCTTTTAGTGCTCCTGGAAGGTGGCCTGACTCTTCTTCTCTAGAGGCAGTCAGGTGCTTATCCTTGCACCTAAATGCTTAGACAGCCATCACAAAAGATTCTTGGTTGCAAAGGATAATATCCAGAGGGTATTTCATACCCTTTTCACAAAGTCATTCACAAAACAGACTTCTCACCAATGTTCCACCTAATCAAAGGGAGATGGCAGCTCTAGAAATCCAAAAGGTGCTAGAAAAGGAGTCATGCAAAAGGTCCTACAACACCAATCAGGATTCAGAATTTACTTAAAATTCATTTTAGTGCCAAAGGACACAGGAGACCTGAGACCTATTCTGGATATCAGTTATCTAAATCAATTTGTGAAAAAATCCATATTCTGGTTGGTCATGGTTCAGTCCATTCTGCCACTTCTACAGAAGGATGACTGGATGTGCTCTACAGATCTTCAAGATGTGTACTATCACATCAAAATAAACAGCTTTCTTGAAGATATCTGTGCTTTTGGTTGGGAGCCAGTCATTACCAATTCAGAGCACTGTCCTTTGGTCTCACCAGAGCCCCCAGGGTGTTCACCAAATGCATGGCAGTGGTAGCAACTCATCGCAGACTGCACGGATTCAGACTGTTTCCTTATTTAGATGACTGCCTCCTTTCCTCAGCAACCAAGCATCTCCTGGAGAAGGCCTGGGATTACTTACTCCAGCTTTGTCCATCCCTAGGCATCACAATCAATCTCTTCAAGTCCCATCTTCAGCCAGTTAAAGTCTTGGAGTTTACAGGAGCTTATCTGGACAGTGTCAGTTAGTTAACGTTTTTACCCCAAAGCAGAGTTCATACCCTAAGATTGCATGCCAGACAGATTCTAGAGCATCCCTCTCCTCCAGCAAAATTGGTTCTTCAAGTCTTAGGTTTGATTGCTGCAGTGATCACCCTGTTACCTATAGCTTGCCTTCACATGAGAATCCTTCAGTGGACCCTCGCAGTACAACGGTCGATGCTTCAACACCCTTTGAAACATCCTGTAAAAATTTTGTGAGCCTGCAAAGACTCCCTATTTTGGTGGATGCTGTCTAATAACATTTGTCAGGGATATCCCTTTATCCTTTCTTCCCACAGATGACTACAGATGCCTCCCAGTTGAGGTGAGGGGAAACATTTCTTGGGACAGACAGTTTAAGTTACATGGTCTCCAGAAGAGACAAATTTGCATATCACTGTTTTAGAGATGAGAGCGGACTTATTAGTGTTGCAGGCATTTCAAAACTCTATCCTTCTAGGAATGATTGCTATCCAGACAGGCAATATGTCGGTGGTTTGGTAAATCAACAGACGGGGGGAACTAGAACGAATCCCCTTTGCTGAGACACAATGAGAGTATGGCAGTGGAGATCTCTTCCAACCGATTTCTTATAGCAATGCACATACCAGGGAAATCCAGTGTTTTAGCTGACAAGCTCAGCAGGACCATCCTGATGCCGCACTAGTGGTCTCTCAATCATACAGTGACAGAAATGATTTTTCATCAGTGGGGTTAACCTTGCTGTGATGTTTTGCCTCCCCCTTCAACAACAAGTGCAGCAAGATTCTTTGCCCTAATTCTCCCTCAGGGGGTGTCACCGACAGATGCTCTAGTCCACACGTGGCCCTCCAGACTCCTGTACATTTATCCCCCTCTCCTTAATATCCACATTTCTCCAGAAAGTGCAATGGTTGAAGAGCAAAGTAACCTCAGTGCTCCTTTCTGGCCTTGGCAATTGTGGTTCCCATTCCTGTGGTCTCATCTCATATGTCCACCTTAGAAACTGGACCCCAATCCAGATCTACTATTACATCCATCAGGGATGGTTCATCTGGACATTCAAGGCCTCAGTTTGACTGCATGGCTTTTCCAATTCCAATAATGGTTTGACAGTCCAGGTTTTCCTCTCGGGTTTGCCAAATCTTATTTTTATCCCAGAAACCTTCTACAAGAAATTTTTTTAAAAGTAAATGGAAGAGATTTTCCTATTGGGCAGAACAGAGAATGTTGGATCCTTTTACCAGTCTAGTTTCTGTTAGAATTTCTTACTTCAGTTTTTCAAGGTGGTGCTTGTTTCTCTACCATGAAAGTTCAGCCATCTCTTCACGTAGGGCATAATATCTTCCCACTAGCCTCTTAGTAAATCTGTAAGGCATTTCTTAAGGGTACACTTCTGCTTAGACCTCCAGTAAAGAATCCTACTTCACCTTGGGATCGTAGTGTTCTATTACAAACTTTAATTCACTCCCCTTTTGAGCCTTCAGCAAAGTCAGATTTAAAATCTGTAAGGTGAGTTTCTGAGCACTAAGCACTCTGCTCAAAACCACCTTATTTAATTTTTCACAAAGACAGAGTGACTTTATGTACAAATCCTTCCTTTTTGCCAAAAGTTGTCTCCGAGTCAAATATAAATCAAATAAAAAATTTGCCAGCCTTCTTTCCAAAATTTGGTAACAAAGGAGAGTACATGCATACATAGTAAACTGATAAACTGTTTGTTTCCATTGCCAAATAAAGTTGGGAAAACCAGTATCCAATGTGACCTTAACCAAATGGATAACAGATTGTATTTCCTTTGTCTGTTCTTGAGATAATTGTCCTTACCTAAACCTTTAAGACCTGATTCAACTAGATCCATGGGTACTTCACCTGCTGTTTGGGCCAGAGCTTCCATTGATGATATTTGTGCTGCAGCTACTTGGTCCATTTATCATATTTTTATTGCCCATTACAAGTTGGATATCATTTCCAGGAATAGGGCTGCTTTTGGCTCTGTGGTTCTCTGGAATATCCTTCCATGAGGGCCACCCAAGATTATTGTAGCTGGGGACACTGTCCCATTCATTGAGGAATGGATGAAAATGACATCAGCTATTACAGTTATTTATTAACCATAACTATGCATCTGCATTGTCCATTTTCATTCTTCCTCAACTTCTCCCTATCCTTATTGTTTGAGAGTGACCTGATAAGGTGCATTGAAACCACTGTTTGCAGTTTGAGCCCCTACTCTGTATCTATACCATTTGTAATTATTATTATGGTTATTTATACCCTATGGCATACTTAGCAGCATCAAACTCAAACTGAGGTAATTTAGCAGTAAGGGGTATTATGAGTAAAGGGAGGAGTTCAAGAGTTGGATAGCTCATTCTGATGAAACACAAACTTGTTTCACCTATGAACCTATGGAAGGACAGGTTCATAACCCAGAGACTGCCCTTGCTATGGAATAAACTTCCCATACATGTCAAACAGAGCACCTCACTGGCCCTCTTCAAGAGAAATCTTGAAGAGTAGATGGGAAATAGAAAATTCACCGCGGGGATCACTCCAGTGGCTCTAACTGACAGAGACACTGGGAACTAAGGTCAGGTGGCATGATGCCAGGGTAATCCTATGGGCTAGGCTTGTAAAGGCTCCAGGGCCATTAGCCTAGTACACACCTATGAACCTACGAACAAGAATCTAAAGAAAATGTCAGAGTCGGATCCGAGGTCCAATCTGAGACCCATTTGTTGAGGAAAAATGAAAATGGACAGCACAGATGCATAGTTATGGTGAGCACATAGCCTTAATTTTCCTCTTGATTAGCACCATTTCTCTTACTGCACTTTTTCCAGGTAAAACTGACCCCTCCCCCAACATTACACAGACTATGTGCACTCCTTTAAGGTGAAAACAGTAGTTAATTGCATTTTCTTTGTTGTTTCTTTCACAAGATTTTCCTACTGTACTTATTTATGAATTTGACCCTGCTGTGTGTTTTTAAATGGTTAAAGTATGTTGTTGTGCACTGACTTTTATAAGTATCTGTCAGAGTTACTAGGATTTTTTTCTGTTGCTGGCTGCACATCTGAATCTTCCAAATCACTTCTAAAGTGTTTATTATATTGTCTTCCAGGATAGTTTGGCATTCATACAATGTGTAAATAATACTACCATCATAACGGGCCTACCACAGTATATACTCAGCAACAGATGGTAGCATGCTCAATATGGACTATGACACTGTTCCACTGCCTTTCCTATTAACAACTTTGCATTATAAAATAATTTGTTTATAAATTTTCACTGCTAATAACTTTTCATATTGATCTTTATTTTAAACACGAGGGCAACAGAAGTGTGCACATGCTTAAATGCTACCCTCTGATTTTATTCAGCAGCTAAATATATTCCTCTTACCTCCAAGAGGACAAACATTTACTCCTTATGGTATTTTAGATATTTTAGTCATAATATAGTTAATTAATAACTTTTACACAATAATAGATGTTAAGCAGATACAACAGATAATCTTTAGGCTTCGTCTGCTATCAGGATGTATTTAAAAAAAAAACATGCATTGTAGTCTTGAATAGCTATATCTCTGCACTGGTAATCAAGATGTTTTTGAATTCAATTTAATCATAGATTAACAAACATTCTATTAGTCCCATGCAGTTTATCTACATCTTCTGATTTTACTCTAGTGTACATTGAATACGTTCTTTATGCTGTTGCAACAAAGATGTTAATACTGAATGTTTAGCTATCTAATATTAAAACCAAACATACTGGGATGTTTAATGGTAAGTCTTATCTTACTATGTGCTATCTTTAAGCTTAATGTCATCATTTCTGCATTCATGTGATTTCTAATGCAAACTGGTGTACAGCATTTCTACACTCATGTGACGTCTTATGCAAATTGTTTATAGTAATTATCAGTAGCCAATTATTTTTACTGCTTTATAGAGTTTATATTCACTGCCATTTTTTCTGTCTTCCTGCTTGACTTCCTAACAATCTCCCTGAGATTCATAGCTTTCTGGGATGTAGTAGTAGAGCCAGTGCTGAGTCAGTGTACATTTGGAAGCCTGCATTCCCTCTAACTAGTTTTCTCCCAGCCCCAGTGGCGGCTGGTGACTTCAAATCACAGGGGGGCTGCAGGAGACAGCTGAATGGGTGGGGTCAAGGGGGAGGGGTGTGGTCAACCATAACAGGGAGGAGCTATGCACAAAACCACAAAAAACTAACTTTAATTAAATACGCTGCCCTGGGTGGCAAACCATCATTATGAAAGTCCAATCAAGACAAAAATAAGTGTAGAAGAATAAAAATATTTCAATGCATTGGCTGCATGACAGCTTACTTAATATCTAGATGGAAACAAAAGGTTGAGAGGCATGAAAAAATAAATTACTTTTTAAATACATTACTGGAATGCCAGTCAAAATCAAGTATAAGAAAAACCAGAAGCACTCAACTCAAACCACTTCTCCTTGCACTGCAGTTCTAATTATAATATATTCAGCTTTATTAAAGTACCAAGTAACATGCTGAAAGTAGAAATCTATGTGATGCCCCCACTTGTAAAATGTTTCTTATCCAAAAAAGACCTGCTGCCTGACAACTTGTTTCATGGGGAAAACATGATAAAAGTAAAAAATGAAACGCAAACAAGAAACAAGCTCAAGATACATTGCTTAAAGGATTACTGTACAGGTTATGGACCACACATGATTGGCATTCTGTTTAGTTTACGGGTAAAGTCTGTAGAGATGACTGGAAGTCTCCAACAAGTGTAATGAGCTTTTTAAAATAATGGAATCCTGTCCTTTAATACCCAAGGCTTATACATTATCTAGTCAAGTATTCTCTGCATGGCAACAACAGAAAGGCTTTCAATGTTGGCAATTCTTTAACAGTATGCTTATTAAAGCTTACTTGCATCTTACGATGTCAGACAAGCTTACCTTATGGTCATTAAAGCATTGCTACTTAAACACAGAGCAACAGGCACTTTGAGTAATAAGCATAAATCAACAGTACAAAAATATGACAGAAACCAGACCATTCTGCAAAATCAAGGACAGATGAAAAGCCACTGTAGTACTTATGCAGTGTGTCCTCCCCATCCAAGGTAGATACAACTACTCCTTGCCTTGCTTGGACACATCCAGAGTCACTACATGTGGGAGTGGGGTGCAACAAGCATGTCACAATTTGAAATCTCTCTGGCTGACTGTGATGGCCCTGACACATTTGTCATACCTCTCAACCTCAAGAGCAAGAAATCTGGACAAAGCCATACACAGTAGTGGGACAAAGGCCCAACAATAAGGACAATTTTTAAATATTGCTCTAATAAACTTAGAAAGATAATAGAATAGGTCTTGCATTAGTATGAATTTTCTGAAGGGTATAAAATCTGAAACTCAAATGTCTGTCATTTTCTAACTTCAGTCTTTAGTGATTTGTCACTAATTTGCCAAAAAACACAATTTTATGAAAAATGGACCAAATATGTGATGCAAAAATATAAAATAGCCACACAATATAGCTGCTACCTGTCAAAGAAGGGACACTTTAATATTAGTACTGCTACCTTGAGCAGCTGACAAAATAAAAGAATCTACATGCATTTCAAGTAATCTATAACTTTGATTATTACAGTTATTTCTTAATTGTAAACCCTCCATGTTTTCTTCCAAAATTGCTATTTTGTGGAGGGATTATTAGGGGGAAGAGCAACATTTTGAGCCAAAAATTGGGGACAGTTGAGAGGTTGGCTATGCCTAATTCTATAAAGCAATTTATTTGCATGTACCTCTCAACCTGTTAATGCAGTAAATCTGAACAAGGCCAAATATATTGGGGCACATATAAACAGTACTAAAATTGCTCTTGTATAAATTGAGACAGTTGATAGAACAGCTCTTACTTTAACATGCATTTTTCTGAAGGTTATGAAGTTTGAAACTTATTATTTAGTGACTTCTGGCAAATCATTTAGGAATTAAAACTACACATTTTATGAACAACAAACCAAAAATAAGAAGCAAAAATCTATTCATTCTTTGAAAATCTGGACAGTTGGGAGGTATAGTTCAGCTGGGCCTGTCTGAGTTTGCTGCCCTTCCCCCCCTGACAAAATAATGGTTGAATGGAGCCTCTGCAGCCATTCCAATGAACCATTACTTGGCTATTTCACTCCATTTACCATAAACACTAATGCGCATACTGCTTTACTTCTCTGGTGAGTTGGACTTCATTTGAAAGTTTTATTTTGGATTTTACAGCACAAACACTAAGTCATCTGTTAAACAAAGCAATGCAGTCTCACAATGAAAACTTAGCATTAAAACTTCTCTGCCCTTGAAATTCACATTCATTGAAACAGCATTGAAACCCACATTCAAAGAAAATACATTTTGCCAGTGGCAGATAAAGATTAATTTTGGGCTGTTTTCGAATCATAGGCCCCTTGCATATGAAACATACATGTGCTCTTTGATACACCTTCCTCATTGTACTAAAATTATATTCCTTGTACAATACAGTACACTTGTTAGAGGGTGTTTTAAATTTGTTTTGAACATTTTTCCAGTAAGCAATGAGACAAACCATATGCACCCATAATGGCAAAACTGCCCAGTTGAGAGCATTTATCATAAAAAAGTCTACTCAGACTTCCACAGTCCACTATTATTAGTAAATATACACAATTCTACAGTCCACCATTATTAGTAAATATGCACAATTCCACAGTCCACCATTATTAGTAAATATGCACAATTCTACAGTCCACCATTATCAGTAAATATGCACAATTCTACAGTCCACCTTTATCAGTAAATATGCACAATTCTACAGTCCATTATCAGTAAATATGCACAATCTCTGAAGTAAGTCATCTAAATAATTCCACATTAAAGAAATCTGTAACTAATGAAGCGGTTGCTGCTAGCAATCACCTTTATATTTCATGGTTTCATCGAAAAATAAAGTGTCTGTTGCCCCTCAGGAATAAATTGCCTATATTACATTAAAAAATGATAAGCTAGTAATAATATTGCAAGAGGAAATGGATGGCAAACTGATAACGAACTCATAGTTAGTATCTTCACCAAGGAGAACATTCTCAGTACGGCAGCATCCACCCCTTGTGGGAGTAGAACCCACAGCCTTCTGCATCAAAAGCAAGTACACAACCTGTTGTGCTATAGTATTAACTAGGCAAAGCACTAAACTTTTATCCCCCTGCAGCTCTCAGCTCCTTGTAAAATCTACTCAATACTCAACTGCATCTCAACTTCGCAGCTCAAGAAAACTGGGAAAAGCCAAAATGTATTGGGGGGGGGGTCAAAAGCCCAGAAAACAGGGACACATTAAACATTGCTTGTATAATCTTGGAAAGTTGCTAGAATAAAATGTTGTGTTGCCACCATATATTTTACTGCCAAGGTCCCTGAGCAAAAAACAGTCAGAGTAACATACCACTACGCCACATCAGCTGCTTTGTAAAAGAGAGGAAGACTGAAACTTAAATGGCTATCATTTAGTGAATTCAGTTCTCACCATAGCTGTCAACCTCTTAGTACAAAACACCTGGACAAACCCAGTAATGAGGGAATACAGCCCTCAAACATATTCAGTGAATTCAGTTCTTGCCATAGCTGTCAACCTTAGCACAAAAACCTGGACGAAGCCAAAATGGGGAATACAGTCCCAAAAATAGGGACAAATTTAAAATATTCATCTTATAAACTTAGAAAATTGCTAGAAAAAAAGGTTGTGCTACTATGTATTCTGAAGAACATGAAGTTTGAAATTCAAATGCCAGTCAATTTTACTGCGGACAGAACAAAAACAATTTTCAGCAGAGACGCAGGGATTAATACTGCAGACACATCTTTGTAAAATGGCAGGGCACCAGAGCAAATCCACACAAACACAGGGAGGAGATGCAGACAGAAGCCACCCCAACCAAGAATCAAACCAGAAAACCTATAGCTGTGAGGCAACAATACTACCACTGCACCATCAATTATGCAAGGAACTAAACATTCAGAAACCTGAAGTCTAAAATTCAAATGCCTGTCATTTTTACTGCGGACAGAACAAAACCAATTTTCAGCAGAGACGCAGGGATTAAAACTGCAGACACGTCTTTGTAAAATGGCAGGGCACCAGAGCAAATCCACACAAACACAGGGAGGAGATGCAGACTCCACACAGAAGCCACCCCAACCAAGAATCAAACCAGAAAACCTATAGTTGTGAGGCAATACTATCACTGCACCATCAAATATGCAAGGAATTAAACATTCAGAAACCCTTAAGTCTGAAATTCAAATGCCTGTCAATTTTATTTAACATTTTTTAATCAGGACAGTCTGACTTGGAACAAAAAAACAATTTTCAGCAGAGGCCCAGGAAGAAATAATGCAGACATGTCTTTGTAACATGGGAGGACACAAAAGCAAACCCACACAAACACAGGGAGAAGATACAGACCCCACAAAGAAGGAACCCCAGCCAAGAATCAAACACGAGAACCTGCAGCTGTGAGGCAACAATGCTACTACTACACCATCAAATATCAAGCATTGCAACATTTACAAACCACAGATATTATGAGGAACAGATCAGATCGAATATGAGGCAAAAATCTGCAATTTTTTTACAAATGGTGGTGGGTAGGGAACTCAAGTCTTTAACACCTGCATACAGGGTACAGGGTTCAAACCTGAGGTATTCCCTACCACACCACCATGAGCACCTGGGGCATTTTCACACACACACACACACACCCCCCAGTATAAACATTGTAAAGTAAAAAGCACCATACACACACACAATCCAGTATAAACATAAAAGCACCATACACACACAATCCATTGTAAAGTAAAAAGCACCATACACTTACCTGAATAGTGTACATCCTGCCTGTGAGATCCCAAGCAAAGCCTGACGAGATCCCAAAGCTCCTTCCCGACGACGAGACTGTCCTGACTGCTGCTGTTGCAGTCCGGACGTGACCCATAATCCTAGCGAGTCTGTGCACTTTAAAAGTGCACAGACGTCTCCTTGTGTCCCCTATGGGGACTGCCTTGAGCATGCTCATAGACTGACAGTAGTCGGGACTACTGCGCATGCGTGAAGTCTGTGAAATTTCAAAAAAAAATTTTTTTTCTATTTTTTATTTTGAGGGGGCTGCAGTCCGGCAGCCCGATGCCACGAGCCGCCCCTGCTACCAACCACATTACCCCAGATTGTTTTTTGCCGCGGCTGAAGAAACTTCCTTGTGAAGAGCTCCTGGCTGGGTGAGATCATTGCTGGTTTTAAACCAACTTTTTCCAATCAAAGTTGTCGTTGTGTGTGTGTTAGTTCCCTTTTCTGCTTCTTGTGCTAGTTTTTGGTCCCTTTTCTGTTAAATTAATTACTAGCTTTTCTTCACTCCCCTCCCCCTCCTAGTGTTTGGGTGTGTGTGTGAATGATGTCGGAAGGGCCTAAGGCCATTTTTTCAAAATGTACTGAGTGTGGCCACAAGCTTTCTCCAGCTGATGGCCACACTCAGTGCGTTTTGTGCCTGGGGGCAACACACTTGTCAGAGGCCTGCCAGATCTGCGTGGCCTTTAACCCCCGGGCACTTCGGGAAAGGAAGAACAAGCTGATCCTGGCGGGAAAGCTTCCCCAGGAGTCGGCTTCTTCTTCCTCTCCCATTCAGGCTCCAGCTGCTTCGACAGCTTCGGCGCCGCCTATCCCCTTAGCTCTACCCGGGACTCAACCTCCCTCATCGGGTTTGAGCTCTGGGGAAACTAGTGCCTCTTCCCTTAAAGAGAAGAGGCACAAGGATAAGGAAGGACATAAGTCCCACAAAAGGTGGGCCGAATCTCATCCTTCGGCTCCGCCAGCGAAACTACTTAAGTCTCTCTCGAGGGTCTCCGGATCCCCCTCCTCTTGGCGCCAATCGCCCTGTTTTTCGCCGGAGCTGGAAGAGGAGGATAGGTCTCCCTCGAGATTTTCGAGGCGGCCCTCCAGGCCCGCCTCTACTACTTCATCTAGTTCAACCCGAAGCGGATATGGATCGGATGATGCCTCGGTTCTTACAGACCCAAATGCAGATGGGAATGCTCTTGCCTCCCCCCCTCTTGGGGGGAGTGCAGCCCCCATATTTGCCCCGATCACTCCTTCTCCAACTCGTTTTCGCGTCTCGGAGTCATCGGATCCAGGCCCTTTCAGACCCGAGGAACCGATAGCGGTGGTTTCTTCGACGTTGACTATACCTTCGAGCTTGTCGGACCCGAGCTCTCGGGGCCGAGGGCTGAGCGTCGGATCTGAGGGAGTTGCTGTGTCTTCGGCGCAGTTGGCGTCGGAGCACACCTCTGCCTCGGCACCGACTGCATCGGCTCCGACCCCGATCCCTTCCTCGGATCCGAGGAGATTGCTCTCAGAGGCTGGCGAGAGTGGCTCTCCTTCAGCTTTTGAGGTAGTGGAGAGGGTACTGTCGAGGTCCTCCAGATCCCTGACCCAGGCTTTGGATCCACCCGTACCCCCACTGTATGACGGTCTGTCTTCCATCATACGTCCATCGGGACAGCCTGCCCAAGCCCTCCAGCTGGTTCCCGTGGAGGAACAGCAACCCGTGGATGAGCCCTCTTCGGATAGTCCCACCGAGGAGTTCCCTCGGAAACATCGGTGCAAAAGGAGGCACCTGGACTCCCCCGAGTCCGTTACCACAGACACAGACTTAGATGATACGGAGGGTTCCCCCAGGTCACCCCCTGAAGATGTCTCCTTTGGAGACATCATGGAAATGTTTCGTATCAGAGGGGGGTGGTCAGCCCAAAAGCCCTCCCTTGATGAGTCCGTGTTCCTGGAGGCCTTTGAGGCAGGCCCATCTACCTCCTGGGTGTCCCCTCCGGCCGACCTCCTGGTGGACTTAATAACCACCAGGGCTTGGAAGGAGGCCGACACCGTGGAGCCAATCCCTAGGCACCCCGATAAAGTCCTCAGCCCACCCACAGATAGACCGTCTTGGGCCAAAGGAACCCCCATGGATGCTATGTTGGTGGTGGCGGCCACCAAGAAAGAACTTGCGCAGGAGAGTTCTTCGGTTCACCCGCCAGATAAGGAATCTCGAGCGCTTGACCGAATTGGGAAGCGGATGTTTGCTTCAGCAACCTTTTCCATAAGGGCGATGAACTATATGGCACATACCATTAGGCTACAGCGAGACTTGATTAAAGAATACGCTGCAGCCTCCCCGGAGTCCATGTCGGTCCCAGACAAAAAGGTTTTTGAGACTCGAATGACCACTCTAAAATCCATCTCCAATACGTCTATGCGGCTTCTCTCCCATGCAACGGAGGGAGCCGCTAGAGCTAGCGGAGCCGGGGTCGTCTTGCGACGTCTTTCCTGGCTCCGTCTGCGACTCGGACCCCTTCAAGGCGTCCTTCGCGAACGCCCCTTTTGACGGTTCTGCCTTGTTTGGCAAAACTGTTCGCGACACACTGGTCCAAAGCGAGAAGGACGGGAAGACGCTGTCTGCCGTCAGAGTCCGCTTCTCTAGTCCCCAATGATCCTTCTCCAGGAATCAGAGGGGACAAAAGAAGCTGTGGTTCCGTAAGTCTCAGCAATCCCATCCTGCTGCGGACCACTCACCCTCTAGAGGCAGAGGAGGACAAGGTGGACACCGGCCCAGAGGCAGAGGGGGGGGGGCCGCGTAATTTTGGGTCAAGAGAACCTTTCTCGGACAGACCCACGCAACAGCCCTGAGGGCTTGCCCGACTGTCCCTCTCTGGAGGCAGTCGGGGGGTGATTGTCGGAGCACCTGTCAAACTGGGAGTCCCTTACAACAGATCGATGGGTGCTCCGGATTATATCCAGAGGTTACTCCATTCCATTCATAAACCTTCCCCCTAAACCCAGACGTCTCCCTGATGTCCCACCCGATCAGAGGGAGGCAGCGGCTTTGGAGATTTCAAAGCTGCTAAGAAAAAGAGCCATCCAGCCCGTCCCCCCAGACCAGTCCGGATTGGGTTATTACTCCAGGTTCTTTTCGGTGCCAAAGAAAACGGGGGACCTCAGACCCATCTTAGACCTTTCCGCCCTGAACCTGTTCATACCCAAGGAAAAGTTCCGGATGGTCACTCTCCAATCAATTCTCCCCCTTCTGAGGGAGAATGACTGGATGTGCTCGTTAGGCCTCAAGGATGCGTATTACCACATATTTATGGACAGACGATCCAGGAGGTTCCTCCGCTTCCGTCTCGGAGCCAGTCATTATCAATTCAGGGTTCTTTCATTCGGCCTCACCTCAGCCCCCAGAGTGTTCACCAAGGTCATGGTAGTGGTTGCAGCCCACCTGAGACTCCAGGGCATTCAGGTCTTTCCTTACCTAGATGACTGGCTCCTCACCGCGACCAACAGGCATCAGCTCTGTGTGGCGAGAGATTATGCTCTGTCTCTGGCCCACAACCTAGGCATCTCAGTGAACGAGCAGAAATCCTGCCTGTGCCCCACTCAAGCCCTAGAATTCATAGGGGCCAGGTTAGATACACGAATCTCCAGAGTTGTTCTAACGTCAATCAGGCTAAACAGCTTGTCGTTTCAGGTGTTAGCCCTTCTTTGGAGCCCTGCTCCTCCAGCGGAGTTAGTCCTGAGGGCACTGGGGTCTATGTCAGCAGCGATCGGCCTCTCTCTTCATGCCCGTCTGCGAATGCGCATATTACAATGGACCCTTCAAGTCCAATGGTCCTTGTCGATCCACCTGTTATGCATGCCAATACCCCTGAGCAGGGTGTGCAGGGACTCCCTTCTGTGGTGGTTACAGGCACAGGAACTCAGAGAAGGGAGGCCCTTTGTGATTCCCCCGGTCAAAGCCACGTTGACCAAGGACGCTTCTTGCCTCGGGTAGGGGTGGGGCATTGTTCAGGCAGATCCGTTCAAGGCACGTGGACTTCCCCAGAGACCGCATTGCATATCAACGTCCTAGAGATGAGGGCAGTGCTTTTGGCGTTGCAAGCTCTTCACAACCTTCTTCCCCTAGGAACTATTGCAATCCAGACGGACAACATGTCAGTAGTCTGGTATATAAACAAACAAGGAGGGACCAGATCTTATCCCCTGTGTCGAGAAGCCATGAGAGTGTGGGAATGGGCGATTTCTACCAACCGCTTTCTGATAGCAACGCACATTCCAGGATGGTCCAACATATTAGCGGACATGCTAAGTCGAGTGTTCCTCACTCCATACGAGTGGTCTCTGAATCCGTCTGTTGCGAAGCAGATCTTCCACAAATGGGGTCAGCCTCACTGCGACCTTTTCGCTTCTCCTTTAAACACAAAATGCAGTGAGTACTTCGCGATAGTTCCCCCCAGAGACGATCTAGTCCATGCTTGGCCTCCCAGACTCCTTTATGCTTATCCCCTCCCACTTATGATGAAATTCATCCAGAAAGCCTGTCGGTAGGGGAGCAGAGTTATCCTCATAGCCCCATTCTGGCCTCAACAGATCTGGTTCCCGTTTCTGCGGTCTCACTGTGTGGCTCCCCCATGGATTCTGGATCCCAGTCCAGACCTAATCTCGCACCCAGCGAGATGCCATACCCCAAACCTGGTCAATCTCAAACTTGCTGCTTGGTTGATCCAGTTCCATTAATGGCTAGGACTCCCGGTATCTCGTCCCCCGTTAAGGCCATTCTGGTGGCGGCTCATAAACCATCTACCAGAAAACTTTACAACAGTAAATGGAAACGTTTTTCCATCTGGGCCAAAGATAAAGAATTGGACCCGTTTACTGTCCCTATTCCGACTATTCTGGACTTCCTTTCCCTGCTTTTTAGACAGGGAGCAAGTGCCTCCACAGTCAAGGTGCAGTTGGCGGCCATTTCCCATTTTCACGTGGGGGACGGCATAGGCTCCTTAGCATCTACAAAGTTGTGCAAAACCTTCTTAAGAGGTGTTTTTCTTTTAAAACCACCTGTCAAGACTGTGGTTCCCCCGTGGGATCTCACTCTGGTCTTACAAGCCTTAACGAGACCACCTTTCGAGCCGGCGGCCTCGGTTCCGTTGAAGTTCTTATCATGGAAAACGGCTTTCTTAGTGGCTATTACTTCAGCCAAGAGGGTTTCGGAATTACATGCTCTGTGTATCAAACCTCCGTACCTTATCTTTCACAAAGATAGAGTGTCCCTCAGGGCTAATCCGTCTTTCTTGCCTAAGGTGGCTACAGAATCAAACATTAATCAATCAATAAATCTTCCTGTATTTTTCCCAAATTTTCACAACAAAGGCGAGTACACGTTGCACAAATTGGATGTACACAGACAACTGCATTTTTACTTGCACAGGACTAGAGAGTTTTGCAAGTCGGACCAGTTGTTTGTTTCTTATGCAAAGTCAGCCATGGGCAAGGCAATTGCTAAAGTGACTGTAGCAAATTGGATTTGTCAGTGCATTATGCTGGGATACACTTCATCTGGGAAGCCAGCTCTGGTTGGTGTCCGTGCTCATTCCACAAGATCTGTAGCTACCTCAACAGCTTTTTGGTCTAGGGTTACAGTAGACGATATTTGTTCAGCAGCTACCTGGTCCTCATCTCATACGTTCATTTCTCATTACAAACTGGATATGATATCCAGGAGTAGGGCTTCTTTTGGCTCCGCGGTGCTTCGGAGTATCCTTCCGTAAGGACCACCCAGGTTCTTATAGGTTAGCTGGGGACTCTGTCCCACAGGTTGCAGATCAAATGAAGTAACTACTTCAGATAAAGAAGTTATGTACTCACCATAACGTTCCATCTGAGTAGATACTTCATTTGTCTGCAACCGACCCCCCCTGCCATCCCCCGAACCTCTGGAATTTTTCTGATCATTCGGAGTTGGTTTCTGTCTCGAGGTGGTGAGGCAAAAAAAACTATCTGAGGTAATGTGGTTGGTAGTAGGGGGTTATGGGTAGGGGGAGGAGCTAGGAGCTCGGATCTTGGAGCTTGGAAAGCTGCCGGATCGGATCCGAGGTCGGATCAGACACCCACAGGTTTCATCTCATGTCTCTGTTCATACTATGGGGATTGGGCAGCAAACTCAATTTGGGGCTTTGGTGACACAGCAGAGCATTATGGGTACAGGGAGGAGCTCGAGAGCTGGATCCCAAGTCTGAGATAAACGGCTGAGTCAGATCCGAGGATCGAATCCAAACCCATTGTTGAGGAAGAATGAAAATGGAGAACACAGATATCTAGTTATGGTAAGAACATAACTTTTAATTAAAGCTTCTTCTATTTATTTCATGCTTTTGTTAATTGGCTATAAATATATTCCTATCACATATTTCAAACACCATTTGAGTGCATTCGATTTATTTTTCCTTTAAATTACTTAATGTTATCTCCTATAAGAACTCTGAAACTTGAACTGCTTTTTGCTGTACATCTGCAAGATTCTTCCTAGCCAGATTTTTTTCTTTTTGTTTTTCTGGTTGATTTACTGTTACTTTCTCCAAATTTCTTCTTTGCTTGCATCCGAGCAGTTTAATTATGGACTAGTATCTCAATTTTACCCAAATTGATAGTGTATATTCTATATGTAGATTATACTGCCTTTTTTCAGTGTCAGTTTCAGTTTTTCACACTAGCGATCTCTAAGCAACCTTTTTAATCAGTGTGCAACCATCTTGGAGGTTGTGTCTCTGAGATTAAATATTTGCATGTGTTTGCCATGCATGGTTGCAAATTAGTAATGCCTTTAGGTGTCAGAATGGTGAAATCAGATCTGTCTTCACTTGTTTTCATTAACACATCTGATAGAGATTGTTTTAAATGTACAATTTTAAATACTGGGACAGGTGGAAATTACAAGATCTAGTTGGGTAATATAAAAAAAATTACTACCAAATAATGATTTTCCAGAATTTTTCCAGGGGATCTTGAGATTGTTTTCATAAGGAATGATAATAAAAATGTTGTGGTTTAAATACACAGAACCAAGGATATGGTGTTTGAAATCATACTGCCTTCTAGTAATCCAGCAAACCAGTTCAGTTGAACACGATCAAAACTAGAGCCTGATCTGAAGTCAAATCCTTCATAAGCAACATACAAGATCTTTACCCCGTTGTATTTCCTTACTTAGTAGTCTATTTCAAGGTTGCACATGTCATTGTAGATTAAAATCTATGCAGTTATTTGAAGCTGTTTTATGGAATAAATTTGAAAGCTGTTCATGCACACAAAAGAATATCCCAAAAGAAACCCTGAAAACCTGTAATGTGATATATACCTAATAGAAAAGTAACCAATGATTCTCCAAGGTCACAACCATAAAATGTATTGTAGAGGATAAATCCCACTGCACCCCTTCATTATTAATATATTCCTAAGGCAGGGTGGTACATCATCATGGAAAAGGAAATCCTAAGCCTCAAGTACACTTCAGAGTCACCCACCCTTTCTGAAAGCAAGTGCTAGCAGTTTGAGTGAGTGAAATAAAAGTTTAAGTTTTATAAGATCTACAGTTTATTTGCAATTCTTGCAGTTTTGTTCCACTGCCATTTCCTTTTCTCAAGGATTATTTATTTATTATTTATTTATTTATTTACATTTGTTTACCGAGAAATTCCGACTGGACCCCGGTCCTTTATCAGCGGATGCCCTAGGAGAAAAGCTCCACATCATGTACATGATAAATAGAGATACAAAGTTGCAGCAATAGTAAACAACATTACAGGTTGTTGGCTTTAATACAATAACAAGATATTGATTATCAACAGTATATACAGTGAATTTTGCAAGTTAAGATAGTTTCTTGTTGATTATAATATTGGTAACAAAGTTGTCAGACAAGATTTTAAAGTATGTAAAGACAACTAGCTTATTTTACCTTAACAGTACTTGTTTTAGCATTCTGTTGTGACTTTATTGTCCGGATGTCTTTTTGTTTATATCATAGTCCTGAAAAGCATCCAGTGAAAGTGTCTATTCAGATGTTAAATGGAGAATTACTTAATTTTAATTGCATGAGCTAGAATGCTGAAGTATGCTTTATTTATTTATTTATTTATTGCATTTGTTTACCGGGAAAGTGTACTGGGCCAGAAATGAGCCCATTTTCAGTGGAGGCCTGGGGAGAAAAGCTCCACATGTAATTACATAAAAATGAACATATACTACAGAGTATATCAGGTACAGGCTGTACATTAGAGAAGTAAATAACAACATCCAATAATATGGTAAGAACTACATACAGTAATACGGTAATAACATTATATAACTTGGTAATATCAGTAAAGAATTGTTATACTTGTCATACTTGCTGCTGTGATATTATTTTGTTCAAATTTGTGGTTATTCTGCCTGTGATCATGGCATCTTGGAAAATGAAATAATACTGATTTTTCTGTAAATTATTGTTCTTTCTGTAAGTGAGAAGAATAAAGTAGAGAGGGATGTTGTGAAGCCCCCTGTATGGTGAATATAGAGGCTTGTTACCTTGTAAAAGACATGAGTGTGTGTTCCTATTGTGTTGGTTTGCACAAAACTAATTTTGTTTAGTAATGATAAGACATTCATTCATTATGTATCTGTAAAAGATTGTTTTATGAATTTTGGTGTAAAAAGTAATATGTTTCGAAGTATTGGGAATCAAGGTTATTCTGAGGAACCCCCCCCCCAAGTGAAAACACATTTTGATGAGCAAAGGCTGAACTGATTATGTTAGCAAACCTAAAAATGTTTTGGCTCTTTTACCATCACTGTGTTTTACTTTTCAGGCTCAGTAATTTGAGGTTTTATCTGGTGGGCTCATGTTTTCCGCCCTAATAATGGTTTACATTTTGCAGCTTGTATCAACTTTTATTTCAGCAGCTTTGTTGCTTTCATCCTGTCACTCATCTGGTCAGGATAAAACAGGCAAACATTTATGGGTTCTGTTCAAGCAGCTTTATTATGTACAAACACATCAGGACTGAGGCTTAGTAACTTTAACTTAGATAAACTTGTAAACAAACGGACTGTCTCACACATACATATTCACACTCTGGGTGCACTCCCAAAATGGCACTGAAGCTAGCATGCGCTTGCTATTTATATGCACGTGCTGTCCTTGGAAATTCTTCTTAAAGGTACAACACATGCACATATTCTACATCCTCCCTCTCTGAGAAATGAATCATGTATTACTGACGACTCTGAGTGACATACAATTGATACAAAATACTTCCTTAACATGCAGTTATATAGAACTAAATACATATAGACATTTATGTCCAGGTTGCTGTGTATTTCACACTACGTCTGGAAATATGACCAAATCGTGTGACATAGAAATTACAGTTAGGTCAAGCAACTGGGACTGTATCTGCTGAATGTTCAACTTTGGGGACATCAGGAACATCATCAGTAACACTAGTAGGAGTTGACAGGTTCTGCAACAGGAGCATTATCTGGATTGCTCTGAGATCTAGAGTCTGTATCACATGAACAATGCTACAATATCGGTTCAAATACAGAAAGAAAATGTCTGCAATTTTTCCTGCACTCCACACCCTCAGATTCTACAAAGTAGGATCTCGGCTTAGCACATATACCTGTTGCTTGACCAATCCTGTCGAAACCCTTCACCGTTTGTATCCTTCCTGTCTCTTCTTCTTTCAATGAACGAAGAAATCTGCTCAATTTATCATAGCTGGACATCTGGAAAGAATGTTTTTTGAATAGTTAGGCTTTAATTGCTCTGTTGTTTTTAGCTTTAGGCCTCAACAAAATGGAAGTACTAGGCAAGGTTGTTCTGGTTTGCCTAGATAGAGATCTCTGAACAGGCAAGCCAAGTATATCGTCACGGGTTATGTTTCGGAGACTGAGTAAATTCAAAAAGACATCGGTATTGTCATGCTTTGACTTCTCTAGTAATTGCTTTGCACTCTGCACTGCACGTTCAGCTCGTCCATTTGACTGTGGGTATTCAGGACTACTAGTAACATGTATAAAGTCCTATTCTTTTGTAATTTTCTGAAACAGTTGACTGGTAAATTGGGTACCATTGTTAGAGATAAGCTTCTGTGGACTCCCACGGACTGAGAAATGACATTTCAACTTAGTGATAACAGCAGTGGACATTAGGTTAGGTAGTAAATTGATCTCAAACCAGTTGGAATAAGAGTTTGCCAACAGTAAGTAATGCTGATTGTTCCACATGAATATGTCAGTGGCTACTGCTGACCAAGGTAGTGGAACTTGACTTAGCTGAAGTGGTTCTTTTTGCAAATGTGGTTTAGTACTATTGCAGACTGAACATGATGAAAGTACTTTGTCAATGTCTTTTGCTAGAGAAGGCCAGAATACTAGTTCTCTCATCCTTCTTTTGATAGTGTCAGAGCCTGGGTGACCATGATGCAAAATCTGGATATATTCACGTTGTAAGGAAGTAAGAACAACAATTTTAAGACCTTTGAAAATGATGCCATCTTCCATCAACATTTCATCTCTGTAAGGAAAATAAGGTTGCATTTCAGGCAGTATACTAGATTGCTTTGATGGCTATGCAACATTGATGTAGTGGTTGAACTTTTGCAAAACTGGATCGGTCTTTGTATAATCTCTCAGCTCATGAAGTCTTGTGGTAGAAAAATTACACGCTTCCATGACTTCAAAGTCAAAATTCTCTGTGTGAAGCTGTTCCTTTGTATTTCTGGGCGATTTGTATAAGGTATCAGCCAGATAAAGAAGCTTGCCTTTTGTATAGGCCATTTTAAAGTTGTACTTTTTCAGTTTGACCATCATTCTTTGTAATCTTGCTGGAGTAGAATGCATAGGTTTCTTCAAAATAGTGACTAGAGGGTGATCAGTTTCAGTCTGGATAGCTCAACCAATATAATCACAAAACTTCGAACATGCAAACACAGTTGCCAAAAGTTCTTTCTTAATTTGAGCATACAGCATTTCACTTTAGGTAAGAGTTCTAGATGCAGAGGCTACAGGTCTGCACTCTTGAAGAATAACTGTGCCAAGACCAAATTTTGAAGCATCACAGGAAAGAATGATTGGTTTATTATTGACATCATAGTATATTAATGTAGGTGGAGTGGCAATTTTCTACTTATGGTCTTCAACTGCTCTCTGGTGCTGTTGTAACCAAAACCATGCAACATTTTTGAGCATAAGCTCTCTCAAAGGCACTGTCAGCTCACTGAAATCTGGTATGAACTTACCCAAATAGTTGACCATACCAAGAAAACGTTGTAGAGCTTGAACATTATCTGGTGCTAGCATCTTAAGAATGGCTGCTTGCTTGGATCAGTCTGTTTGTAAGCCAGTACTAGTAAATAACTACTGGTAGTCTGAATTTGAAGTTCAGAGGATTACGCTTTAAGTTCACTTCACGTGCTCTGTCTAGAGTTTCTGTCATGCTCTGCTACACCATTGCCTCTGATCAATAAATCATCTACTATTATGGCACATGGATAACCTGAAGATATTTGCTCCATTGTATGCTGAAAGACTTCACTTGCAGAATTTATTCCAAATGGCATCCTTAGGAATCTATATCTCCCAAATGGGGTACTGAATGTAGTCAGTAATGAAGATTTGCGATCAGGCATCACTTGCTAAAATGAACTCTCTGATTCCAAGACAAAAAACAGTGGCATTTGGTATTAGGGCCACAACTTCCTTGAATGTATGCATAGGATGATGAGGTCTCTTTAATGCTTTGTTCAAATCTCTTGGGCCAATGCATATTCTGATTTCGTCTGAGCCTTTTTTTTGTGAACTTCTACCATGGATGACACCCATTCAGTAGGTTCTGTAACTGGACAAATTACACCTTGCTGCCCCATTTTATCGGAACTCTTCTTGCTGGTCTGACCACTGAACTGACCTCTTGGTCCAACTTCATAGAATACACAGCTGGAAGTTTGCCTAGCTTATCATCGAAAGCATCAGCATGTTCTGAGAAAATAGCATCACTGTAGCTGGAGCTGGGACGTGATTATATGATGGACTTCCTTGGTAAAGGAAAGCAGATTCATTCTCAAACTGTGCAACAAATATAAAATAAAAAATAAAAGCTGGTTGTTTATATCATTCTCAAACTATCTGAGACCTAATAATGACTGCACGGATCTTTGAACTACATAAAACAGTAAGCTGTAAATTTCCCAGCCAAATAACATGAAAGCATTACTGAGCCTTCGGTTTGAATTTCTTCAACTCCATAAGCAGCAAGTTTCACTAAACTGGACACATTAAGTTACTCAGCAGCTCTCACTTTAGCAAATGTTTCTGCTGACATAACCTTACACTTTGAACTAGTGTCTACTTTGAGCTCGGTGGGTTGACCATGGATCAGGACAGTACAAAACACTTCATTATTTGCCAATAAATCTACTGCATTAATCTTTCCACCAATTACTGATACACCATTTACATAGGAAGTAGGTTTGCAGCTCTCTATATGATCAACTTGCTTTTTAAGTAACCTTTCTTTATAATTGAGTGAGGTTTACTTAATTTGTAAAACTTTTGAAAATGGTTCCATGTTTTACACTGGTGGCATTGCTGAACAAATACTAAGCACTTTTCTCTTTTAAACTCCTGGTTGGCACCACAATTGTGACAGTTAACAATAAAGCTTGGCTTGGGTTTTGATGTCTCACCCTTGTACTGCACTGAGCATGCTCCTTTAACTGAACTAGTCTTAGAACTTGCTGGAAGACTATGGGTTTTCCTTGCCATGCCCATAGGGGCTGCAGCTGCCATCTGCTTAGGCCTGTTTCTGCTAGCCACATGCTGCATGCTGTCTACGGTTTCTCTAGAGCCTGCTGAAACCAGGCTCTTGTCACTTGCAAGCATACTTGTGTACCTTTCTGTAACTTCATGGATTTGACACATCTGAATATCTTTACTAAGTGTTAAGTTACCATCACAAAGCAAAATCTTTCTCACAGCACTATTAATACCACACACAAGCCTTTATTAACTCATCTTTTAAATCACCAAACCTGCACGTCTTAGCTTTGTTTCTCATATCATTAATATAAGCTGCAAAAGTTTCTCCTGGCTTTTGATCTCCTGTATAAAACAAATGCCTCTCTAATGTAACATTTATCTGGGGGTTGCACATTTCTCTGAATTTGTATTTCAAACACTCAGGGTCTTCCCTTGATTCAGTCTATACAACAATATGACAGTTTTCCCCCTCTCCTTCATATACTGCAGGTGCATACACAAATTAATGCTCTCTTTCAGTGGCCTCTGACCCAGATAGGTTTAGCAAAATGAATGCCCTGGTGTGTGCATCTTTCTCAGAATAAGCTGCATGAAAACATCATATTCTTGCTCAGATATTCTCTGGTTCTCTGCAATATTCTGATCAAATACAAGTGGACTTAGTCTGCGAAATGCCTCTGCCATATTAACACATATTAGTGAAGGCTTTTGCACGTATGCACAGACATACACACATGCACATAATGTCTGCCAGAAATTTATGCCAGTACTTGTAACTATGCCCAGTAGCACAATAAGCCTCTGAATAAGTGAACTTTTGCAAAATACTTTGCAAAATAAGTCTCCGTGGCACAAGAACACTCTTGAAATCACTGTAATTTGAGAAATCACCTCTTATCAGTGTAAGAAACATTTCAAAATAACTGCACTGTGCAAATAAACTGAGCAGAAGAAGCTCAAAGTAAGAAACATTTCGAAGTAACTGCACTTTGCGAATAAACAGTACACAGCACACTGAAACTCTTCCAAAATGGCTGTACTTTGCTAAATAACTCTTTACAGTTCAAGAAACACTCTGTAATGGTGGCCCTTTGCAAACAGATACACCCAGCACAATAAACTTTTCTAAATGGCTGTATTTTGACTGCACTTCACGAAATAGTCGCACTTTGCACACAATAAACTCTTTGGAATAAATGCACAGTAATAAACACACACTGTAAGCACTTTTACACACTTTAAGATACTTTGAATAACTCAAGTTATGCTTCAATCAATGCAAAATAGTAATTTATGCCAGAACACAGTCATTTGCCAAAAAACATGCAGTCACCTTGCTTTATTTATGCTTAATGTGCCCTTTTTGCCCTTATTTCGTTTTGCTGATTTAATCTCTTTTCAAGCCCATTATACTTTTCTTATGCTCGTTTTACTCTAAACATGCTTGTTTTGCTTTAAACATGCTTGTTATGCAATTACAAGGTAACTCGGAACCCCTTATGTGCTTTTCTGATAATCGTTTTATCAAATATCTCAACATTGAACATTTCATTTAATTAATAAACTTTTTATGCCTTTTGTTTGCTTAATAAATTTTTCTATCCTGTTCATTTGCTTAATAATGCATTCTGTGTCCTTGTAATGCTCCATTTTATCTTTTTAGTAAAACAAATCGTTTGTGAAAGTTTTCAATACCTTTAGCTCATTTCTGCACCTTTTTGCTCTCAGTTCACTTAATTTACCTTCACTGTTAATTCTGCACCTCATAGCTCTGAAAAGCAGTCTCTAGAATCCCGGTTCTGACACCAAGTCGCTCGTCTGGTCAGGATAAAACAGATGGACATTTGTGGGTCCTGTTCAAGCAGTCTTTATTATGTACAAACACATCAGGATTGAGGCTTAGTAACTTTAACATAAATAAACTTATAAACAAACTGACTATCTCACACATACATGCTCATACTCTGGCTGCACAAGATGGCACTGAAGCTAGCATGTGCTTACTATTTATATGCACCTGCTGTCCTTGGAAATGCTTTATTTCTTTATTTTATTTATTTATTGACATTTGTTAACTGGTTTGGTCCAGCTGGGCTTGTGGCCCATTTTCAGTGGAGACCTGAGGAGAAAAGCTCCAAAAAAAACACAAACAGTTTACAGAGAATCAAACATTTACAGCTTCTTAAAGGTAAAACACACATATATTCTACATATCCATTCTAAACCATTCCTGTTCACTTAGTTCACTAGTCTGTTTTTAATCATTTGGTATTAATTTATTCAGAGAGAATATAAACCAGAAAAATTGAAATGATGAATAGTTTATTAATTATCACTACAAACATTGAAAGATCTTTATTTGATATTTCTGATTTCTTTTGGTGAAAACATGTCTATATTACCTTTCTGGTATTGTTGCAAGTTTTTATACTAATTACCACTGTCATGTGACATAGATTTGGGATCTGTAGTTCAAGTTAGTAATGAATATTTGTATGCTGTGTTCTCACAGTTTGTTATATTGGACCTGCAAACTCTGTAGACCCTGGCATGCCATGTATCCAGCAGCATAGTAAAGTAATGTAGCTACTTGCTGCAATATCCGTAGTCAGTGTACACCAAGTGCACATGTGCTGTTTAAACCTGCAGTCACATGGTTCCTAGTAGTACCCTGCCCATCTAGGCAGCAATAAACTTCTGCCTACAGTACGGAATACATAGTGTCATCCCCATGCCGACATATACCAGTGGGTCATCCCATGACATTTCATGGAATGCCACCCATCCCATTAATTTTGTGTTCAGCATATTACTTAGTAATTGTTAGCTCCTCTCATTCATTAATCCTAGCCTAAAAATTACATTTTTGGAAGGACAAAGTTTTATTGTTGGAGTTATCTTTGGATTTTTCATAGTCAGAGCATCAGATCTAACAGTATAATATGGTACTGATGTTCAGACTATTATTTGCTGTACAAATTTTTACCAGCTGTCAGGGGTGGGATTTTCTCTTGCATTGTCTGTGCTACGCATGAGCATGGATGAATGGGAATTCAAAAGTATATTTCCCTCAGTATAGCCCAAGTTGACTATCTTTGGTCATCTACCATTGTTTCTATACTTAACTTCCAGGTATGGCTCAGTGTGGAGTTATAACCAGTCCACCACATGTACAGAGATACTTCAGACTTAACTAGTCAATTGCAGCCATAGATGGGCTGCATCTCATTCATAGTTTTATGAATACCATCCCTAATTTGCATGTTGGGCTCTGAATTTTTGTCAATAATTATTGATAATCTCTAAAGTTATGAATGTATGTTTATCCTGGTAATTATTGCTTTATAATTTTGCCTGTGTTCAGATTTTGTTCCCCGTTTTCAGCATGCATTATTGAGGATTATTTAACACACTTTGACACTTGACAGTGCACATTTTCATCAAGGCTTGTGGCTTCATACACTAAAATTGAAGTGACCCTTCCAGGTGGAATAAAGCCCTAAGATCGCTTTTCTGAAAATATGTCAGCAAACTATTGGCAAATAATGTTGTGAGCCTCTACTTATTTTTTTTCCTGACAAGTGGTTTTTACCCATTATTTCAACTTCCTTTGAGAAATCATCCTGTTTACTGCTCTTTCATGGTATAAACCAGGTACCTCCAACCCAGGCAAGAGCACTTCAGCCCATTTATTCGTGGGCTGGAGGACACAGTTAGCCCATTTGTTCCACCATGGAGGCAACAGTCAAGATGTAGGGAGCGGACCAGTCTGATAGACATAATGTTCTCCCCTTCCTTCCTTCCTTAGAAGCTCTTGTTTCTTGCATCAGCTCACTATAGCTCTGTAGGCAATACTAACCATGAGGTGCGTGTGCCTACATCCATATATTCAGCAGAGCCCTTGGGTAGTATGTGCTGTACAGGGTCATACTCCACTGATAGTATACCTAGTTCTCCCTCTAGGTGTCCCCCAAGTGACTAGCTAGAGCCACATCCTTCCCCACAGCATGTGAGCCAGAAACAGCCACTCACACTCATTCTCCTCAGCCCCCTCCCTCCAACACCTGTGCCAATAGTCAGGCATTGGCCAACTTGGTTGTAGTCAAGGTTTGTTCCCTTTGCACCCTAAGGAGTAGAGAATTTAGTAAAACTTTATTAGTAAATTTTTAGGGTTTTGCCTTAGATTTTCAACATTTCCCTTAAAGGATCTTACCAATGTAATAAGGTAGTCTGTATTCCCATTTGTGCCGAAAATATTATTTTGTATACAATCTTTGAATATGTTTTTTCAATTGGATTTGTGCAGTGATAGTTTATGGTACCACTTTTATTCTCTTCAGTGTCACAGTGGATCTGTAACATATCCCAGTAACTAAAGCAGGGACCCAGTAGGGGCGGCTCGTGCTATCGGACTGCAGCCCTCCCAGGAAAAAGACTGAATTGTAATGACATTTGAGATTAATAAAAAAAAAATGTATTAATATTTTTGTATGCTTCTGAGCGAGTCCACAAAGTCCCGGAACTCGAACTACGCATGCTCGTCGAGTTCTGGGTTTTTTTTTTAAATTTTTTAGAACATAACTATCTACTCTCTGACTGCTGTAAAGTCCGTCCAGATTAATGAAAAGGCATCAGTGTGATGCCCAGAAGTCTATGCGGTTTAACCGTACTGTCTGCACAGTAAATTAGAAGTCCGCAAGCATGTACGTGACATGGACGGCTGGATTGCTACTGATTGGTTCTCGCTCTCTTCTCAAAAAAGAGAGCGAGAAACAATTAGTATCATTAGCACAGTTGCTAGTAAGGCTGGAATTGTTCTGCAAGGGATTCCGGATTTTTTTTAATAGGATTTTTTTTTTAATAATAGCAACAACTTTATCAAACATCCAGAAGGGAAGAATACTTGGCAGGAGGTGTAGGGGTGCTTCTTTTAAAAGTTTAAGAGTTGCTTGAATCATTGCCAGTTTAAGTCATCACGTGTTTATTTGTGTGTGCTTCACTTGTCCCCCTCCCTGCATTTCTTGACTGAGGGTTGGTTGTGTCGTTCGCGTGGCTGTCATTAAAGCAGTTTGTTATTGTGTGTAGCTCGGGGATGAATAAGTTGCTTCTTTGTGCTGTCAGCTGTATGGTAATGTGGATAGCAGTAGAAGACATTTAATGGAAATGTGACATGCTTTGAATGACTTTAAGTTTTCTGTTTTGTTACACAGACCATTATATCTGAGAGAAAATGTTAAGCATTTGGTTCTTTAACAGAGTTACTGTATTTTGAAGTATCAAAATTGTCAACCAAAAGGCTTAAATACAAAGATAAACTGGCAAGTGCTTATATGGTAAAATATGCCACTTTAAGAATTCATTAGTTGTCTAGGAACTGAAAGCTGTCTAAAAAAAGGAGTTTTCAGTCATTCATTCTGTTTGTCCCCTTAGAAGGCAGTTGAAACTGAATTACCAAGGATCTGTAATATATTAAATAAAGGTGAAGTTTTATCTTTTCCATCTGAAACCTCATGGTTTGTATGGGCTTATTTTGTTGTCTGAAACTTGAGTGGTTTTGATGATGGACTGAGGAATTTTCAGCCTGATGTAAAACTGATGTTGGCTGGAATAATTTTTACTTCTTGTTTCTCAAAATACTGAATCACTCAGCTCATGTTTCATTTGTGATTAACTTGTCAATATCTTGGCAATTTCCAAATGGTAAACACCAGTCACATTTTTTTGTAATTGTTCCAGTTGTTTTTTTCTTACAGTTCTTCTCTTTTGTGAAATGATTGCATATTTTCCTTTTCTGAAATATTTAGGCTTCTGTTTCAGAAGACACAACATGAGTTATTTCATTCCCTTATTTTCCTTTTCTACTTTCTGATGTTTTTTTTTTTTTTTTTTTTTTGAGGAAGTAAGTGAAGAAATGTATTTCTGGCAGATAAATACTGTTCAAGGAATTTTATTCCCAGTGTCATCTTCATTGGCCAGTAACTCTCCATGGCTGACATGGGCATGAAATAGAATCAGAAAGTCCACTAAAACAAACACAGAAAATATTGCAAGCTTATCTACTTCAAAAAAGCAAAGCATTGTTGTTGGGGGTTGGGGGACTGAAGACCTGTCTGCCTTGGTTCTAAAATCAGCATCTACTCACATTATTTTATGAGTCTGTAGAAAGGAAAAGACAATTCTTCCTCAAGGACTCAAAAGTCAGGAATAAGCAGCATTAACATTATGGAGAAAAATAAAGACTATAGGCTTTGGATTATATAAACTACAATAGGGATGGGATAAAATAGCAAGTATTGTGCAAGATGGAACAGGCAATCTATGTTATAGTTTGTAGTTGTAGAAAAGCTTATCTTGGCATAATTAATAGCACCATGTGGAGAATAAGTAACTGCCCAGTTAAGAAATGGGCAGGACAATTGTGTGCATTTCTTTAATGAGACATGGCTACTTTGCTAGACCAGGAGCCTAGGTTAATACCAGAACTGCAAACTTTAAAATACAGTGCATAATTCTAATTATGAAGGAATATATTTCAGCAGCAGGAGTGTCCTCATATATATCATGACAAAGAAGTACTATGGAAACTTCTTAGCCTGCAACTGTCCTACATACCCTTATAAGAACACTGATATAGGTTCAGCAATCAATTTTATTCAGACTTGGCATTCTGTCACCAGCATGGTTATCCAGTAAAGCCAAAATAGACCAAATCTTTAGACCAGCTTCCTGTTTTCCCTTATTGCTAAATCAGATGTTGTGCATCTTCCAATTCAGGTTATTTTATGAACTGAATATTCATTTAAAGACCAGCATTAGTCCAAAGAGGACAACTCATACCAGAAGCACCTGTGATGGCTACTCAGATGACTTTTTCTACCATGCAATGAATGAAACAGGAAGGAAGTCACATTCATACTTGAATTGATAGTCTCATGCCCTTCCCACTACTCAGCCTTCACAAATTAACATCAAACTGATAGAAAAGTTAAAAATGAAAAAAAGTTAAAAAATGAAAAGGAATAAAATGCCTGTTTGGCTATCAGTCCAGCACTAGTTTCAGGTCATTCTGCTGCTTCCTGGTAAAATTTCTCATGTCAAGACCATCCCCAGCTGTTAATTCACTCACAAGCACCATGTTTGCTTCCCTTACACAGATGTGGGGGTAGTCCCAGCTGCCCATGTTTTATACATTTGCACATCTCAATGCTAGATATGCCTCAGTAAAATGTCCTTTGTCACACTTATGAACACTGGTACATACTCTGACTAGGATATCAGTGCTGTAAATTCTCAAAGGCGTAAGAGCTAACACAGAACGAAAAGAGATCATCACAGGAGGTTTGACCACTGTAGTTGTTAGAATTAATACAGTGCCTATATGTAGCAACTCAGTGAAATTAGTCTTTTTATAGTCTCACAAAAGCTGGAACCAATCAAGCTTTTTATTGATCCTTTAAGTGATTATATACCGATATCTGCAATTTGGAGATAAAGCGGATAAATGTATCTTATCATTTTTACAACATAAAACATGAAAGATTTCAATCCTTCCCATTACAGTGATATCCTAAATGCCCCTGAAACCTCTTCTTTCTAATGCCCTCACTTATGCACCATTAGCTATGTTAATGCACATTGCTTAGAGTTCCCAATCAAAGTTTGAAGCACCCTGGTCTGGAAAAGTAGCCATATCTCATTGCAGAAATCCACACCATTGCCCTGTCCAATTTTTATAGGTTCATAGGTGTTTACTAGGCTAACGTAACGACCACAAAGGCCTTTTTAAGTCTAGCCATGCATCCCAAATCTCTGACAAGTTCTAATACCCTTGATAAATGTAAGCATTGGCCTGGGAGATGAAATATTTACAGATTACCTGTGTCCATTACAGACATAGGTACCAAACCAGGGATGAATTTCTGGTTTCCCATGCAATTGTTCAAGTTGCACTTGAATTGGGTTAGGGAGGAACTCTGTTTCCTATGGATGGGGAGCCTGTTCCATAGACGGGGTAGTCTCTGGGATACATATCTATCTCTCCAGCAGGTCCTATTTATATCACAGGCAAGGTTTAAGGTTTTAGAACATGCAATTCTTGTACTGTTTGCTTTGTTGAGATGCAGGAGGCCCATCAGGGTGGGGTCTGACAATGACCTACATGCCAGGTATAGATCTCCCTTCAAAAGCCTGTAGGAGACAGAATACAGGGATAGGACCTTGAGTTGGTCTTCACAGGACATTTTACTTACACCCTGTATTCTTTTAATGAGAAACCTCTGTGGACATTCCAATTGTTAGATATGCCTGGTTAGGTACATACCAAAGGGGGCATTGTACTCGATGATAGGTCTGAATGCCGAATACAGTGGAACAATGACTCCCTTGGACTTAGATGCTATACATTTGTTTATAAGGTGTGCAACATAGAATAATTTCCTCACCACTGTAGACACATGATGGTCAAAGGCTAGATTACTATCTATGTGTGTCCCCAAGTCCATGACTACTGGTTCATTTCTAAGGGGAGTGTTGTCGGTATGATAGTTACCAGGGATGGATGACTTCCCAAAATATACTATTATGTATTTCTTGGAATTTAGTTTTAGTTCATGGCTCTGACACCAGTTGTTTGTCTGTATTAGCCCCTTGTGGAGAACATTTGTGTCAGTGTGAGATTGAATGACAGCTCCTAATTTGCAATCATTTGAAAATTTAGTCAGCCAGACACCACTGATATTGGCCATGACTTCAGAGAAGTAAATGCCAAAAAGGAATGTGAGCTAATTAGCTATCCACAGGGTGACATACGGGTTTGTACCTAACCTCTTGAGTTTGTCAACAATGCCCAAGTGGGGTATTGTGTCAAATGCCTTGGCCAGGTAAAGGTAGGCAGTGTGAACGATTTTTCCCTCATCCATTGCTTTGGTGAACTTCTCAAAGAAGTCCACCAGGTTGAGTAGGCATGATCTGCCCTTGACAAAACCAAACTGGGTTGGTCATTTGTCTGGAGGTTGACTATATCTCTTATCAATAATCTCCATGATAATTCTTTCCATGGCATTACCTATAGGACCAGTGAGACTTATAGATCTATAGTTTCCAGAGTCTGTAGATGGCCCACCTTTGTGCAGAGGGATGACTGTTGCCTTTCTCAATTCATGAGGTGTGAAACCTGCTTGGAGGCTACAGTTAAATAGTAATTCCAGAAGGACTGATTCGTCATGTTTCATGCTATTTAGAAGGCATCCTGGGATATTGTCTGAACCCACTGATGCAGTGTTCCTGGTCTTAGAGAGAGCATTAAGGACCTGTTAGCTAGTGATAGTAGGGGGAGTTATATTTGATGATATTTCCTGAGGGAAGGTTGAGGGGGACAGAGGGGTAAAGCTGGAGCTGAATTTATCAACCAGGAGGTTTACTATGTCTTCTGGCTCAGTATAGGTGGCTCCATTTGCAATGAGCTCTGCACACAATTGTGTATTGCCTTCGAGGCTGAGGAAATAGCTGAATAATGCTTTGTGGTTGTCTTTGGCCTGGGAGGCGAAACTTACCTCAAATTTGGCTTTGTTAGAATTTATTTGACCTCTGAGTTGTTTGTTTAGTTTGATGACAGTGGTAGGATTACAGTATTTTCAGAAGCTCATTACATTTGTTGGAGATTTGCAGTCATCTTTGCAGGCTTTACCCATAAACTAAACAGAATGCCAATCTATCGTGTGTGGTCCATAACTTGTGCAGTAATCCTTTAAGCAATTTATCTTGAGCTTGTTTCTTGTTTGCTGTTCATTTTTTACTTTGATCATGTCTTCCCCATGAAACAAGCAGATAGTTGTTGTCAGACAGCAGGTCTTTTATGGATAAGAAACATTTTTACAAGTGGGAGTATCACAGAGATTGCTACTTTCAGCATGTTACTTGGTAATTTTATAAAGCTGAATATAAATTATAATTAGAACTGCAGTGCAAGGAGAAGTGGTTTAAATTGAGTGCTGCTTTTTTTATACTTGATTTTGACTGGCATTCCAGTAATGTATTTAAAAAGTCATTTATTTTTTCATGGCTCACAACCTTTGTGTTTCCATCTGGATATTAAGTAAGTTGTCATGTAGCCAATACATTGAAATGTTTTTTTCTTCTACACTTCATTTTGTCTTGATTGGACTCCTGTAATGATGGTTTGGCATCCAGGGCAGTGTATTTAATTAAAGTTCCAGTTGTTGTGATTTTGAGAATAGCTCCACCCCTTTTTCTAGTTGGCCACACCCCTTCTCATTGGCCCCACCGATTCAGTTGTCTCCTGCAGCCCCCCTTTAATTTGGAGTCACCAGCCGCCACTGGGACCCAGTAAGAATTCCACTCTGCTACAGCTTAGACACACACACACACACACACACACACACACACACACACACACACACACACACACACACACACACTGACCATGTAGGATCATAGCATCATAGGAGTTTACTAGGCTAATGGCCCAGAGACCCTTACAAGCCTAGCCAAGAGTTTATTCCCAAAAAGAAACCTCAGTCAGCACTTGTCGCCCCTGTCAGTCAGGGACACAGGTGGAACCTGTAGGACAAATTTGTGGTTTCCCATCCACATATCAAGGTTGCACTTGAAGAGGGTTAGCGAGGTACTCTGACATGTATGGGAAGTCTATTCCAGAGACAGGGCAGCCTGTGGGAGACAAACCTGTCTCTTCAGCAGGTTTTGATGATGTCGCATATTAGATTCAGGCCTTTTGAGCGAGTAATACACACAGAGATAGACTTACAGATATGGAGCATCTCTAGTAGGGCAGGGTCTGATATTGCCTTGTAGACAAGACACAGATTATGAGATGAACCAAGTGAAAGGCTTTTCTGACCACTGCCGCTATATGATGGTCAAATGTGAGATTGCTATCAACCTGAGTACCCAGGTCTCTCACCACAGGTTGTGTGTTTAGGGGGTTGCCATTGATGTGGTAATCAGTAGGGGCCATGTTTCTGCTGAATGGTATGATGATACTTTTTTTTACATTTAGCTTGAGGGCATGACTTTAGCACCAGTCATTAGTTGCTGTGAGACCCTCTTGCAGTATGTTAACATCATTTGGGGAGTCAGTGACAGCACCCAACTTACAGTCGTCCAAAAACTTGGTCAGCCACAGGCCTTTGGTCTTTGCCTGGACCTCTGAGAAGTAGATGCCAAACAGTAGGGGTCCGAGGACAGATCCCTGGGGAACTCCACTAGTATCACGTCTGCTACTGGAGATGGAGGTGCCTATTTTGACCTTTAGGGTCCTGTCAGTGAGCCAGTTGGCCACCCACCTGATGAGATAGGGATGTATGCCAAGTTGTGTTAGCTTTTTGATGATGCTTGAGTGGGAGATTGTGTCAAAGGCTTTGGCCAATTCAACGTAAGCTATATGTACGGTCTTTCCCTCATCCAGTGCCTTGGTGACAGTCTCAAATAAGTCAACCAGTTTCAACAGGCAAGATCTGCCCTTGACAAATCCAAACTGGGTGGGGTCAAGTGTTTGGAGATTGTCTATGTCCTTCTTAATGAGATCCATAATAATACCCTCCATGGCTTTACAGATCAGACTTGTCAAGCTAATGGGGCAATAGTTTCCAGGGTCTGTAGTGGCACCACCTTTGTGCAAGGGGATGACAATGGCATTTCTCCACTCTGCTGGAATGAAGCCTGTACTTCGGCTTTGGTTGAATGGGGTGCTCAATGCCGAAGCCAGTTCTTGCTGGAGATGGTGCAGAATACAGCCTGGGATACTATCAGGTCCCATGGAAGCTGTGTTCTTTGCCTTGGATAGTGTCTTTAACACTTGATCTATGGAGATGTGAGGTGCAGGGCAAGTATCAGGGATGATGAAAGGGCCTTTGGTGGGGGGGGAGCAGGGAGTGAAGTTTGAGCTGAACCTGTCTGCTAGCAGGTTGGCTAAATCAACAGGATCAGTGTGAGTGATATTGTTAAATACTAATTCGGAACAAACCTAAGCATTGCCATAGAGGTTCCTGACATAATTGAAGAAGGCTTTGTAGTTTCCCTTTGTTTTGGAGGCTAGTTTTGATTCATACCTGGCTTTGGAAGTTTTCAGTGGTGATCTAATTTGCTTGTTGAGGCTAAGGAAGGAGTTTTTCCAATTTGAAATTTATTCCTTTTTACCCCTGGACAACAGTTTTTTCCTTTTGTTGTAAAGTCTGTTGATAGAGAATGTCCACCAAACAGGTTTGTGTTTCCTTGAGGAGCAGGTTTTAGTTCTTTTGGGTATGGCTGAGTCCATGCAGTTGTACAGGTGTTTGTATACTGCATTGGCATACTGTTCAGCATAGATGTCTGCATCCTCTGAGGGGGTCAGTGGTGTGAAGCTACAGATACCCTCCCTTAGGAGGTTGTAGTCAGCTTCTGAGAAGTTTTGTAGCTTGATTATGGCTTGGGGGTGGGGTTGGGTGGGATAGAGACTTCAAATGAGACAGTCCGATGATCTGATCTCACCAGGGAAGAACGTACTATGGGAGTGGTGCAGCGGTCACTCATGTTGGTGAGAAACAAGTCCAGAATGGTATCTCCCTTTGTGGGGGATGAGTCAAGCTGGTCTAGTGCATTAGAATTGATGAAGTCAAGGAATCATTGAGTAACTGCATTAGTACAGGAATAGTTCACCCAGTCTATGATGGGGTGGTTGAAGTCACCAAGGATCAGGGTGTTAGGGGGTACCTTGATGGAGTCAAGTAGATCCAGGTAAGAGGAGTAGGTGTCCTGAGTCATAGAGGGGGTCTATAGCTGGCTATAACTTGGATGGGTGTCTTGCCAACCATCAGTTGTACCTGGAGTAGTTCCAGTGCATCATGCTGGCCGACCAGTCTGGAGGTATACCTGTCCTTAATGAAGACAAAGACTCCACCACCCTTAGTCTTCCCGACCACTTTTTGGGGTCAGAATGTGTGGAATGATGTATAGCCTGGTAAGGCAGGGGTGTTCCACACAGTCCTGAACCAGGTTTCCATGACCACACAGACATCAGCATCTTCCAGTGCCAGGAGAGCCTCCAGTGATTGCATTTTCAGGTTAAGGGTCAAGTCATTCACACCAGTATGAACAATGAAAGAGTCATACTTGTACTTGTCATGGAGAGACTTAAGTGCGTGTGTGATGTTGTGGATTCTGGCACCAGACAAACAACTGACAGTGACCTTCTCCTTGTTGACCCTGGTGAGGGGGACATTGGTGTGTCTCACAAGTGAGTCACCAATGACTAGTATGTTTGGTTTATTGTTATGCCTTATGGGCGGTGATATTTATTATTTTGCCTTATGGGCTGTATTTTGAGACACTGGTGTGTTGTCTGCTGTGTGTGATGCATTTGGTGCTTTGTGTGGAATGTTTGTGAGAGTGTTTTGAAGGTCTCTGCTGTTTAGGTAAGTTTTTTTTATTGAGGACCTCTGCAAAGGTGTGGGTTTGTGTTGTTCTTGGCTATGTGATGAGAGTGGCATGGTGTTTGTGCTGGCAATCTCTTCTTTTGTCAGGAGTACTGACTGTGGCATCAGAGAGCATGGATTCCAGGTTACTGATGTAGATGCTTTTCTTGCAAGTAGTAGAATTTTGTGCTAGGAGAAGAGGGCTGTCAGCAAACATGAGGCAGTTGCTACCATACCTCTCAAGTGTACCTCACTGGGGGTCTTAAAACATTCATGTTCCTCGAAGTTCCACACTGAAAGGGTCTGACACACATTCTGTGTTAGGAATTTTTTAACTGATATCCATGGTAAATAGAAATGAATCATGTTAATTCATTAAAAAATTTTTTTTTAATAAGTAAAACCAGCATATTTTAGCCATCCTATTTCAAGTTGTTAGTAAGCCATTAGTATATGTTCCACATTTTGCCCATTTGTTCCACATTATGAGGACTGGTGTTCCTCATTTTGGGGATGGAAGGTTGAGAGCTATGGTTGCAACACTATCTCAGCATGCCCATGTCAACCAGACTGGCAGGAAAAACTGATGGAAATTGTCCACAAATAGTGTTCTGAATACTTGGGTGTACTTATGGAGAGAGGGTTTTGATTTGTCCACAAGAGTGTAGACCAGAAAAACCTTAAATGTAAAGTAACTGGCCTGAAGCACAAGTGCTAAAATCAAAACTAAGATGCTTAGAATAACACATACATTTAATCAGGTTACTAACAAGCAGTAATAAATTCAGAAGAATAAAAGCAAATGAACACTTATAAGGTGATAACGTAGGAAGAACACAGTTACAGTAAAAGCAGCTGAATAAAGTGTCATTTTTTTGGGTGGAGAGGGAGGAAACAGAAGATAGTTCAAGATTAAGAGGCTAAGGGGGTTGGCCTTCCCAAATGGTATCTCTGTACCCAGTAGGCTGAGCTGATGAGATGGGACAGGGAGGAGTGTCCACAATCAAAGAGACAGGGGTGTAGTCCGTCCCAAATGATCTTACTGTGCTCAGTTGAGTGAGAAAACGAGATGGGAATGGGAGGAGTGACCAAAATCAATTTTACAGCAGGGGTGGGCAATTCCAAAGCCACCAACTTTAAGAATACAACAACAACAACTGGTAGGGAGGGAAAACAAACAATGCACACAGAATACAGAGGCCAAATATATAACTGCAATACAGTACAATCAAGTGTAAAAAATATACTTATCAGTTGGTATATCAGATGGTTATAGAATCCAAATACAACACAGCCAGTAATTAGCTCTGCACAAATTCACAAAATGTAAGTCTTGTACTAGAACCGCAACTGAGAAAATAAGTCTCTGGCAATCAGATAAACACAGAGGTGTAAGTGGGCTGACTCCAACAAAAGCAAGACAACCCCCACCTGAAACTAGTCTCTTTCAGCTTGAACATGGAATGACCTACTAATCCCTTGGTCCTACCTTCTTCCAACCACAAAAAGTAGAAAATTATTAAAAATCCTTTACTAGCACAGCAGGCTTATAATTTGCCACAGCTGCAGGTGAGTAACGCTGAAGTGTCCAAAGCTTGTACAACAGACCACTCATCTTTTTCCTTAACTCCCTTCTGGTGTAGTCCCTCCAGCCACCATGGCTCAAGGGTTAGATACATCCTCTGTGACTGTTGGGTTGTCATTAGTTGGACAGGGAAAGCCAGTATCTCTGGTCTTGGAAGAGAAGGCTTCTGTGCCTAGCTAGGAAGTTTTGCTTTTTCCTAGGCTGTTAAAAGCATCTCCCACTCTGTTTCTTCAGTTGTTCCTGCTAAAACAAAACAAAAATTAAAACATATTTCTTTTCCTGTTTCAGTTATTCTATATAGGACTAATTTGGTAGAAACTGCTCATGGTTTACTTCAAGCTCTGGGCCCCTATAGTTTGTTTGCTACAGGTAAAAGGAAAATAGATTCCTCATTTTCTGAAGAGATTCAAGTTCTGGAAAATGATATGGGGCAGATTAAGTGTGTTCTCAGGATTCAGATTATGATTCTGAGGACAGTATAGCCTCTGCCAGTGCCTTTGAGAGTTTCCCTTTTTCTGAAACTATTTCCAGAATGAATCATTTTTTTCTGTGGCAAAACAGTGATGTGTCCCAGTTCCTCAGAAAGTTTTATTTGTTACAAATGGAATGTCCTGAACTCTCTTCTATTCCTCTAGTTTTTTCTGCCTTGGTGTGCCTTGGAGGATGTTTTTGTCACTGCCTGCAATTTCCCTGACAGTCAACCAGCTGATCGTAAAACAAAAACTGACAATTGTACAAAGTTTCTCAGTCTTTTACATTTTCATACATTCTTCCCAGAGCTAACCCAGCAGTTGTAGCTTTAATGAATTTAAATATTGCAACTCAGAATTCTCAACTGCCAAGCTTACATATTGAGATTTTTACTTGCTATGACTGAGAAAATTAAAAGGTATTTTGCCATATTTTTCTTCTTCTGAGGAGAATTTTTAACTGTGCAGCTTAGCTTTTCCCATGTCTCAAATATCTACTGATTATTTAAAATGTACTTATGATGCTGCTAATGCCACTTGTAAGGCTTCTGCCATTGCTTCCATTATGAGAAGATTTGCTTGGCTGTGGTCTTAGGACCTTCCTGAAGAAGTCAAGAATGAAAGTTTAAAGGGATCTGGGGACCCAAATAAATAGTAATCTCTCCTTAGATAATCACATTGACAAAGTGGCTAGAAAATCCTTCTATGTGGCCCACCTAATCACAAAAGAGTTTGCATCCAGATCAAAAGAGGTCATTGTGCCCCTCTACGCAACACTCGTCAGACCCATCATAGAGTACAATGACCCATTTGGGATGTACCTTACAAGACACCTGCAACAGCTGGAACGACCACAGAAGTACCTCACCAACATGATCACTGGCCTCAAACAGATGCCCTATGCAGCTCGACTGAAGAAAATCCAGCTGTACTCGGTTGCATACTGCTTACTCAGAGGTGATCTCTGCCTGACATACAAGGCCATGTCCAACCCAGAATTGATGGACCTGCTTCACCTAAAGAAAACCATATCACCTCAAGCCACATGTTCTAGCGATCTAAACCTCACCACAACAATAAATAGGATGTGCTGGAGGGATAGATTCCTGTCCCAAAGCCTTCCCATGCTCTGGAACAAGATTCCAATTTGCATTAGACAGAGCTCCTCACTAACACTCTTCAAGAGAAACCTTGATGAGTGGATGGGACACAGGAAGTTTACCCCGAGGATCACCTCAGTGGCTGTGCTGGACAGAGGCACAGAGAACTAATCTAAGGGGGCAGCGAAAGCCAACACATTCCACCTAGGCTTATGAATACCTTTGAGGAGATAACCTGGTTACCTACCTATGAACCTATAGCCTGGTTACCTACCTATGAACCTAAATTCTCCCTTAGGTAGAGATTTGATTTTTGGGCCCTCTGCTGCAGAGGTCATTAAAATGTGATGAGGGAAAAACTGATGCATGGCATCTCTCTGATTTCTTAGACCTCCTTCTCTAGGTTTCCCAAGGGCTTCAATGCTCTTTCAGCAACTACCCTTATAAAAAAAAATGGTCTCAACCACCTGCAGGTAAGCAGACTTTTTAAAAGCAGTGGCAGGAGGTGCCAAAAAAACTGAACCCCCTCCAGAACAGAGGACAGCCTAATAAGTCTGATCGACTTTGCTGGGGACTTGCGTCTCCCCTTTAATCCTTTATTAAAACTGGACTCTCAATTTCTCTCTTAGGCAACAGATTGCTTCAGACAATTGAGTCTTTGGAGTAATCCATCAAGGAAACAGTAGCAGTTAGAGTCTCTCCCTCCTTTCCAGTGGATTCCTCCTTGTTTGCCACACCTACTTACTCTGGGAGTCATAGAATCTTAGAACCTGTCACCCCCTTCTCAGGAGGAGGTTTTTATTCCAGGATCTTTCTGGTGCCAGAAAAATAAAACTCTTAAAGACTAATGCTAGACTTTTTTCCTAAACCAGTTTGTGACAGTCCCTAAATTCAAAATGTTATTTCTTTACAACTTGTTATCTCTTATCCCTCTTTCAGTTTTCTAGTCACCTTGGACTTAAAAGATGCATATCATCACATTCCAGTATATCCAGGTTGCAAGTGTTTATTACAGTTTTCTGCATCTAGATCACATTATCATTTCTCCACCTTACCCTTTGAGCTATCTATTGCCTCAAGTGTGTTTATAATGTGTCTGACTCCAGTGATTGCCTGTTGCAGATTTCAAGATATTCACATGTTGCCTTATTTAGAGAACTTGCTCATTTTCCAGAGTCTTTTTCAAAGTGTCAGGAATCTCTGCCCTGGTAAGAGTTCTCCTACACAAGCTGGGATGTCAAGAGAACATTCAGGAATCTTTTTTGACTCCCTCTCACAGAATCTTTTTCCTGAGATGTCTCTTACACACCTGAGTTCAAAGAGCTCTTTTCTAAAGAAAAAACAGAGCTTTATATAGATGTCTTCCTGCTTTTTTCACTCTGATTTCTGTGTCAGCAAGGGAATTGCTTAGTTGTGTATGTCTCATTGTGCCCATGAGCCTAATGATACTTCTTCACATGAGAAAGATACAATGGCACCTGAAATCTCTTTGGTCCCATCACCAGCATCCTTTGACTTTTTCAGATTCCAGTTTTGAGCTTTTTGAAAAAGAAAATTGTGTGGTGGAGACAACATATCTGTCTAAATCAAGGTCTCCCATTCTCCACTCCAGCTCCAGCACAGTCAGTCACTACAGAAACTTCAAACTTTGCTTGGAGAGCAATGTAAAAAAGAGAATAAAAGTGCAGTGTCTTTGGAATTCAAAAGGCAGACTGAAGCACGTAAACATAATAGATGTTAGCTCTTTCAACTCTCAGTCACTTGTAATCTCCAGGACCATAACAAATGCACACAGACAATACCACACTAATGTGGTAAATAAACAAACAACGGGGAAACAGAATTTGTGCTCTTTGCATACAGGACATGTTAGCATGGGATATAGATTTTCAGCCCAGTCTCATTCTACAGACTTCTTACATCCAATCAGAGCAGAAATGTGTGTCAGACAAGTTGAGCAGAACTTTACTAATGGAAACCAAATAAGAGGATCTTCCAATATCTGATTCACCTGTGGGGAACTCTTCAGATAGATCTTTTTGCTTCATCTCAGAACAATCAGTTGGCCAGATTTCTCTTCCTGGACTACTTGCAAGAAGGCCTGGAAGACAGATACCTTCGCCTTTCCTTGGATGCTTTCCCACTCTTTCCACTAACATCCAGACTAATTCTGAAGATTCAGAAGGACTCTCCAAAGATCATTATAGGACTCACATCTAGCCCAGTCAACAGTGATTCTCTCTTCTTCTGGAATTGGCCAGTGGAAATTACCACAAATTTCCTCATAGAGTGGATCTTCTCACACAAGATCAGGGGTGTTTTGATACATCCAAACTCTTTGGAAGAAATTCTACACCATACCAATTCACAAAGGCAGAAACTCAGATGAACTCTTCAACTGTCTCCCTATTTCTACACTCACCCTCTCTCCAAAATTCTTCAGGACTGTATCCATAAAGAAATCCTGTCCTGTCTCACTCAATCAATCTTCATCACCCTTACCCAGCATGGTTTCTACCCCCACCACAGCACCACTCCAGCTCTCATTTCCTTTACCAATTCCATATCCCTAGCCAGCGACAATAATAAACTAATGATGTTAAGTTGTCATTCTCGCCTTCATTCTTGCTGGATGAGTTGGGAGTCGATCCTCGGCTCCAACTCGGCCTATACTATAGCTTGAGAGCTATTTTTACCGGCTCGAGGCAGTCTTATATCCCACAATACCATGCGCTAACTCCCCAGATCTGAGGTTGTCTATTTTACCGGCTCAGGTCAGTATGGAGTTTTTTACTTAATCAAACTAGTTTTTCAGTAGTTTTTTCTCAGTAGCTATCTTTTTTTAGATCCTTTTCTGAATCTCTTCTCTTGTAACTCCTTTTTCACTCCCTTACTTAATTTTTTATCTTGGGCCTACGGGCTTTACCTCAGTTCCCCACCCCTTCCTATCTGTGTGTGTGGGTTTAGTCAGTCCCCTCAACTATTTTTAATTTTTAGTTTTAAATTGTGTGTGTGTGTGTGTGTGTGTGGGCTGACTGTGTTTTTTCTCTTAGTGGTCAGGACTATGTCCAAAGACCCTAAGGTCTCGGGATACAAGAAGTGTGACTCGTGCTGTCAGAAAATGTCTCTGACAGACGGTCTTTACACCTGCAGGACTCTTGTTCCGTTTGTCATGGATTTAGTTCAAGAGTCCTGCAGGAGACAAGCTAATTTTAAGGGGCTTGTTGAAGCCTGATGACTCTCCGTCCAAGTCTGGTTTGGGAAGTCAAAACCCTCGGCTCCAGCTTCTGAGTCGAGGGCTATGGAGATGGCTCCACCTTGGTTCCGGCTGAGCAAAGTGGTTTCCACCGAAACCATCATCGAGGTCCCCCTCCCTAGAGTCTGTTAGATTGGCCCGAGATCCCTCTCTAGTCATAGGACTCATTCATCAAGGTCGTCTAGGCTTTCGGACCATGACATTGAGAGGGTGGTCAGTAGACTCAGAAAATCTCACGCACTGGCCCAGATGCTCCAAAGCCCATCTCACCAGACTGTGGCTCCTTCATTACAATTATCTATCCCTCCTCCGACTCATCACACATCCTCCTCCGACCCCTTCATTGGTTCTGTCCGTGGAGGGACTCCATAGTGGCATCGGACCCTTGTCGACCCGCTCTCCCCTCAGAGCTTCGGCTCTGGTTAGTTCGGCCCTGACATCATTCTCTGAGCCTTCTCTGTCGGCTCGGGGAGGTTCCAGTCTCTGGTGTCTGATAGGGGTGCCTTCGAGGTGATGAGGAGTGTGCTGGACCCAGTGTCCACCCCAAGGTTAAATTCTGCGGCTCCTTCCTCCATAGTGCCTGTTACAGTCTCTGGCCATTCTCTTGCACCTGTCAGCAGAGATCCAAAGCATGGGGTACCCACTTTGGGTGTCTCAGAGGGCTCCCCTGAAGTTTCAGGGGAACCCCCTAGGAAAAGGAAGTGCAAGAGGAAGCACATAGACTCCCCCGAGTCTGTCACATCAGACACTGACTTGGATGAGTCGGAAGGTTCCCCCAGATCCCCCTCTGAGGATGTCTCCTTTTCAGACATCCTGGAAAACCTTAGACAGAGGGGAAATTGGTCCACTCTCAAACCTTCCGAGGATGAGTCAGTTTACCTTGACGCTTTTGGATCTCGCCCTTCCACCTCCTGGGTGTCTCCCCCTTTCGACCCACTAATGGAGGTAGTGGCTAGAAAGGCGTGGGCAGCTCCTGATTCAATGGAACCTATCCCTAGGAGGCCTTCTAAATTTATTTCTGCACCAGATGATAAATCCTTTCTTACCAAGGGTGTCAGTTGATGCTATGGTGGTAGCAGCAGCCACTAAGAAGGAGTTGGCTGATCCTTCTGTATCTGTTCATCCTCCTAACAAAGAGTCCAGGACCATGGACAGGTACGGCAAGCGGACCTTTGCTTCAGCGACTTTTTCCATGCGATCGCTGAACTATTTGTGTCATTTCACCCGCCTTCAAAGAGACTTGCTCAAAGAGCTGAGTGAAACGGTACAGGATCCTTCTGCTGCGGGGTTTAAGGACAAAATAAACTCTCATCTGGCTACCCTGAACTCCATCGTCAACTCCTCCATGCGGCTAATTTCTTATGCGGCCGATGGAGCGAGCAGAGCCGCTGGGACAGGCGTTGCGTTAAGACGTCACGCTTGGATGCGGCTCTGTAACTTTGCAGATCCCTTCAAGGTGTCCTTCACTAACACCCCGTTTGATGGTTCGGAATTGTTCAGACCTCAGGTGAAGAATACCCTTACCAGATGTGAGTAAGATGGTAAGACTCTCTCTGCCGTGGGAGTCCGCTTTTCCACCCCTTCTAGACCTTATCCTAAGGGACAGAAGGGAGGGAAGAAAACCCCAGGAGTGTGACCTGCCACACGTGGTGATTTTCCCCTAGAGGCAGAGGCACCGCCCTAGGGGCAGAGGGGTCCTCAGAATCAGGGTTCTAGGGAATCTTTCCTGATCAACCCTTTCAGCATCCCTGAGAAGCTGCCCGACTGTCCGGAGGCAGTCGGGGGAAGATTATCTCTGTACCCGGAAGCCTGGCAATCCCTCTCCCGAGACACATGGGTACAGAAGATCATATCCGAGGGTTACAAAATCCCCTTTACCACCCCCCCCTGGTACAACCGCTAAGACCCCTACCAGATGTACCACCCGCACAAAGGGGTCAAGCTCAGCTAGAAATAGAAAAGCTATTAGCAAAAAGAGTCATCCAGGCAGTCCCAGCAGATCAGCTAGGGTCCGGAATTTACTCCAGGTTCTTTTTAGTACCAAAAAAGACAGGAAACTGGAGACCTATTTTGGATCTCAGCAGGTTAAACAAATCTGTGTTAAAGACAAAATTTTGGATGGTAACACTGCAGTCCATTCTACCCTTTTTGAGCAGAGACAACTGGATGTGCTCGTTAGACCTCCAGGATGCGTACTATCACATAAAGATACACAGACGCTCCAGGAGGTTTCTCCGCTTCCGGCTGGGAGTCAGTCATTTTCAATTCAGAGCCCTGCCCTTTGGTCTCAACACAGCCCCCCGGGTGTTCACCAAATGTCTGGCAGTGGTCACAGCTCACCTGAGACAGAAAGGATTCCAGGTGTTTCCTTACTTAGACGACTGGCTCATTTCTGCTACCACCAAACAGGATCTCATAATGGCCAGGGATTACACTATTCAGCTTTGCAACAGTCTGGGTATTTCTATAAATTTTGCAAAGTTCTCCTTGTTGCCTTGTCAATGTATCAACTTTATAGGCTCCATGTTAAACACCACAGAAATGTCTGCAACACTACCACCGCAGAGAGTGGCAGACATCAGGCAGGATGTTCAGACCCTCTTTCAGCCAACAAAGTCCAGGTCAACCGAGTGTTGAAAGTGTTGGGCCTCATGGCGGCGGCAATTCTTCTACTTCCATTAGCTCGCTTCCACATGAGACTTTTTCAGTGGATGCTCTTTTCTCAGTGGTCTTTTCAACAGCTACCAATGACCCACAACATTTGGATAACCCCATCTTGCAAGAAACATCTCTCCTGGTGGATGGTTTCCCCTCAGCTTTTTCAGGGCAGACCCTTTGTTCTCCCCCTTCCAGTTGCCACTGTCACAACAGACGCCTCCCTGATCGGGTGGGGGGGCATTATCAGGGCAGGATGGTCCAGGGCATTTGGCAACAATCAGAATGCCACCTGCACATAAATGTTCTGGGGATGAGGGCGGTGCTTTTGACGTTGCAAGCCCTTCAGAGCTCTCTTCCCCAAGGGACTATAGCAATTCAGATGGACAATATGTCTGTGGTGTGGTATATAAACAAGCAGGGCGGAACAAAGTCCTATCCCCTCTGTCGAGAAGCACTCAGACTTTGGCAATGGGCGATTTCATCTCAACGGTTTCTGATAGCAACGCACATCCCCGGGAGGTCCAACGTCATAGCAGACAGGTTGAGCAGGACTATCTTCATGCCTCACGAGTGGTCTCTAAATCAAGCGGTAGCAGACGGAATCTTTCAGAAGTGGGGCCAGCCTTGCTGCGACCTTTTCGCAACTCCCCAAAACAGCAAGTGCCTCGACTTCTTCACACTTTTTCCTCTGCCAGGCCAACTCCTCAGAGACGCTCTTGTTCACGTTTGGCCCTGGGGTCTTCTTTATGCTTTTCCTCCCTTTCCGTTGATTCCGCAATTAATTCAGAAAGCAATTGCGTTGAGATCCAAAATGATCCTCATTGCCCCATTTTGGCCTCGGCAAGTTTGGTTCCCGTTCCTGCACAAATATCTACTGGAACAGCCTTGGCATCTGGAACCCCTTCCGGATCTATTGACCCACCTCACGGGCAAGCTGCATCAGTCTCTACGTTCCATCAACCTCACAGCTTGGTTGCTCCACTTCCAGCCATAGCCAGGCTTCCCCTTATTTCTCCTCCTGTTCGTGATATCATTCTGGCCTCCCATAAGTCCAATACTAGGAAGACTTATGCTAGTAAATGGAAGCGTTTTTCATTTTGGGCACAAAACAGGTCTTTAGATCCCTTTCATGCACCCATTCATGAGGTCCTGGATTTTCTGGCGGAACTTTTTTATTCTGGATCATTATCGGCCACTATCAGAGTACAATTAGCGGCCATTGCTAATTTTCATGTTGGACTCTTAGAAGCAAATATTATGTCCCACAAACTCTGTAAAGCCTTCCTCAAGGGTATCCTTTTGCTCAGACCTCCAGTAAAAGAGCCACCTCCACAATGGGACTTGAATTTAGTTCTAACTTCACTAATTCTGCCCCCTTTTGAACCTGCAGCTTCTTGTTCCCTCAAACTACTTTCTTGGAAAACGCTGCTTTTAGTAGCTATAACATCCGCCAGAAGGGTCTCGGAACTCCAAGCCTTGTCTGTCCATCCTCCTTATTTGGTTTTTCATAAAGACAGGGTAACTCTCAGAACAAACCCTTCTTTTCTTCCAAAAGTGCTATCAGAAGCAAATTTGAATCATTCTATTGACTTACCTGTCTTTTTCCCAGATTATACCAACAGAGCTGAACAAAAATTACATTCATTAGATGTTCATCGCCAATTACGCTATAACCTAGACAGGACAAAACAATTCAGAAAGTCAGATCAGCTCTTTCTCTGTTATGTGGCAGGTAAGAAAGGGCTTCCAGTTTCGAAAGTTACCCTCTCCAGATGGCTGACATCTAGTATTACCTTGGTCTATGAGTTGAGACACAAGCAACTCCCCTCTAGGCCTAAGGCTCATTCAACCAGGGCTCTATCAACTTCAACAGCGTTTCAAGCAAGGTTACCACTAGATGCCATTTGTGCAGCTGCTACATGGGCTTCCAAACATACTTTTATTGCTCATTACAAGCTTGACTTAGCCTCCAGAAATAGAGCTGATTTTGGTTTCACTGTACTCAGGAGTCTGTTTCGTTGAGCCACCCAGGACTAAGGTGCTAGGGACGCTTTCCCATCCAGCAAGAATGAAGGCGAGAATGACAACTTAACATTAAGAAGTTATGTCTTACCATAACGTTCCATGTTAGTTGTCTTCTTCTTGCCTTCTTTCTTGCGTCCCTCCCGCCTGCCCCCTAGCCTGGACAGACTCGAGATTAAGTCCTTCCTTTTTGGAGACACAACATGTTGCGTCTTTTCCTGGTATCCTTAGTGTTACTAGCAGGTAATCTTCTAATAAAGAGGATTATAATATTTTTATTATAAGATTGTTGTTTATACTATGTCTTAGCTTCCAAACGAGATCTGGGGAGTTAGCGCATGGTATTGTGGGATATAGGACTGCCTCGAGCCGGTAAAAATAGCTCTCGAGCTATAGTATAGGCCGAGTCAGAGCCGAGGATCGGCTCCGATCCCATCCAGCAAGAAAGAAGGCGAGAAGAAGACAACTAACATGGAACATTATGGTAAGACATAACTTCTTATTCTGCCTCTTCTTAGACCTCTCCAAAGTCTTTGACAATGTTTCCTACCCCATCTTCCTCTCCAAACTTGCCCCGCTTAACCTCTCCCCCACAACTATCTCCTGGTTCAACAGCTACCTTTCTATTACTGAGAAATCTATTAAATGGCTTACTGACCTATCTCCCTTTCTCCCCATAAAAATGGGCATCCCACAAGGCTCAATTTTAGGCCTCTGTCTGTTCAACATTTTTACCAACGAACTCCATACATCATGCCCATAGTCATCCCCCATACAGTAAGCTATTGACTCCACCATCATCACTATTGCAGACAAACCCTCTGACCTGCTAACCCTAATTTAGACTTCTTTTAACATCACTGAAACCTGGCTCACTAACAACCAACTCAACCCTAAAAAGACAAAACCCCTCCTATCCCTACCTTAATCTCTCAACCATCTTAAGTCTTCTTTTACCATCTCTTCTCTTGACAACACCATTATCTCTACTGTACCGCATACAAAGCTTCTTGGAGTAATCATTGATAACCAACTTAAATTTGACCTCCATATTCACCACTGTATAAAGAAAACGCATGAAAAACTCAGCCTACTCTATAGAAATCAAAGGTTCCTCACTCCAAGCTCCAGAATCTGTCTTACCCAGGCTTATATGCTCCCTAACCTCTTCTATTCTTCTCAAATCTTGACTAACTTACAGTCCTCTCTTCTATCCAAACTTAAAACCACATATAACAAAGTAGCTAGATTTGTAGCTAACTTACCACCAAAATCACACCATTGTCTTGATCACCAAACGCTCAGCTGGTTAGAATTCCCTAACCAACTCTTATTTACTCAACTTCTCTTCATCCACACTATCCTAACCAAGCCATCCTCCTGCCCTAGCTTTTCCTGTCTCGTCTCCCTCTCCAACCCACCACATTCCCTCAGAAGCTCATTAATCTCTCTTACAGATTCATTAACATAAAAAGTCACTAGGGCAAAACCTCTTTAGCTATCTTCCTGCACTAGCATGGAATAAGTATACCATGCCTCTCAGAAATATCACCCATGCACAAGCATTTATGACAGCTCTCAGAAATTATGTCCAAAGTACCTGGAAATGTCACTGCAATCACCCCACTTCAAATCATCTCCACTCCCCCTCCTCTTCTATCCTTTCCCCCTCCCCCATCTTCCTTACTACCGCCTCCTTTCCCACAATTATGCTAGCCTAACTGCCACTCTCTTACAATTTTCTACCACTCCTACTCCACATACTCTTCGCCCCCCATAATACTATACTAATCGCCTTTCTCTATTTACCTTTCCCTCTTTTCTGCCCTATGACTTTACCATGCCAAACTAGCCACCACGACTCTAATACAACACCATTAACTACATTTCTTGTACATCCCTACCACTTTGCTCCTACTAACGACCTCAATACTTACACCTTGATATATATTATGCCTCATAAAACTAAGTTCTTATACTTGGTCCTTAGCTAGACTCTCTGTTTTATACTATATATAATACTTTTTATTCTATAAATTTTATTTTTATTCTACTTTACTACTGTTTAATTCTTCACTTACAAAACCTGCACTGTGAAATCTTTACTTGCAAATATTGAGCTGTAAAGTTTTGTTCTACGTGTTTTATTTGTTATTGTGGCGCTTTTCTCCCCGGGCCTCTGTGAAAAAGGGCACAAGCTCAGACAGACTAACCCGGTCAACAAATGTCAAATAAATAACTTCACCTGCCTAAATGATAGGGTTTTAATACTTTTTAGGCACCTTTTTTCCTGAGTGCATGCAAAAACCTGCTACTAGAAAATCATATATTAGCAGATGCAAAAGGTTTTCTAATTATTGCCAGCAAGATAACCAGAACACATTCAGGGCTACTGTATCTCTGGTTCTTCAATATTTGTGTGAGTTACTATCCAGCGGCCTTTCTAGGTTCATTTGTCATCCATTTCAACATGTCTCACTTGGATCCCGTCTATCAAGGCATTCCCAAGTTAAGCTTATCTTGAAAGGGGTTTTGCATATGAAGCCTGTTTTATCCACCAGGAAAAACATTGTGGAGAGAGCTTGATACAGCAGCTTGAATCTCATCCCTGCCTCTCCATATTCCATGATTGCTGGAACTAGTTTGCTTCTCTTCTGTCTGGTGTACTATGAATAATCATTTTTCACAAGCAGTCTGCTGTCACCAATTTGTAGTACTTAGCCTTTCTGCCACTGTTTTGTCAGCATGTTTCTGCTGGTATGATTAGATCTTTATTAATATACGTCTTGGCAGAATTCTGATGGTCAGGTTTGGAGCATAGAGTCAACAAACCCTTTCATTTAACAAATCTTGATGTGGAACACCAGTCTATTTGCTTATTTCTTAATACAGTCTTTCCTTCAGTTTCTCTGGTACTGCAGAAAATCTCACATTTTCACTGCACTCTTTTCTTCTAACGCTACTAATTTTTAAAACAGATAATATTGAAAGGTCTCATACTCAAACAGCCTTTTCTTCATTTCAGCCTCTTGCAGTTCACCCGAACAGCTAGTTGAAGCTTCTTTTACTTTTTTCCAGCCTTTTGATATTTGAGTTGATATATGACTTCAAAATTTAATTTATCTGAATCACTTTTGAATACATATGATGTATTTTTTCTTTGAATTACTGTAAGCCATCTCTTGTACCATAGCTGGTGAGTGAACTGCTGTTTGCTGAACAACTGCAGGATTCTTCCCAGCCAGTGTTTTCTCTTTACTTTATCTGGTTGATTTTCTTCAGGTTCTCTAAATTTCTTCTTTGCTGGCAACCTGACAGTAACTGAATTTTACCAAAACTATTAATTCCACTCTATCCCTTTTCTCAGTTTCTGTTTTCATACTTTGAAAACCGAAATTAAGGTGTTGATCAGTGTGCCATCCTGGAAGTCTGCTTTGGCCTGATTTTCCATATGATCTGAAGATGTTCTTGTGAATACATAAAACTATTATAGAGGTATATGAGGTTCCTACTGGCTCATTATAGTAGCCAGAGAAAGAAATCCTTTCTTTGTGCCCTCTTGTGCTTTATCTGTACTGCACAATACCAGCAGCAGGCTTTAACTTTAACTAGAATGAAGGATGGAAGTATATAAAGTATTTCAGGATAGTCAAACAGTTGTAGCTCAGATGTTATGATTATCCTGTGAAACTGTAGCACTATGCTGAGGCTTTCAACTCTTTGATTCTAAGAATGTATAACCATGTACTTTCCAGCATTTGGGAAACAAACAACCAAGCAGAAATACAGAGAAGGCCTTGTATTATTTTAGGATATGTTATTATATGTTGTGTATATTAAGTTATATCATATGCTATGCAAAAGATGATGTAAACTGAAATACTCATTCTCGCAGTCAGTCAGAAGCATCTCACTCAGTTGTTAAGGCTGATCAGTCTTTTCTGATCTGTAGTAACAAAGGAAATGTTCTGCATGTATAATATTTGTATTGTTTTTGCTTTGTAGATCAGGAACTGACAGCCTCGGGAAAGATCTCAATTTCAACCCAAATATCAAAAGTGACTTTTGAGGACGTCCAAGATAATTATAAAACAGGAATCCCCTTCACAGGAAAGGTAGTATAACATGTTGACAGTTGTTGAACACTAAAAAGTACTCCCATATCTAAATTTTTATTTTATTGACGAATATTAAACACAATATAAATAATAAGAAGCTTGGATTTTAACCAGCTATGCCTAAACATTGATGTAAATGAGCTACATTAGACTATACAATAGTATCATGCATTTTGTTCAAAGTTCCCTTCTTTTTCGTGTATAATCATCTGTTTATAATTTGCCAGTAATTGTAACCCTGAGTTACTTTTCTGAACTGCTTCTGATGATTTATGAGCTTCTACAGAAAGATGGAGAAAGTAACCAAAGCAACTATAATGCTGATGGTCATAGGAACTTAAGTTCATAGGTCTAAATGTCAAGTATACAGTTTATGCAGACACTATAATCTTGAATTGCATAACCCAATGTCCTTATTTCTTATCTCCATATCATCTTGCACTAATTTCTTAAAAGTAGACAGATATGTGTTTTGTATAACTAGGAGTAACATTTTGTTCCATAACTTAGGCAGACTCTGTGAGATAGGCCAATCCCACTTTTTCTTGTAGTTTATATTTAGTTTTAGTAGTGTTTTACTCAGCTTTCTGTTTATTCATGGACTATATGTTGCACTCTGTGTTTTAAACTCAACTGGGCTTGACAGTGCCTTGAAGGTCATACATTGATCGCACCTCAGGATGTTTGTATGACATTGAGCGCAGTGACAGCTTCATTAACCTATCTGTTAAGGTTAACTTTGTAACCACAGTTTTCTTTGAAACATTTGAACTTTCTCTTGTTATACTAAATATTTAATTACAGCAGCTCAGATATATGTACTGTATATATAATTGATTGAAGCAGTGCACATCAGTGGTACAGTTGCTTCTCTGAAACATCCTGATATCCCCTTTGCATCAGATAAGCTGTTACAAATGCTTTTCTAGCTATTCTAGAAACAACTTGATCAAACCTAACCTTGTCTTCAGAAGATCAGCTTTCAGCCATAAATATTTATTCATTATACAGTGTAAAAGACGTGGCAGCAATTTTAAAATAGAAACAAGGTGAAGCTATAACTTTAAATAAGTAGATCTTTTTGACATGAGACAATTTACAGACTACATAAGCTATGAAATATTTTTCATGTGATATTTCAAAAAGCTCAGATGATTTCTGTAATTTTTCCTGGCTTACAAACTACTGTAAAATGTAAGCAACTGGTTTCCTTTTCTTGGAAGATATTGTGGTTTTCATAAGTGTGGAGGACACTGTCTGTTTTAACTCCATTGCTCCTCCTCCCATGTGTGCCCCAGATAGCGTTTCAGGGTTCATTGTGCAGAATGCTGCATGTTAATGTTTCTTGTTCATACAAGTGTAATAATCCAGAAATGTCACACTTCCCAGGGAGCTAATATATTTGCTAGGTCCCACATCTCCGGCAGAGATGCATAAGTCAGATATATGACTTCCCCAGTCACCCATCTACACCCAAGGAACACCTATACCGCCAATGTAAAATTCCTTTATTTGGGTCTATAGTCAACCCCAAGTTGGCAGCGTAGGTAGAAAACCTGCTCCTGAGCTAGGATGTGGTTTTTAATTAGGCAGTAATAAGCAAAAGACAAAAACATACATTTATTGTTTGGTAAGCTATTGTCACAAAGACTTCATCAGACAAAAAAGCACATTTAGCAATAGACACCATTTATATTAAAGTGCCACTCCTAAATGAAAGTGGCTAGTCACTGACCAAGCTAGACAAAGTGAAGGTTATACTGAGTTGTCTTTCGGGAATCAATACCTGTGACATTACAAGGGCCCTAGGGACTTTAACTCCTGAAAAATATGACTACATCATGATAGTTGTACATGTGGAGATGAATGACTTGAGACATAGACCCCTGAGGGATATGGAAAGACATATCAGAACTTTCATACATGTTACAAATACAGGTAAGACTAATATGTACTGAGTGGAATCCTTCCTTCATCTTGATTAATGCCTAGTTAAAAAAAAAAAAGTTAATTGGCTTTAATAATTGGTTAAGTGGCTGATGTGAAGTGGGAGCTTATTCCAGTGGAGTGGCAATCTCTGGGACATCTCTCTCTCTCTCTCCAACATATTTTGTTAATGTCACAGGATAGGTTGAGATCCCTGGAATGAGTAACTTTTGTCCCATTTGATTTACAGATGTGCAGCATTTCCATTAGGGCAGAGTCAGAGACTGCTCTGTAAGCCAGACACATGTCACTTCTCAGCAGCCTGTATGATACAGAGTACAGTGACAAGGCTTTTCAGTCTTTTCATGTAAATCACATTTTGGAGGCCCTGGATTCTATTAGCTAGAAACCTCTGTCGTCTGTCCAGTTGCTGCAGGTGTCTGGTGGGATGCATGCATACGTGAGCATTGTTTAGTTATTGGTCTGGTAAGGGTCGAGTACGGCGGAGTTATAACTTCCTTAGTCTTGGATGCAATGCCCTTATTTATGAGATGTGCAATGTAGAAAGCTTTTCTTACCACTAAGATCAAAGTTTAGATTGCTAGCAACCTGTGTTCCCAAGTCTCGCACCACTGGGTTTGAGGTTAGAGGGGTGCTATCTATATCATAATCAGCAGGGGCTACTTTGCCACAGGGGATAATGAGGCATTTTTTGTGTTTAGTTTTAACCCGCGACTTTGGCACCGATCATTTGTCTGCATCAGCCCCTTCTATAATATGTTTGCATCATGGTGGACTCTGATTGCACACATTTTCCAGCCATCTGCAGACTTGGTAAGCCACAAGCCATCTACTTTCACCTGGACCTCAAAGAAATAGATTCCAAACAGTAGAGGGCCCAGCAGAGATCCTTGTGGTACCTCACTGGTAACTAATCTACTGGTGAAGGTAGACTCCCAAACTTTGACAATGTGTATTCTGTCTGTGTGCCAGTTTGGCTACCAATCTAGTGACATATGGGTTAATTCCCAGCTGGGACAGTTTCTCAATGATTCCTGAGTAGGGTTGTGTCAGAAGCCTTGACTAAACAAAGATAGGTGGTATGTACTGCTTTGCCCTCATCCAGGGCTTTTGTGACATTCTCAAAGACGTCCACCAGGTTTAATAAGCAAGATCTTCCCTTGACGAAACCAAACTGGGTCGGATCAATAGTTTGAAGATTGCCTGAGTCCTTGTTGTTAAGTTCCATGATGATTCTTTCCATGGCCTTGCAGATAAGGCTGGTTAGGCTTATGGGTTGATAGTTTCCTGGGTAGGTTGATTGGACCTCCTTTTGTTTAAGGGGATTACTGTTGCTGCTCTCCACTCTGTAGGAACAAAGCCATTGCTCAGGCTATGGTTAAAGAGAATAACAGTGTGGTTCTGCTATGTCTTGTTTTAGATTATTTAGTAAGCAACCTGGGATGTTATCTGGTCCCATAGAAGCTGTGGTTTTGGCCTTGGAGAGTACTTGTATGTGTGACATGTTCTTTGGAGATGCTCTGTAGAGGACTGGTGTCAGGAATGCTTTGGAGTATGACTGGTGGGGATTGGGGGGGGGTAAAGTTATTGCGAAATCTGTCAGCTAGCAAGTTGGCAATTTCCTCAGGTTCAGTGTGAGTGGTAACATCCAGTATAAGTTCGGCACACAGCTGGGCATTCCGTTTTAGGTTTTGAATGTAGCTAAAGAAAGCCTTATGGTTGTCTTTAGCTAAGGATGCTAATTTAGTCTCATAACTAGTCTTAGAGGACTTTAACAAGATATCTAATTTGCTTGTTCAAACTATGGAGAGTTTTCTTCCTCTGTTGAGTAAGTTCTGTCTTGTTCTTAGATATCAGTTTCTTTCTTTTGTTATATAACTTATTCATACTTACAGTCCACCATAGTCACTTGTTTTTTCTGTAGGACTTGGTTTTAGTCCTGTCAGATACAGCTGAGTCAGTACATTTGTTTAAGTGTCTATATAGGACATTTGTGTACTCTTTGGCATAGGAGTCATTGTTGATTGTGTTAGCAGGGACTTTGAAACTTTTTATACCCTCGCTTAGTAGGCTGTAGTTTGCTTTTTGAGATATTTTTCAGTTTTTTGCTCCATTGGGGGGGTGTCAGGTCTGATCTTTATTTCAGACAAGGCTTATTTATGGTCTGACCTTACCATGGAGGGCAACACACAGGGAGTATTGCAGTGACCTCCCATGTTAGTGAGCACTAGGTCTAGGACATTTGACTAAATACCTCCAAACTCCACAATCCACGTACTAAATCCAAAAGAAACTCTTCACACCAGCAGGTCGGAACCAGTTTGGACATAAGAATTTGTAAAATGACCAATGCTTTGAATAGGCACTTATTTGAAAATAAGGACCACATTTTTAGATTTTCAGTTTTGCAGCAGTTGGTTAAGGATGCTCAGGGGAGGGTGCTTGATGTGCATCTAGACATATGCGAGTTAAGGTGGCAGCTTAGGTTAAATGCCACCCAACCTCCTGGTATTACCGAAAATGTAAATATTGCTTGTATATTGAAATTAAAGCATATTTTATGATAATGGCATAAACTGTGGTTAATGACATTATATGTACTTTAATGCATAACAACTAGAAAGTAGTTTTAATGTGATGTTTTGATGTGAATGTAATATGTATTTTAGGCATTCTTTATGTGCATTTCTTATGTGCTTTTGGGTTGATTGGTGAATATTCAATTAGTCAATTGGGTGTGGTTTTGTATAAAAGGAATGGGTTATGGAAATGGCATTGTTCTGAAGAAGTCCCTTCAGGAGGGAATAAAGCGCTAAACCAGTGTGTGTTTATGTGAATAAAGCTGCTACTGGTTCTAACCTGCTGGTGTGAAGAGTTTCTTTTGGATTTAGTACTAGGACATTTGATTCCCTTGTGGGGGTGCAGACCAACTGTTCCAGGGCATTTGAATTAACAAAAATCCAGGAACCTCAGAGCGATCATGTTTGTTTTCATGTAAGTCGTCCAATCGATGGAAGGGTAGTTGAAATCTCCCATGACCAAGGTGTTTGGCTGTATACTGAGCAACTCTAGCAAGTCCAGGTAGGTGGTGTGCTTCTTCTGGTTTATGGTGGGAGACCTGCAGCTAGCAATGATGTGGTTGGGTATTTTGCCTATATTTATTTTGACCTGGAGTAGCTTAAGAGAGTCATACTGTTTTACCAGTCTTGAGGTGTATTTGGATTTAATGAAGATGGATACTTCTCCACCTCTGTTTTTTTCACACTCGTTTTGAGGTCTGTACATGTGAAAGGTATTGTAGCCTTGTACTACTGGGGTACTCTTTGTGACCCTGAATCATGTCTCAGTGACTGCACAAACATCAGCATCTTCCAAGGTGAAGAGTGCTTCCAGGGAGTGCAGTTTACTGTTTAGGAAACTAGCATTAAGCAGCATGACCTTGAGCTTGTCTCGAGTGGATTTCTTTGACATTACCTAAAAAAGGCAATATGGGGGAGGAAAGCATCTTTGCCAGTAAACCGAAAAGCTTGAGAAGACAGGTGAAGACCATCTCTGGCAAAGCAGCGTGGTATGTTGACCATATCCTCTCAGGCTGTCAGATACAGAATCCCACTGGAGTGACAATAGAATTGCCAACATGAGTTCCACACCTGAAGTCAATGCCTCATTGGTCCGATCCAGCCATAAGCTAATTACCCTAGATATCCACATCCTGCCCCCATCCCCCATTAAAGAAATCACAGTAAAAAGATTTCTTCAAAGCCAACTTCATGCTTCTTAGGACAGAAGTGCTGAACTTCATGACACCCATGCAGATGGACAATACAGTTATAACTACTGAATCCTACACAATTGCACTTTATAAGCACTTACACGAGTGCATGGATCGTGCTATCCTCCAAAAAAAGGAAGCCAGTTTGGTGGTCCCCTGCGATAAACAAACTGTACATCAGAAGGAAGAAACTGTTGCAAAAGAGAGTAAAATCCCACGAGTGGAGGAGCTCCCTGGTTAGCCTCAGTAAGAAGCTGCAATCCCTGATAAAATCCTCCAAGGCTAGTTACAAAAACAAAATCGCCACTGATTCTAAAGACAACCACAAAGTATTCTATAGCTATGTCAAGAATCTCAGTGGCAACACTCAGATCTGCTCTGAGTTACAGCACAATGGCACTAAATATACAGACCCAACTGATATTGCCAACATCCTGGCAGATAGGTTTAGTGCTAACTTTACCCCCCTCTCACCCCCTAAAGAGCCCATCTGTATACCAGAAGAATGCAAAGTTCCTGTAATCATGGCTGCACAGGTAAAAAACACACTCTCCAAAGCCAAGAACACAGCATCCATGGGACCAGACAACATCCCAGGCTGCGTTCTACATGAACTTCAGAACAAACTGGTACCCCACCTAAGTACCATGTTCAATCATAGCCTCACCTCAGGCTTTGTGCCCGCTGAATGGCTCACAGCGACGGTTATCCCACTCCACAAGGGGGAAGCCATCACGGACCCTGTAAACTACCGCCCCATTAGCCTGACGAGCCTGGTCTGCAAGGCCATGGAACGTATCATCATGGAACTTATAAACAAAGACATTGGTAATCTCCAAACTCTGGACCCCACCCAGTTCGGGTTTGTAAAAGGCAGATCATGTCTCCTAAACCGGATAGACTTCTTTGTAGCAGTCACCAAAGCCGTAGAAGAGGGTAAGGTGGTTCACACAGCCTATCTAGATCTTGCCAAGGCTTTCGACACCATCCACCACTCTGGAATTATAGATAAACTCACTAAACTAGGTATAAATCCCTATGTCACAAGATGGGTTGCCAACTGGCTCACTGACAGAACCCACACCGTGAAAGTAGCAGACTCCAAATCCGACTTCAGACCAGTGACAAGTGGAGTAGCACAAGGTTCAGTCCTGGGTCCTCTCCTGTTTGGTATCTACTTCTCTGAAGTACAGGCTAACAGAGAAGGTCTTTGGCTAATGAAGTTCGCAGATGACTGCAAACTAGGAGCCATAATCAAAACTCCTAACGATGTGGACATCCTACAAAAGGGCCTCACTGAGACTGATGCCTGGTGTCAAAGCCATGGCCTCAAGCTCAATGCCAAAGAGTGCATTGTCATCCCCTTTGTTAAAAACTCTGTACCCATGAACTACAACATAGGCGGTAGTATACTTAACACCGAAAGTGTGATGAGACCTTGGGACACAGGTGGACAGTAGTCTCTCATTTGATAATCATATCGCCACAGTAGTCAGGAAATCCTTCTATTTGGCACACCTTATCACAAAAGGATTCTCATCCAGAAAAAAAGAGGTCATTGTCCCCCTCTACTCATCACTCAGACCCATTATAGAGTACAACGCCCCTTTTGGTATGTACCTCACAAGACATCTACAACAAATGGAAAGGCCGCAGAAATACCTCACAAAGAGGATTACTGGCCTCAAACAGATGCCCTACGCAGACCGTCTTAAAAAACTCCAGCTTTACTTCATCGCAAATCGCCTACTCAGAGGTGATCTCTGCCTAACATACAAAGCTATGTCAAACCCAGAGCTGTTGGACATGCTCCACTTAAAGAAGTCCCAATCCCTCCGAGCTACACGCTCTAGGGCCCTAAACCTTGTCACCACAATTAACAGAACATGCCGGAGGGATAGATTCCTGTCCCAGAGACTTCCCATACTCTGGAATAAACTACCTATCTATATCAAATAAAGCTTCTCATTAGTAGTCTTCAAGAAAAATCTTGAAGATTGGATGGGAAATAGGAATTTACCCCGGGGATCACTTCCATGGCTCTGCTCGACAGTGGCACAGGAAAATAATTTTCTTGGGTGGCAAAAGCCAGGGTACCTTTTGGGCTGGGCTTGTATAGGTCCTAGGCCTGATAGCCTAGTACCTACCTATGAACCTACTTACCTACCTATGAACCTAAGCCAATTATCGAAATCAATCATTTTTTTTGTCTGTATTGTGACATCATCCTAGGTGAAGCTAGAATGCTCCTTAGAGCCAGGGACATAACCTGCCTGGGACACATAATCTGAGAGTTCAGTCGTGTCTCTCTTCATATAGTCCAGAGAGGTACAGCTCAAGTCATTCACTCCAACATGTAATTGTTGCTGAGTGACTTGATTGTGTGCGTGATTTGATGGATCCTGGTGCTTGACAGGCAGCTGACCGTGATTTTCTCCTTGTCCAGCCTGGTGAAGGGGACATCTGTGTGTCTCACTATTGAATCGCCTATGAGTAGGACATTAGGTTTTGAGGTGTTTTGCCTTAGGAGCTTAATTGTTAAGACACTGATATGTGTGTTGTTATGTGTATTTGTGGATTCTGTTCGTGACCAGTATGTGTAGGTTGTGTGCACTTGGAACGTCCCCTGGTCTTTTGGTAGGCTCTTAATGAGTACCTCCATATATGTGGGTTTATGTGTCTTGATCTTGTGTGAGTGGAGAGGTGTGTGTGCTGACAACCTGTTGGTGTCTTGCTTATTGTTATGTGAGAGAACTGATTCTAGTTTTATGGTATATTTACATCTCTCATATACTGTAATGTTCTGTAGTCCTATCTCACCTTCATTCTTACATATGGGTTCAGAGCCGATCCTCAGCTCCGACTTGGCCTATTTAGAAGCTGGAAGAACATCTGGTTGGCTCGTGGGCAGTTAGGTATCCCATGGTGCACCAGTACAATCTCCAGATCTCGTTTACCGCATCGACGAGTTCGGTTGTGCTTCTCTTTGGCTCTGGCTAAGTGTTGCATGTATTTCAACTTTTACCAAATTTCTCGGCTCTGTTTTGTTTAAAATAGTTTAAAATAGTTAAAACTGTTACTGCTTATGGTTAATCAGTTAGCATAGTTTTTATTAGTGTAGTTAGCTTATACTTGTGCCATTTGGTGCAATATTTGGCCTTTGGCCCCTTTCTGACTTAGTTTGGTATCCCGTGTACTGGTTTATTCATAGAATTAGTAGTTGTAGGCGCCTTTTGCACACTGTTAGACTGTGTGTGTTAATAGGATAGTCTAGAGTTTTTGGCGGTTTCCCGCTTGTTAATTAGCTACGTTAATTAGCTTGTTGTTAGCATTGTTGGATTTGCTATTATTGTTAACAGAACAGAAGTTTGTTCTTGGCATAAGCATGAGTTTTTTTTTGCAAATTCCCGCTTATTATTGTGATTACTGTTTGAGTGTGTGATACTTTCTACTGTCTCCCACTTTCTAGATCTGTTTCAGTTAGAAGACCTTATCTCTTCATTGACCGGGCTAGGCCCATTTAAATTAGAGGTCCTAGTCCTTGTGGTGTCTTTTTCTTTCTGCAGGGCTAGGCCCATTTAAATTAGAGGACCTAGTCCTCTTTCATCTTTTTCTCTGTGTGCGTGCATCCTCTACTGCAGAATGTCTAAAGAGAGTAAGGATCATAAGCCATCTGGCTTCAAGGAATGTATTGTGCTCTCAAAAAATGTCTATAATGGATGGTCACGTTAACTGCGTTTACTGTTTTGGGGCCATCCATTTACAGGAGACCTGTTTATTTTGCCATGCTTTTAGTCCTAGGGTGTTGCAGGAAAGGAAGAACAAGCTCATCCTAAAAGGTCTTCTTAAACCTTCCTTTGAGGAAGATTTGTCTAGCTCCTCATCATCTTCAAAATCCACTAAGGGAAAGTCTAAATCTTCTAAGAGGCCCTTCCCGGCACCGGCTGGTGTCTCAGAGCCACCTCTTAAAATTTCAAAATCAGACATGTCCACTGTCTCATCGGCTTCACAGACCTCGTTGCTGACTGAGAGCAGTATTGTGATTGCAGGGTCGGTTCCAAGTATTTCGGAGCCGACCGCTGAGACTACTGAGACTGTTTCTCGGAGCTGGTCTATGGACCCTCTACCGGCCTCCTTGATATTGAAGTCTCCTATACCTCAGAGATCCCACTCTCCTAATCTGTCATCCAGGTCTTCCAGGAGTTTATCGGAAGAAAATGTAAAGAGGGTAGTGCTGAGACTTTTAAAGTTGTCTGCTTTGCCTAAATTGCGGTTGGCTCTGACCCAGTCCATTCCGGAGCCACTCGAGTCCGTTCAACCCTCTGAGATCATACCTCCTCCGAGCCATGCTGGTCTTTCAGAGCCAGAGTGCTTGGTGCCACTGGTGGAACCTTTAGCTCCAGCTTGCCCTGTGGCTGTGTGAGTTCTGCTCCGACACTCTCGGCGCCGTCCATAGTGTCAAGAGGCCAAAGCTCCCCGGTTGGCCCTGACAGGGATGCTTGGAACCAAACTTCTTCAGTTCCGAGTCTTCCTCTCAGCGCGTCATATAGGGTGAGTTCATACCCTATGTCTATCTCTGAGCGGATGGCTCTGGAGCCAACGTCATCCTCGGTCTCCTCGGAGCTGGAGAGGTCGGCATTCGAGATGATTTTGGAGTGTGTTGTTCCGATCGTCAGCTCCTACCAGAGGTACCAGCACTCTTCCCCCTAAAGCACCTATTTGTGTCTCATCTCCTACTCCCGCCAGAGACAGCAGAGACCCTCAGCCTCAGGAGCCACCGGCTGTTGGCCCCCACTCTTCTGAGACCTCCCTGGAATGTCCTTCTGAGGAGCCTCCACAGAAGAGGACATGTAAGATAAAGCATGTAGACTCCCAAGATGAGTCTTTGACCTCTGACACTGACCTTGAGAAGTCAGAAGGGTCCCCCAAGTCATCCGCTGATGATGTCTCCTTCGTAGACATCCTGTAAATCCTTAAACAGAGGTGCAGCTGGCCCACTGTCACCCCTTCTGATGAGGAGTCGGTATACCTGAAGGCTTTCGTGTCTCAACCTTCTGCCTCTTGGGTGTCTCCACCCTTTGACAAACTGATGGATTTAGTTAGTCAAAAGGTGTGGGATACTCCTGATGCCATGGAGCCAGTCCCCAGGAGACCAAATAAGTTTCTTTCTGCCCCTCCAGGAAAAGATTTTTTTTGTCTAAAGGTGTTCCTGTAGATGCCATGGTGGTGGCGGCGGCCACTAAGAAGGAGCTAGCTGAGACTTCTTCTTCTGTTTATCTGCTGAATAAGGAGTCTCGAACGATGGACAGATACAGGAAGCGTATCTTTTCTTCAGTGGCATTTACCCTTAGATCACTGAATTACCTTACTCATGTTATGAGGTTTCAGAGAGATCTCCTTAAAGAGTTAGGAGACTCTTTAAAAGGTACATGTACTGAGGGATTCCCTGACAAGGTTTCTGCCAGTTGTCCACCTTGAACTCTATCGTCAATGTTTCCATGTGGATTATTTCGTATGCAGCCGATGGAGCGAATAGAACAGCGGGTTCAGGAATTTCCCTAAGGCGTCATTCCTGGATGTGTTTGTGTAACTTTGCGGAACCGTTTAAGTCTACCTTTACCCACTTTGACGGTTCCTCATTGTTTGAATCCAAGGTAAAGGACACTCTCGCCCAGTGTGAACAAGAAGGAAAAACACTCTCTGCCGTGGGAGTACATTTTACTCTTCCCTCTAGACCATACTCTAAGGGTCAGAGGGGCGGTAAAATGTGGTTCAAGAAGTCCCAGAGTTTTTTTCCAGGAGGCACAGGGTGAATCATCCTTCAGAGGCAGAGGAGGAGGAGGAGGAAATGGTAGACATCGGCCTGGAGGCAGGGGCGGTCTTCAAGACCAGGGAGGTCGTGATTCCTTTCGGGGCCGGCCTTACCAGTGCTCCTGATGTGGGGCCTGACTGTGCTTCTCTGGGGCTGATCGGGGGTTGCATTTCTTTGTATCCAGAAACCTGGCTAAGTATCACTCAAGACAAGTGGGTACAAAGAATTATTACCATAGGTTATGTCATACCCTTTTCTCTTCTACTTTTTGTTTTCAAGAAGATCCCAGATGGCCCACCCAATCACAGGGATCAGACAACTGTGGAGGTCTACAAGTTGCTGTCAAAAAGAGTCATCCAAACCATCCCATGAGATCAAATAGGATCCGGAACTTACTCCAGATTCTTTTTAGTGCCAAAATGTACAGGGAACTGGAGGCCCATTCTGGACCTCAGCAGATTGAATGAATCAGTAAATAAGGACAAGTTCCGGCTGGTGACACTGCAGTCTATACTCCCGTTGTTAGGGAAAGACAATTGGATGTGCTCAATAGATCTCCAAGACGCCTACTTCCACATAAAAATGGACAGGGCATCAAGGAGTCATCTACGCTTCCGGTTGGGAGCCACTCACTATCAGTTCTGTGCTCTGCCCTTTGGTATCACCACAGCCCCCAGGGTGTTCACCAAATGTATGGCAGTAGTGACAGCTCACCTGAGATGTCGAGGATTCCAGGTGTTTCCGTATTTGGACGACTGACTCCTGACCGCCCCCACCAGGCATCAACTCCTTCAGAACTGGGACGGTACTATTCAGCTTTGTGCCCAGCTGGGAATTTCTATAAATTGAGAAAAATCTGCCTTATTGCCTTCACAATCTGTGATTTTTATAGGCGCAGAGATAGACACAGTAAACATGGTGGCTCGCCTTCCTGCCGAAAGGGCACAGAACCTGGTTCTTCAAATTCAGTGTCTTCTACTCTTAAGAAAGGTCAAAGCCAAGATTATTCTGCAGCTCCAAGGGACCATGGCTTCCGCCATACTATTAGTGCCACTAGTCAGGTTGCACATGAGAATTCTTCAGTGGCTTCTGTCATCCCAATGGTCCTTTCAGCACCTTAGATTATCTCATCACATTCTGCTGACAGAATCTTGCAAGAAGGACCTCCTTTGGTGGACATTACACAATCAGCTGACCACAGGCACTTCATTTGTTCCTCGCCAACCTGTTGCCACTGTGACCATGGATGCCTCAGAGTAGAGGGGGTATTATCTAGGCAGGACTGTCCAAGGCACATGGCAAGATCACGAGGCTCACCTGCATATCAGCATTCTAGAGATGAGGGTGTTGCTCCTGGCGTTGCAAGCACTTCACGACCTTCTGCCTCTGGGGACTATTGCAATACAATCAGACAACATGTCGGTAGTATGGTATATCAACAAACAGGGCAGAACCAGATCTTACCCACTCTGTCGAGAGGCCATGTAAGTATGGAAATTGGCGATATCTTCCCAGTGCTTTCTGGTGGCAACGCACATTCCAGGGGCAACCAACGTGATAGCCGACAAGCTCAGCCGGGCAATCCTGATGCCTCACGAGTGGTCCCTGAAACAGGAAACAGAGGAACTGATTTTCCGCAGATGGGGACAGCCTTGCTGCAATCTCTTTGCCAGCCCAATCAATGCCAAATGCAGCAGCTACTTCTCCCACATCCCCCCTCCGGGTGAGTCACAGGGAGACGCACTTGTTCACGATTGGCCCCTGGGTCTACTGTATGCTTTTCCTCCCTTTCCTCTCATTCCCAAGGTTATTCAGAAAGTGAAACAGCTGGGAAGCAAACTGATCCTCATTGCTCCTTACTGGCCTCGTCAGGTTTGGTTCCACTTCCTCAGCCCTCTTCTCCTAGACGATCCTTGGATTTTGGACCCAGTTCTAGACCTGCTGACTCACATGTCAGGTTTGCTTCACCCCTCCTTACACACCCTCAATTTGACAGCGTGGCTGCTCCAGTTCCATCCCTAGTCAGGCTTCATGACTTCTCACCTTCCTTGACTCATATCCTTATGTCTTCTCATAAACCTTCCACTAGGAGACTATATTCCAGTAAATGGAGAAGATTCTCTATGTGGGCGGAGAAAATGAATGTTGACCCCTACACTCCCTCCATTCCAGTGGTTTTGGAATTCCTTTCTGAGCTTTTTCACCAAGGATCTGCGGCTGCCACTATCAGAGTTCAATTGGCATTGATTTCAAATTTTCATCTAGGTTTTCCAGATTCTAACCTGAAGTCACATAAGCTGTACAAAATCTTCCTTAAAGGTGCCACTTTGTTAAGACCCCCTGTTCAAGAACCTGTGGCCTCATGGGATTTAAATGTTGTTATCTAAATTAACATCTCCACCTTTTGAGCCTTCTCATTCATCCTCTTTGAAATTTTTGTCTTGGAAGACGTTGTTTTTGGTGGCTGTCATGTCAGCCAGATGGGTGTCAGAGTTGCAAGCATTGTCTGTTAAACCGCCTTATCTGATTTTTCACAAAGACAGGGTGTCCCTTCATACTAATCCCTCTTTTGTCCCCAAGGTCTGTTCCCATGCCACTTTGAATCAATTCATAGAACTTCCGATTTTCTTTCCAAATCACTCCAACACAGCTGAGTACAGGTTTCACCAGCTGGATGTCTGCAGACAATTACGTTTTTATTTGCACCGGACTAAAGACATCAGAAAATCAGATCAATTATTCATTTTCTTTTCTGAATCCGGGTTGGGCTTACCAATTTCCAAAGTAACTTTTTCTAATTGGATTTCTAGCTGTATAGCTTACATTTACAATTCTGAGGGTAGACCTTTACCCTTTAAAATCAAGGCTCATTCTACCAGATCTCAGTCTACCTCTGCAGCCTTTCAAGCCAGGGTCCGACTTGATAATATTTGTGTAGCAGCTACGTGGGCTACCCCTCACACTTTTATTACTCATTACAAATTGGATTTAACCTCCAGGGGTAGAGAATCTTTTGGTTCCACGGTACTCAGGAGTATTTTTCCTTGAGCCACCCAAGAATAAGGCGCTAAGGACGCTGTCCCATATGTAAGAATGAAGGTGAGATAGGACTACAGAACATAAAGAAGTTATGTACTCACCATAACCTTCCATGTTTGTAGTCCATCTCACCCTTCATTCTTACAAACCCGCTCTCCTGCCCTCATCCTGGAAGTACCTGGAGATAGAAAAATGTTATTATCATTATTTATGGAGACCTTTTAATATTGGCTTCTTTTCTGTATGTTGTTATTATTTCTCCTAGTTATCAGCAAACAAGATCTGAGGATTGTACTGGTGCACCATGGGATACCTACCTAGCCATGTGCCAGCCAGAAGTCTTCCAGCTTGTAAATAGGCCGAGTCAGAGCCGAGGATCAGCGTCAAAACCATATGTAAGAATGAAGAGCGAGATGGACTACAAACATGAATCGTTATGGTGAGTACATCATTTCTTTTTTTGTTTGCTTTATGAGCAAGTGGTTGTCACTATACATGAGGCAATTGCTACATTGCCTCAGAATGCCCATGTCAATCAGGCTAGCTGGAGAAATGTTGGGAAACTGAACATAGTAGCAGGTATTTCTTAAATACTAATTTGTGAGAAGACAAATTAGATCAGCTATTGTTTTAGGATTAACAAGGGGACTTATTCTATAGAAGATCAGGGATGAAAAGTGGGATGATGATGCTCAGTGCTCAGCATGCTCAGTGCTCAGCTGAGTTGCCTGCAGAGCAGAAGTGCACAGTTGTGTTGCCGCAGAGCAGCAGAGAACCTGGAAGGGTTTCACTGACTGGTGTCCAGGGAAAAAATAGTTTCTAGGCATTTGCATCTATACAAGACACTGCTAACCCCCCGCTGAATGGTGCAAAGCTACGATCAAACGCAAGGCTTATATACAGGCAAAATTAAAGAGTTTTAAACTAGTTTGCCAGTGAGAAATCACACAATGATCCTTCTTCCAGCAGTACTAGCTTAAACAGGTTGTATCCATACTCTTCTGCCATAAAGGTGCAGGGGAGCCCTTCTTAATGTAAGATGGCTGGATTTGAGTTTATTTATATGGAAAACAGGCTAGATTCATCAAGTCTGGATTTAGTCTATGCTAAGTAAGCAATATTTCAGTGCTAAACAAGTGCAAGGAATAAGTAGGTACAATCAAAATTAATGCAGTAAAATACAGATGAAAAAGTGCAGAACAAACTCAAAATAAGCTTAATTGCTTGTTCTTAGCTTTGGATAGCTTGGATTCATGCAGAAACACTCTGGATCTCTGACAAGGGACACCAAATAAAGAGCAGCTCTGGTTAATTCCAAGCTTCAAAATATCTGCATCTCTTATTCCCAAAATTTTCTTTCATAATAATTTGCTGAAAGTAATTACCAAGACCAAAAATTCTTTCTCCATGGAACCTGACAATCTGTTGTCAATTTCCATTCATTCATTCCTCAACCATTGTTTGAAACTGAACCTCAGATCTAACTTAGCTGTTACTATGAATCGTGACCAACTGAAACACTCGAGCTCCTCCCTACCCATAATGCACCAACCCCTAACATACCTCAGATCTCATTTTGCTGCTTTTGTCATGTAGATGTGGTCAGCTTTCCTTTCGAACAAAATTAAAGATGTGTTATTTCAACAACTTTTTCTTCCTTTTTTTCTTTGTACACTTAGTGTATTGGTTGAATACCATTGTTGGCATTTTTTCTCATTTCTTAAAATTTTAAAACTTTAAAATATGTAACGTTTCTTTTTGTCTGTAAGTTTTTCCTCTGACAGCATTGGTGCACTCTCTGGTACTTTTGCTTTCTTACCCGTTCCAAAAATGTGGATAAAACAGACGGTAACAACCGTCAGCTATGTTCAATAAGGCAGCAATAAGACACCGGCTCGGACTGTATAAAATCTTTAATAAAACACTTCCAAAACTATGAAATATCCACGTTAAGCACTTTCATCTGCTAAACATGCAGACTTCATCAGAACAAATACCTTTGTATTAATACACTCATTTAAAAACTTTTTGGCGCCAAGTATGCTTCACAAATTTAAAGTGCAAGTGCTAATATTTCACATTTATCATTTAAATGAATAAACAATAAAAATGTAAAAATGTAAGGTATATATGAACAATAATATACCTAACATACTTAATCTAATTCATCTATTTGCAACTTGTATATATATACATAAATACTTTACTAATTAATGCATTATTATATAAACTTCATGTTATTCCTACAATAAAAAACTTTACTATAACATCAAATGTGACTTCGCGTATATATACTACACTGTCAGTACCTATTATGTGTATATATATATATATATATATATATATATATATATATATATATATATATATATATATATATACAAGTTGCAAATAGATGAAAGGGGTACAAATTTTCAAGGTGGACGTTTTTACACACCACACAAAAAGCAGAACTATCAGCAGAGAAATCAAAGAAATCGATGGTAGAAAATGAGTTTTCAAATAAAGACATACACTATTATGATGAATCATTAATATCAGATACACATGAGGAAGTATATGATAGATGTACTGATGAAAAAGAAAGAATTGTTCATCAATATAATGATTTAAAGATTTATAACTACACTAGTAGTACTATTAGAGATGAACATGGTTCACTATTCATGAAAGAAATGAAATTCATACCAACTGTTGGTTTTGATGTAGTTGATATAATAACTGAATTTAAATTATATTGTAGAAGGCTAAACTTAGCCTTAATATTTACCAACAATGATAATAAGTCTACGAATATGACTAATAGTAATAGAAATGTATGTAGGAAAAAAAGTACTTATATTCCCCCTAGCCATAAAAAGGTGTCAAATTTTGAGGAATTGGTTTGTTTTGATATTCAGTGTTTTTAAAAAATTAAGAGACAAACAGTTGATCAATGATAATTTAAGTATATCAGAGAGGCAGTGTCTGGTGGAGCTGGCTAGTAATAAGAACATAGAAACTGGACAAAGGTGGGGGTATAGTACTGTACAATTCGTTTGATTACATAAATGAAATGCAGAAAATATTGATTGAGTCTGGTAATTACGACATTACTTCTTTGAATGAGATTAATATAAGTTATAAGAAGATAGACTTGACATTAGATGAATACTTAATTGATCAAAGAATAACTGAAGATATATATAATTTCATGAAGGTTGAATTTCCCATTTTGGCTACTATTGTAGGTATCCCCAAAGTACATAAGAATATAGCTAAGCCACCTTTCCGACCCATCATATCTGGTAGTAAATCGAAAACATTCCAAATAGGAGTGGTAGTTGATAGATGGGTTAAACTGATATATAACAACATCCCACATTTGGTAAAGGACTCTTGGATGTTTTTATCTCATCTTACATCTGATATATGGAGAGAAAATGTGACCTATATAAATATTGATGTGGTTGATTTATTTTCAAGTATCCTAAGGGATGAAGGACTAGAAGATTTTTGTAGTAGTCTAAGGAAACATTCTAATATGACTTGGGATCGTATTAACTTTATTACTGATATGATGGGAATTGTTTTGGACAATAATTTTATATACTTTGAAGGGGAGTAATGTTAAGTTGTCATTCTCGCCTTCATTCTTGCTGGATGGGTTCGGCGCTGAACCTCGGCTCCAGCTCTGCCTATACTATAGCTTGAGAGCTATTTTTACCGACTTGAGGCAGCCCTATATCCCACAATACCATGCGCTAACTCCCCAGATCTTGTTTGCCGCTTCACTGCGAGGTTGCCTTTTTTACCGGCTCAGGTCAGTAAAGAAATTTTTTCAGTAAGTCTTCGAATTTGAGATAGTTTATAGTTTATCTCCTTACATTAGTTCCCTATCGATTTAGTTTACTTATTAGTGATATTTCGTTAAGCCCTACCCACCCCTTTAGCTATTTTTATAATCGGGCCTACGGGCTTTAGTTTACCCCCACCCCCATATAGTGTGTGTGTGTGTGTGTTGTGATCTTAGTCAGCCCCCTTAACTCCCCCTTGGGTTTAAACGAGTGAGTGTGTGTGCTGACTGTATTACTGTACTTAGGGCAATGTCCAAAGATGCTAAGGTCTCGGAATTCAAGAAGTGTGACTCGTGCTGTCAGAAAATGTCTCTGACAGATGGTCACACTTCTTCCGTCTACTGTTTGGGGCCTTTGCACCTGCAGGACTCTTGTTCCGTTTGTCACGGATTTAGTTCAAGAGTCCTGCAGGAGCACCACAATAAACTTATACTGAGGGGCTTATTGAAGCCCGATGACTCCCCGTCCAAGTCTGGCTCGGAGAAGTCATCTAAGCCCGCCAAACCCTCGGCTCCAGTTTCTAAGTCGAAGGCTGGCGAATGTGAGACTGCTCCGACATCGGCTCCAGTCGGAGCCGATACGAGCAAGACCGTATCCACTCCGAAACCTGTATCGGAGCCGACTTTAGCGCGCAAGCGCTCTAGATCTCCCCCACTAGAGTCTGTCCGATTGGCTCCAAGATCGCCCCTCCTATCGGAGCGGAGTCATAGGACTCATTCCTCTAGGTCGTCTAGGCTTTCCGACCACGATATTGAGACGGTGGTCAGTATACGCATAAAATCTCCAGCACTGGCCCAAATGCTTCAAAGCCCGTCTCACCAGACTGTGGCTCCCTCGGTACCACCTTCGATTCCTCCTCCGACTCTCCAGTCGAGTTCGGAGCCGGAGTTTGTCGGAACCATAACCTTGCCCACGTCAGAGCCGATACTTCCACCTTCGGCTCCGGCGTCGTTGGCTCCGACCTCTTCATTGGTACCGTCCATGGAGAGGTCCGGGCGCCGAGACTCCATTGTCGGCTCCAAGGGGGCGAGTGGCATTGGACCCTTGTCTGACCCCGCTCTCCCTCTCGGAGCATCGGCTGTGGTTAATTCGGCCCCGACATAATTTTTGGAGCCTTTTCTGTTGGTCCCGGGGGTGGTTCGGGTGTCTTTGGAGCCGGGACTGTCTTTGGTGCCTGACAGGGGGGCTTTCGAGGTGATGAGGAGCGTGCTGGATCCAGTGTCCACTCCAAGGTTGGGTTCTTCAGCTCCTCCCTCTACAGTGCCTGTTACGGTCTCTGGCCATCCTCTTGAAACTGACAGCAGAGATCCAAAGCGCAGGGTACCCACTTTGGGTGTCTCTTCCTCCTCCGAGGCCTCCCCTGAACCTTCAGGGGAACCCCCTAGGGAAAAAAAAGTGCAAGAGGAAGCACGTAGACTCCCTTGATTGTCTCACTTCGGACACCGACTTGGATGATTCGGAGGGTTCCCCGAGATCCCCCTCTGAGGATGTCTCCTTTTCAGAGATCCTAGAGATCCTGAAACAGAGGGGGAATTGGTCCACCCTCAAACCCTCCGAGGACGAGTCGGTTTACCTTGATGCTTTTGGATCTCGCCCTTCCACCTCCTGGGTGTCTCCTCCTTTCGACCCACTGATGGAAGTACTGGCCAGAAAGGCATGGGCAGCTCCTGACTCAATGGAACCTACCCCTAGGAGACCCTCTAAATTTATTTCTGCTCCGGAGGACAAACCATTTCTAAACAAAGGTGTCTCGGTAGATGCTATGGTGGTAGCAGCCACCACTAAGAAGGAATTAGCTGATCCTTCTGTATCTGTTCATCCTCCTAACAAAGAGTCTAGGACCATGGATAGGTACGGCAAGTGGACATATGCTTCAGCGACCTTTGCCATGCGATCGCTGAACTATTTATGTCATTTCACCCACCTTCAGAGAGATTTGCTCAAAGAACTGGGTGAAACCATACAGGATCCTTCTGCTGCGGGGTATCAGGACAAGATTAACTCCCAGCTGGCTACCCTGAATTCCATTGCCAACTCCTCCATGCGGCTTATATCCTATGCAGCCGATGGAGCGAGTAGGGCCGCAGGCACAGGTGTTACGTTTAGACGTCACGCCTTGATGCGACTCTGTAATTTTGCCGATCCCTTCAAGACGTCCTTCACCAACACCCTCTTTGATGGTTCAGAGTTGTTTGGACCTCAGGTGAAGAATAACCTCACCAGGTGCGAGCAAGATGGTAAGACTCTCTCTGCCGTGGGAGTCCACTTTTCCACACCATCTAGACCTTACCCTAAAGGTCAGAATGGTGGAAAGATGTGGTTCCGCAAACCACAGGGAGTCGCTCCAGTTGCTTGTGGTGAACTTCCCTCCAGAGGCAGAGGGGGGAATAATAATAGACGTCGCCCCAGGGGCAGAGGGGGTCCACAGAACCAGGGTTCCAGAGAATCTTTCCCTGACCAACCCTTTCAGCATCCCTGAGACACTGCCCGACTGTCCACCTTCGGAGGCAGTCGGGGGAAGATTATCTCTGTATCCGGAAGCCTGGCAATCCCTTTCTCAGGACAATTGGGTATAGTTGATTATATCCAAAGGTTACAAAATCCCTTTCATCTCCCCTCCGATCCAATCGCCAAGACCCTTCCCAAACGTACCACCCGGACAAAGGGGTCAGGCACAGCTAGAAATAAAAAAGCTGTTAGAAAAAAAGAGTCATCCAGGCAGTCCCAGAAGACCAGCTAGGATCCGGAATCTACTCCAGGTTCTTTTTGGTTCCAAAAAACACAGGAGACTGGAGACCCATTTTGGACCTCAGCAGACTGAACAGGTCTGTGCAGAAGACAAAATTTCGGATGGTAACACTGCGGTCCATTCTACCCTTTTTGGGCAGAGACAACTGGATGTGCTCGTTAGACCTCCAGGATGCGTACTATCATATAAAGATACACAGGCGCGCCAGAAGGTTTCTCCGCTTCCAGCTGGGAGCCAGTCATTACCAATTCAGAGCCCTGCCCTTTGGTCTCACCACAGCCCCCCGGGTGTTCACCAAATGCTTGGCAGTGGTCACGGCTCACCTGAGACACAAAGGATTCCAGGTGTTTCCATATTTAGACGACTGGCTCATTACTGCTACCACCAAACAGCATCTTATAATAGCCAGGAATTATACCATTCACATTTGCAACAAACTAGGTATTTCCATAAATTTTGCAAAATCCTCTTTGTCGCCTTGTCAATCTATAAACTTTATAGGTGCCGTACTAAACACCAGAGAAATGTTTGCAACATTACCACCTCAGAGAGTGACAGACATATGCCGGAATGTTCAGCTACTGTTTCAGTCCAACAGAATTCAAGCCAAGTTAGTACTGAAAATGTTAGGCCCCATGTCAGTGGCGATCCTTCTCCTTCCTTTAGCTCGCTTCCACATGAGAATTCTCCAGTGGATGCTTTTTTATCAGTGGTCCTTTCAACAGCTCCCAATGACTCACAACATCTTGATAACCCCATCTTGCAAGAGACACCTCTCCTGGTGGATGGTCTCCCCTCACCTTCTTCAGTGCAGACCCTTTGTTCTCCCCCCTCCAGTTGCACAGTGACAACTGATGACTCCCTGATCGGGTGGTGGGGGCATTATCAGGGCAGGACTGTCCAGGGCACATGGCAACAATTAGAATGACACCTGCACATAAATGTCCTAGAGATGAGAGCAGTGCTTTTATCATTGCAAGCCCTTCAGGACTCTCTTCCCACCGGGACTATAGCAATTCAAACAGACAATATGTCTGTAGTGTGGTACATAAACAAGCAGGGCGGAACAAAGTCCTATCCCATGTCGAGAAGCACTCAGACTTTGGCAGTGGGCGATCTACTCTCAACGGTTTCTGGTAGCAACGCACATCCCCGGGAGGTCCAACGTCATTGCGGACAGACTGAGCAGAACAATTCTCATGCCTCATGAGTGGTCTCTAAATCTAGCGGTAGCAGAGAGAATTTTTCAGAAGTGGGGCCAGCCTTGCTGCGACCTTTTCGCAACCCCTCAAAACAGCAAGTGCCTCGACTTCTTCACACTCTTCTCTCTACTAGGCCATCCCCCCAGAGATGCTCTAGTCCACGATTGGCCTCGGGGTCTTCTATACGCATTCCCCCCCCCTTCCCGCTGATTCCACAATTAATTCAGAAAGCAACCGTATTGAGATACAAAATGATCCTCATGGCCCCTTATTGGCCTCGACAAGTATGGTTTCCGTTTCTGCACCATCATCTACTGGAACAGCCCTGGCATCTGAACACCTTCCAGACCTTTTGACCTATCTAACGGGCAAGCTGCACCAGTCTCTTCGTTCCCTCAACCTCAGAGCTTGGTTGCTCCACTTCCAACCATAGCCAGGCTTCCCTTCATTTCTCTTCCTGTCCGTGATATCATTCTTGCTTCCCATAAGTCCAATACTAGGAAGACTTATGCGAGCAAATGGAAGCGTTTTTCATTCTGGGCAGAAGCTAGGTCCTTGGATCCTTTTGATGCTCCAATTCATAAAGTTCTAGATTTTCTGGAGGAGCTTTTTCATTCAGGATTGTCGTCGGCCACTATCAGACTACAACTGGCACCATTGCCAATTTTCATGTGGGGCTATCGGAAACAAATATTATGTCCCACAAACTCTGTAAAGCTTTCCTCAAGGGCGTATTTTTGCTCAGACCTCCCATTAAGGATCCTCCTTCACAATGGGATTTAAATTTAGTTCTAACATCATTAATTCTCCCTCCCTTTGAACCTGCAGCTTCTTGCTCATTCAAACTTCTCTCTTGGAAAACTCTGTTTTTGGTGGCTATAACATCTGCCAGAAGGGTATCGGAACTCCAGGCATTGTCTGTCCGTCTCCCTTATTTGGTTTTTCATAAAGACAGGGTAACTCTTAGAATGAATCCTTCCTTTCTACCGAAAGTTTTTTCTGAATCAAATCTGAACCACACTATTGACTTGCCTGTGTTCTTCCCAGATTATTCAAACAGGGCTGAACAGAAATTGCATTCCTTGGATGTTCATCGCCAGCTGCGGTATTACCTAGACAGGACAAAACAATTCAGAAAGTCAGACCAGCTCTTTCTCTCTTATGCTGAAGGAAAGAAAGGACTTCCAGTATCAAAGGTAACTCTTTCTAGATGGTTGACATCCATCATTACCTTTGTCTACCAGTTGAGACACAAACAACTCCCGTCTAGACCTAAAGCTCATTCAACTAGGGCACTATCAACATCAACAGCCTTTCAAGCAAGGTTACCGTTAGATGCCATATGTGCAGCAGCTACATGGGCTTCTCAACATACTTTTATTACCCATTATAAGCTTGATATAGCCTCCAGAAATAGAGCTGACTTTGGTTCCACTGCACTCAGGAGTCTGTTCCGTTGAGCCACCCAGGACCAAGGTGCTAGGGATGCTGTCCCATCCAGCAAGAATGAAGGTGAGAATGACAACTTAACATTAAGAAGTTATGTACCTACCATAACGTTCCATGTTAGTTGTCTTCTTCTCGCCTTCTTTCTTGTGTCCCTCCCTCCTGCCCCCTAGCCTGGACAGACTTGAAGGTCTCTGAGTCCTTCTCTTTCATGTTATACAGTCCTTTACGGTTACCCCGTATCTTTAGTGTTACCAGCAGAGAGACCATATTTGGTAATAATAATAATAATAATAATAAATATATACTATGTGTTAGCTGCCAATGAGATCTGGGGAGTTAGCGCATGGTATTGTGGGATATAGGACTACCTCGAGCCAGTAAAAATAGCTCTCGAGCTATAGTATAGGCCGAGTCGGAGCCGAGGTTCGGCTCCGAACCCATCCAGCAAGAAAGAAGGCGAGAAGAAGACAACTAACATGGAACGTTATGGTAGGTACATAACTTCTTACTATAAACAAACAAGAGGTGTAGCAATATTTGCAAATATGGTTATGTTGGAATGGGAAAATACATATTTATTTCAGAGTGAGTATTACAAGTATATATCTTATTATTCTAAATTTCTGGATGATGTGTTTATATTATGGAATGGACCAGATGAGGTTATTAAAGAGTTTATTGAATATATTAATCAGACTAGTGACTTTTTAAAGTTTACATACAGTATCAGTAAAGATGGGATAGCTTACTTAGATATATTTATAAGACACACTATGAATGGCTTCCAGTCTGAAATATATCGGAAAGAAACATTTTCGAACGGATATCTGGAATATACTAGTAATCATCCAAAACATATATTAAAAAATATATTTAAAGGACAATGCATAAGGGTAGCAAGAATGTCTTCTAATTTATAGGTAATGGAGAAGGAGATGGAATTTGTTACCTCTATGTTTGCAAAAAGGGGTTACCCTAGATGGTTATTAGAAGACGTATCTAACTATGTCAGAAATTAATGGGGTAAAAAATACCCCCCTATTTTAGGTGTGGAATTTAGTAACAAGAATGTGAACAAAGTTAAAATTGATACAAATTCCCTTAATAGAGTATGTGTTTTGATGTATTCACCATATAGTAATGAAATTAAGAATATTATTATTAAACATTGGAATTCATTAATAGTGGAAGATGAGGTAAAAGATATAGTGGGCCCAAAACCCAGTTTTCTATATAAGATGGGTATGAATATAAGAAAATATTTACAGCATGGTTTGGGAGATAAAATGAATATTAATAAAAATGGGGCAACTAAGAAATGTGGGTCATGTAAACAGTGTTATGTGATTAATGAAAGTGATGGATGTAAATTGGATGACATCAATAAGACATACATTAAGTTTAAAAGGGGAAATTGTAACACAAAAAATATCATATATTTGGCAAAATGTGTATTATGTTCTGTGTTTTATATAGGGAAAATGAAGAGGCAGCTCCGTAGGCAGATTTACGATCACCTATATAAAATAAAAACCAAGGATACAAAAAATGCACTCTATAGACACATAAAAAAATATAATGAGGGACATAGTTTTAGATTTGGAATTATAGATCAGGTGTACAATTCCACCAGGGGAGGACAATTCCACCAGGGGAGGAAATTTAAAGGCTGTATTAAGTAAGAGGGAGACTGTCTGGCAAATAAGAACAGATGCAATGAGGGAACCAGGTTTAAATGAGTATATATCTATAAAACCTTTTCTGGAATTACAGTAAGGGTAGGTGTAAAAAATGTTTCCTTGTTGTATAATAATTATATACGATATGAAATAATTGTATGAGGTTTTATTATTTTTTTACATCCCTTACCATTATATGGTAATATTATTTTTCCAGATATAAGATATATAAGTTTATGCATACAATCATAGACAACACAGTACCATTAGTATAAATATGTGACTCACACTGTACCTTATAGGTACTGACAGGGTAGTATATATACGCAAAGTCACATTTGATGTTATAGTAAAGTTTTTTATTGTAAGAATAACATGAAGTTTATATAATAATGTATTAATTAGTAAAGTATTTATGTATATATATATATATATATATATATATATATAAGTTGCAAATAGATGAATTAGATTAAGTATGTTAGGTATATTATTGTTCATATATACCTTACATTTTTACATTTTTATTGTTTATTCATTTAAATGATAAATGTGAAATATTAGCACTTGCACTTTAAATTTGTGAAGCATACTTGGCGCCAAAAAGTTTTTAAATGAGTGTATTGATACAAAGGTATTTGTTCTGATGAAGTCCGCATGTTTAGCAGATGAAAGCGCTTAACATGGATATTTCATAGTTTTGGAAGTGTTTTATTAAAGGTTTTATACAGTCGGAGCCGGTGTCTTATCGCTGCCTTATTGAACATAGCTGACGGTTGTTACCGTCTGTTTTATCCACTTTTCTGGTGTTGTTCAGTGTTTGCCGTTCCAAAAAAAAAAAAAAAACAATCCTTGCTATTTTTATATAAGAATGTCTGAATAAGACTTTAAAAAGTGTAGGAAGTTTCATTTCTGGGTCATTGGATTCGAGTTTGCTGATACCTTCTGGATCAGATCTGAAGATAGTCATGTCCTTCGATCTGAGGGTTTCTCTGAGCACTTCAGCTCTGACAAGTTCAGGGCCGAGTGGCTCTCGGAGCTGTAGCTTCCCAGTCAGATCCAAGGTGTTGGAGTCGACTCCGAAGTTTTCGGAGCCATCTCTGCCCCTCAGAGCCTAGGCTTTGGACAGCTTGGCTCTGACCTCTGCCTTGGGTGGATTGCCTTTGGTGCAGATGGAGCCAATGGAAAAGAAACATGGCTTCTCAGCTGATCAGTTTCCTTCTCCTCAGGATGGTCTGCCTTTGAGGTAGTGGAGAGAGTGTCCTGTGCTTCAGTGGGATGGAAGGTCTCTTCCCTCTTAGATCTTTCTTCAACATCTCATGTGCTTGTGCACCTTGAGCCTTGACATTCGACTCCACAGGGACAGCCCGTCCAATCTCTCAAGGCTACCCAGAAAGATATTACTGTTTCTTCTGACACTTCCACGGAACATCCCACCAAGAAAGTACCCCAGAAGTGATAGTGCAAAAGGAGGCACTTGGATTCCCCACAGGGATCTATCCCAGAAGACACCACTTTTGACAAAAGGGAGGAGTACCCTAGATCACCACCTGAAGATGTCTCATTTGGAGACATTCTAGAGATCCTCAAACAATGAGGTAGTTGGTCCTTCCAGAATCCTTTTCTGAAGGAATCTGTGTTCCTGGAGGCATTTAGATCTGGGTAACTTTGCCCCGCTAATGAGCTCATTGATTTGATCTCTGAGTGGGTAAGGAAGGAACCTGATGCAGTTGAACCTATCCCCAAGAGACTAGACTGAATTCTGGCACCACCAGCAGGAAGGGAATTCCGGAACAAGGGAGTACCAGTAGTAGCCATGGTCATGGTGGTGACCACGAAGATGGAACTTGCTGAACAAAGTTTAATTATCCATTCCCATAACAGAGAGGATAGGGCTTTAGACAGATTTGGGAAATGTGTTTACTCTTCAGTGACTTTTGCTCTTAGGTCACTGAACTATTTGGCATATTTCATTAGGTTGCAAAGTGATTTGATAAAAGAACTGTGACATACTCCTTCAAGGACCACTACAGCCAAGACTCAAGTTTCTGTAGCCTCGCAGTTGGGCAACCCTACAGTCCATTTCAAATTCATCCATGAGGCTTATCTTGCATGCATTTAAGGGTACAGGGGCAGCGGGTTCAGGCATCTCAATAAGGAGGCATGCCTGGATACACTTGTGTGAGTTTGTTGAGCCCTTCAAGTCTTCTTTCGTCAATGCTCCCTTTGATGGCTCTTTCTTATTTGGTCCCAAAGTGAAGGACACACACTCTTCAGGTGTGAAAAAAGATGGAAAGACTCTCTCCCTGCTGTTGGAGTACGTTTTTCAACTCCCTCAAAGGATCTTCTTTAAGAATCGGACAGAAAATATGGTTAAAAAAATCTCAGGATCCTTTCCAAGATCCATGTGGAGATGGTTCACCCAGAGACAGAGGGGGGGGGACACTAATGGAAGACTCTACCCATGCGGCAGAGATGGCCTGCAAAACCAAGCATCCAGAGAGTACTTCTTTGACAGACCCTATCAGTGGTCCTGAAAGGAGGCCTGATTGTCCGCCTCTGGAGGCAGTCAGGTGTTGTTTATCCCTGCACAAGAGAGCCTGGCTAGATATAACAAAAGATACGTGGGTGCAGAGGATTATTTCCAGAGGTTATGTAATTCCCTTTTCCCTTCCATCCCTGTCCTCACAAAATTTTCTTATTATTTCACTCCATTAGTGGAAAGCAGCAGCACTAGAAATATAAAAGCTCCTAGAAATAAGAGTCATCCAAGAGGTTCCACCAAACCAGAGAAAATCTGGAACTTAAAAAAAAAAATACTAGAAACTGAAAACTGACAAACCAAACCAAAACCTGGAAGAGCAACAAAGCTGTTTATTCTGTGCAACCAGTCAAATGAGATCTGGTACCTCGGCTATTTGCTTCCTAAGGATAACAGCATAATGCACCACACATCATATATACCCAAGTGAACCCCTCCCATATTAAACAATTAACCAATACAAATTTTATTTAAACTTAAAAAAAACATTATTATTATTTTTTAAAGCTACAAAACATTCTAAATATTAACTTCCATATTTAGCCCCTAAGGGTATAAAGTTTTATCATTTAAAATGAATCTACTTTCAAGTAAATGTAATTTACTTGCAAAATCACCGCCATAAAAAAAACTGTAGGATTGACTAGGACAGAAACGAAAAAAGTAGAATCACAACCCAAGTAGACTATATGGAAATGTTCCGCTACTGGACTATTAAAATTGTGGTTCCTGATATCACCCAAATGTTCCATAATACACACTTTTACCTTTCTTTTAGTTTGCCCCACATACCAATTGGTCCTTTCACAGCCACAACCTATGATACAAATCATCAAACGAGTCACATGTAAACTTAGCATAGGAAATGCACCATCTACCATTAATTTTGGTATTAGACAGAGTCTTTACTTTAGCACACACTTTG